>NC_079159.1:114745755-115385755 GCF_947563725.1 Argiope bruennichi
TAAAATGGTCCGTCTGTGACAAGAATAACTCGAAAACGCTTTAGACGGATGAAGTTTGAGACGGTCTTTACACCAAATTTGTAGATTTCACTTAAATTTTGACTCAAACTAAATCTATTGTTTAAAATACATTCTGTTTACAGATTCTTCATCTAGAGTGAAGAGACCTATTAAATTTTGAGCCAAATCCAACATGAAATAACGAACGTCTGTCAGTCTATAGTTTAGAAGCATGTAAACGCGATAATTTAAAAAAACCCAATGAATTAAATTATACAATTTTGTATTCAATTTTATGACTGTGATTGTAGTTTGGCGTTAAATTTGAGTTTCAATAGGTTGAGGAAAGAAACGCGTCCAAATCACAAATTTACTGTCACTAGAGAATATGCGAGAACACTATGGGGAGACCATTTTTGCTGGTTGTTAGTGGGACCTAAAACTCTTAGCGGAAAAAAAGAACATGAAAAGCTTTTCTTTTAAATCAGTGCAACGATTGTAAAGCCCAGGAAACATTTTTTTTTTAAATTTTATGCTTACTTTTTTAGAGAATATGCATTGCTTGAAGCCAGCCATTTGGAAATAGAAATTTCAGGATCTTTGGGGTATTTCAAAACTATAACTAAAAATATTTAAAATAAATTCATTACATATTAGCACTGTTTAAGTAGTTTTAAGTAATTCATCGAAAGGTGATTAGAAAAAAAACTCGAATCTTATGATGATGATGTCGTGTCCGCGTTACCACGAAAAGGGGGTGCACTAGCTTCTGAGGGTAAAGACCCCTGAGCACCCGAGGGCAGAAGTCTGACTTCTAGCTCATATGAAGATGAAACTCACACATTCGCTTGCACAACCCCTTTTTACAGGGGGGCACATTCACACACTACACAGATAGAACACAGATGACGAACAACCATGCCCGAACCGGGACACCAAGATCACGGGGAAGATGCGCTACCCCTGTGCAAGGACGCCGGAAACCTTATGATTAATCGGTTAATATAGAGTTTAATATAAACATGTGTTATTAGAAACTACTGATTGTTAAATAATTTTTTAAACTTGTTACATAAATCATGAATTAGTAATTATAATAAGCATCAATATCAAAATTTCAATGGAAAATTATAAAATAATATATAGGTTATTTTGACAAACGAAATATTTTGCATTATATTCTCATCTGATAAATTAGCTCAAACTTAAAAAGTTAATAATATCGATTTTCATAAATCATTATATTTGCTATTTTATTTCTTAAAAAAAACCGAATCAAAACGTAGCGTGGTCATTAAAGAAGCTCATTAATTCTGCTCAATTTTTTCCCATTAATGTCATATCTGGGAGTCATTTTTTTTTTGTTCTTTCCGCAAGTTATTTCCAATCAAAGATTAAAAATACGCGAAATATTCTTTTCGGACTTCTATTCGAACAACTTGTTTAAGGAAAAAAATCTAACACTATTAACATGTCATTAGCCAGAATGAAATATTTTCCAGAAAATGAATAAAAAATATTTTTAATGGAAATTCTATCAACAGTTTTCATTCTTTCTCATTAAAATTGCTTTTTTCTAGAATAACCTTACGGCATTTATTTGAAAGTTTCAGATATAAGCATTGGAAAGATTCAAAAAGGTTTCTCAAACTGAACAATTATTTGAAAGCTTTTCTAAAAAGTGACTAAATTGGCATCTAAAGAAGAAATGCATTTCAGAGTGAAAATTTTAAATTCAGTTTAATGATTAATTTAATCATCAATTCAAAATTAATTAATTAAATTTAATAATCATAATTTTAAGCATTAACTCAAAGAACTGGTCTATTGCATTAGATTTTATATTATATATGTGTGCATTTATAATCAAGCATGGTAGATTATAGATAATTTAAAATTTAGCAAATTACATCGATGGACTTATATAACTATAATAATGAATATTAGACCTAAAATATCTTTTGTTTCAAATTTATAAAGAAACTGCAATAAATGATACTTAGCTTAAAATATACAAAGATTTGTAGTTTTATTATCTAAAATCTTTGATACTAATAAAGCCATCAGTTGGCTTAGTAACCATGTCAATTGAACGACACTTTTAAAAGTGAATTGAAATTCAGGCCATAATTAAAAATTTACTCTGCAAAAATCAAGAAGATTGAATTTTATAATAGAATTTTTAATACTCTGTTAAAATAGTCATATATTTTAAATAAATTTGTTATATGGTTCCAATTAATACACCATATAATCGCCATCTCTGTTACTATCTGATCACTTCTGATGGTCGTCTGGTTCGGGGGAAATATTTGCTATATTTAATTTCAGTTAAATCGTTTAAATATAACTTAATTTCCATGATTCCACCAAATTACCAGGCATTGAAGTCCTGTTATTTTAATATACCTATATATAATTGCATATATTTTATTCATTTTGTATATGTACTTTATTAATAGCGATAACATCATAAGGCTATGAAATGACCCATGACATCATAAGGCAATTGAAAACTTAAATATTGTTGGACATTTGGAAAAGATCTATATAGAAATTTATTTCGGATCCGAATTTTTATGTGTCCTTGTGTTTTTCCAATTCCGCGCCATGATCTCAAGTAAACAAACCGATTCGAACCCGACCTTTTTTTGCAAGTTTCGTGATTTGTGGTTGGCAGCAACTGCAATGCAAATTTGGCTATTATTTCAACTCGCCTTGTTTAAGTACTTTTTTTACACGGAATATGAGAAGTGGTTTAAGCTCTTCAGTCGAGGCAGAAGAGAAGTTAGCTGTGTGCAACTGGTTTGTTGCTTCACCATTTTAAGATAGTTTCTTTCAGTTCGTTTAAATGTTAGACAGAAAGGATGAATGGTCCAAATCTGTTGACCAAGATCTGGTAATGTTAATTTCAACTTTGATTTTAATATTTAACGTATTATTTTGATTGCTCCAGTAATGATCACATTGACTTTATACTTTATAATCAATAAGTTATTTTAAGGAAACTGCTTTCAACTTTATGCCTCCTAGACATAAAATTTCACTGTGAACTTTGCTAAAATTTGGGTTTGTTTCTCAGAGGAATAACAAATATGATGTTCATCTATTATCTAAATTTCAATGCATGGTAACTTCACTTTTTTATTCGTTTTGTAAATTTTATAGATATTAAGAATAATCTTTCTTCTTTAGTTTTAAACAATGGAAGAAAATCACGCGTTTAAATATAAACGGAAACAATAAAAATGATTTGAATTTCAGGGTAACAATGTAATCTATTGTTGGAATTAAGACAAATGAAAAAAAAAGCCAAAATTACGGACTAGTAAGCTAATATCATTAAAAAGACAATTTTTAAAATTTTGTAATGGTGTCAAATTTATTTTTGTATGATAAAACTTTCGGCAGTTATGTGAATAAACGTCAATATCCAGTTTAATTTTTAGTTGCAATTCCAAATAAAACTTCAAGAACACCGCTTCAAGGTGCATATTCCAACCTTCCAAGGAATATGTGTCAAATACCGTAGCTGTAGGCCAGACTATCTGGTCAGTAGAACGGTAATACACTCTCAGGCAAGCGCATACACATTCATCTTTATTACAAGTAGAGATAAAGTTTGCTGAGGATTGTAATTTCTATATTTGAATCGAGCATTTCCAAATTTGGTATAGGTATACTTTGATAGCTGGAAATATGCACATTATGTTTTCAAACTTTGATCATTTAAAAGTTAAACCAAATTACGGCCTTTTCGAGAACTTGTATATGAATTGTCGCTCTAAAGTGCAAACAATTATGATATTAATGACAGAAATGGGAGATATTTAGTCGATTTATGAATTTTTTATTATTATTTTAATTAGGGTTTATACAAAAACCTACTTTTCGAAAAACCGGTTTTCAAATTCACTATTTCCAAAAAAAAAAAAAAAACAATTTTTGACGATTTTCAAATTTTTGTCAAAAAAAAAAAATGGAATTGGGAAAAATATTTTATTTAATTTATATAAAATAAAAAACCAATATCAAAGTCAAAATCAATATATATATATATATAAATTAAGGATTACATATACATATTACTTACACAAAATAACGAAACTCAAACAAAAATTTCAAATAATATTTATATTATTTTCCCCAATTTTTAATTTCTCCTAAGGAAATAGGAATTTAAAAAATATGAAATATCCACTGAACGGTGGCTTAGTCTTGGTCTTATTTTGGACACAATACTGCCTGATTTTGAAAATACTCGTTCACTAGCTACTGAGCTTAGTTTTATAGTTTTCAGGGCATCAAATGACAAATCTAAGCATTTTGTTCATTTATTTATTGCCTCAAATAATGAAAATTCAGCTCTCAGTGTCTTTGGATTTATAAGTTTTTCTTCAAAATCTTCAAGAAGCTTATGAATTGATTTTTCCATGGCTTCTTTTAAAAAGCATTACTCTGATGAGTAGTTTCTTCGATTTGCTGTTCATCAGAATTGGTTTCCACATAAGAATTCGGAAATATTCTAGACAATATCTTTACAAATAACTTAATATTTTCGGTTTTTGAAGCTAAAGAAAGTACACTAGATTTCTTCGCTGAAGTAGAAATGTTTTGTAGATTTTTCAATTACAGCAAAAGAGTTTCTAATTATACTTGTATTCTTTCTTGAATTCGTTCTTCTAAAGCATATTTTAATTTCAAACTTATTTCAGTGTTTAAATTTTTTAGTTCATTTAACAGAAATTCAAATATACCTTTGCTTGATAATAAATTAGCATTTCGTCGCCCTAAGTCTTCAGCTGCTAGACGAATCCGTCGTAGGACTTTATGAAGTACTAAAGTTTAGGATATTCAGCTTCATTCCACATATTCGACAAGAAGAACCAATATGATTCAGTGCTATAATAACACATTCTTTTTGTGCCAGAAATCTTCCAATCATGTCCTCGATACTATTACAACTTGTTTTGCAGTCAAGAATTAAAATTAATTCCTTCCCTTTTTCTTTTTTGATATAATTTTGAAGAATGGTGTTTCTTACTGGAGATTTTCTAAAGAACTTCACATTTTTCTAATTTGTGAAACTGATTGTTTGTAATTGTCAGACAAAATAGGAATAGAATGTTCTTGGTTACAAACATAATAAAGCGAATCTTCATAATCGTTATATTCGTATTCGTATTCATCTTCCGATTTCTCACTTGAAACATTTATTTCAGCTTCAGTTTCAGCCATTTCTCTATGTTTATATAACACATCAGTAACTTCTAAGTGGATGGCGTGTGAATATCATTATAATTATAGATGTTAATTAATTACAGATGATAATTTGCCAAATTTTTTCATAACAGCAGCATTATTATTTGTTGCTGCAACTATATCAGTTCCTAGATTTAAGTTGAAATTTTGTAATCTTTCAAATACCAATTCTAATGTCTGAGCATCACAGAACCAGCTACTGGCACTAATCCCAAATTGAAATCTTCTGCCAAGTGGTGTACATTAATGTTTGAATATCTATGATTTTTTTTGCTAGTCTACTCATCTAAATTTATAGAGAATTTTTTCCTATTCTTTTTTACTGAATACAATTCAATTATAGTTTCACTTTTAGCATTGTCATAAAACGCATGAATGAGATCCATTACTAGAGTTGTTTCTTGGTAATGAATATCTTTGTTGTTGAAGAGACTCTCTTTATGAATGAGCTATTTGTAATGCTATTAATAGAAAATCTATCCATTGCTGCAGGTTTTGATATGATTTCTTCTAAACCACTCCTTTTCACTTTCATAAAATTCAAAACATGCGTTTGTTTGTTTGAAGGAGAGGAATATCCAGGCGTTTCTTCTTCGCCGATTGTTTCTGATTTCTTTCCGATAATTATTTTATGAACTACTTTCATATGATTATGCAGATTGCTCGTAGATGATCCTTTGCAACTCACCATTTTATTACAATGACTGCAAATTGCTTTGTCTATCCCTAACTTTTTGAAACTATCCCAAACTTCCGACTTATTCATTTTTATCTAAAAATAAAATTAAAGTTATTTGAAGTTTATTTTACAATTTTATTATTTTAACTATTAATATTAATGTAATTTAAAGTAATCTAATCTACACATCCTTTATGAATTTTGAAAAAACACGCATCTTCTTAATCTAATTCCGAAGCTTGATTAAGACATAATTTATGTCGAAACGTTGCAAAAGAAAATAGGGATTATTTTAACACCCTGTGTTTTATTTAAAATCCCACTAGACAGAAGTCAGAACTTTTTATTTTGCATTAAATTTTGAGAAAAAAAAGCAGTTCTAAAACATTATAACATAGACATTTATACCTAAAATTCAAAACAAAGTATAAGAGAAAAAAATAGCCAAATATAGAAGACATTTGAAAACATTATCTTTAATTAGATTCAATCAAACAAAGCAGCCCTCTCTAAAAATGAGCATTCAAAGTTTTTTCTAAAAGTTTCTATAAACAAATTACACCTCTTTTTCCTGTGATTAATGATGTTAAACCCATTCTTGCAACTTGAAGCGATGTTTATCTTTATATTTCCTTCCTCCTGTCTAATGATGTGAAATGAAGTAGATGTTTTCTGTAACCTTTCAAATCTTCTTAATTTTATATTTTCTTTTAAGACGGAACATGAAACAAAAGGCCTTTAAAGCCTCCAAAACAAATCTTGCTACTTCAAGAAGTCCCTTCTCATTTTCAGCTTGACTGACTCTCATGCCCTTTAAATTTTAAATTAGGGAAACATAATTTGTTTTTGAATTCAGGTCTCTTGTTTCTAAAAACTGTGTGACTAATGGTTTAGTATTAGCTTGAATAAAATGATAAAAAAGGAACATTTTGATAGTTATATTTTGGAAAGAATATCTGAATGCTTACTTCGTGGTTTTTGATTTGTATAATATTAACGTTATACAAATTTTTAACACATACCAGCAAATTATAGTTTATCATGTGCTTTCTGATAGATAATATATTTTAAAGAACTTCACCAGTACGTTTGTTGCTGAAGGACACACCTTTCTCCCTTTAGATGACACATTCATCAAGATATATATGTAAATAGAGGATGAATTCTGTTCTGAGGACAAACGTTGGCAGAATTTGTATAAAATATGATTGGAATAAATGAGATTTTTATTTAGACGGAAAAGAATTTATTAGATATTTTCAAGGATCGATTCAGAATTGTTCCGCCCCCCCCCGAAGCTTAGTATGATTTCATCGCATGTTGGTCATTAAAAATTGTTCTTTTTTCTTTAACATTCCGTTAGTAGCAGTTCCTTAGCTGACAGATATAAGATTACTTTTTTCAATAACTAGATGATATTATGCCTAAGAGATTTTTTTTTTGCTATCTTCTTAGTTCGTTTTGGAAAAAAATGCAGTGTGTTTTTGTTTATGGCTGCTTTAAATTGTATTTGTATGTCTATATTATTCTATTACTAAACTATATGTTGTTGTTGTCGTGTGACTATTTTAAGCCAAGTTTGTTCGCAGTAGTTTCTGAGGGTAAAGACCCCTGAGCAACCGAGGACAGAAGCTGACTTCTAGCTCATATGAAGATGACACACACGCACTCACACTCACAGGTCACAACCCTTTTTACGGGACGGACTTCATTCATGCATCAGAATCAGAGAATGATCACCTCTGAACCAGCACCCCCAGTGGTATTACTCTCGAAAAGGAGGACTATGTGACTACGAGAGCTAGCAACCACCACACACGGCGAGTTTTCGGTCGGCGGGGTTCGATCTCACAACCTACTAAACTATATTTATATTATATTTAATAGTTTAAACAATTAATTTAATAGTAATAATATATATATAATAGTGTTACGGAAATTGTCCGGGGTTCGTTTGGATAGTGGGAGTTGTATGGTGTAAAGAACGCTCAATCACCAGGCGGCAGTAGAAAATAAAACAACGATGTTTATTGACACGAAAACACACAGGACAGCACAAAGACGAGCAACTATATACAGCACAGAAGACGATTATCTTTAGCCGAGACGTGCAGCATACAACAGTATACACAGCAGCTCTACTCCGTCGCTGCTCCGCTAGTCCCTGGAAGACGAGTTCTTCACCGTCGCGTCCGACTACTCTTCGACTCCACTGGTCCACGACTCAATTCACCGTCTGTTCACAACTACGACGACTCCACTGGTCCACGACCACTCTTCTCCGTCGCTTCCGACTACTCAATTCACCACTGGTTCACCACTCGACTCACCATGACGACTCTGGTTCACTCTACTCTGCTCTGCTCTGCCGCTTCCGACTTCTTCTCAATTCACCATCCCGGTTCACGACTGCCCGACAGCTGCGGTTGCTTCCTTTTATAGGTCTCAGGAGGCGGGGCTAGACGCCTCTCAACCAATCAGGAAAGTTCGAGGCGTATCTCCGTTCCTACTGGACGAATCGGGAAAATTCTCGATGTTTCGGGTATAATCTATTTTGGCGCCAAAGTCGCCAAATTCGTCGCCAAGTTCATCACCAAGTTCTGGGACCTCCTATAGAACCAGCTATGCTGGGAAGCCGCATCACAGGTTCGTAACAATAGTTTAAACTATATTTAAACTATTTTATTAATCTTTACAATATATACTGGTTATGTGATGAATACAGCGTGGCCACATTTGTTTGGGGGAAAACACTCGGCTAACTGAGTGTTAAACTGCATTGAGGTTAGTTTGATAAATTCCGGAGCTGGTGTAGTTTTGTTAGCATTATTCATGGCGGCATATCATGCATATACATTCACTAATTTCATTAATTGCCTATTTGAAAGTGCATTGGCATGACGCGAGTTTGAAGAAATTCCAGTATCAATTGTATAATAATGGTCCATGAAATTCTCGACTTTTTTCATCAGATTAATAGTTTCTGTTGAAATCTAATATGAATCTGGTGAAACCTAATCGTTCTCGATGGTTTTATGTAATCATCAAGAATGATGCAGCACTTCATATATAGTTATATAGTTATTAAAAATGAAAATATGAATGTGAGAATAGATGAATATAATAGACAATTTTTTTATAGATTGAAAGGAATGAATTGTTCTTATTTATAGTTACATTGATCTTTTATAAAAAAAAACAACTATTTTCAAAGAAATTAAATTACTATTACAGTATTACCTTCTTTAAACGACACTTCAGAATAGCGAACAGCTTTAATTAGCGGACATTACTGTGATGTGTTACCCAGCCGCTTAAAATAGGTCATTTCCTATAGCGGACTGCTAGTTTAACTGTACGATTTTTTTTTCGATACTTTTAGCAAAGGTGTACAAACACATCGCCGTTGTAATATATTTATTAAGAATTTCAGCTTCTCCCTTTTTTATCTCCAGAGTGATTCATAGAACTAATCAGTGGTTATCGTCTTTACAATTGGACTCACCTCCTGTTTATTTCCCAGTCTTTGTTGGAATATTACACAAATCGTCTGATATATTTGAGCAGAATTTCGACAAAATATTATCTATACTAAAAATCAACTTTCAAATCTTATGTTATTTCTGCTATTTAATTCTATAGAGCTTTTCCTTCATACCATCTGTTCAAAACTACGCGAATCCAAATTGACCTTGATGGCATACCGAAAAAAAAAAGAATTTTTTCGATCTTTCTATATTTATAATTTGGCGATTTATGTCTGTTTGGTAAAACAATTATTCAGAACTGATACTTAGATATTAATTTTTTATTTCATTCTTTTTTTAATCATTTTTATTCTGTAGTAACCTTTAAAGTGTCGCTGTTTTTAAAACTATTTATTGAGCTTTTATTTTATTTTATTTTTACTTTTTCATGTAATAACTGTTTTTTGAGAGAAACGTTGAAGCACCGAAAATAGAATAAAATCTTTTTCTGGTTGTTGGCGAAATCTAATAGAAAGCAACCCTTCTTTTCTCACTGCAGTTGCTTTGTAAGTGACATTCCTTAGTAAAGCTATCCTACAAATGTGTTGATTACAATTAGTGCCAATCATACCTTAAAAAAATACACAGATTCCCGCTGACTGGAAAAAATGATGTTCTCGATGCTTCTGTTAGAGAAACGCTGAATCTGCTTTGTTTTGCTGAATGTTTTGAAGACGGAAGTGAGCATTTAAGGGATAAAGAAAAGATTAAAAAAACGTGGTTGAAACTAAAGAAAAAATGGTATAAGAACAAATGTTTTCCAAAGACGTAACATGATTCTTAAAATGAAATTTATAAATTTGTTGACAATTACCGGTTGTAGATTAACAAAAACAAGTTGTAATAAATAAATCCATTAATCCTTTTCGTAAAACATGAAAAAGCGGCAGTTGACAAAATGTAATATATCATCTATATTCCATTCCTAAATTTTCGGATTGATTTGGCAAAGTTATTAAAATAACAAATATCTGAAATAATGATAGAACGATTATTTTGTTTTTCTAAAGTCCGATTACTTTTTTTGAACTAGCAATTTGATACTTTTTTTCTGCGTTGCTTGCTATCGAATGGAAACTTCTTCATAATTTCAAATAATCATTACTTTCGTTTTCTTTCGTTTCTTCAATTCTTAATTTTTAAATCCAGTTAATGTTTTTACATGGCAAAATATTCTAGATTTTTTTTATAATGAAAAGATAAACATCTTTTTTGTGGTAACAGAAAGTTAAGTTTTTTTCTGTACATGGCGGTATGTTGCTATTTAAAATACATGGATTAAAAAATAATTTTAACCCACGATTTTCGAAAATTAGAAAAAAAATGTATCGTTTTGGCTAGTTTAGCTTTTGATTTTTTATTACAAAAATAGAAAATGGCCTTTTTTAAAAATTCAAAAGGATTTTTTTCCTTTGAATTTAAAAATGCATGAAGTTTGAAATAACTATTGAATGATAGTTAGAATGAACTTTAGAAATGCAATATTGAATAATTTATTTATTTTATAATATTAAATTGAAAATCAGGGAACTGTAATTTAAAATGTAATAATTTCAAAGACGTTGCGAATTTTTAATATCACATTTGATCCAGAAATCGTAAAATAAATCTATCTGGTAATATTAATCAATTTTTATGAATCAGTTATGGAATTTATCTAGAACATATTTTGCAATAGAGCTAATGTTATCATCGTACGAGATTTTTCTTCTCTTTAAATAAAATACTTGAATTCTTCTGATGTTTATTTGTATAATTCGGCACTACATATTTTCAGATTTTTTAAAATTTAAATTATTTAACTCTAATTTTTAAAACTCAATTTCAGAAAATTTCGTTTTTGTAACTTTTATTATATGCAGAATATATTTACTTTATTTTTTGTGAAATAATGGTGTTCAGTATTGCAATTTCTTTCAACGTTGATTGCTTTTTTTTATTATACACTAGCCGCGTTTGGTGACCAGTTGGTCCGTGGTATTAATAGTGGTTACAAAACTTCAATTAAAGATTTTAGTAAGTCGATGATAATGACTCTTTCAGTATTTTTTTAAAAATTTTCAATTTTTGTAGCAATAGAAACTTGTACTGTTTCAAAAGACGCAGGCTGTTTTGTTGATTACGCTAGGTATTTTTTCAAATTTTGTATCTACCTACTATTAACTGACATGAAAAATAGCGGTATTTATAAAACTGAAGGCACTTAAAAATTTTCACCATTGCTTGGTTCTGAATTCAAATCTTAATTGAAACTGTAAAATATTTCATAAAATTTTTTAGAAGATGCTTTATATTGAACCTTACTTAGTACAAGGAAAAAACCGAATCTTGATCATTCCTAACGGTGAAAAAAAAAACCACAAAGAAATATTAACACAACAATGAAACCGATTTGAGTTTCACTTCAGCAATGAAATTATTGTTGTGAAATATGATTGAAATATTTTTTTAAAAAATTAATTAATGACACTAAAAGTTATAATCCAATAAATGATATTATTGGAAAAGCAATGTTTTTTAATTTTAAGATGATACAAACAATTTTAGTGTTACAATAGTTACGGAAGTAGTCATAGAAAAATGTCAAAATTTCGCTTAAAGTTTGAATTTATTAAAATAAATGGATTAATTAAAATAAAATACAATAAAGAAAATTTTTTAAAAAAAAATCCTCGTTTTGAAGTGTACGTTCCTACCTTGTAAAATCTGAATGTACCAAGTTTGGTTGTTCTAGATCCATAGACTGGCTTGACCAACTGATACATACAAATTTACCTTTACTTTTTATTAGAAATAAAGACTTGCAGAGATTAATATATACGAAAAGATAGATCAGTGTCATGCCCAACATACCAAACATCTTGAATCAGTCCGAATTATTCTGTGTATGATGTATGAAAGTAATTCGATCATTAATCAAATCTCGATAAATCTCTGCCTGCATTATCTGTATGCTTCTGTATTGAAGTCCTAAAATTCTGTTATGATAACAACCATAAAAACATGATACTATTAAATATTTTTGTGGTTGGTACAAATAAATTCATTAAGTCTTATATTTAACAAGCATCCCTCTTGTAAAGTAATATTCCATATTTTCTTATATACAAGAAAAGTTATAAATATGAGAATATGAAGGCATTTTCTCTCTATATTTGATTATAACTCCATAAGGCAATTTTTTCCGATATAAAGCGAATTTTTGCTGTATCGCATTCAATTCAAGAATGAACCCATATTCCTTCACTATTCAATAGATGGCGCACTTCGATTAATTATCTACAAAAGGGCTTTCCAGGTTTACCTTAGACTGAATAAGTAATCAGAGAGGGCTTCAACGCGAATGCTGATTCTTCCTTTATTCCGAAATCATCGATGATTCATTTGCTGAGGATGAGAGAAACAGATGATTGATGTTTGATGAAGTGATCAATCAATAGCCAAAATCTTCATTCTGGTCATTACTTCGATTCGGATCTAGTTCATATGATATTTTGATAAACTAAGTTTAGCTATGTTTACGTTTGTAAATATGTTTGGCATGATTTATTTACTTTATATATAAAATAATTAAGACGTTATTTTTTTTTATTCTACTGTTATATATATATGTATACATATTCGAAAAAAGTTAAATTTATAATGATGTTAAAATAATTTGTAATGATTTTATAAATGTTTGAAAATGTGGTATGCGTGTAATGGAATATTTTTTTACATATTTTATTATTAATATTTTACATATTTACATATTAATATTTTACATATAATTACATATTTTTTGAAATTTTGTAAATTTGTTATTCAAAAATTGGTTTTTCTAATTTTATTATTCATCGAATAATATTAAATATTTTCCTCGTCGCATTTCACCTAAAATAATTGACTTAAATTATTCCTAAATTCATAGCTGTTTTGGGCTTATGAGAATAAATCAATTTATTTATTCTAAATTGAAATAAAAATATTTTCCTTGCAGTAGTAACAATAAAATTTAGAAATTATGCGATATTTAAAATGCGAAAAACGAACAAATTCTAGGATCGCTTCATTTTTCACTATTTGACACATCTATAAATTTTTTGGATTCTAATTATTATTCAAAAATAAAGATTAAAAATAGAGTGATAATATTAAAATGCTATGAAATTAAAACTATTCGAATAAAATAAAATGCAATTAAATAACTTTCAATCTTATCTACGGGAAATATCTTAAAAATCAAAAGTTTTAACCACTGTAAATTGAAACTTACAGTAATGAAACTAGCAAAACTTTTTTAAATGTTCAAACGTCAAAGGATTAAATTAATAGATTTTAAATTTAGAAAATTATCAAATAAAATAAGTAACAAATAGTTTTAAAGCCTTGGGAACTATTTTTTACAATACTAAGCAAATGCACTTGTTAATGGTGCTGATATACACAATACAACTTTGAAGATTTTGAAATTTTTTTTTTTAAATTATCTTTTACTTTGATAATTTAGAGGCACAATGCTTTGCTCTGTATATCAAATTTTAAAAAACACTGTCAAAATTTGAACACAAACAGTGAAAAAAGTATTTATCACTTTTCACTTGCGGAATAAATTATTTTACTTCTTATTGGTACTGTAGTATTCACATTTTCCCCTTGATGTCGATGCAGTTTTTATGAACTTTTTGTAAAACAGAAAATGTGTCATGGAGGGGGGTGGGTTATAAAAGCTTTGATTAAACAATTATTTATTATATGAGTGAAGAAAGCTTAGAAAACAATTTGTGGTTTTTTTTAAAATTGCAGAATTTGACAGTAAAATCCTTTACGAAGTTTGCATTGAAAAATCAAGAGAGCAAACTGGTGGATGTCATCGATCACTGTAATTTAAGTTCAAAGGGGATTTTTTTTCCCGAACAGATGGTTCTGCCAAAAAAATGGGAAGAAATGGGCATGGAATTCTGAAAAGGTTTTTATTTATTATGACTTCAAGAAAATAGTTCATGTTTTATCTCCTAGCAATATTTCTTTGTTAAAGCCATGAAGAAAACAGTGCCACTGAACAATTAGGAAGGCAGAAAGCATATAACAGAGACCGTCAGTAAGTATTCTGAGTTTATATAATTTTTGAAAGGAATTTGCTGAACGAACATTTTAGTTTTAAGGAAAATATATTTGGTGAAACTCAGAAATTAAAATTATTGTGACATCGGACTTCAAGTGATTATGGTAGAATTTTATTTGAAATTTTTAGGACTTTCTCTCTTTTCTTATATACATATGTATATGTGTGTGTGAGAGAGAGAGAGAGAAAGAAAGAGAGAGAATTAAATTAAAAAAAACATTCGAGGAAAGAGAAACTATATCAATAATATTTTTATAATATCAGTATTTATTAAAATATTAATAGTATAATATTTTGTGATATTAGTAATTAATTTTTAATTGTCTTTTTTGAAATTTATTTTGGAACCCTTTTTTTCAGGAATTTGGCGCGTATCTTATAGACGATGGATAAACAGATGTAATAGGCTTTAGTCCTTAATTATTAAAAAGTGCACTTAATATAAAATTAATCTCCAGCCATCTATTTTTCCTCTGTTAGCAGAAAGAAATTGGACTATAATTTAATGATGTTGTTCGATATCATAAATAATATTGCAAGGAGCTTAGGACAATATTCTCTTCTGCTGTATAAATGAAAAAGAATTGCAAGCTAATACTCAAGCTATTGTAAGAAAATGAGATGAAAAATATAAAAGGCATTTTAAAATATTTTTTATACCAAATAAAAGGAATATAGTGTAATACGAATAAGAAGACATTTAAATGCATTTTCAAATCATCTGAATAACGGTATTTAAATGCTTATCGAGACAATTGAATTAATCTGAATGATAAATAGCTCCTTACTATAATTTAATACTATCAATTAAATTTACCTTTAACTGTAGTGACTCTCCGGATTTTCTGCAAAATATGACATAGAAAATAATGCCCAAAATTCACAGATGGTAAATATTAAAGGTTAAAATAATGCAGTCATTGAGCCATTTGATAGAAAACATTTTCTGCGATTAGATCCTACGAAATAAAGGCATCTATAAAAATGAAGATTCGAAACGCGTCTTTAAGTTCTTTTTTTTTTTTTTAAATAAATGACACCTCTGCTCTCTGACTCCATAAGATTAATGATGTAAAAATCCATCCTTGCAACTTGAAACGAGATTTATTTTTACCCTTACTTTCGCTTGTCTAATGGTGCGAAATGAAGAAAGATTTTTTTCCTGTAATCTTTCAATTTCTTTCAATATTTTTTTCTTGCCTCTCTGGACGAAATATAAAATGAGAAGACTTGAAATGCCTGGAAACATATCCAGAAATTTAAAAGTGTTTCTTCGCATTTTCAGCTTGACTGAATCTCTTGCCCTCTGCATTTCAGATGCGATACAAACTATGTTTTTCCTATTCATCTCTCTTGTTTCTAACCGTGTGTGACTAATGGTTTAGCATCAGTTTGGATGAAGTGACGAAGAAGCATTGAAAATTTTAAAAACTCAGTTTTGGGGGAAAGAGTTTCTGTCTGAGGAGCACGGATATCGGTTCTTTTTTAGAGTTGCCATAATGCAACGACTATTCTATTGTAAAGAGACAATGCACTGAGATGACAATCATGAGATAGCAATATGCAAATATAGTAGTAGTATCGCGTGCAAATGTATAAACGGGCCATTGATTGGCAGGCTTTCATTTGAAAAAGTTTCTGACCTTTTTTATGGGCCTTTTTTTGAGAGACTTTGAGCGCGGAATGGTAGTTGCACCTAGAAGTATGGATCATTAAATTTTGTAAATCGTTAAGGAATTCAAAATTTCGATATCCATAGTGTCAAACTATACCGAGAATACTTAATTTCACTCATAACCTTCCATCAGGGACAAAACAGTGGCCAACCTTCCGCACTTAATGACCGAAATCAGCGACGTGTGCATACAATTGTCAGTGTTAACAGACAAGCAACACTAGGTGAAATAACTACAGATATCAAGGTGGGATGTAAGATAGACGTGTCTGTTAGAACATTGTGCCAGAATTTGGCTTTAATGAGTTATGAGGACAGAAGGCCTTCATTAACAGCACGACTGCAACGCCTCTCCTGGGCTCGTGGCCATATTCATTGGACACTAGACGACTAAAAATTTGTGCTTTGACTCACGATTTTAGTTGCTAAGAGCTGATGGTAGGATGCAAGTGTGGCACAGACCCAAATTGTCAGCAAAGCACTGTGCAAGGTGTTGGTGACTCCATAATGATAAATGTTTTTACGTGGAATGGACTGAGTCCTCCGGTCCAAATGAACCGATCATTGAACGGAAATGGTTACGTCATCTTCATGGAGACCATAAGCCACCCTACTTCATTCCGAAAGAACGATGGGATTTTTATGATTGACAATGCGCCATGCCATTGGTTAGCGAATGGTTTAAAGACATTTCCGGTCGATTCCAGGGAATGATTTGGTTACATAGATCGCCCGATACGAATCTAATCGAACATTAATGGGACATTAATGAGAGTGCAATCCGTACACAAAATCCGGCAGCACTTTCACAATTATGTAAGTCTGTAGAGGCAGCATGTTTCAATATTTCTGCAGGGGCATTCAATGACTTGTTGAGTACATGCTACGCCGAATTTCAGCACTCCTTCGTGAAAAAGGAGGTCCGATACGTTATTAGGAAGTATCTTATGAATTTTGTCTCTTCAATGTATAGATTCTATGAAATAGTTAAAGCGGTGACTAATCTCTTTTTCGGTTTCAATAAAGTGAACCAATTGAAAAGAAATGCCACTTTCAAAGGAAGAATTAATCCATATTATTCTGTTGGCTGTGATTGATACCATCCTTCATGTAGCATTACTTTGTATGCAACTGTCAGAGCACACGAAGACTATTACAATGAGGTGAAACTTATCGTGAAATTTTACTTATTGTCATCTTTGAGTTTCCATTGACCTATTATCACTTTTGAGTTCTCTTGTCTCAGCAAGGGAATTCAAATTTCTTTTTTCGTTAGTGGTATTTCTTTTCAATTGGTGTACCTTCATGAAAAAGAAATTAGTCATCGGTATCACTATTTGTACTTGGGTTTGTTTGACTTTTCCTGTAAATCAACAATCTGCAGTTTTAATTTAGCATTTTCATCCGATATGAAATTCTAGAAAAAAAATTGATACTAATTGTTTTTAATTCTAAACTGTTATTGTACCATAATATGTGTCGAAATTATTGAGGAAGATTGTTAACATTTCGATTAATATTTTACCATTTGTATGGAGACATGAAATTCGATTTCCATTAACTTGTGAATCGAAATTAATTTTTTCAGATTAATTCAGATGAACTTCTTTACACATAAGCTTTGAGTGATATCCGCATGAATGTGTTTGGAGCGAATGCTAGGTCATCCTGCTGTGTTCGTATTGGCCTGCTCAAAAATAGCAGTCGCCACATGATCTATCAATGTTCTATGCATTTTTACTCTCCACCTACTTTGAATAGCAAAGTTACCTTTGACTTTTCACAGCAGAGTACATAGTATTACTGAGCCGGTATGCAAAGAGCTCTGTCCTCAGTACAAGCGAATGACTTTTGACTGAATTATAGCAATTTTTGAGAAAAGCTACAGCAGCAAAGCACGCTTAAGGAATGAGAGGACCAGCATAGCGTTCTGAGAATATACGGCCCTTTAGACAACTTTTCAGGAAAATTTTTTTTTTCTTAATTCACGCACAGGTGAATTTTAAAATTTTAACCTAATTTTCCGAATTGTTTATGAAGAAATGTATAATAAGTTAATTACCGAAGTTAATTACCGAAACTATTCTATTCTTTATAAACTTTCTAAACTATTATATTTTACTAACCTTTAAACGAGAGCCTTATTTTCACCTAGTGACCTTTATTTGAGCTAATTTTGTTGCACCATTCAATTTTCCATGACTTGATAAACATACTTTCCAAAGCAAAGGCATTACGACCTCTAATTATACCTGCAGGCCGTTTCAAACAAGGATAATTTATTTTTAATAACCATACATTCCAATCATACCATTCCCTTTCAAGCCCTGTTCTATTATCAGTAAGAGATATTCTAATAATTCTTTGAAGTCTAACCTTTCAACTTATTATTAAATTTTTTGTCATCTTTATACAACATTAGGAAGATCAAAAGCGTTTTCGTGATTTCAAATAACTAAACATAATTTGAGAAATATTGATTCTTTCAAACAGTTTCTCATCATGATGTCTATCAATGACTATCTAAGTATTTTTGCTTCATTTGCAGAGTATCTTGTTTATTATTTCCATTCAAAGGTCCTGCTTGTAGCGCTAGTGCGATCAAGACGTACAGAAAGCAAAGCAGTGCGCTCCAAAAGAACTTTTACTATTAAACCCGATATAGGCAAGAACAAGAACGAATGTAGCCAGAAGAGACTGAATTATATTTGACCATAAAGAATTAATTAATTGAAAAAAGTAACTGGAGATGTTCAGTTATTTATTATTTAACGTAATCAATGCTAAAAAAATTAGTCCAAATTATAGGCTCATCTTCATCATCCAATTGCAATGATATCAGTCAAAAATTTCATATTCCAACCCAAAATATTTAATTTGTACTTTCGCAGGAAATGTAGAAGCAGAAGCGTTCCTGTATTACCAAAAATCTATATTCTAAATAATCGAAAAATATTTTTTAAAAACATGTAGCCTCAGACGACCAGCTGCCTCGTCGGAAATTTTGTTTCTATTTGATTAAAGATATATTATTTAAATAAAACTTCATGTCCATGGTTCTACCAAATTGTTTGATAAAAAAGTCGTACTATTTTAATTATATTGGGCATATGAGCTTTTTTAATGATGGCCAATCCCAAGACAAAATAGCACTATTAAAAATTTAAATGTGTGGTTGATCTGTTTTCTAAACTTCTAAATATTATAATTTCCCTTTTTTTAAGTTATATTACAACGTACAAAGATATTAAACCAAATCTGTCTTTGACTATTAATGGAATGGAAAAAAAAAATGACGCGATTAATTATTTAATGGAACATTGAAACGGTTTAAATTTCAGAGCAACATTGTATGTAATTATTGTTGGATATTAAATAAAAAACAATTTAAAAATTCTATTAAAATTTAGAAAAACTTTACACGATTATAAATTTAGTACCATTAAAAAGATATATTTTTCAATTTAAAGGTGTTAAATTCATTTTTGGGTAATAACGTTTTAGTGTTATGGCCAAACATTTTCAAAGAAAAATTCAGTTTAATTTTTAATAATTGAAATTTCAAAAACTCGCTTCAGCTTCCACTTTTCAAAGATACAGAACAGTGAAGTGTAAGCAATTGATTTATAGCAAGGAGAAGGATGTCGTACAATTCGAAGCAAAATAAATAAAGTACTAGAAATTTGAACCCTTTATAAATGTTCATGCACACAATAAAGGGAACACAGACAAAACTATTTAATCAAACAAATTATCTAATTAAATTTACCAATTTCCTGCTTAAAATACTCTTTGTAGAGGGAATCATGGGCATCAAGCTATGGAACAATGGATGAATACTTTGTCTTAACACCACACATTTTCTATAATTTGTTGAAGATTTAATTTAACAATTCTGATGTCCCCGAAGAAACAGATGGCTATTAATACATTCAATAATTGCCATTATAGTAGAAATTCGGACAAAAAACAAATGAAGACATGCCCTTGGAAAACAAATTTTTAATAGTAAATACATATTATAAAACAGAAGAGTAAAATCGCTTCTAGAAAACTGTAATTTTTTAAAAAGGAGATAACAAGACTGTGTGGAGAAAACGCAATTCTTGACACATGAGAGCTTCTTGACGAGTTATAATTTCGCTCAGCAAAATGGCATACAAATTATAACAACAAAATATCAAAGGTGAGTTTATCTTTTCTCATTGCAACTGTAAAGAGAAAATATACACAAGATAAAAAAAATCTTATTTAAATGCATTAAACGTTTTTGTAACCGATCTTTCCTAGATCTTACCATTTTTTAGTGAATTAAAAAGTTTATTCGACTACGTTAAAAACATTGGTTTTCGACAATATCAGTGATTTTTTTTATTATTATTTCTTATAAATGAGACTTTCCTCTTTAAAAAACGGTTTATCTTTCGTTCCTAAGTGAATTAGAAAAAAAGTTATAGAGATTATAAAATACTTTACCGAAACAAAACAAAACCGGAAGTGGCATTCCGAAACCGGAAAGAAAATTCCGGAACCAAAAATGTCCTTCAATTTTCCAAATTTTGATATTTTCCTTTGGTTTTACTTTATGAAATAATATTATTTTATATTTCTAGCGACAAGCCACACGTTTTTTACACATACTTTCCTTATTTCTTTGTGAAAAATTGGAAACATCTCTGTTCACTTGTTTTGTTTACGATCTCGTGCTTGTTTTTCTAATTTTATTTTGCTTCTTTTAAAAGACAAAAATTTGAATTTCCTTGATAATGTTTGCAGGTTTCAACGTAAAATTCCATTTATAATGGGTCATAAGAAAAATTATCCCTCAAAGAAGCGAAAATTTTCCGGAAATCAGTACAATTCTGGACATTCTCGAAAAGGTACTGAAAGTGAAATTCCAGCTAATTCTACTGATGTTATTACTGCAAGTTCTTCAAATCTCAGTGATAACAACTATTTGCAATTGAAAGATTCTTCAAATCCCGATGAACTATGTGGAAATTGAATAATGAACATTTAGATTTTAGTGTCAATGTTTGCAATATTATGTTGTCCCATGTGTTTGAAAAAGGAACTCTGTTTAGAAGAAGATTCTGGTTTTGATTTGTGCTCTAATTTTTTGTTCAAATGCCAGAATTGCATATTTACTAAAGCATTTGTGTCTTCAAGAAAGATAAACAATGCTAATGAAATGAACACTTTACTTGTATATGGTTTACGACTTATTGGAAACGGAGAGGCAGCAGGTAAAAAACTGATATCCATGTTAGATATGTCTTTTCTTTTTAAAGCAACTTTCAGAAGGCAAGAGCTAACAATTCTAAAAGCTGCATCTAAAGCTGCTCGAAAAAGTATGGAAAATGCTGCTGAACAAATAAAAATTTCAAAATGTTCACAGCGTAACATTGTAGATTGCGGAGTGTCTATGGATGGCACTTGGCAGAAGAGGGTTTTTTTCCTCATTGAATGGCCTTGTAAGTTGCTCATCAATCAACAGCGGCAAATTATTGGATATTGAAGCCCTATCGCAGTTTTGCAGAATTTGCAAAACTTTCTCGGGAACAATGAAAACTGTAAATAAGCCACATGTTTGTAAAAATCACGATGGTTCAGCTGCAAGCATGGAGACGGTTGGAGCCTACCGTATTTTTGAGCGTTCAAAAAATAACCGGAACTTAAATTGTACTGATTACTATGGATATGGAGATTCAAAAGCCTATGATGCTGTAAAGGACATTTATGGTAAGAACTCTGTAAAGAAATTGGTATGTATTGGCCACATTCAAAAAATAGTTGGAACTCGCCTTCGAAAACTGAAAAAATGTACAAAAGGAATAGGTGGAAAGGAAAACTTACTGATCGCAATAAGTCGATAAGTTATAAAATTACTATCGAATTGAAATTCGTAGCAATAAAGGCAATTTACAAGCTATACAAAGTCTGTTATCGCAGCATTTTATCATTATTGCTCGAGCAAGAAATATCCAATGCATGGTCAATGTCCGAAAGGTGTCGACAGTTGGTGCAAGTATCAACGAGAAAAATCTAACAATAAAACATTCCACGATAAATCAGCAGGAGTTCCACAACATATAATAAACAAAGCGAAACCTGTTTATATCAAATTATGTGAACAGGAATTACTGTGTAAGTGTTTACATGGAAAAACGCAAAATGCCGACGTGAGTTTCAATGGCATGTTATGGAACCGAAAGAGCATTTTGTCGAGTTGCAAACGTTACAGCTAGGTTCATTTATAACTGTGCTTCAATATGATGATGGTATAAAAAGCTTACTAGAAATTTTAAACCATTTAAAATTGAGCGCAGGGAAATATATATGCTAAGTGGATTGTCGTTAATTGAAAATCTGCGAATTAATGATTCTATAAGACATTCATTACCAAAAGCATAACTCAAAGAAAAAACATTCTGCCCTCCGAAAGAAAAAATACCTGCTTATTGAGGAAAAGGAAGGCCTGACCTATCATTCAGGGGAATTTTAAACAATTTTAATTACAGGAACCATATTTTTCAACTAAAATTTGTCTTTAACTTCAATTTTCTCAAAACTTTAATTTTCATAAAAATTCTCCACCTTTAACACGATATCTCACAAACTATTAGAGATATTTACATAAAAATTTCAGCGTGTATTTTAAATAATATGAACAATGAAATGAACCAGAAGTTTTATTGTTGGTGAAATACTTTTTCATTTATAGGTGTTTTTAGAAAAATTAGTTCTAGGAATTTAATCTCATTTACAACACTGATTGGTTGACCGTCAATCTTAATCTCAGGTTCCGGATGAACTCGTCTGATTTTTGATAAAAACTTACTTTTCGCCCTCATATTTTACATTTACGTAAGAAACTTGAAAGAGTTTTGAACATCTTGAAAGTCCTTTCAAATATGTCTTGGGGGGGGGCTTCCAGAACATCATTACTTCGAGTCTACAGAGCAGCCATACTCTCTAAGATCGATTATGGATGTGTGGTTTATGGTTCCGTAAGACAAAGTGTGCTAAAAAGATTGGATCCTGTTCATCATTCTGCTCTCAGAATTTTCAGTGGGATCTTTCGCACGTCTGTCGAAAGCTTGAATGTTGAGTGTTGTGAGCCTTCTCTAGATCACAGAAGGAAAATGCTGAACCTTCATTAGTATTTTAAAATTTCATCGCTTCCATCACATCCATTTTTTAACTACAAACAAAGTCATTTCATACATAGCTTGCAAAATGCTTGGCCAACAATCATTCCTTCATTTTTCTCAAGAGCTGCAAGCATTCCTAATGGCTTAGGTATGATTAATATTCATGTTATTCCGATTTTAAAACATCATCTCATCCCATGGAAATCTTATGATATCTAAATCCATTCAAAACTTTTGACAAATCTAATACGACTCCTACGGCTTACCAACACATTTTTGCACACCACAGGGAGGAATATATGAATTTTATTCCCATTTTCACAGACGGTTCAAAATGCTCTTCTAATACTTCATTTGCATGTGTTTTTATCAATTCCAATCTCTCATTCCAACTTCACCCATCATGCTCTATTTTTACTGCCAAGGCCACTGCTATTTTTCATGCTTTATTTCTACTTTCTAATAGTCCACCTGATAATTATATCATATATTCAGATTCAATAAGTGTCCTTGAGTCACTGACATTGCTACATCACTTAAGTCACCCTTTGGCCTTTAATATTCTAGAACTGCACGAACATCTTACATGTCAAGGATTCTCTATTCTCCTTTGCTGGGTTCCCTCTCATGTCGGGATAGCTGGCAATGAACAAGCTGACAATTTGGCAAAATCTGCCGCTTCTATTTTAAACTGTCCTGTCCCTTTCAATGATATAAAAAATATGCTAAAATCAACCTCCACTCAAAATGGCAATGTGAATGGGACCTCAAGAATACAAATAAGCTCCATTCAATTAAACACATTATTGATCACTGGCCCAGTTTATCTAATAGAAGGAATGATACAACTCTTACTCGATTAAGAATAGGTCACACACGACTCACGCACAGACATCTGTTGCTGGGAGAACTCGCCCCTCAGTGTACAGAATGCCAATGCCAATTGTCAGTTCAACACATTCTAATTGATTGCCCGCAATTTATTTCACAACGTATCCGGTGCTTTCAGTCTTCCTCTACCATTTTGAAAGATGTTCTTCTCAAAATTAATCATCCAAGTATTTTTACTTTCTTAAAAATGATCAGTTTTTACCATTTGATCTAATTTAAAAAAATGATTAAATTTTTAGTTTTTTACCGTTTTACATAAACATTGACAAATCATGACAAATGATAAGATGTTTATGATTATATATTATTATTATGATTAGTTTATGATTATATAAGAGTTTATAAACAATGTTTTAATTAATACCATACGTTTGGCGCAGCATAATCAAGAATGGTTTTTTTGCGCCACAAAACTCCACTAAATCAAACCCAAATGGCGGCAGCTGAATGACCGCACCATATGGAAGTTAGTGAGCAGCTCCATCGCCATCACGCCAAAAGTCCGTAGACCAAAGGAACGTCCATCGATAGACTCGCCATCTTTTAAGTTTGATCAGGCTTCTGATGCCTGATACATTATGGATAATCCAATATCATCGCTAAATTATAGAAGTGCAGAGAGATCTTAATAATAAAACTTCAACAACTTATTTTTTACAACTTATTAAACCAGAGCGAGTTGTCTTCCCAAAACCTTCTCTAATAAAAATGTTATCGCAGTGAACTTTTTATATATAGCATTGGCGTACAATACTTACGAAATATTAACCTTTGGCTTGAATTTAGAATTTTTTTATTGAATCTGTCATATTCTTGGAGAAACTTTTGGCATTTAATCTCTGACATGCGGTTAAAATTATCTCAGAACCGAATTTAAGTTTCAGACGCGTTCTTCTTAATCCATTGAAACAAAAATTTGACATAAAAGTTTCATATAAAGTCGCTGAACCCTGAACAAAAACTTATAAATTTAAGTCATTTTTTTAAATTTTCGCATGTTTGTGTTTTGGAAGTACAATCCGACAGATGGTCATCACCTTGTTTTATTTCGCTCAAACTTTGTTACGCGTCCCCACAAAGGATATTAAATCTGTGCACCGAATTTTATCTACCTAGCTCTCTTCATTTTGTAGTCATCGCGCTAATTTATATTCGAACAGGAGGATAGACAGACTTCCTCTTAATGAATTTTGCTCAAATTTTGATACAAATCTATAAATTTGCTGTAAAGACAATTTACCAAATTTCATCCTTTTATCCAAAAGAGTTTTTGAGTTATCTTTGTTACCGATAGACAGGCATTTTCCAAAAATGTTTTTTTTTTCGATCTCATGGAGGTCTATACTAAGGAATTCGACAAAACCTCGAGTTCGAATTTTTTTGACTATTACTTTTTTTGTATATGAAGTATATAGTAAAAAACAGAAAATTATACAAAAAATTATAATTTAAAAAATCATTCAATATTCCAAAAATAATTTCGACAGTTTTAAATTAAAACATAGCATGTCCGGACGAAATACTCATTAAAATGTTTAGATCATCAAGTTTAATATAATCTTCAATGAATTCAAACAATTTATTTTAATTTATTTGCAATGAGCATTTTTTGCCTTCCAATGCGCGATGTCGCCTTGTTCAGGAACGTAAAATTACTGAGCATTGCTTTTGATGCCTTGGGTGATATTAGCACATTGCCTGACTTTATGTCCAAGTGGCACAGCTGCTTATAGTGGATGGCGCAGTTTGTTCTAAATTGGACCTTGTGCTAGAAAACCTAAACTATACCATACCATACTATAGTGCAGGAAATCGAGTCCACATAACACTTGATGGGGCCAAGTGTTTAATTGTTTAAGAGATTCGGAGCTTTCGAGGTAGTCTTTCTTACGCACTGCATTTTTACTTTTTGCCGAGCCACCACCAGTATGTTTTAATTGTGGAGATATTTTAACAATCCGACACATTTTAACAGAATGCGCAAGTTTTACCGATCTTCGTTGGAAGCATTTTAAGTCCAACAATTTTACCTTAGATTTTTTATTGGGTGAGTCGCATCATCCAAACGTTTTTTTGTACATTAAAGATGTTGGTATCATCCATGAAATTTAACTTACAGTTTTACAGTTTTAATACCTTCTTTCCTTAACTTTTGACTAGTTTGAACACTGTCAGTTGCACTTCTTGTAACGATAAACTACTTTTTATCTTGCTGTGAAAATTTTAAGTTGCTTCGGCGCAGCATATTCTGCAACAGGATCTTGCGCCAGAAATCTAAATCTTACGCACTGCACTCGTGAGGTCACAGGGACAGACTTGCATTTCGAAGCAGGCTATGTTTAGAGTTGGGAACATGGTAAATCTCTGTAGAGGCACGATGTTTTCGTGCCTCAACCTTTCCAGTTTCCTCCCCCCTCGTTCACCTCGTCTAAATAGAGCAACTTGATGGCGACTGCTTCTTGTTTCTCGGGATGGTTGAAACGGATGACCGAGCCGAATGAACCCTCGTCTAGAATTCTTGGGTTTGTGTACCCGAAGTGTTTTTTTTTAACAAGGGCTTAGTTCTTAAATGCGCCTTTGTCGATTCGCGGGTGGAATTAATATCTTCATATAAGTCTGCGGTAGACATCTTTGTAAATTAAAGGATGCTTGGAAATCGTTGATAGAAATATTTCTTTCAACTTGCATTGTTAAAGCCAAACAGATAATAACTCTTTTTATCAGTGCAATAAAGAATGAATTCAACAATATCACATCACAGTATTATTTTTCTTTGTTAAAATTTCTTTGTTAAAATTCTTTATGCAAATAAGCAGAATATTAACAATCGGAGCAATAGAACATTTTGAATAAATAATTTTTATCTCTCTGTTACGAAACTTAAATTATGATTTGTAAATTTGTGATAAATTTATGATTTGTAAAATCGTCCAAGAATGAAAACGTTTTTTTTTTTTTTTTTTTTTTTTTTAAATTGTGAAGAAGATAAAAACATTCTTAAGTGCTTAATTCCGACAGAAATTTCCCCAAGAAAATGTATGACATAAAAATAATACAATGCTCTTTTTCCTTTGTATTTTTCTCAAAGCTCAAACATGTTTTGTTTTTGTGTTGATCTATAGTAGACACATTCATATATAGAATTTAGAATGGAAAATATGCGGGTTAATCAGCCGGATCATCCGAATTTAATGTCTGTCTTTAACTGTATAAGAAGAATTTTTTTTTCAACTATTTGAAGTTTTTACTTTACTTGCTCACATTCATACTTTTTGACAGATTTGGTGGGAAATTTGATTTGTATTAGTAATTTAATTTATATTAAATATTCAAATTCCATTCGTCTAACGTGATGCATCTTTGAGTTACGTCAGTCATAAATACACATGCAAGCAGTTCCACTAAGTTTCTAAAGATGAATTTTATCGAGAGCTTGATACTGAGTTATAATTTTTGAATAAAACCACATATTTCATTAGTATATATTGTCGGAAATTTTTTGCACTTCTGCTAATCTTGACACAGGCATAGCTGTAAAAAATTTCGTTGCTTTACAATATCAAGATAATATAAAATATGAGTAATCTAAAAACAATCTCATGATTAAATTTTGTCAGATTGTATTCCTTGGTATGAGATGTGAAAATCCATCTTAAAATTGCATCAGTCCAATAGAGCAATTTTTTATTGTATGTCTTTTGTGAAAAATTTACTTTTTTATTGAATGTCCGACGAACAAGAAAGTTATATTTTCTAGTGCTAACTAAGATTTACGCCGGCGTCCTGGCATAGGGGTAGCGCATCTTCCCCGTGATCTGGGCGTCCCGGGATCGAATCCCGGTTTCGGGTATGGTTGTTCTTCATCTGTGTTCTATCTGTGAGGTGTGTGAATGTGCTTCCCCTCTGTAAAAAGAGGTTGTGTGAGTTTCATATTCATATGAGTTGGAAGTCAGACTTCTGCCCTCGGTGCTCAGGGGTCTTTTCCCTCAGAAGCTACTGCATCCCCTTTCCGTGGTAACGTGGACACGAAATCATCAATTAAAGTTTAAGTATTGAGAAAAAAGTTGAAATTAAAAATTCCAGTTCTAGAAATTTTATTCTCTAGATTAGTTTCTAAACTTTCTACCCATATATAATTTATCACATAATTATAATATCTTTCCGAAAATATTTTCTGAATATTCAGCCCATTTTTTAGTCTTAGAAAATTGTCTATAAAAATATTTTCTTTGTTTCCAACAAATTTCTCGATGTACGTTTTGGATTCAATACTGGTGACATCATACTCATTCAATGGGCTCTTTGCATTTGACACGGCGCAGCCTATTCTGCATCAGGATCTTGCACCAGAAATCCAAATCCAAATTTGCATTTGACATTTAATTTCAAGATTTTGTATACTTTGTTACGAAACAACACTAGAACCCACCCTCCCCGTAATACAGGCGATATTTTCCAATATTGAGTTTAAGTTAATGATAAATGTAGTTTTCGCAAACTACATTTATCGCATTGATGAGATGGAGAAATTCAGATTCTTAGCAAGATGTTTTACTTTAGTGTGTTTTTATTAAATTTATGCAACATCTTCTCAGTGAGAGTTGATTCGCAGATAATGAAAAAAAAAAAAAATTAGACTAAATAGGCTTCTTTATAACAAGTTTTATAAAGACATAAACACAAACAATTTTACAAATACTTATTAAAAATTAATATGTTTTGGCTGTCTATGAAATTAAACTCTTATTTTATATTTTTATGATAAATAAAGTGCTAATTTTAAATACACTTAAAAGTTTATATGAACCACTGAAAGTCTGTTAAATGTATATTAAAAATAATTTTGCTTGTGCATTTTACGAAATTTTTTTTGTTAAATTAAAAATTGAGTACCAATAACTGTTTTTACTAATCTATACTATACGTAAATTATATTGTGCGTTTATATATCGGTGTAAACTGAAAGGTTTATTTTTAAACTAGCCGCCTTTGACGACCAGCCGGTTCACCAATTTTAATGTTCGCTTAAATTTTAATAATTAAATATTTTACGCAATTCCAACTTTAATAGATTCGTCATCAAAATATTTTAAAACTTCTTCAAATTTTGAATTAGTCATATAATTCACTCATAAACTTATAAAGGCATTCAGTCATAACGTAATATGTATCTCTTTAATTTTCTGTTACCTCTCGTAGAATTTATGCTTTAAATTAAAGAGGAAAGAATTAACCTGCAATTAATATAATATTTTATTTTAATATAATATGATTTTTATAATATGATTACTGATAACAGAATCACTGAGCGTTTAAACTTTATGGGCACTAAAGAATATCTTTCTTAATTTATGTAATATCTCAAGAATTTGTCAACAAAATTTTCTCAGATTCCTCATGAACAGATCGATTTATTAACAATGTTTAATTTTAAATGCATCAAACACTAAGAAAATTAAATGAATCGTTTAAAATAATCGATTGAAAACAGTTTAAAAAAACTACTTAAAAAACGATGTACTTAAAACTATAAGCATATACAAAAAATATATAACTAACATAAATACAATTTACTTACAAAAGCATGCAACTAACCTAAAAATAATTTAAATCATCCGTTGATAATGGTTGTCATGTCAACAATCAGAACATAATGCGTACGCGTGAATTTTCAACGCCAATTACGGTAATGCAAATGTGTGAATTTTTCTACGCCAGTTGGGTAACACTATGCAGATTCAACATTTTTAATTTCCTTTATTCTGTGCTATTTTAATTCAAAAGTGCTTCAGAATGAATCTGAAATATCGATTCATTAACAATGCTTAATTTTAAATGCATAAAACATTAAGAAAATAAACAGAATTGTTTGAAATAATCGGCCGAAAAATGTTAACCCTAGCCTCATTACTGTTGGGAAAAAAAACCTGAAGCCTTACTCATTTGACGGTGGGGAAAATGAAAGATTTTTTTGGAGGTAAAGTTAGTTTTTAATTAATAATTAAAATTCTAATTAAAAATTCAAAAAAAGGGACCCCAGGTGCACATTCCCGACCTCTAAGGTATACATGTACCAAATTTGGTAGCTGTAGGTCAAATGACCTGGCCTGTTGAGCGCCAACACACACACACATTGAGCTTTATTTATAAGTATAGATATATATATAGATTTAAATATTTTGATATTAAAATAATATAACTTTATATCTATTAAGATGTGCTGCTCGATAATATTTTTTGAACAAAGTTGCATATAAAAAACATACACCACAAATGTTGAGGGCGTATGGTAATAAATATTTGACCTGGTGCATAATAAATAAAGAATAGTGTTTGTATGCCTGAGTATGTCATTTTTGACTTGAATGTGACAAACTTGAATATTTCTCATTTTTCTATTGAATTCTTAGTAAAATGTCAGGAATATTTTACCAAGGCTTTTTTCAAATTTATGCCAGATATTTGTATTTTTGTGGTAAAGTTATTCATTCTACTAGGGACAGACTTAAGCCATTCTGTCCCTAGTACTATGTATCTCTCTATTCTTTTTTTTGTCAGCTCCCATAAAAGTTGATCTGTAAATTAAAGTGGAAGAGATATCTTTTTTTTTTTTGCTGTGACGAAGAGGTTTTTTTAAAAATGTGGTTACAGAAAATACAATCGTTTGACATTAAAATCACAAAGGACATTACAGAATAATTTTCATAATTTATGCAATATCTCTAAGAAATATTCTCATCCAAACGTTTTTTCGTACTTTAAAGATGTTGGTATCATCCATGAAATTTAAATTGTAGTTTTAATACCTTCTTTCCTTAACTTTTGACTAGTTTGAACACTGTCAGTTGCACTTCTCGTAACGATAAACTACTTTTTATCTTGCTGTGAAAATTTTAAGTTGCTTCGGTGTAGCATATTCTGCTACAGGATCTTGCGCCAGAAATCTAAAATTAAACCTAAACCTAAGAAATATTCAATAAACCTCCTCAGATTCATCATTCAAATCAGTTTTTAATTATGTTTATCAGTTCTTAAATGATGTTAATAATATTTTGTTCGACCGTTAAATATACTTCGAAAGATTATGAAGTCAAGTTTTAATATATTTACTTAATACATCTGGTATTAATATATAATATTTATTATATTTAATTTAAGTTTATTTACTTAGATGTGATTTCATGTCCACGATTATTCTGAGAGACTGTCAAATATTGAAGTCGTGTTATTTTAATTGTCTTGCAAATGATCTGTTTATCGCGGAAAATGAACTTTTCAAATGGAGAGCAGTACGATGGCAATATAACGTTATGAAAAGTGCAAATGCCAGAGTCATTTGTTTTGTAAATTTAGAGGTATAATAATTTCTCTTTTTTTTATTCGTCCGGTAATCAACGCATATGTTAAACAAAGTCTTTTTACAGCTTTCAACAATGAGAGAAACCTGAGCTACCAAACATTCGAGAAATCAATAAAAAGGATTTCGATTTTCTTCAGAATTGTGATAATATCTTGAAATATACTTAGAAATATGATTAAAATTTACTTAAATATAACCTTAATTTTTTTTTACTGCAACTGAAATGACACGATTAAAAAAAATAACTTTTTAGATTTTGAAAATGGTGTAAAAGTTATCTTTTGTGCGGGAATATTTTCGGAGGTTACCACGAAAATTAAAAAAAGTGCAACATAATTTCTAATAAATTAAGCTTTCACAAAAAATCGCTCCGAAGAACATATTTTAACACTCCAAATTATTTTTTTGATAAATTTGGTAGCACGCACACACAGAGAGAGAGCCTACAAATACAGAAATACGACACGTCAGCTTCTTTTCACGATTGGGTGTAAGAAACGGGGAAACTTTAATACACTTGGAGACAATAAAAATGTATGTTTGTTTATGTGTGTGTGTTAGCTCTCAGCAGGTTAGATATTCTTTACTTAGAAATTCTAAATTACTAATTCACTCCTAAGAAAATTTCTAAAGTTGTTGATTAAAAAAAAACTTTTGTTGGTTAGAGTGAATTAGAAACACGCTTAAAAAATAAAAGCTGTTATTTGTTTTGCTGATTTAGTTATTGGCATTGTTAATGACAATGCGCGCATTGATTTTGTTATTATATTTGAACTAGATTGTCATGATATATGTAGCAAACCCTAGTCTATAAAAATGAAAAAGTTTTTCTTATAGAATCTAATATGCTGAGCATAATTTCCAAGTAAGGAAGGCAACATTCTTTAACTGCATCGAAAAATATGTTATCATCTATATTTTATTCAAAAAATTCTAGAAAAATTGTTTTTTTTAAAAGGAAACTCCTGAATTTAGCACAGCAAAATAGTCTTTTATTGGAAAGGAATCCGAATCCTGGAACATAAGTAAAGAGAAGAAACGGCTTTCAGAGAAATTAAAGAAAGTAAGAGTGAAGGATCAGGTTACAGAAGAAAAAGCTAATACCAGACCAAAACAGAAAATTCAACAACTACGACAAGCAGCAGAATAAACTGCATTTCTTGAATCATTCAACAAATCCCCTCTCTGGCAAACTTTAATGAACTGGGTTGAGGACTGGGGAAGAAAAGGTCACAATAATAAAAAAAATAATGGAACCGAAATCTTCAGATAGACCCTTTTGTTGGTTTTAAAGAATAAAAATTGCTCTGTTTCTTGGAACATTATTGTCAGCACGTTTTCACAGAGAATTGACAAAGAGTTTTAAAAAGGGAGAATTAATGTATGCTTTTGAGTTGGCAGCTATCATTCGGCCTGAAAGTGAAGCTATTGTGACTATAAGACCGTTGCAGGAAAAGAAGAGTTATAATAAATTCGATTGAGTTAAACTGGACGCCTTTTGTTTCTGTCTACACATCATGAATATATTCTAAAAAAATTATTTTGAAGGGCTAATTTTGAATTCTTATTCAGGTCCTCCTCGTATCAGGATTGATTTGCCTAATAATATCCTACGTCTAACTACTTGTGAAAACGAGACTAATAAAAAAATATATTAATCGAAACAATATCGATGAAAAGATAGAGAATGTTTCAATTTCCATTCCTCCTTGCTAAAATTTCCATTTTTACTACATATACGAAGAGAAAATATTGATCAAAAAATCTGAACTCGAGGTTTGACCAAACTCCTAGTTTTACACCTCTCCTAGTTCGAAAAACACAATTTTGGAAAATGTCTGTCCTTCTACCTGTGACAACGATAGTGCTAAATGGATGGAATTTCGTATACGGGCTTAACTCGAAATACACGAAGCAAGTTAATTAGATAAAATTTGTTTCACAGATTTAACATCTCTGTGGTGTAAATACCTATCAAATTTTGAGCCAAATTCAACAAAAGGTGGGGCGTCTTTCTGTCTGTAATTTTGAAGCATGTAAATTCGATAACTCAAAAGCGTAACGGTCTAAGTATGTTAAATTTGGTATGTGATTTTGTGACTACAAGTTTAGTATTTTGTCAAATTTTTCTTTCAATCGGTTTGGAAAAATGCGTCTAAAAGCCGAATTCTATTTTTCGATTCTTTTAAACGCATGTTACGGATTAATCGCTAAAAAACTCGCCAAGGCTCACACGATAGATTCAGTAAAAATACTAAACTCAAGAGAAAAGTTAATATTTTCTAACTATCGTACGCCAATGCCATGCAAGGCGTTCTCTGGGAAAAACCTTTATTAGAGAGTATGCGAGAAAGTTATGGGAAGACCACTCACGCTAGTTAAAAAAAATTCTGTAATTAGCTCCAATATATCTCTGAGATATTTCTCATGGCACAATGTTTGTAGCTTCTGCCTCATAAAAATCGCAATATATTTAATTTAAAATTTAAAATTATATCAAATTTTTATTCACCTTTCCCATTTCCATTTGCCCCTCAGGGGCCCACCTTCTTTAGGTGGGTACGGGTGTCCCAATCCCGAGGTACCCAGGGATCTTTTACTCTTACTTCTCTCCCCTCTCCCTTTTCTCTTCTCTCCTTTTCTCTTCTCTCCTTTTCTCTCTTTTAATCCCCCCTTCCCCTTCTGTTTTCTTCATTCTTCCATCCCTCGACGGTAAGCGAGGGAGCTCTCCATGAGAAGCTGTCGCCGCTCTGTTTGCTTCTTGCTTCTCATGGACAGCCAAAAACCCCACGTGTTTGCCGTGCGTGGCGACCCTTTAGACGGGTGGTACATTTCGGTCCCTGATGTATCAATCGGCCGGTATCCCAGATGTTTGACTGAGCTGCTCAAGGGGATTAAGCGAAGGGGTCACTCCTTGGGCTTGGCGTTAAGGGTGGTCACTGTCCCCGGGGGTGACTCTCAGCGTATTGGTTCCGGCTAGCACCATGGTAAGCGCCGAGACTGGGAATGTCTGGAGCCGGTGGCTGCTATCCCTTGTTGGGCTCCGTGGTGGGCGGTGCCGACGGGCCCGAATACTTCTAAATATCGCATGGGTCTTTCTAATAATCAACACAATAATGCTTTTTTGAAATTTTTTGTGATTTTTTCTGAAAACAATGACTTGAAGAACATTTCTCCCATTTTAATCCATAAAAGTATCTCTGCCCTTGTCGGAGAGGTAAAATCAATTAAAAAACTGAACAACGGAAAACTTCTAATAGAAGTAATGAATATTAAACAATCGGAAAATATATTGAAACTAGAAAAAATAGGGAACATAGATATCAAAGTCGCTCCACATCGTACACTCAACCATTCCAGAGGCGTAATTTCCGAAAGCGAATTTCAAAAAGATCTGGAAGAAGATATACTAGAATGTCTGAAAAGCCAAAAAGTTATAGCAGTCCGCCGAATTACAATCAAACGAAATGGTCTGAACCTCCCAACAAAGCATCTCATTCTTACATTTGACACTCCTGTACTGCCAAAATCCGTTAAAATAGCTTATAGTAACTGCCCGGTTAAACACTTTATACCTAATCCACTGCGCTGCTTTAAATGCCAAAAGTTTGGCCACACAATAACAGCTTGTCGGGGAAAACAAATTTGTGCTCGGTGCTCTAGTTCAGATCACGAAAGCAACACCTGCAGTTCTACAGAAACAAAATGCTATAACTGCGAAGGTGATCATCCATCGTATTCCAGATCATGCCCACATTATAAATTAGAAAAGAAAATTCTGACAGTTAAAATAACAAAAAATCTCTCTTTCCCAGATGCTCGAAAAATAGTCACCGATAGAACACCAAAACCAAATCTCTCTTATGCATCTGCACTAAATTCATCAGTCCCCGTATCACAACAAACAACCTCTGCCATAAATAAGCTTATAACAACTACAACAGCAAATACTCCTGTTAATAATGATTTAATAACAATTAAAAAAGTGACTGGCTTCAACTTCTTGCAATTAAAAAGTCTTGGGAGAATGCTTCATCATCCTCCGCCGTATCACAGGCAACTACCAATTCAACTCCTATACCAGAGATTCAACCAAATCCACCTTATCCCACCATTGGCAGTGATGAACAAGCAAATGCATCTGCAATTCCTACAAATAATTTATTAGATATAAAGACGGCATCAAATAAATCTCCAAGTAATCCCAATATATCCTTATTAACAAAGAACAATTCATCCCCTGTAAAGACTAATGCAAAAAGTGCTCGGGAAAATAAAAAAATGATGAAGTCAAATGATAAAGAGAAAGTGAAGGAATCGAAATCTAGCAAGCGTGTTCGCCTACTAGCCAATAAAAGAGATCAAAATATTTTAAATACTTCTGCAAATCGGTCACCTACCCGACAAGACATTTTAAAAGATTCTAGAAAGAAAAATCTTAATGATGATGGTGAAGATAGTGATTCACTTTTTAAAGTTCATCCATCTGAAGATGAAATGTCCACCAGTGAGGCTGGTGATTTCTAGCTCCCTTTGCAGTCTTCTACTTTTGACAGTCTCTCTTTTTTTGTTTTTTGGTTTGTAATTAATGGCTGCATTTATTTCCTGGAACTGCAGAGGGTTTATGAACAAGTCTTCAGAACTTAGAGACCTCATTTATAAATATCAACCAACCTGTATTGCACTACAAGAGACGTATCTTAAAACAGATAAAAATAATATTCCTAATTACCAAATTTTTAGTAAACACAATATGCAAAATAGAGCGTCTGGTGGCGTTGCAATTCTTACAGCGAGTAATATCCCATCCATACCTTTGATTCTGAACACTAATCTTCAAGCAGTGGCAATCCGCGTTCACATGCAATCTTTGATCACCATTTGCAGTCTCTACTTGCCTCCCAACGAAACAGTTAATCAAACAGATCTGAATAACTTAATTTCCCAACTCCCATCTCCGTTCATTATTTTGGGAGACTTTAACGGTCATGACACTTTATGGGGTAGTTGTAATTCAAACACTCGAGGTCAAAAAATCGAACAACTGTTTGTTGACCATAATTTATGCCTTTTAAATACAGATGAAAAAACACATTTTCACTTACCAACGCGAACATTCCATTCAGTTGATCTGGCAATATGTTCTCCAGCATTCCTACCTTTTCTAAATTTAACGGTTGACAATGATCTATATAATAGTGACCACTTTCCTTTAATTTTAACAGATAATAGACACAGAATCACTGGTTCTTATCATCCTCTTAAATATGATTTAAATGCAGCAGACTGGCAGAAGTTCACCTCTCTGGCTAATATTAATTCTCATATAATTAAATCTTCAACTATTGAGGAAGCATTAAAACATATTGTCAACACTATAATCGACGCAGCAGACGATTCTATCCCAAAAACGTCAGGTAGCAGAAGAAAACAAAACAAGCCCTGGTGGAATGCCGATTGCCAACAGGCATACAAAAAACAAAAAAAGGCCTGGAGCATTTTTCGAAGATATCCCAAAACACAAAATTTTATCCATTTTAAAAAGACCAGAGCAGAATCCAGAAAAATACAACGACGCAGTCGAAGAATTTCTTGGCGAAACTTTGTCTCTAATATCACCTCTAAAATATCTAGCCGTTCTCTGTGGAATAAAGTAAAAAGAGCTTCAGGTGTTCCTCACAATAACGCCGTTTCTATTTTAGTACATAAAGGAAATACAATTTCATCCCTAAAAGATATTGCAAATTGCATTGCCTCAACTTTCGCGTATACTTCTAACAGCCAAAATTACCCCTCTCAAATTTTGAATTACAAAAAGAATGCAGAAAAACAAGTGTTAAACTTTAATTCTCGGACTACGTTGCCCTACAACTGCGATCTAACGTTTCTGGAATTACAATCATGTTTATCTAGTGTCCACAACTCTTCTCCAGGACCGGACAATATTAGCTACTCCATGATCAAACATTTAACAGTCGAGTCTCAAAAAGCCTTATTACTTTTCTACAATCGTATCTGGCGCGAACACTACTTTCCTACTATTTGGCAAAACGCAATAATAATTCCTTTGTTGAAACCAGGAAAAGATCCTCAGAATCCGTCAAACTATCGTCCCATTGCCTTGACTTGTTGCCTCTGTAAATTACTAGAGCGGATGATTAATCGCAGACTAATTTATTACCTGGAAAACAATAGCATTCTTCATCCATCTCAGAGTGGATTTCGGAGGGGTCGTAGCACCACCGATAATCTTCTGGCCCTTGAAACAGACATCCGCCTCGCTTTTTTACAAAGAAAGCACATAGTCGCCATATTTTTCGACATCGAAAAGGCATATGATCGGACCTGGCGATACGGGATTTTGAAAGATTTGCATGATCATGGACTGAGAGGAAACCTACCTATTTTTATAAAAAAAATTTTTGAAACTCAGGAAATTTCAAGTTAAAGTGCAGTCCGAATTTTCAGACTTCTTCATCCAAGAGGAAGGCGTCCCTCAGGGCAGCGTTTTAAGTGTGACGCTTTTCATTTTAAAAATGAATAATATTTTAAGACAACTATCGCCTACTGTGAAGGGCCATTTATACGTTGACGACCTCTACATTTCATGTACGGGGATAAATATGAATTTTATACAACGACAATTGCAGATTGTAGTTAATAGTATCACACAATGGTGCAATAATAATGGTTTTAATATTTCTACATCAAAAACTGCGGGAGTTCACTTTTGCCGTAAAAGAAATTTACACTCTAACCCAGAAATCAAATTAAATGAGGAAAGCATTCCATTTTTAGACGAGATCCGCTTCTTAGGTATAATCTTTGACAAAAAGCTAACCTTTCTCCCTCATGTAAAATTATTACGGAAAAAATGCGAAAAATCTTTGAATATCTTGAAAGTCTTGTCATCTACAGCTTGGGGAGCCGATAGAGACTCTTTGATAAATATATATAAAGCCACGGTGCTCTCTAAGTTGGATTACGGCAGCGAAATTTATGGATCTGCCAGAAAAAGTGTTTTAAAAAAACTGGACCCTGTTCATCACACAGCACTCAGACTTTGTTCTGGAGCATTTAGGACATCCCCTGTGAAAAGCCTTTATATAGAATGTTACGAACCTTCCCTTGATGTAAGAAGACGAATGCTGTCTCTGAATTATTATTTTAGAATTCAGTCAAACATGAATCATCCATTTTATGATTTTAAACTTCGCACTTACTTAGTTAGACTGCAAGAGGCTAGAAAGTCGTTCGCACCAGTGTTTTTTACAAGAATCCAAAACTTCCTTTCAGAAAACCTACTTAACCTACACGTTACTCCACAGCTGGTAAATGACTTTCCACCTTGGAAAAATCTTAATATTCAATTTTTAAACCCATTCAACACTTTTAACAAATCTGAGACAACAGAAGTTATTTATCAGCAAATTTTCCTTGAACACAGACAACAATACAAAGATTTCCAATTTCCTTTCTTCCAATTTATACCGATGGCTCAAAATCATCTTATAATGTCTCTTTTGCTGTTGTCTTACCAGATACAGTCATTTCTTTTACACTTCATTCCTTTTGTTCAATTTTTACGGCAGAAATAAATGAGAGACCGGGAAAAAAGTTTATTATTTATACCGACTCATTAAGTGTGTTACAATCCCTAAAATCATTTCATCTTCATCGTCATAATCCTCCTTTGGTTTTCAAAATTCTGGATATTTTTAACAAACTGACTTCTCGAGATTTTATTATTTTATTCTGTTGGGTACCCCTCTCATGTAGGAATTCTGGGAAATGAGGAGGCAGACAAGGTTGGTAAATTGGCAAGTATTCCAGCGGTCACATCTATTCCTGTAAGCGACTTAAATAAGCACATTAAAAGGCTTCTTTATTCCAAATTGCAAGCTCAGTGGGACCTTGAAAATAACAATAAACTACATGCTATTAAACCTTATGTACAACCGTGGTCTTCATTACCTAATCGGAAAGCAGACACAGTATTAACCCGTTTACGTATTGGTCATACGAGATTCACCCATCTCCACTTGCTGCTAGGTGAACAACCACCTCTATGTTCCCAGTGTGACTGTCAAATGTATGTTAAACATATATTGTCAGAATGTCCAAATTTCAATGCTCAACGTTTGCACTTCTTTCAAAATACGAATACTCCATTACATTTCTTACTTGGTAAGACACCACATGTTCAAATTTTTGCATTTTTGAAATCAATAGGTTTTTATCCACATATTTAAGTTTTCTTCATCTTTCTCAAGTTTTCATTTTTTTGTTTGTTTGTTTTGTTTTGTTTTTATTTTTGTTTTGTTTTGTTTTGCTTTTATAGCTGAAATTTTATAATTTAATCTTGAAAAATACAGTTTGGCGCAGCATAGCCAACATCATGGCTCTTGTGCCAATAAAATCCACAAAATCCACAAATCCCACTTCTATTTATATTTTTTCGACAGAAAGAAAAACAATTCTTTAATGAGGAAAAAAAATTTTTTCTTCCAATAAGTGAATTTTTGGAGATAATATTCACTACTTTTTGCTAATAATAAGGAAAAAGGTTTTGTTTGAGTGATTTTCGGTGTTTGAGTGATAAAATTTGTTTGAGTGATAAATTTCGTATACGGTTTTAAAACCAAATTTATAGAATTTCTATCAAATTTTGAGTAAAATCCGTTTAGAAAAAGTCTGTTGGTTCGATTGTTCGATCAAAAGTTAATACGATAACTACAAAACGAAGAGAACTAGATGAATAATATCGGTATGCAAATTTAATATCTATGTTGCCGACACCTATCCTGTTTTAAGCCATAAACAAGGGGTTGATAATCTAATTGTCCATATTTTAAGAAACTTATAAACACGATAATTCAAATAAACAAAGTCTAAAATATATCGAATTCGGTATGTGAGTTTATGACTATAATTGTAGTTCTGTTTTAAATTTTGATTTGAAACGGTTTGAAAAATTATGTCTAAAACACAAATTTGATTTTTGGAACTACTTACAGCATGGCAGGGATGCTATCATCGCGAAAAACAATCGTCTATGATCATACAAGAATTCAGAAGAAATGTGAAACTTATGTAAAATGCTAATATTTCGTAACTATTGTATGGTATGCAAATGCCATGCAAGGCGTTCTTTGGGGTAACACTTTTATTAGACAGTTTGGGAGAAAGTTTGGGCGTGCCCATTCCTATTGGTTAAAATATTTTTATGTCACATTGTTTTTCCATTACTATTGATACTGACAGAATCTCCAGCATGTTGGCTGCTTTGACTTTTTTTTTTACAAATATTATTACACACTTGTGTCAATTACACAATGGTGAAGATAGAGAGAAATAAACATGGGAGTGGATATAACGAAAATAAAAATATAATTACACTTTCTTTCTGTTCAAAGTTACAGTTAAAAAGTAGTTCCTGGAATCTTTTGGTAGACTGCGTTTCTTAACGTCAGGCTTAAATTTTTTTTATTAGTATTTCTTTCAAAAAATAATTTGAGAACCAAAATAAACAGAGAAGAACGTATTCATTGTTCCTTTCGTAAAGCAGACGATTAATAGAGAAATATTAAAATGTTCTTGTGAAATGAAGCGTAGATTTAAACAAATCAAAACGCTATCGTATTTTGCTAATAGTATTTTCTACATTGTTTTCACTAGAAGAGTTTTTCTGGAAAGAGATGATTAATATTTAGTCAATTACTTTGGATCAGTTACTGTATAATATATCCTGCTCACAATTTTTTACCTCTATTTAATTTTATACACACCTCAGGGGCCCACCTTCTTTAGGTGGGTACGGGTGTCCCAATCCCGAGGTACCCAGGGATCTTTACTCTTTCTTCTCTCTTCCTACTCTCCCCTACCCCTATACTCTTCTTTATCCCTTTCTCTCTTTAAATCCCCCCTTCCCCTCCTGCTTTCTTCATTCTTCCATCCCTCGACGGTAAGCGAGGGAGCTCTCCATGAGAAGCTGTCGCCGCTCTGTTTGCTTCTTGCTTCTCATGGACAGTCAAAAACCCCACGTGTTTGCCGTGCGTGGCGACCCTTTAGACGGGTGGTACATTTCGGTCCCTGATGTATCAATCGGCTGGTATCCCTGACATTTGACTGGTCTGCTCAAGGGGATTAAGCGAAGGGGTCACTTCTTGGGCTTGGCGTTAAGGGTGGTCACTGTCCCCGGGGGTGACTCTAAGCGTATAGGTTCTGGCTAGCACCATGGTAAGCGCCGAGGCTGGGAATGTCTAGAGCCGGTGGCTGCCATCCCTTGTTGGGCTCCGTGGTGGGCGGTGCCGTCGGGCCTGAACTTTTGTCTTTTTTGCATGGGTCTTTTTTCTCAAACCGATTCCGATAAGTCAATTAACGTTGCACAAACTGAGCTTACGAAGTTTTTTCCAAAATTTTTAGTTATACATGGTAAAGATGATAAACTTAAAAACATGTCGCCTTTTTTGATACAAAAATATATTCAAAGTACTACTGGGAACGTCACATCTGTAAAGAAGCTTAGATCTGGAGATTTGTTAATAGAGTCTGCGACGCCGAAACAGTCAGAGCAACTTCTATCAATAAAGAATTTCGGTGATGCCCCAATAGAAGTATCTGGTCATAAAACTCTGAATTATACCAGAGGTGTCATATCAAGTATGGACCTTATTATGGTGAGTGATGAAGAATTTGTTTCTGAACTGCAGTCATTTAGAGTAACAAGTGCACGCCGTATAACATTAAAAAGAGATGGTAAAATAATTCCAACTAAGCATGTTATTTTAACATTTGCTACTCATGTACTTCCCAGAAAGATAACAGCTGGGTTTATAAGTTGCGATGTACGTCCTTTTGTGCCAAACCCGGTGCGTTGTTTTAAATGCCAGAGGTTTGGACATACAAAAACTAGTTGCCGCGCTTCTTCCTCTCGTTGTCCACAATGTTCTGAATTTGGCCATGATGACACTCCTTGCACAAAGCCCGAAAAATGTGTTAATTGCAACGGTAGTCATCCTGCTTATTCTAAGTCCTGTCCCAAGTGGAAGATTGAAAAGGAAATACAGACCATTAAAATTTCTAGAAATATCTCTTTTGCAGAAGCTAGGAAAATAGTTGAAAGTCGAACTCCAAAAGAAAATCTCCCATACAGTACAGCTTTAAAAAGGACGACTTGTTCAAGTATGCAAACTGAACCGATACAAATTCAAGAAAACAGTAGTCCATCACAAACAATCTCGAAGCCTTTCCCTTCTCCATCGAATGAGGAATATATTACCATTAAACTGAAAGATTGGCTTGAAATAGTAAAATCTAACAAGTCTTCCATAATTAAAGAAAAAAACATTACAAAAAACCAAAAAGCTTTAAAAACTGTTCCACAAAATAAAAAGAAAAAGAAGAATCTTTCCATTCAAAACGAAAATGAACAGAAAGAAAAGATAAACGTCAATAAGGATGTCCAACTCAACATCCAGCAAACGTTCAACTCAACATCCAGTAAGGAAGTTGAGTTGGAAATTCATCCATCCGATGAATCTCTCAGCGAAATGGATCTGAGCGATGAAGCTAGAGTTGGCACAGCCAAGCCAAAAGTTTTCAAATCTAAATTCTTCAGGAAACCGAAATGACAAATATTAATTTAGTCTCTTGGAATTGCCATGGTTTTCAAGCTCATAAAGAGGATATCAAATCTATTATTAACAAATATCAACCTGTTTGCTTGGGGATACAAGAAACATATTTAACTCCACGTGTCTCTCCCAATCTTAAAAACTATGTTCTTCAAAGAAAAGATAATGAACAAAATTCTAGAGCATCTGGAGGAGTTGCATCTTTAACTTTAAGTCATTTGCCAAGTAATGAAGTTATTTTAGACACAAATTTACAGGCAATTGCTGTCCAAATGCAGTTGAAAATTCTAACAACAATTTGCTATTTATATCTGCCCCCAAATGAACATATTGAACAACGACATTTGGATCAATTAATAGAACAGTTGCCAGAACCTTTTTTTCTCCTAGGTGATTTAAACGGACATAATCATATCTGGAATAATGATGATATCAATACTAGAGGAAGGCAAATAGAAAAACTGATTGATGATCATTGTCTCTGTATACTTAATGACAATAATCCCACTCACTTTCATCAAGCTAGCAAAACATTCCACACGATTGATCTTGCACTTTGTTCTCCTTCCCTTGCACCCTACTGGAAATTTTCCGTGGACTCAAATTTATACAACAGCGATCACTTTCCTATTGTACTGACGTACATGCACAATGATTTTTTATTTCCTAAAAGACCTGTGAGATATAATATTAGTAAAGCAAACTGGACATTGTTCAACTCAATATGTCAACTTACACCAGATATGATTGATGATACTTCTATTGATTTGGCAGTCAAGCTTGTAACCGAACATATAATTGCAGCAGCAGATCTCAGTATTCCCAAAACATCGAGGAAAATACCAAAGCTATGCAAACCGTGGTGGAATGACAAATGTGAAAACTGTAAAAGAGCACTAGACAAAGCATGGAATGCCTTCAGGAGATACCCTACCACCCAAAATCTCATTAAATTTAAAAAAGCAAAATCTGAATTTCGTAGAATCCGACGCATTAGTCAGGAGCAATCCTTTCATTCGTATGTCAATTCCATTCGAGGACAAATACCTTCTAAAATCATGTGGGACAAAATAAAAAAGATTTTTGGCTGTTACTCAAATTCAGATAAAATATCCTTTTTAAAATTGAACGGACGAGTAATTTCTAATGCAAAAGAAATTGCTAATCTAATTGGACAAACTCTTTCTAACATATCGAGTGAAGAATTTTATCCAGAAGATTTTATTGCTTTTAAAAAACAGACAGAGAAACAAACATTAGAATTTCTACCCTCACATGGGGAGGAATATAATACTACTTTTAAATTTAATGAATTGAAAAATGCATTAAAAAAGTCCCACTCTACATCACCGGGACCTGACAGAATACATTATGATATGCTGAAACATCTTGGCGATTCGTCATTGCGAGTACTCTTAACTTTATTTAACAGAATTTGGATAGAAAGATTCTTCCCAACCTGCTGGCAAAAAGCAATAATAATTCCTATTCTCAAACCTGGGAAAGATCGGCAAGATCCCTCTAACTACAGACCAATAGCCCTTACTAGTTGCCTCAGTAAACTAATGGAACGTATGGTAAGTCACAGACTGATGTACGTCTTAGAAGAGAAAAACTGAATTTCCCCTTTCCAAAGCGGTTTTCGCAAAAAGAGAAGTACATTAGATAATTTACTAAAATTGGAGACTGCTATCAGAGAAGCTTTTGTAAGCAAAAAACATCTTGTATCTATTTTCGTTGATATGGATAAAGCCTACGACCGTACCTGGCGTTATGGCATTTTGAAAGATTTATTTAACTTTGATTTAAAAGGGAATCTACCAATTTTTGTACAAAACTTTTTGAGAACAAGGATCTTTCAAATTCGTGTTGGTGATATTTTATCAGATACTTTCATTCAGCATGAAGGTGTTCCTCAAGGTAGCGTACTAAGTGTTTTACTGTTTATAATTAAGATAAATGGGATTGTTTCGAAAATCTCACCATTTGTACACACTTCACTTTATGTCGATGACATCCAGATCCATTGTGCTAATGAAAGTTTGGATTTCATTCAAAAACATTTACAAACATCCATAAACAATATGATAGACTGGGCTTTGAAAAATGGGTTTGTTTTTTCTCCTCAGAAAACAGTTAGCGTTCACTTCTGCAAGCGACGTGGCCTTCATACAGATCCAGAGCTCCGACTGAATGAGTCGGTCATTCCCACAGTTAGTGAGAAAAAGTTTCTCGGCGTGATATTAGATAAAAAACTAACATTTCGCTCTCATATTCAAAACTTGAAAAGAAAATGCCTTCAAACGTTAAATATTATAAAAGTCCTATCAAACACCTCTTGGGGAGCAGATAGAGCCTCTTTGATGAAGATATATAAATCACTGATACGCTCAAAGCTTGACTACGGGGCACCCATTTATGGCTCAACTGCCAAATCTACCTTGAAATTGTTAGACTCAGTGCATAATCAAGGACTTCGTATAGTTACAGGAGCTTTTAGAACATCGCCAATTCAAAGTTTACAAGTTATAAGTGGTGAGCCCTCCTTAGAACTCAGGCGGAAACGACTTTGTTTATCCTATTTTTATAAAATTAAAAGTGTCAAAAACCATCCACTCTGCAACAAGGTTCTCCATCCTATATACGGATCATTATTCTCTAGGAGATTGTCTTTTACACCAACTTTTGGATTCCGTATAGGAGAGATTTTACGAACATTCAAAACCGAAGACTTCCCGATTGTTGTAAATATTAGTGGTCCACCTCCATGGCAGGAGTCGTCTTTCAGTTTTGTAGATGATTTTATGCACTTCCTGAAACCATCAACATCAGACGTGATGTTTCAGAAATTTTTTTATGAACACAGACAACAGTATCATTCTTTTCAACCTGTTTATACAGATGGTTCGAAATGTGGTAATAATGTTGGCTCAGCAGCAGTTTTTCGTAATGTAGTAATATCCGAAAGACTTCACCCTTTCTCTTCTGTTTTTACATCCGAACTTTATGCAATATATCTAAGCCTTCAAAAAATTGCAACCTTATCCCCTTCTAAATTTATTATATATACTGATTCTAAAAGTAGTATTGCAGCTTTTAAGAATGTATCATCGGAAAGTCATCCCTTAGTTCTAAATAGTTTGCACATATATAATTTGCTAAAAAATAATTTCGCAATTAAATTCTGTTGGATTCCTGCGCATGTTGGAATTTGGGGAAATGAAAAAGCTGACAAGGCAGCAAAAAGCTCAACCCTGCTGAATTAAAATTTTGTTCCATTATTCGATGCATTACAAGCAATAAAAATAATTCAAAGTAAATTCTGGCAAGCTACGTGGGAAAAGCTATCTACAAATAAACTTTTTCAAATACAGCCATCTGTCAAGGGTTTCAAAAGTAAAATTCTGACTAGAAAGAAAGATGTCATTATCACGAGACTTCGAATAGGCCACACCTATTTGACCCAAAAACATCTTTTACACTCTGATCCTGCACCACTTTGTGATAAATGCAATTCTGTTTTAACGGTTCAGCATATTCTGTGTGAATGCCAAATTTTTAGTACACAACGACAAGTCCATTTTGGAGCAACTGTTTTCAACTTAAATGACATTTTAGGAGATAACCCTCATCCAAATATTTTTACTTTTTTAAAAGATATTCAAATTTTACATCAGATTTAATTGTTTCTTTTTCTTAAAATGCTTTAATTTTTAACACGAAAGCCATATTTTAACAAATGTTTGGCGCAGAATGATCAAATCTGGTCCTTGCGCCATAAAAACCAACCAACCTAATTTTATACAAATTAAGGATAAACAATAGTTTAGCAGTTTACAGAGAGGATATCAATGCATTGTTTAAAACATTTATTGCAGATCTCTTAATTTTCCTGTATGTAAGGGAATTAATTAAAGCCTTGCTGAAGATATTCATTAAAAGTCGTATTTATTATATTATCAGAAAATAAGGCTTCGCATTAATATGAAGAAAATCCTTTTCTTCTTCAGTTTAACACTTGAAAAATAAAATCTAATAATATTTTCTGAAAATAAAAAATCATATTCAAAAATGCGAAGTTTTAAAAATAACCATAAAGAAAAAACGTAATCAGTAGTATGAAAAGAAATTATGATGTGAGAGACATAATTGTACAGTTGTGTGAGAAATAATTTGCAAATTGCGGCATCCTGGGCACAATGACAAAATCCTTCCGAAAGAAAGTGTTCATCAAACAATGCAACACACACAATAACATACACGATTTATATTTGTGTTTTGGGTATTTTAATAACTCTGCTAAAACTGCTATGAAATACTAATGCTGCAAAATTGATTAGATTTTCGTTCCACCATTCTACCACGACCGTTGTTTTATGTGTTTTCAAATCATTTGGTTTATGAATGCATTCTGAATCTTATCTCTTTATTATTTATTAATAAATTATTAGGCATAATAATAGGAATTTTAAATGGGGGATAATTGGCTATATTATGTATTCCACAAATTTGAATTGAAAGAATATCATTCATTTTAACTTGTGGTATAATTTTAAACTTTTTGCAACTAGTTATTCGTTTATTTATTCATAAATTTTAGGCTATTGCTATGTAGAACTGCAATATCCAAAAATTACAAAAAGAAAATCTATTCTAGTTTCATATACTTGATCTTTCATGACCAGACTAATAGCGATGCTTTTATTTAAAGAATGTGAAAAAAATTAATACCATCCTATTTTACTTTTTAAAATTTAAATGAATTGAATCTTATTATTTCATTACTATTTATCAGGTTTTAAAAAATAGAATATTTGGCAGCTCCGATATTTACTTCTTATGAAATCATACATTTTTTGTTTTATCACATTCACATTTTACAGAAATCTGCTATTTTTAAATGTTGTCTATAAGACTAACTTATGGATGCATTGTGACCTAGTGGTGTCAGTGTTAAAAAAAATGTAATTTTTTTTCATAGAAGCTACTTTGTCTGTGCATATTTATCATTTTTTTCTTTCAAATATCTTATCAAAATTTTATAACAGTGTTTCAATATTTATTCTTTTTGAAAATTGCGCATCTAAAGAATATTTTGCATTTTAATGCACCATTTAAGTTGTAATGGAATGTATAAGTAATCTACTAATTTTGTGAACTCATCTTTTAATTGAAAAGAAACATTTACGCTAAGAAATTTTAATTAAGCTTCTTCGCATGCATATAGAATGAAGGGAAATTCTTTATTTGGAATGGAAAAAAATATCCAAGTTAATTTTTATTTTGATATTTTAACTTAGAAAAACAATTCTTATTGAAAAATGTAGCTAAAACAATCACCAGGAATAAAAAAAAAATTAAATTCTTTTCCAAGACTTATTTATAAATCAAGTTGGCTCGATAAAAAAAAAAATTATTTTCCTATTTGATTTCTGTTTTTATTGTGATCTTGCCCATTCTTTCAAAATAAATTTCACATCTAGCCGCAAGGCACTATTAATGAATCGATATAATTTTAAAAAAAATCATGCAGTTTGTATTCGATTTTGCCAGCAGAATAATATTTCATCCGGGATTTTTAAACAGAATAAAAATAAATTTACTTTTGTAAGAACTTACACCACACATTAAGGTTTTTTTTTCATTGAAAGCCAATTTTTCATCTTTCAAAAGGGGGAGAAAAAAATCTCCCTTCTTCTAATAAACATTGTAACTTCCGGAAAGAATTATTTGCTATCCTGTCTTAATGATAAGGAAAGTGACTTCATTAGAATGGTTTTACTCTGTTTTTCAGAAGAATTCAGCGTAAAGAATGTGAAAAAACATTTTTCGCAGAAAATGAGTGTAATTTACGTTCGGTATTCCTATTCAAATTCTAAAAATATTTTTGACAATTATTTATAAAATTCTTTCAAATCTTACACATTTAATTTGAAATTTTTAGTTGACTTTTTTGTTAATAGAATGGTCTATATTTATTTCATTTTTACTATTATTCGCTTGTATTTAACTTTGTTCATATTAGTAAAGATGGAATTTTGGTATCGATACATAGAATCCTAAAATTTTCTATAATGTTTTGTTTCCGCCGACAGTAAAGTTTTTTAATATTTTGAGAACTTAAATATCAATGAGTTGATTATTTTTAATTGAATTTTAATTAGACGAGATGTGATGTTTGGTACGGAATATGAGTAAAAGTACCGATTATATATTTTGAGATAATTTTGATAATAAATTATTAAATGTGTTTACAAATAAAAAGTCTGAAGTCATTATTGATGAAGTGCTGTTGGGTGAGGTGAAAAATTCCAAAAATTTGTTAAAGATCAAAATATTTATTAAATTTATAAAATTTGCAATTTAGTAATATAATATTATGAAGTACAGCATCCTGTAACTTATATGATTCATTTCCAGTCATTTTTCTATGTGTCACTGGCTAAATTTTATATTTCTTACCACTTCTTACCACTTAGTTTGTAATTTTGAATAATCTTGTACAAGGCATATTAGTATTCAGAGAAGCCTTCGAAAATGTTGACTACTATTATGCTGAGAATCACTACATTAGAATCCAACTGTATTTGGTTCAACTTTATGGAAGTGTGATTCATTTAATTATGGCGATCATAAAGTATAAAAATTGATTGTAATTTATCTTAAAGAACACATGAAACTTTCACGATTATTGCGAAACTGAAAATTTCAAACACAAAACACACATATAAATAGAACTGAATAAAACAAATTTTTGCAGCCCACTAGTTTTATTCAGTTTATTCTGTGTAGGCTAGAAATTCAACAGCATTTTTACGAAGCATTCGTTAATGGGATAACGTTTATCAGAAAGTACCATTTATTCCTCCTAATATGGGCAGAGTATGAATCAAAATATATGATTTATTGCATTTTTTACAATGTTATAATAGTGTTTAATATTGAGTCAATAGTTAATCCTAGTAAAGCGTATGCATACTTTAAATAATAAGAAACGTAATGATTTACGTTCAAAGTTTAATCCTCAATTTGCACAAATGCATAATTTTTTCGTATACAGGATGATTCATAATGAATGGGACAAAAACAAAGACTTTTTATGAATGCTACAATTAATTTATTTTTATAAATTAAATGTACTACGAAACTACAACTACCCAAGTTTCTTTAATTCTTCTATGTGTGTCCCGCTGTTGATACGGTTAATATCTGTGCGATGTTCCCATTCCAGCCACAATGGTGATAGAATGAATGCCTCCTATTAATGAGTTTAAAATGTGAATTAGCACACGTCTTGTAACGTGAATTAAGCACATATTTATAACATATGTCACACTGTTGTGTGGCATCTTCAGTTTTGCATTTGAGCAAAACGATTTTTCGTTGCTTTGTGAAAATGGTTCACGAATTTTTTCAACCATTCTTGTTTTGGAGGTTGAATTCATTCTAGGCTAGGTTGCTTACATTAGCTCTCCGTGTCCTGAAATTACTTCACCCGCTGTTCGATGTTATCATGATGCGGTACATCGTTATCAAATGCCTTCTGAAAATCTCTTTGAATGACGCTGAACGAAGATGTTTCGGTATAGTCCAAAATACAAAATGCTTTCTGCTGCATGGATGATGCCATTTTGATAATGATGGTGACGATCGCTTTATCGTAACGGCCTATGGCGATGATTTCGTTACTGGAAGAATTTTTTTTTTGCCAATTAAAGCAAGTTTAATTGTAGTTTCGGAAGTTTTGTGTTTTTGTTTTGTTTCGGCTACATAAATCAAGAATCATAAAATCTACAGAAATCGTCTTGTTTATTTATTCAATAATTCTATTATTCGTTTTGTAATTGATTTATTCTTTTTGTCCTATCCTGTATGAAACACCCTGTACTGTACAGTCGTGAAGCGAATGTTCTCTCTCAATCGTCAACAATGATTTAGCAAATGTCCCACCGAAGTGCATTTGTCCGAAGTTCGCCCTAAGTACAGCATAACTGTTCTGGCCTATCGTTTTTTTTTTTACCGTTGAAGAGTGATATAAATATACTAATACTTTGTCATCATGATGTCCCCAAATATTGACACCCAGGGCTTTTGTGAATCCTTGAATAGTTTAATCTTAGAGGAGGCGCACGCATGAAATTTGCATTGTACAAGATTTTAGCGTCAAATTTGTGGAGATGCAATCGGTAGTGCGAAGTGCAGTGAGAACAGTTGGAGCGTGTAATGCATACCTACCACCGTAACAGCCTCTTGGAGCATTTCAGAAAGATACCACCCTCAGAATAGTGGTATATTCTCACCGATTTGGTAGGTTTAGAAACGGTGATGGTCCTTATCAATGGCAGGAAGTGCCTCCTATAGAGGTTGCAACGTGGTCGATGATGCCTTTAGGAATCATATTTCCCTCCAGAGCTGTCGTAGTGTCCGGGCATTCAGATAAATCCGAACCCGTCGGAGCGTGGCAGAGAAGCTTTTTGTGGTTATCTCTCACTGTATTGAGATGCTGTACAAGTAATGCGAATTTTCCTCACGGAGTAGAAAGAAATTGCAGGATGTGTTTTGTGGAAAATTATGTAATAATATCAACGCAAAAATGTCACCCATTTTCCATAATAATATTTGAAATTTCTGTTTTTGTTCATTAAGTATTCACATGTCAGATGATGTAATTTTGTGAAAAAAAAAATAGATTATTATGATTATTTTACTGATAAAAATAATTTAGATCATTTTTGGGAATATTTTTATTGTTACAAATAACATAGTTTGATATTATAAGAAAGAATTAAAATTTAAAATATGATGTCATTTATTTTGGAAAATCTCCAAATGCGTCATTTTCGATACATTCCATCGATTTAGCAATCACTCTATATTTTACTATTCACAGACGTCCTGATCCAAGAAGCAATTAAGACAGAAAATTACGTCTAAAAACGCTCAATATTCCAAAATATTACCGTGTTTATCCATTTTCTATAAGCTAATGGAGAAATTTTAGAAGTAGCAGAGTGAAAATAAGTAGAAGGCAGCTTATTTTACTGCAAGGGAAACGAAATTATAATTTCGTTTGATGCGAAATGTGATAAAACAATTTTAAGAAAGTTATTTCCATTCTCTCCTAGACTATAACTCACGCTTTATCTAAAACATAATTTTAAGCTCTTTAATAAGCCTCGGTAATTCTAAAAAACAACATTCTTGGATTACTTAAAATGTCTAAGTAATAACTAATTCTCAGAAACTCGAACACGGCTCTTAAAATGGCAGTCATATATTTTCATCGCAATTACCGGAAGTAGAATTTCAGAAACAAGCTCTTCTAGATAAAATGACTCCAGTAATCCATTTTCTGCACTTTTTAGCGCCTTCAAATAAGAACGCGCCTTGTGACAAAGCGCAACAGAATCTCATCAACGTGCCAACCATAAATTCTCCCAGCAGTTTTGGCAGAGCTATTTAAAATCCGAACTATCTGAAATGTTAATAAAACGGTTATCCTGTTTTTTTTTGTTTTTTTTTTAAATTTTGTTTGCTTTTAGCGAGCGGACAGCTTGATTTATTGTCAAGGTTGCTTGTTTTCGGCCGGAATCTGCTTCATCATAGCAGTGTAATCGTTATTGATGTTTTCCTTTAATGCAGACAGCTGAAATTCTGTCACTACCTGTATGAAACAAAATGCCATCGTATTTTTTGGAAGTTGAACATGAGGTTTGATTTCCCATTAGACATTTTTTTTTATTTCTTGTACTCAAGGTATGTAAAGAGAGCTAAAGAATTTGACTGTTATAGAGTTTAAACAATTTTTAGATTTCTTCGATTCTGAAATAAAACTATTTTTCAAATTATACTTCGCAATCAGTTTGTTTGTTTATGAGTTTTTGAACATGAACGATAACTCATAAATGCAGCAAACTAAAAGGATCAAATTTCTTCACACGTTCTATATACTTAAACTGTAGATTTCTGTGACATTGGACAAAGTCTTTTAATGCGAAGTTAGCCTATCGGTTTTCTCATGCGATTGCGGAAAAAATAAAGGAGAATCGAGCTAGATAGATGAAATTTCGGCTATTGTTATCTCCAGAATAATAGGATTGTGAAAATTTTTGAATCAAATTCATTAGCAGATTGATTCTCAGTGGCTCTTTTTGTCTCTGTGCATAAGATAAGATGATTCAAAAACGTAACAAACTAGGCAAATGAAATGTGTAATTATATACCAAAATATTAGTTAATGTAGGGTTTAATTATGAATTAAATCCGTCAAAATTTGAATTGTTCGTTTGCTGCCTCTCCTTAAGCATTAGATAGAGATAAGAGATGAATATAGCAAAAATATCAGTTACATATTTTGGTACTAAAATTAATTTGATATTAATATTAAAACATATTTTGTGGGAAAATTTAGAAAACACTATAGCCACAGAAAGAAAGGATTTTTTTTAAACCTCTTTTTTTCTCCCTTAAAAAAATGCCCAATCGTGATTCAAAATTCTAAGAGTATATTGAACTCTTGTTATTTAGAACGCTTATTATTTAAATCTCCGAATTTATAAGTTTTCAACAAATTTTAAAATGGCATTTGTGATTAAAAATAACTCAATATTAAATATTTGAAATGTTAAGAAACTGAAACCAGAGGCAATCGAGATTAAATGAACCGAGATCCTTGAAATTAAACCCAGCAAGTATTTAAAATATCTATTCTTATCTAACTTAAAAATCTCAATCTAAATCAATAATTTCAATAATTAAATAATCATTAATAATAATTAAATAATCTCAATCTAGCTTAAATCACAATTAATTTCCTATTTCATTATCTTAAATTAGTCCATATTACTTTATTATATGATTTTTATCTTATTTCCTATTCCTATTTCTACATTTTTACTTAAAAAAGCTTAATTATTTCTGGCGCGCATTCTGAAAAATTGTTGACTCCACAATTCTCACTGTTAAAGATGACGACGTTAGTAAAACATATATTTATTCTTCACAATAAGTAGACGTACAAGCATATAAACAGTTTTATAGAATAACAACAATAAAAGGTGATGCCACTCAAGATAAAAGTAATTATACAGAATTGTTTACTTGCTTGCTGGCCGCAACATCCTCCAGACCCTGGTCAACCTCCAGAGGTATGACCAGTTTAATTGGGCGGGTAATCTCCTTTCCTTTGACACGAAGGATGCTGGTTCGAATTCTTCCGTCCCGGCAATTTATTAATTTCACCACGAGAGCTTTTTTCCACATTTGTCGTGGTCGTATATCTTCTTCTAATAGGATCAAGTCTCCTACTCGTACTCGTGGTGATTGCTTTACATTCCATACTTGATGAAATGTACGTAACTCCAAAAGATTTTCTGTGGACCATCTTTTCCAAAATGTATCCAGTAGGTCTTGCTGTTGCCTGTAAATATTTGTGAGCTTGTTATTTCTAGACTCAGGGCCGGACGGGACTTTTGTCAACTTTCGACCAGTTAGGAAATGAGCTGGTATCAAAGCTTTTTCTGTATCATCCTCACCACGTTCATAAATCAAAGGTCTATTGTTGAGTGAGGCTTCTACTCCCACTAATACCGTAGTTAAGGCCCCCTCATCTAGTAATGAGCAACCAAGGGATTTTCGAAGACATCGTTTGGTTAGACCTATTAGTCGCTCCCACCATCTAAAGGTCCCTGGTTCGTTCCTGGGTTTCGGCATCATATGTTAAAGACGACGGCGTTAGTAAAACATATATTTATTCTTCATAATAAGTAGACGTACAAGCATATAAGTAGTTTTATAGAATAACAACAATAAAAGGTGATGCCACTCAAGCTAAAATTAATTATACAGAATTGTTTGCTTGCTTGCTTGCCGCAACACTCACGTCATAAGCTAAGGGATGAAAAATCCTTGACGCCCATGGCATAACTATCTAAGATTAACCTTTCTAAACTGAAACTCATGAATGAAATCTATCTGTGAAATCCCTGTAAGAATCTCTTTGTAAATGTTTTCTCTTGTCTCCCGATGTAAACAGACGCGTTTACTCGGTCCTTCCCATGTACAAACAATGCGCAACAATGGAAAAAAAAATGAAATTAAATTTGTCTTTTTTCCGGAAAAAACGAGTCTAAAGCACAAATTTCTTTTATTTGAGAGTATGCAAGAAAGTTGTGGGGAAACCTCTCCTGCTAATAGTTAATGGGACCTAAATCATTTAATGAAAAAAAAAAGTCTGAAGCTTTCTTTTTTATCTGTGCAACGATCGTAAAGCGCTAGAAACATTTGTTTATCGTATTTTTTTTTAATTTTATACTCACTTATTTAGAAAATATGCATTGCTTGAAGCCAAACATTTGGAAATACAAATCTCATGCTGCTTCGGGTATTTCAAAGCTATGACCAAAATTATCTAAAATAAATTCATTACATATTAGCAACAATTATCAATTTTTGAGCAATTCGTCGAAAGGCAGTTTTAAAAAAATTTCGAACCTAATAATTAATATGCCAATGAATATAAAAAATGTGTTATTAATATAGAGATTACTGATAACTGAATGGCTTTTTAAATTGTTGTTATAGAAATTATGAATTAATTATTTCAGTAAGCAATAATATCAAAATTTCCATTGGAAATGGTAAAATAATACTTTGGTTATTGGGACAAACAACACATTTTGCATTAGATTTTCATATGATATATTACTTCGAACTTAAAAAGTTAATAATATTGATTTTCATAAATCATAACATTTATTATTTTATTTCTTAAAAAAATAAAATCAAAACGTAGCTTGGTCTTTAAAGAAGCTCATTAATTCTACTCAATTTTTTCCCCATTAATGCCATATCTGGGAGTCATTTTTTTTTAAATTCTTTCCACCAGCTATTTTCAATCAAAGATTAAAAATACGCGAAGTATTCTTTCCGGATTTTTATTCCAACAACTTATTTTAGGAAAAAAAAATCTAACACTATTAACATGTCATTAGCCAGAATGAAATATTTTCCAGAAAATGGATAAAAAATATTTTTAATGGAAATTCTATCAACAGTTTCCATTCTTTCTCATTAAAATTGCTTTTTTCTAGAATAACCTTATAACATTTATTTGAAAATTTCAGATATGGGCATTGAAAAGATTCAAAACGGATTCTCAAACTGAATAAATATTTAGAATCTTTTTTAAAATGTGAATAAATTGGCATCTAAAGAAGATATGTATTTCAGATTGAAAATTCTATATTCAACTTAAGGATATAATTTTAAACAACGACTCAAAGAATATGCTTTATGGCATTGGATTTTATATTATATAAATGTTTATTTATATTGTAGCAGTTGCATTACTCTGATCATCTCTTTTGGATACTAGATGGCGGTGCCCGATTAGGCCATCCCATAGTGCATTTTGATTGTAATAAAAATGAGATGATATGCTGTACTTAAGTTGTGCGTGTGAATGTCTTGTTTTTGTAAAGTGGGAATGTGATTATTAAAGAAATGTTCCCGAAAGCATAGTCTTGTTGCTTCCTGCATGGATCCACCAAAATATTGAAATATGACAGATTATAATAATTGAAAAATTAACAAATGATATCGACGAACTTATAAAAATATAATAATAAATATTAGATCTAAAATATCTCTTGTTTTAAATTTATAGAAATACAGTGGTAAATTACATTTAACTTAAAATATAAAAATATTTTTCCTTACTATACTAATTAATTATTATTAATTATATTATTACTATTATACTAATAAAACGAACAGTTGGCTTAGTAGCCATGTCAACTGAACGACTCTTTTAAAAGTAAATTGAAATTAAGGAGATAATTAAAACTTTTCTGGTGAAAAGGCAAGAAGAATGAATTTCGTAGTAGAATTTTTAATACTTCGTTAAAATAAAGTCCCATGTTTTAAAATAAATTTGTTTTATATTATTTGAGTTTCAATAAAGCCATCATGTTGTCTCGTAGATAAACCGTGTGTTAACTATAGACAAAGATAACACTCACTAATCTCAACTCAAGTCTTTATTCAAGTAACTAAACCTTTGTTCGGTTTTTATCCACAAGACGAAATGACTCGAATCTTCCAGATTTAGAAAGATACAGAAATTATAAGAACATTCTAGAACAAAGCAGATATAGTGAATAAATAGCAAAACGATTTTAAGGCAACTTGCCTGCTTTCAGTTTGTAGCATTCTACCACTGAATCATTCAGTCCACGCCAAGTTGGAACAAGTTTCGTTACAATATAATCTCTATTACTATAGTCCGTGTAATTTCTGTAGACGTTTCAAGGTCACTTGTTTTTTTTCCAAGCCAGCACATTCCGGAATACCTTAACAACTGTGAAAAAAAAAAAAAAAAAAAAAAACAGTGACACTGTTATCTGCATCAGCGCTGCAAGGCAGACAATCAGTAACGAGGTAGAAAATGTGACCTTGAACCGCCTACAGAAAATACACAGACTATAACTAGTCAAGTTTAGTGCTAACTTGTTTGCCGGAAATATTTGCTACATTTAATTTCTGTTAAATTGTTTGAATGTATCTTCATTTCCACGATTCCACTAAATTGTCAGATATTGAAGTCGCATTATTTTAATATAAATAATATATAATTGCATATATTTCGTTCATTGCACATATATAATTTTCTGATAGAGATCAGTCCCATGACATCAAAAAGTCATATAAAACTTAAATATGAAATTCATCTAGCTTCTAACTTTCGCTTTATGATAAACACTTTTTTATTCGTCTTGTAAATTACCCATATATTAACAAGAATCGTACTTCTTTAGTTTTCAAAAATGGAAAAACATTATGCGATTGAATATTGGATGAAACAATAAAAACGATTTGAATTTCAGGGCAACAATGTTGATATCATTAAAAGACAATTTTCTTAAATTTCTAAAGGCTGTAAAATTTACTTTTGTCCAATAATATTTGCTGTAGTTATTGCAGAAAGACACCATATGTCCAGTTTAATTTTTAATTAATTAAAACTCCAATTAAAATGTCATAAAAATCACTTCTAGGTGCGTATTACAACCTTCCAAGGGAATATATGCGTCTAATTCCATAGCTGGAGCCCCTCAGGGGCTCACCTTCATTAGGTGGGTACGGGTGTCCCAATCCCAAGGTACCCAGGGATCTTTTAATCTTTTTCTCTCCCTTTCCCCCCTTTTCTCTCTTCCTACCCCCTCCCCCTTCTCTTTACTTCATCCTTCCATCCCTCGACGGTAAGCGAGGGAGCTCTCCATGAGAAGCGGTTGCCGCTCTGCTTGCTTCTTGCTTCTCATGGACAGCCAAAAACCCCACGTGTTTGCCGTGCGTGGCGACCCTTTAGACGGGTGGTACATTTCGGTTCCTGATGTACCAATCGGCTGGTATTCGAGACATTTGACTGGTTTGCTTAAGGGGATCGGGCGAAAGTGGTCGACTTCTGGGGCTTGGCTTTGGGGGTGGTCAACGTTCCCGGAAGCGGCCCTTAACGTATAGGTTCCGGCCAGCGCTGGGGTGGATGCTGAGGCTGGAAATACCCAGAGCCGGTAATTGCCTTCCCTTGTAGGGCTCCGTGCTGGGCGGTGCCGTTGGAACCCGAACTCTTGTTTATTTTGCATGGGCTCTTCTAATCACACCGTTGTTACTGCTGATTCAAAGTTTTTTATCATGTCTACTGTTGAAACATTTCACGAAATTTCACCATTTCTTGTTCATAAACTTATTCAGTCACATATTGGAGAAGTGAAAAATGTTAAAAAATTGAAATCTGGAGATTTATTAATAGAAGTATCGAATTCTTCACAAGCAATAACTTTAAGTAAACTTACTACATTAGGAAACTTAAAAGTTAACGTTTCTGTGCACAGAAGTTTAAATTTCTCTCGCGGAGTTATTTCTGAGCGTGGTCTCAAAAACCACACTGAAGCAGAATTAGTTCAGGAATTGTCTGAACAAAAGGTTTGTGCAGCACGCCGTATTTACATCAAACGGGATGGTCAGCTAATTCCTACACAGCATGTTGTCTTAACGTTTTCAACCACTGATCTACCAAAATTTATCAAAGCAGGTTACTTAAGATGCACAGTAAAACCGTACATTCCAAATCCGGTCAGATGTTTTAAATGCCAAAAATTTGGCCATTGACAGCAAGCTTGCAGAGGGTCGAAAATCTGTGCTAAATGTTCTGTTTCTGGTCACGACTCTTCTGAGTGTATTTCTGATGATGTAACATGCATAAATTGCCGCGGAGATCACCCAGCGTATTCGAGATCTTGTCCTCAATGGATACTCGAAAAAGAAATCCTTTCAACAAAGATACGTCTAAATATTTCCTTTGCTGAAGCCAAAATATTAGTTACTGACCGCAATCCCAAACCAGGATTATTATACTCATCTGCTGTAAAGCAATGTTCACACTGTGGCCATATTACAGATTCCACTAAAGCCGAATCTAACATGTCTTCTAGAACGAATTTATCAACAATACCTCCTAATTCTTCACAACAGGCAAAAGAACCACCAATTTCTGCAAACACTTCTTCCACTATTAATACTTCGTCGAAACAAAAACCCGAAAGTTCAAATCAAATACAGACCATTAAAGCAACAAACAACCAAAACTTGTCCAATTCTAAGAAACCTGAACATCTAAAGGAAAAGAAAGCAGTCAAAAAAGCTCGTTTGGCTGCCTCAAAGAAAAAGAAAGATTTGACAAATAGCCCTATAACTAAAGACGATTTTCTAAAAAAATGAAAAAGACTATAGATGCACAAAAAGGTGAAACTCTGATAAATATCCAACCATCAGATGATGACCTTTTGACATCAGCTAGTGATACAGATATTTTACTATCTTCTCCGAAAAGGTCCTGAGGTTCGTTTTTTCCCCCCATCTTTTTTATGGCAAATCTGATTTCTTGGAACTGCCGTGGCGTTTAAAATAAGATTTCAGATCTAAAAGATATTATTAACGCATATCAATCTTCCATCATTGCACTTCAAGAAACGTACCTCAACGCAGGTGATACAATTTCACTAAAGCATTATAATACTGTACATAAATTTGGAATGGGAAAGAGCTCTCGGGGGGAGTAGCCTTGCTGATTTCGAGCTCATTTCCTTCATCTCCATTAACCTTAAATACTCCTTTCCAAGCAATAGCTGTTCAAATCCACACCCACTCATTATTTACAGTTTGCAGCCTTTATCTTCCACCGAACACATCTGTCGATCAGACGAGTCTTAATAACCTCATTTCTCAACTTCCTGAACCATTTATTATCCTAGGTGACATGAATGGTCACAGTCCACTCTGGGGTAATGAAGATGTTAATACCCGAGGCTTACAAATTGAAAAGATTTTAAATGATTTCAATCTCTGTTTATTAAATAACGATCAATGCACTTATTTTCATGAACCGACCAGAACGTTTCACTCTGTTGATCTTGCTATATGCAGTCCACCCCTCATGTCCTATTTTTCCTTACAAGTTGACAAGTACCTACACAATAGCGATCATTTTCCTTTGATTATATCTGATAACAGACGACAAACACCATCTGCCAGTTACACTTCAAGATCTAATTTTAAAGCAGCAAATTGGTTTAAATTTCAATCCATGGCAAACATAAAAAAGGAAATAGTAATTAATAATAGTATAGATGCTGCAGTTAATAATATCACCGATATCTTAATTGCCGCAGCCGATAATTCAATACCTAAAATCTCAAATAATTTCAGAAAACGAAGGAAGGTTTGGTGGAATGATGATTGCCGAAAAGCATACAAAAGACAACGGAAAGCTTGGGACCTTTTTCGACGCAATCCAACAACTTCAAATTTGGTCAATTATAAGCAAGCTAAGGCTTATTCAAGAAGGATACAACGGCGCAGTAAACGAGAATCATGGGAACAATATATCAGCAGTATACACTCCTCTATATCCAGTAAAAAATTATGGGAAAGAGTGAAAAAAACATGTGGCATATTTAAATCTTCAAATATCTGAATATTGTACAATAATGGACTTCCAGTTACATCTCTACAAGATATCGCTAACTGTATTGCGTCTGCATTAGCTCATACCTCAAATAGCAATAATTATTCTACTCTTTTTTCACATCACAAAATTGCAGCAGAAAAGCAAAAACTTAATTTTAACGCTTCTTCATACGCCCCGTATAACACAGATTTCACTTTATTTGAACTAAAACAGTGTCTTTCCCAAATGAATAAAACCTCTCCAGGTCCTGACAACATCAGTTACCTTATGATAAAACATCTTTCTAATACATCTTTGCACAATTTATTATTGCTTTATAACAGAATTTGGAATGAACACTCTTTCTCCTCCTCATGGCAACATGCTATTATAGTGCCAATTCTCAAACCAGGAAAAGAACCATCAAACCCTTGCAACTACCGACCCATTGCTCTTACTAGCTGCCTTTGTAAACTCCTTGAAAAAATGGTTAATAAGCGTCTAATTTATTATTTGGAAACCAATAAAGTTTTTAGTCCCTTTCAAAGCGGGTTTAGACAGGGACGCTCCACAACTGATAATTTGCTTGCTTTGGAGACTGAAATACGTAATTCTTTTATTCGTAGACAGCACACAGTATCTACCTTCTAAGATATTGAAAAAGCCTACGATCGCGCTTGGCGATTTGGCATTCTTCGCGATCTGTATAACTGTAATCTACGAGGTAACCTGCCCCTTTTCATACAAAAATTTTTAGAACTTAGAAAATTTAGAGTCAGAATTGGAGATCAGTTATCCGACTATTTTATTCAAGAGGAAGGCGTACTTCAGGGCAGTGTTCTCAGCGTAACACTCTTTGCTTTAAAAATAAACGATATTTTAAAACATCTTCCAACTTCTGTGAAAGGTTTCCTTTATGTTGACGACTTGTGCATTTCATGTACAGGGGATAATATGAGTTTTATTGAGAGAAAACTGCAGTTAGCAGTAAATAAGATACAAAAATGGTCCAAATTTAACGGATTTAATTTTTCTACATCTAAAACCACATGTGTGCACTTTTGTCGCAAGCGACGACTTCATCCGGAACCTGAGATTAAGATGGACGGTCAACCCATCGGTGTTGTAAATGAGGTTAAATTCCTAGGATTGATTTTTGATAAAAAACTTACTTTCCGCCCTCATATTTTACATTTACGTAAGAAACTTGAAAGAGCTCTGAACATCTTGAAAGTCCTTTCAAATACATCTTGGGGGGCTTCCAGATCATCATTACTTCGAGTCTACAGAGCAGCCATACTCTCTAAGATCGATTATGGATGTGTGGTTTATGGTTCCGTAAGACAAAGTGTGCTAAAAAGATTGGATCCTGTTCATCATTCTGCTCTCAGAATTTTCAGTGGGATCTTTCGCACGTCTGTCGAAAGCTTGAATGTTGAGTGTTGTGAGCCTTCTCTAGATCACAGAAAGAAAATGCTGAACCTTCATTAGTATTTTAAAATTTCATCGCTTCCATCACATCCATTTTTTAACTACAAACAAAGTCATTTCATACATAGCTTGCAAAATGCTTGGCCAACAATCATTCCTTCATTTTTCTCAAGAGCTGCAAGCATTCCTAATGGCTTAGGTATGATTAATATTCATGTTATTCCGATTTTAAAACATCATCTCATCCCATGGAAATCTTATGGTATCTAAATCCATTCAAAACTTTTGACAAATCTAATACGACTCCTACGGCTTACCAACACATTTTTGCACACCACAGGGAGGAATATATGAATTTTATTCCCATTTTCACAGACGGTTCAAAATGCTCTTCTAATACTTCATTTGCATGTGTTTTTATCAATTCCAATCTCTCATTCCAACTTCACCCATCATGCTCTATTTTTACTGCCAAGGCCACTGCTATTTTTCATGCTTTATTTCTACTTTCTAATAGTCCACCTGATAATTATATCATATATTCAGATTCAATAAGTGTCCTTGAGTCACTGACATTGCTACATCACTTAAGTCACCCTTTGGCCTTTAATATTCTAGAACTGCACGAACATCTTACATGTCAAGGATTCTCTATTCTCTTTTGCTGGGTTCCCTCTCATGTCGGGATAGCTGGCAATGAACAAGCTGACAATTTAGCAAAATCTGCCACTTCTATTTTAAACTGTCCTGTCCCTTTCAATGATATAAAAAAATATGTTAAAATCAACCTCCACTCAAAATGGCAAAATATATGGGACCTCAAGAATACAAATAAACTCCATTCAATTAAACACATTATTGATCCCTGGCCCAGTCTCTCTAACAGAAAGAATGATACAACTCTCACTCGTTTAAGAATAGGTCACACTCTACTCACGCACAAGCATTTGTTGCTGGGAGAACCCGCTCCTCAGTGTACAGAATGCCAATGCCAATTGTCAGTTCAACACATTCTAATTGATTGTCCACAATTCATTTCCCAACGCACCCGTTGCTTTCAGTCTTCCTCTATCATTTTGAAGGACATTCTTCATAAAATTAATCATCCAAATCTTTTCACTTTCTTAAAAATGATCGGTTTTTACCATTTGATCTAATTAAAAATGGTTCAATTATAAGTTGTTTTTTTTTACATAAACATTGACAAATCATGACAAATGATAAGTAGTTTATGCTTATATATTATTATTATGATTAGCTTATGATTATATTTCAGTTTATAAACAATGTTTTAATCAATACCATACGTTTGGCGCAGCATAATCAAAAATGGTTTTTGTGCCATAAAACTCCACAAAATCAAATCAAATCAAACTATAGCTGGAGGCCACACCATCTGGCCAGAAGAGCGGTAACACACTCATGGGCACACACATGCACATTCAACTTTATTACAAGTAGAGATATCTTTGAATCTGTCTGTCTTCTGAGGATTAGATATTATATCGTTGAGCAAATAATTTCCAAATTTGGTGCAGATATACTTTGAAAGCTGAAAATATGCACATAGAAGTTATTTTTTTCAAGTTTTTGATCAAATTTTGATCATTTAAAAGTTAAACTAAATTTAGGCCTTTTCGAACATTTGTATATGAACTGTCGCTCTAAATGGACTCTTATTCTTGTCTAAATTGTAAACAATATCGTTCTTAATGGTATTAATGACAGCAAAGGGAAATACAGTACACTCCCGATTATCCGCGGAATTGGGTGGCGCGGCCGCCGCGGATAACAAAAATCGCGGATAATCCGAAAAAAGCTAAAAACGGGTATAGCAAAAGAGAAAAAAGTCATTCCAACTTTGAAAAACCGTTTTATGTACAATAAAACGTAAAATAAACAGCAGGAAATGTTTAACTAACGCTTAATATTTTAGTATATCACTCAAAAGTAACCTAAAATGCATTTTGTTAATGAAAACAGAAAAGTGCTTTGTACTTACGAGAGGCGTCAAGGATACACAAAAAAATGAATACATATGTACTGTTTTAATACTGTAGTGTATTATGTAATTACAAAAGCATAACTGTAAAACTACACCTTTTTGAAGAAATCAGTCATTTGTGTTTGCTTCTTGCTTTGGAAACATTTTTTCTTTGCTTATAAGAAAAAAAAAAAAAAAAAAACTTGTCCGGCAGGCGCGGATAACCCGCCCGCGGATAATCGGGAGTCTACTGTAATTAATTTTGGAACTTATTTTTATTATCTTGATCAACGATCTATGTCTCTCAGTCTTGATATGAGACTAGAAAAAACAAGCGAGTTATAGGAACTATGATCAGTAAGTTAGGTGAAAAGAAATTTCGGATTTCATTACTGAAAGTTTTTCTTTCTATATGCTTTGATGAATATTTGAGTTTTAATGATTTATGTTTAGATAAGTTTTAACTTTGTATACAATAAAAATGCAAGTATGACAATTAATTTGAACAACTTAAAAATTTCAAATTTTATGGATTTAATTGAATTTTTTTAGTTGAATGTTGAAGACTGCTAGTATAAATAATAAATAGCTTAGCAATACAAAACAATCATTTTTTACTTTATTTAATTCTACAAGCAGCAAATATCGAAAATCTAATAGATTAGTCCTAACGAATTTGAACTTATTTTCGCAGTATTCCCCTAATGTATTAAAAAATTGAGTTGCTGTAAGCTTTGTTTCACTAATTATCCTTTGTATATTCAACTTTTTCGATAAATATAAAGAACTGGCTTTTAAATTAACAGGTAACCTGGATTCATTACGGAATTCTTATCCCTTACAACGCTAATTAAAGACACTTTTGGACAGATCTAATCCTATTGCAGATCTAATCCTACTGGACAAGACAACAACAACAACATTGAAAGTCTAATAGATTAATGCTATTGCACTATTGGACAAGACAATAACAACTACATCGAAAGTCTAATAGATTAGTCCAGGATTGGGGAATGCCTCCATTGGTCTTTCCTTTGGGTAGTAGAAGGGAAATAAAATACCTTCCGCCGACCAACAGGTATAAGTCCAACCTCCCCGAAAGCTCTGGCAGCCCCCCTCTCCCATGGGTAGTGCAATCAGGGAAATGAAAATATCTTCCGATGGCCATCGAAGCTACAGAAGTTGTCCTCACTGCATTGATACTGGATTCTCCCCCGACCATATCTTTGACTGCCCAGCCATTTTGGCGAAGCTCTTCAAGATCCATCTCGATTCAGCGCATCAACTCCTCTGCTCTACTGAGGTTATTGATGTGGCCAAAGCCGTTTTAGACACTTTTGGACAGATCTAATCCTATTGCACTACTGGACAAGACAAAAATAACAACAACATTGAAAGTCTAATAGATTAGTCCTAGCGAATTAGAATTTATTTTCGCAGTATTCCCTTAATGTGTTAAAAAATTGAGCTGCTGTAAGCTTTGTTTCGCTAATTATCCTTTGTATATTCAACTTTTTCGATAAATATAAAGAAATGGCTTTTAAATTAATAGATAACCTGGATTCATTACGGAATTCTTATCCCTTATAACGCTAACTAAAGAAAACGCAATGTTAACTTAAATTAAAAGTTTTATATGAGATTTCTTCTTAGACAAAGTGGAAGTTACTAGCCTGTGTTTTTAAAGAAATAAGAATTTTTGCAAACTTATTTGAATTCCTTTAGGTCTTCAAGTATCTGAAGCAAAATGTCATGCTTGGCGAAGTTTTCTTTTTCGTTCTTCTAAATTATAAAGAGGTTCCATTCAAATAAATTTCAAACTAAAAGTGTAATCTTTTCAGAAATTATTTATTTAAAAAAATTCTTCATTTTGATTGAATGAATTTCTTTTTATTCATATTGCTTTACAATGATTGAATCCTCTAGATAAAAACGATTATTTATTTATTTATTCTTTCTTTCTTATGGCGTTAGAAATCTGATTTGATTCTTTGAAAATTCACCTCGTTATTATTTTATCTCTTTGACTCAAAATTTCGATAACTCCAGCCATCATTGCAAAAGGTCTTTTTATTTTTTTTAATGCACGGGTGCTTTATTTCTCCATTTTATTTTCGACGGCATCTAAAGGCCAACATCGGTAAGCTCAACACTTCTTCACAGCACTATTCAAAAGGAAATGTCTCGTTCTCCAAGATTATTTATGCCCAGAGAGTCATTTCCTAAACCCGAGACTGAATGTTACCGGAATGAAAGTAAATAAAATGGATGGCAATGCTTTGTTGTTTTCTCAGGGAATAAATCTGCCTTTTATGGTATGCTACAAAAAGTTGATAGCAGAAATGTTTGTTTCTATTTCGTCAGGATTGAGTATTCTGATTTTTCAAAGCAGCCAAAAAACTTTTCTTGTAAAAGTTTTATTTGCGTAAATTTAGACAAAGATGAAAAAACACAATTTTGATTCTTCTATAATAGAACATTTAAATCATTTGTTTAACAAAATTTAGAAGAATGCAGATTGATCATACGGAAATAAATTGTTTTTGCATCTAAATAAGAATATTTGTAACCGAATTAGTTCTGATCTAACGTACAACTGATCTCACTTCTTTATTAGAACGACGTCAATATATAGTTGAACCACTTTAAATTAAACATTCGTATATCGATTTTTTTTTTATTTTCAATAAAAAAATAGATTTGTACGTTGAATAAAATTTCTCTATAGCGAATAAAATGTTCGCAGAAATAATTATGTACTCGTGGATTTAATTTAAAAAAGAATACAGGTTGAGAAAAAAGCAATACACACACACACACACAAAATCGGATTAAAGATCGAAAAAACAAAAAGTATTTTCTGATGATTGTTTTTTTTTCTTTTATTCTATGAATTCTTTTTATAATTTAGAGCGATATTTTTGTGTTAAATTTATCTAGGCTTTAGATTCCTTATATCCAAGAAGTGTACTATATTGTATAACATTGTAAAATTCATTGAAACAACTTTAACAATATAGTTTTATTAGTATAAGTTATTTATACTTTAACAATATAGCAGGAATAAGATGTTCTATTATTAAGCTGTTACGAATACGAATACTTTTGAAATTTGATAGATTATTTTATTATCTATATTATCTGTTAAATTCAATTATATTCTCATTCCCTATTTTTAAATGTCTTTAACCAATAAAATTCTTGTGTGCAGTAGAATGAGTGTTGTGTTAACAAGGCTTCGCATAGGTCCTACTCATTTTACTCACAACCATTTACTTCATTCAGACACAGCTCCAATTTGTGCAAAATGTAATACTATAATTTCAGTTCGGCATATACTATGTGAATGCCCTAAATACCGCTTTCTAAGAGCAAAATATTTCGGCAGTGATTATCCAAATTTGAAAGAAATAATTGGCGAACCTTTTCATATTAATGTGTTTTCATTTTTACTTGACATTAATTTCATGCGTAATATCTAAAATTCTATTTTCACTTTGTTATTTTAATTTTACATCCCCTTACTGTAATGGGTATATTTTTTGTATTTTAAGTGAACTCGAGTTTGGCACAGCTTGGCCAGTATTGACCCTTGCGCCATAAAAAAAACAATCAAAACAATCAATCTTGTATGCAAATTTCTCTAACTACTTGTAATAATCTATGATTACTAACTACATTAATTACTATAATTATTACAGTATATATTAATAAAATTGTTAATATTTCTAATTTTCCAAGTTTCTCTATTTGATGCTTTCTGCACCGGAGAGAAGGGAACACTTATTTCTAACCACTGACTGGGTAGGCAAGATCAAGAAATGAAATCCTTTCATACCTCGATTTTCCTAAACAAAAGTAAAAGATGAGCTAAAATTGAGATATATTTTACCCTATTTTCACTCTCCGAACCATGTTACCAAGTATCTAACTACTTAATTTTTAACACAAATTAAAACTCAAAATTAAACATGAGCTCCATCTAAAGAGGAATCGTGTCAATTTTAATCAGTTATATATATATAACTGGTTAACTTGAAAGCACAAATGGCTCTAAATTTTAATTAATGTCAAGCGGATGTTTAAATATTTTTCTTATTTAAAAAAGTAAGAAAAAGTTTGCATAATTGGAAGACCTTTTTAAAATTTAATTTAAAACAATTTTTTTTACCATGGAAGAAGAGAAAAGTAATTTGTATGACCATTTTTCTGATTTTTTTTTTCTTTAAAAATTGCTCATTTCATTCGAAATATTTAAACGATGCCAAACATGAGTTAATGTTAAAATTTATTAACTTTCTCTTACCTGTATAGAGCCCCTCATTGACACGTGGTGCAGTTTCTGCTCCTAAATGGCGACAGCTGAAAGATCGCACTATACGGAAGTTGCCATGAAGTCAAATGTCCATAGAGCAAAGGAACGCCCATCGATGGATTCACCATCTTTTAAGATTAAGGAAGTTTAAGGCCCTGATACATTATGGGTAATCCTATTTCATTACTAAATAAAAAAAAATGTAGATAGATCTTAATAACAAAACTGCAATAATTTGCAATTTTTAAACTTATTAAAAAACAAAAATTACATAGAAAATAGTAATTTACAAAATCAATGAATATTCGAAGAATAATTTCGGCGGTTTTAAATTAAAACATAGCGTATATCGTGAAAGACTCATTTGATCGACAAGATGAATCCATTCTTCAAATGAATTTAAACTGTTCATTATTTGAATTGTTTGCAACGATTATTTCTTACCTTCCTATGAGCGAAGTCGTTCTATTCAGGAGCGTAAAGTCACTGAGCATTGCTTTAGATGCTCTGGGCGATATTAGCAGATTGTCTGACTTGATGTCCAAGTGGCAAAGCTGCTTATAGTGCAGGAAATAGAGCCCACACAAAACTTGATGGAGCCAAGCTTTTAATAGTTTAAGAGATTCGGAGCTTTCGAGGTAGTCTTTCTTACTCACTGCACTCATGAGGTCACAGAGACATACTTGCATTTCGAAGCAGACTACTTAGAGTGGGGAACACGGTGAATCTCTATAAGGGCACGATGTTCTCATGCCTTAACCTTATCCACAGCTTCATCTCTCCCTCGTCTAAATAGAGCTGCTTAATAGCTACTGCTTCGTCTTTCTCGGGATGGGTGAAGCGGATGACCCAGCCGAATGATCCTTCGCCTAGAATCCTTGGGTTTGCGTAGCCGAAGTGTTTTTTTAACAGGGCAGTGGTCCTTAAATGCGCCTTTGTCGGTTCACGGATGGGATCCATTTCTTCGTATAAGCCTTCAGTGGACATCTTCGCAAATTAAATGGTGAGAGAAATATGTTTTTACCTAACCTTATAAAAGCCAAACAAAGAATAACTCTTTTATAATTGCAATAAAGAATGAATTCAACAGTATGACATCACGGTATTACTTTTGATTATTGAAATTTCTTTGTTAAAATTCTTGATAAAAATAAGCAGCTTCATAACAATCACAGCAACAGAACTTTTTAACTAAATAAATTTTATATCATTTTTTTTAAAATACTGTTATGAAATCCAGTGTTAAAATCACGATTTTTTTACTTTTTTAAAACATTGGGAGTGGTCTTTCCAAAACTTTCTCGTTTATTCTCTATCAAAGATGTTATGCTAGTGAACACCTTTCATGGCATTGACGTACAATAGCTACGAGGTATTAATTTTTGGTGTGAATTTATGAATTTTACTGAATCTACCGTTAGATGCTTGGCGAGTTCTTTGGTGATTAATCACGGCACACGATCAAAAGTACCTAAAAATCGAATTTGGGTTTCTAGTACGTTCTTCCCAGCCTATTGAAACAAAATATTGACATAAAACTACACGTTAAGTCTCAAATTCACATACCAAATTTGATATATTTAAATAATTGAGTTTTGAATTATCGCGTTGATTTGTTTCTGAAATACAGACCGACAAACTGTCAACCCTAGCTTTATTTCACTCAAAATTTAATAAAAAAATTTGTTCGGTTATCTTTTAAAGTTAAATTTATATGTATTTCCAAGTTTTCAAGACTTCCTTTTTTTTACAATACAAAAAACGAAGCATCGATTGTTGAAAATGCTATGCTTAAAAAACCCATTCAGAAATTTAGGAGAAAACTCCATTTTCCTTAAGTTGATTTCTAAATTTACCTACCATTGCGATTTAGACAGAAGCCTCTGTTTCACTCTGATATCTGCAGATATCGATGATAATCAAGAATATTGTGATATCTCCCATGATCATAATATATTTTTCTGGAGGATGGTAATAAACCAGATCATTTATCAGGATTTTTAATGCAAGGTGATTTTCGGGATTTATTTCCTATCATTATTTCTGAAACTCGTTTCTGCGAAAGTTGTTCCAAATAGAGTGATATATATTTACTTTACTTGATCAAGTTTTATTTTTTGGGAATTTATTGCAGCTTCTGGATATATATTACTGGATTTAAAGATACCATTTTAAAGCATCAGCTCCTTTACTTAGGGGAAAGAAATTTAGGAAGTTTATTTGGAATTGCGAATTTGGAATTTTGGCTTTTTTGACAATTCATTTTTATTACTTTTCCCCAAATTTATTTTCTCAAAATGCTTCCTTACCAGTTAAATACAAGCAATAAAATATGCATAAAAATATTTTTCTAAAATTTTAAGAACTTGATATTTTTCTCAGCTTTCAAAATATATAATTTATGTTATATCTTTTGTTATTTCAAAACTTTCGAAGTGTCCCTGTATCTTAAGCGACGACATTTATCTTTAGTAATGTTTTGACAATTAATCCCGGCATGCTGCTAATAGCAATTAAAAGTCGTATTTATTATATTATCACGAAAAAATATAAAAATGTAGCATAATTTCTAATAAATTAAGATTCAAGAAAAATCTCATCGAAGTACACATTTCCATATTCCCATTTTGTATATTTTTGCTAAATTTGGTAGATCTATATGACACACATACACACACGTTTAATATTAGTATAGTTTTGTTTGAACTAATTTTACTGCACTAATTAATTTCCCTTATTTTGATATGTATACTCTTCAAATTCAGAAATGTTACGTCGGTTTCTTTTCTCGATTGGGTGTAAGAACCGACGAGGGATATTTTTATAGACTTACAGACAATAAAGACTCTCAACGGCAATGTTTACTCTTAACAGGTAGATTGTTTTACTTAGAACTTGTTACTTCCTAAAAAAATTTCAAAACTCGTAGATTTAAAAAAAAAAGTTGTCTTTTTTCTTTGGTTAGAGTGAATTACAAACACATATAAATAATAAAAGCTGTTCTTTGTTTTGCTGTTTAATTATTGTTTTGTTGTTGGGCTAATTGATTTTGTAATTACGCTTGTATAATATTGCAAGAGACATGTAGCAAATTCGTAGTGCAAAGAAATGTAAAAATGTTTTTATAGATTCTAATATGCTGAAATGTCAACATAGTTTCAAGGTAACGGTCTTAAGATCCATTCTTTAATTGCATCGGAAAACATGTCATCACCTGTATCTTACCCAAAAGTTTCTAGAAAAATCGTTTTTTTTCCTTCAAGGGAACACTTGAATACACGCACAGCAGAATATCCTTTTATTGGATAGGAATCCGAATCCTGGAACATAAGTAAAGAAAAGAACCAGTTTTCAGAAAAATTAAAGGAAGAATGAAAGATCAGATTACAGAAAGAAAAGCTAATACCAGACTAAAACAGAAGATTCGACAACTACGGCAAGCAACAGAATAAACTGCATTTCTTGTATCGTTCAGAAAATCCCCATATGTGGTAAACTTTAATGAACTGGGTTGAAGATTGGGGAAAGTAAGTCATGATGATAAAAAAAAAAAGAACCGAAATCTTCAAATTGATCGTCCTGTTTGTTTTAAGGAATAAACTTTGCTTTGTTGCTTGAAACATTATTTTCAACATGTTTTCACAGGAAGTTTTAAAAATGGAGGATTCATTTGTGCTTCAGAGTTGGCAGTTGTCCTTCGGCTTGAAAGTGAAGCCTTTTTGATTATAACCCCGTTGCAGGAAAATAATAAAGTTATGATAAATACGGCTGTATAAACCTGGATGCATTTTGTTTCTGTCTTCTCATTAGTGATATACCCTCAATCATGTATTGTGAAGGGTAAATCTTGCAAACTCTTATTCAAGTCCACCTCTTATCAGAATTGATTCATCTAATAATAACTCACGTCAAACTGCTTATCTGAAAAAGAATGATAACAAATTTATCAATTAAAGCAATTAAGTAAAAGGAGAAAGACTGTTTTCGTTTTTTATTTTCTATAACACGATAAATTCAAAACAATTGTGAAATTCATCCCAAAAGTTAATACCGGGTGGACAAAAAGTCAGTTTGCTTTATCATATTCACATTTCACAAAAATTTATTATTTTTGAGTGTACTAAACTAACCTGTAGATGCGTTGTGAATTAATGATATCAGTGTAAAAAAAGGTAATTCTTTTGATAGAAGTTAATTTTTCGGTGTTATTCTTGCTTTATTTTTTTCTTTAAGTTATCGAATCAAAATTTTATAGCAGTGTTACAACATCTATTTTTTTAAAAAAATTGCGCATCTAAAGAATATTTTGCATTTTAATGCACCATTTAATGTGTTATGGAATATATAAGTAAACAACTAATTTTGTGAACTCATCTTTAATGGAAAACAAATACTTACGAATTTTAATTAAGCTTTTCTTAAGCATACATATAGAATAAACGAACATTCTTTATTTGGCACGGAAAACATTTTTTTGAGTTGAGTGTTATTTTCATAATTTAAGTAAAAAGAAAAAAAAAAACTCTTATTGAAAAATATAACTAAAACAGTCTTGAGGAATTAAAAAAATTGTCTTTTTCCGAACTTATTTATAAATCAAAGTAGTTGGATAAAAAGAAGATATTATTTTCCTATTCGATTCGTGTTTTATTGAGATATAGCCCATTCTTTCAAAATAAATTTCACATCTAGCCGCAAGGCCCCATTAATGCATCGAGATATATATTTTTTACTTACAGTTTGTATTTAATTTGCCAGCAGAATAATATTTCATCCAGCATTTTTAAAAAGAATAATAAATAAATATACTCTTGTAGGAACTTATACCACACATTAAGTTTTTTCATCCTTCAAAAGGGGGAGAAAAAAAATTCCCTTCTTTTAACAAACATGGTAACTTTCAGAAAGAATTATTTGCAATTCCATTTTAATGATAAGGAAAGTGACTTCATTAGAATGGTTTTAGTTTGTTTATCAGCAGAATACAACGGGAATAAAGAAAGTAGAAAAGATATTCGATGAAAATAAGAGTATTTCCGTTCAGTATTCCTATTCAAATTCTAGAAATATTCTATTATTCCATTACTCACACTTCTTTCAAATCTTACACATTTTATTCGAAATTCTTAGTTGACTTTTTTTAATGGAATTGCGTATATTTATTTCACTTTTATTTTTATTTGCTTGTATTTAATTTCTCTCATATTTGTAAAGACTGAATCCTGGTATCGATTTATAGAATTCTAAAATGTTCTACTTCAGTCGACAATATAAAATTTTTAATATTTTAAGAACTTAATTATCAATGAATAGATTAGTTTTAGTTAAATTTTAATGAGACATGGCGCTTAATATGGAATATGAGAAAAAATATTGATTATATTTTGCTATAATTTTGATGATACATTATTAAACATGTTTACAAATAAAATGTAGAAAGTCATTATTGATAAAGTAGGGCGGGTTGGTAAAACACAAGCATTTATAAAAATGAAAAATTCCTGAAAATTCGTTAAAGATTAAAGTACCTATTAAATATGTAAAATTGCAATTTTATACTATCATAAGATATCCAAGTACAGCATTTAACTTACCCAACTAATGTCCAGTCATACTTAATCCTATGTGACTGTAGCTAAATTTTATGTTTCTGACCACCTTAATAGTTTGTAATTTTGAATAATTTTATAAAAAATATTCGTAATCAGTGAAGCCTTCGAAAATATTGACAACTATTATGCTGAGAATCACTACATCAGAATACATGTATTTGGTTCTACTTTATACAAGTGTGTTTCTCTTAATTATAGCAATAATAAAGTATAAAAATTGATATAAATATCATAAAATATAAAATTTGATTGTAATTTATCTTATAGAACACATTGAACTTTTACGATTATTGCGACACTCTAAATACCAAAACACAAATATAATAACAAAGCTGAAAAAAAATTTCGTCAGCTCACTAGTTTTATACTGTTTATTATTCTATGTAGGCTAGAAATTCAACAGAAATTTTCCAAGGCATCCATTAACCCCTTAACTGTTTTATTTTCTTTACTATCTAATAAGATGACACCTTCTATTTTGGGAATATTTTCTTACTTTGATTCAAATGGAAATCCATTGAATACTTGACTTATCTATGTATTCGAAGTAATTTTAATATTGAATTATAATCGTTATGAATGGTTTATTTTTTGCTTACAACTATCAAAATTCGATACATCGATGCACGTATGGCACTCGGGCAAAACAGTTAAGTGGTTAATGTGATAGTGTTTATCATAAAATACCATTTATTTCGTTTAATATGGAGAGAGACCGAATCAAACATATAATTTATTGCATTTTTTACTATGTTGTAATAATGTTTAACATAAAATAAACAAATTGCCAGAGTAAAACGTATAGATACTTTAAATGATTTAGTGTATAAAAAGGTCAATGACATACGTTGAAGACTTCATTACTTCGTTTGCATAAAAGCATAATTTTTATATATATAGGGTGATCCTTATTGAATGGAACACAAATAAAGCATTCTTATGCATACTGTCATTAATTTATTTTGATAAATAAAATGTACTATGACACTACAATTATCCAAATTTCTATAATTTAACTATGTGTTCCCACCGGTGATACGGGAAATATCTGTTCGGTATTTCAGTTTCTGCCACACTTGGTGCAGGATATCACCTATTAATGAGTCCAAAATATCTGTTAAAGCACGCCGTGTCTGCGTAATACAAGTCACACAATTATTTACGGTACATTCAGTTTTGCATTCACACGACTAATTTATTTTTACGAACTTTGTCCAAATGTTTGGCGAATATTTTGAATCAGTTCTGTTTTGGTGGTGTTTCGCCCTCGTCTCGGTTTCTTACAAAAGCACTCCATGTCTTGAAATTGCTTCACCCACCGTTAGATGTTATGACGTTACAGTGGTTCTTTACCAAAAATGTTTCTTTGAACGACGGTAAACGAAGAATTTTTGACGCATTCAAAAACACAGAACGCTTTCCCTTAGAGGCCTCTACCAGTGATATTTTTAATGGAAGAATTTTTCTTTGTTGCCAGAAAAAATCGTGTCTTTGTAATTTCAGAATAAATTTGTTTCATCTTAATAAATCAATTACAAAATTCGTACTATACTATTTTTTCACATTCATTAATGAATCACCCTGTATCAAAGAATAAAACATCTCCTTGTATCATTTAAATGTACCATTATGAATCATTGACGATGATTGGAAGCGTCATCAGAGGGGAAGCAAAAATTCACTTTGAATCGTATTCCATGACTTAGAGTGATGATTCGGGCAAATCATCTAAATTCCGCCTGAAGAACAACGTAACAGTTTTGCCCTCTCTTTTTATTTTTCCACTGGAGTGTGACATAAACATATTAATGCTTTGTCATCGCGATGTCTTCAAAGACTGACATCCGGGGCTCTCTCTCTGTCGCTACGCCATTGATTTTGTAAATGCTTAGGGGAGGTGCATACACGCGATTTGCATCGAATAGGGCATTAGCGGCAAATTGTTAGACAAGCGACAAGCAATAAGTGACATGAAGTGAATTGATAATAGTTGGATCGTGGACACACACACTTCTCGCCGTATTTCCTCCCAGACGGCACCTCAGAAATGGGAATGAGAGGCTTCCGGTATAGTGGTTGGGTATCGGAGACTGGGTAGATACAGAAATTGTGATGGGCCTTACCGATGGCAAGTGCCTTCTATGGCAAGAGTTATACTGGGGCCGGTGATAGCCCCTTGGACTCATAATTCCTGCCAACACTGTCGCGGTGTTCCGGTTATTTAGATGAATCCAAATCCTCTAGAGCTGAACGGAATAGCCTTTTTGTGGTTACCTTTCGCAAAAAAATTAATTTTTTTGGAAAAACTATATAATAATATTAGCACAAAAATGTCATCCAATGTCCGTGGTAAGCTTAGGAATATCTGAAGCTGCTTTTAATTCCTTAAATGTTCATATGTTAACATGATGGAAATTTGTTTAAAAATAAGCCCTTATAGTTATTTTACTGATGTAAATAATTTAGCACATCTTTCGGAAAGATTTTTATTGTTTCAAATAATATAGTTTGATATCATAAGGTAAAAATAAAATTTGAAATATGACTTCATTACTTTAAATTCCCAAGTTCACCATTTTTCAGACTCTTCACTAATTTGCCATTTGTTCTAAGTCTTACTATTCAAAGATGAAGCAATTCACACCGAAAGCCATGAGTAAAATAAATACATTCAATATTCCCCAATATTGCCGTGTTTAAAGATTTTTTATTCGTTAATGGAGAAACATTAGAAATACAGATTTGATTTGAGGTTTTTTTGGCGCAAGAGCCACATTTGGCTAAGCTGCGCCAAGCAAATGATAATTAGAAGTACCGAAGTGAAAATAAGCAGAAGGCAGCTTATTTGTTTATAAGGGAAGCGAAATTATAATTTTGTTTGTTACAAAATGTACTATAACCATTTTTAGAAAGTTATTTCCCTTCTCTTCCAGACTATAACTCATGCTTTACCTTAAACATAATTTTAAGCTCTTTAATAAGCCCTGGTAATTCAAAAAAAAAAAAAAAAAATCTGGATTAAAATGACTAAATACCAACTAGTTCTAAGAAGCTAAAACAAGGCTCTTAAAATGGCAGTCATACATTTTCATGGCAATTACCAGAAGTAGAAATTCAGAAACAAGCTCTTCTAGATAAAATGACTCCGGTAATCCATTTTCTGCACTTTTTAGCGCCTTCAAATAAGAACGCGCCGTGTGACAAAGCGCAACAGAATCTCATCAACGTGCCCACCATAAATTCTCCCAGCAGTTTTGGCAGAGCTATTTAAAATCCGAAGTATCTGAAATGTTAATAAAACGGTTATGCTGTTTTTTTCTAAATTGTGTTTGGCTTTATCGAGCGGACAGTTTGATTTATTGTCAAGGTTGCTTGTTTTCGACCGGAGAATCCTTCATCATAGCAGTGTAATCGTTATTGATGTTTTCTTTTAATCCAGGATTCTTAAATCCAGCCACCGTCAGTATGAAACAAAATGACATCGTATTTTTTGGAAGTTCAACGTGAGATTTGATTTTTTCTTAGACATTTTTTTTTTTTTGCTTTCTTGCACATGAAGCATGCCAAGAGAGCTGAAGAATTTGAATTTTATAGAATTTAAACAATTTTTAGATTACATAGGTTCTAAGATATAACTATTTTTCGAATTATACCTGTATTTCAGTTTGTTTATTTATGAATCTTTGAACACGATAACACATAAACGGAGTAATCTAGAAAGATGAAATTTTTTCACTCGATCTATATACTAAAACTGTAGATTTTGGTGAAATTGGACGAAATCTTTTAATGATAAGTTAGCCTGGTTCATTTATATGGTTTGCAGATAAGATATATGAAAATCCAGCTAATTAGATGAATGTTCAATTTATAGTTTTATCTCTAGAATAATAGGATTATGTAAGATTTTGAATCGAATTCAGTCAAAATCAATCTGTAGATCATGTTGTTCATGTGCATATGAATGAGGCAGTTAAATAAACGCAACAAATAGACAAGTCAAATGTTCATGATCTATACACCAAAATAATTGGTGTGTGTTCTAATTTTGAATTAAAGTAATCAAACTATGAAATGGTTGTTTGTTTGCGTTTCTTGTACATTTGAAAGAGATACATGAACATAAGAAAAATACCAGTGAAAATTTGATATATATATCCTTGCATACGAAATGGTAGATGTATATCAGTTGATTTAAAATGTATGCATGGGAGTACAAAGATTAATAATTTAGAGATGGGAAGAGGTTATGTTCAAGAATATAGTTTTGGATACTCTAGTTTTCATGCAAAGGTTTGGGGTCAATAAAAAGTAGCAAATCAGCTGGGAATAAGTCTTGTGGGACTAAACTTTGCCATTAGACATCGTACATCTTTATATTAAATTCAAAAATATAGTTGATGTTTTCTAACTTTAGTTAATCAGTCTCATAGTAAATAAATAGAAGTTTTGGTGTAAAATATTAATTATAGCTTCCATGATTACCAAGCAACAACAAGCATCTCCGACCATATAATATTTAATATACAGGAAGACCGGTAAAATCATTTATGAGTTATCGTTTCACAATCATACTGACGGAAATTCTCCTAAATTGTGTTTTTCGAACTCATGGAGGTATGAAATGTGGAGATTCGTCAAAATCTGGAGTTCGAATTTTTTGACGATTGAAATACTTTTTCCGTATTTCGTATAAGAAGTAAAATAGCAATAAAAAAGTAAAACAGGAAATGAATCAACAATCAAAATGAATGAAGGTCTGCCCGATTCATCGCGTAGTCAATGAAAGCCGACTACGCACACAACTGATTGGATGATTTGGGGAAAAAAAGAATCCTTTTCTTCCTTTGAATTTAGATATAGCTATAATCAAGGTAGATCTGACTTGGAGCTCTGATAATTTTTTTTCTTCTTTTTACTCTCATCTAAAGTTTTACTGCATTCACTCGGTATATTTTCTTCTTTTCATTCTTGCTTTCTTTTCATTGGATGTTTATTAGTTGATTTCGATTCTTATGTCTTGATACAAACATATCTTCTTTATTGAATATTCAATTTCTTTTGTTAGAGGTTACTTCAAAAACAAATGTACTTGGGATATATTCTAAAATAATATTCAATTAAAAACTTTTAAGAAGGAAAAGTTATTATTATTTATTTTACATGTAAAAAAAGATAATTATTTGATATTCATTTTTAGACAAACATTATGGAGTTGGCAAGTCGAACATGAAAATGTGTGTGGAAAGGGAGGTTCCGTTGCGTTTATTTGTTCAATTGTCACTTTATTCACATTATTTTTCCATTGAAATAATTTTATTTCAAATATTGGTTAATTAATATGTCTGAAATGGGACTAACTCCCAATGTTCATCTGAAATCAAAAATTTTATATAACATATTGGTATCATATATTAAAAAATTATATCATATATTGGTTAAATGATATATCTTAAATGTAACAAACTCTGCATGTTGATTTGAAATTAAAAATTTTGTATAACATTTTGCCGCCATCTATTAAAAATTATATCACCGATTAACGAATAAAATGTAACGGATTAAATTAATTGTTTCAGAGCTCTTTTAGCAGAAAAACATTTTCTAATCCAGAATTTTTTGATGTTGGAAAGTTTTTAAAGAATCATATATTATGAAACAATAAAAATATTAGAATATTTAATTAAAAATTCTGTAAAATTCAGTGATCCAGTTTTGATATGAATCTAGTCAGCTATCTCAAATATAATTAACTTCACATGATCATTTAAAATCAAAATTTTGTATTACATATTGATATTATATACCAAAAATTATATTTTATAATGCTTAGATGATTTATCTGAAATGTAATAAACTCCGTATGTTGATCTGAAATTAAAAATCTTGTATAACATATTGCACTCATATATTAAAAATTATATCACATATTGGCGAATTAATATATCCGAAATATAACAATTACAAATGTTTATATGAAATTAAAAATTTTGTATCACATATTGGTATTATATTAAAAATTATATCACAAATGGACGAATTAATGTATGATAAAAGTAATTAACTCCACAGGTTGATTTGAAATAAAAAAATATTCGACTACTTAAAAACAAAATGTTGCAATATTTGCAATATTTTGAAAAATATTTTCTGCAGAACTGCTAATTTCTTTTTTAGCAAGCTGCAACATATCGAGGAGGGAGGTTAATATCTAGTGGTTTCGAAGTGCATGATCTAGGCATACTATATAAAAATGCAGTGTTAAAACGATATAAAAACAGTGTGAAGACGCGCATCGTGGGGGTCTTTAACAAAGTTGAGAATAGTAAGGTTAAGCTCAAACAGAGGATGTATTGATGCCATCAGATCAGGAGAAAGCCTCTTTGCTCCAATGTTGCGAAAAGGATTACATGAATTGTTTGAGAGCTCTTTTAGCGTCAAAAAAACTTTTCTAAGCCAGAATTTCTTGTTGAAAAGTTGTTAAGGAATCATACATTATGAAATATTACAAATATAGAATATTCAATTGAAAATTCTGATAAATTCAGCGATTTAATTTTCTGGCCTGATCTCAATGCATGAAATGACCAAATGATTCAAACATTGGCCTATAAACTTTATGAGTAAAAACCATCTATTTAAAACAATGGGCCATTATTAAGGAATAGAATGATTAAAAATAATTTTGGCTGAGAATATAAAATAAATAATAGCACTTCACTTACTTTACAGAACTAAAAATGAAATAAACTATTTTTGAGAGCCTTTTTAAAATTTACTCATAATTTTGAATAAACCTGAACCAAAAATAACACATATTTTATATTTAATTTCATCGCGTAATTCTTAATTGAATTGTACTCATATATAATGTATAAATAATCTGTGACTGTTATATATTTATACATTTATAAGGAACTTCACTAAAGGGATATAATTCGTTTCCGAATTTTATTCACAATGCAAAATTTCATCAAGAAAAATAGTTCTTTCCATAGGAATCCAATTCATTTCCTCATAAAAGTGGGCAGAAATTCGTTGAGAAAACGTTAAATACCCGTGTTTTCATCCTTGCGGATACGTTTTACAAGATACCTGTTTTATATTTAAATGAATGTTCAACATTTAACATTAAAAGTTTCAATGTCGAAACCCTTTGTAGAGGTAAAAACGATAGTATGTCTTAAAAATCTGTAACATCTTATGGAAATAGCTTTTAATAAGAGTAATGACTCAACAAATATCAATTTTTGTCCTTTTCCTGCATTCTTTTTCTTCCTTCCTTCCTTTAATTGGAATTTTAATTAATTCTGCTAATTTCTAATAATTTTCTTAAATTTCTATGAATACCTTTTGGAACTTTCTAATGATAATTTTTAATTTGATTTTGCATTGAAGTATTGGATCATTTTAAACGGTAGCTTTTTTTCAACTGTATAATCTGCTTTTCTTATTCTTATATTCTACAACTTATTCAGAGCTCACAAAACATGTTTTCGCATGTTACCAGACACTAATTTTTTACATTTTTCAGATGATAATATGCTCAAATCCAATGTTGGTACAATGTTTCAAAAAATTTCTTGCAGTAATACCAAGTAATCAAGCTTTCGAATTATGAGAATAATTGCTCTTGCTGAAATGCCGAGAATAAATACGAGCAGTTCCGATGTTAAAAATATACTTCCTACTGTGTGTGAAAATCCAAATTTTCCAAACTTCAAGATTTTCCAAAAATGAATGGAATGTCTTTCTATTTTCTTGAATGAATCGAACAGCATGACCAGCATTATATTAGTTTCAAACGTTTCAGTAAGACTATAACATTTGGTTCTGAAAAGAACCTTTTCTGAATCCTTACTTTGCGAAACAGGGGAAAACTCAGGAACATTTTCTTAGAAATTAACAGAAAAGCGTTGGAAAGTCGTGCCACGCACGTCGAGATTCTTTTATCACAAAATCCCTAATGACGTTCTATACAAACAGCAAGGAATTGCCACAAAAATAAAGATGATATTCGCGATCCGTCGATTGAGATTGTTTGCCGGAGCACAGTTTATAGGTTTAAGTCTTTTTCTAATTTCTATAAGGTATCGGATACTTTGTGTGGCCACTCCGAGAGGTTACTGTGGATTGTTTTGGTCACATATCAGACAATTTTTTGTAACTGTAAGTGAATAAATAACTTATTCAGTACTGAATCAGTACGCTAAAGCAGAGAATACTTTGCCTGGCACTGGTGTATAATATTTACGAAATATTAACCTTTGGAGTGAGTTTAGTAATTTTACTAAATCTAGAGTCCTTGGCTAGATTTTTTTGGCGATTAATCTATTTCTGACCTACGGCTAATTGCGTTTTTCGACAAGATTTTCTTAACCGACTGAAACACATATTTGACATAGAACTACAATTGTAAGGACAAAATTACATATCAAACTGATATATTTCAGTCTTAGTGTTTTTCAGTTATCGCATTTATATGCTTTTGAAAGTACAGGCTGACAGACGTACAACTCCTCACTGGATTTATCTCAAAATTTGTTAGCTCTCTCCAATACAGATGTTAAATTTGTATACCAAATGTTATCCATCTAGCTATCTTCGTTTTGTAGTTATCGAGTTTATTCGAATATTCAACAACCGGACAGACAGAGATTTTGTTCAAATTTGAAAAGAAATCTACAATGATCATATATTAATTTCATCTGGCTTGCTCAAAGAGTTTTTGAATTATCTTTGTCACAGAACAGACCGATAAACAGACATATTCCTAAATGGGATTTTCGGACTGAGGGAAACCTAGAGCATAAAAACTCCTCAAATTCCCGAGTTCTAATATTTTGAAGATTACATTATTTTCTCTATACTTCATTCTTTTGTCTTTGGAAAAATGTTTGTTTCACTTCAAGCTTCAATGTTTAAAGTCGCAAACGACTCTTTTATTGAAACAATATTCTCCAAGTAAAAGTTTGCTTTCTTATGAACTGAGAAAACTGTTTACAATCAATGCAGTAAATGGCAATTGCCTATTATTTTATTGGAAACAATACATTTGCCTGCAAATGTCTTCCCTCAATTATCTTACGATTCAAAACACTCTCAACAAAACTTTCCATAACAATGATGACTCTAATTAAGTTTTGTAAATAACCTACTATATTGGAGAAATTAAGTAGAATAATTGAAAACTCTGAGCTTTCGAAACATTCCTTAAACGACTTCTTTAAATAAATTACCTTCTGCTCTAAATCCAAGCATTTAATGGTATTAAGATGCATCGCGTGAAATGTTACGGTCTTTTTTTTTTTATCTTCCCTTTGAAGCATTCTGTGTAATGGTTCGAAATAAAGTCCTTTATTTTGTTTTTAGTGGCTTCTTTTTGAAATCTTCTAATTTCCGTCGATCCCCTCTCGAAAAGCTGTTACAAAAGTCCATTTGTTGCTTTTAAACAAATCCCATAACTTGAAAGTGTCGCTTTTCATTTTAAGCCCGACTGATTCTTTAGCTTTTTACTTCACTCAGATCAAGAGATTCTCTAAAAAAGTAATTTACTTTATATATATATTTTACTCTTTTTGCCTATTTGCTTTGATGTGTTTTTTTATGTAGGCTGTATTTAATTTGACGGTATTTTTTTATTTAGATATATGATGTATAGATATGCTAAAAAATCATCATATCTATGATTTGCTATCACACATCAATCTATCAATTTATTAGTATATCTATGATATGTTAATTCCACAACAAAACATCTTTTATGTTGAGTTTTTTCAGTTCATTATATGTTTCATGATTGAATCAAAATTTTGACTCTAAAATCATTACATTGTTGCTTTAGTTAACAAAATTATATACATTCAATAAAATCATTTATAAATGTCTTTTGCAATATGTTATGTTTTACAATGTATTTGGCTTCAAAGATGCTTTAACTTCTTGGTGATATGCTGTTGGAGTGATTTTTGACCGAAACGTTCCCCGTAAACCCAGCAATTTTTACTCAAATTAATTTCTTTCAATTTTCTTAAGTTTAGTTAATTAAAGTAGTAAAAGGAATGAAATATACTTATGAGTTGGTTATTGGATGAAATGAGTTAATTATTCAACTTGGCTTAGTAGTTTTAGCTTGTAATTCTTAGAAGTGAATACTTTTATATCTTTATAAGTAAATAATTAAAGAATAATATAGGGTGGAACCGCACTTAACGAATATAATTCATTTTTAAATTTTATTCAAGACCGCGAAACAATATTTTCTATCGAAATTCATGCGAAATAGTACAATGTGTTCTATTCCGAAAAGAAATATTCGAAAATATTTATAATTATATAATTTATTATTTATAATATGCTTTTTATTGACAAGAAAGTTGTCTGAAGACGTTTTGCCTTTGGTTAAGCTTCAAAATGTTGAGAACATTAGACATAGTATTTTCATTATCATTAATGAAGTGGTACGCATAACAATTGCTTTATTGGAGTGATGCTTTTCAGCACATGATAAAATAATGAATAAGCATTATCATTACCATTATCATTAATGAAGTGGCATGCATAGCTATTGCCTTGTTAGGTGATGCTATTCAACGCATCATAAAATATTTTCCCTTATTTCACTGTAAAGTGATTGCTTTTTTGAGTCTATTATTTCCTAACCAAATCTCTTCGACATCTTTTTTTTTGTGATACGTAACGCAGATCTATACATTCTACGATTGCTATTTTTTCCTACTAACTCTTTGATGTCTTATTATCTACATTTGGATCCATTGTCTTGACCATAGATACAATTTCGACGATTTTGGTTCCATAGCCATTTGCTGAATCCTCTTAAAGTCTTGTTCGACAACGCTGTCCGATCGAAACTTCTTTCATGTAGATACAAGATTTATCTTCAAACAAACGCTTAATACAGGCCATTCAAGAATGTGATTTCACAGTGTCTCCTCGCCACTCGTTCTGTGAAACATCGCTCACTAAGCAAACTCCGTTTTTTACATTTTATTTTGATTGCGGATCTCTTGTTATAAGAAGTGTTAGTTAAGTGAGACTTGACTGCAAAGAGAAAGTTCATTTGAATTTTTATAAAAACTTTTACACAATTATTTCTAATGTAATCTCATTACTTATGCACCCACTTTAAAAAGCAAATTCAGTTTAATTTTTTTTTCTTCGAAATATAAGAACCTAAATTTCGCTCGATTCTCTATATAACACTGGCAAGTACATGGATTTCAAAAGTATAGCGAAATTCTTTCTACTTTCAGCATAATCAAATAACGTAAATGAACCGTTGGGGAGAATGCTTTCAGCAAAGTCATTCGCTATTCTAAATATTCATACCCTGCAAAAGAAATTTCTTTTAGTCATTGAATAAAATCGTTTGCAAAGAGAATGGCTGCGAAAGAATTCGTTTCGATGTAAAACTTTTGTGAGCCTGAAGGGTAATTGAATCTAGACAAAATAAAGAGTCCGGAAACAAACACTTTTTTTTCCTCTTCTGATTTCCATCGCTTTGAATTTTCTGCCCTTTTTCTTTAACAACTTTCTCTTTTCAACGGCTATCTATGTTCCTATTCTTGAAGCCCCGAGGAAAGTATCCCAATTTTGAATTCGAGCTCAAACTATAATATTTTAAAATTTAAACTAGATAGAGAAATAAAGAAGTGTTCAGAAAAGTCAGAAATTTTACTAGAAACCAGAAATAAATTAAAATTGTTTGGATGCCCTTTCCCATCAACATAGATTTATTTTTAATGAAAAATAGAAATTTCAAGAGCAGAAAAACTATTGGTTTCAAATTTTTGAATTCTAAAACTCTTAATCATCTTAATTGGAAATTAGAAAAGCTTACATAGTCCATTCATCTTTTCATGAGATTGCAATGACAGACTCACGTGTCCGACTCTTTTCCATAAAATGTGACCCATGACACGGTTTGAATGACATTTTTGGTATCATGATTGTCTATCTGTGAAAACGATGTTTCAGAAATGCTTTAAGCTAGACACTAAAATTTAGTTTAGAACCATACGACCATATTTTTATATTTTTATCGAATTGTGGATGAAATTCATTCATTGGATGTCTGCCTGCCCAGCTGTTTGAATAAACGTGCCCTCTATAACGACAAAAATGCAAAGAGTTAATTATAGTAAATTCGATATGCAGATTTAGCATTTAAAATATAGTAGATTCTATACAAAATCCATCAAATAATTGACTGTCTGTCAGTCTGTACTTTCGCATGCATTAAACGCAATAGCTCAAGAAGGTAATAACTTAAATCAATGAAATTTTGTATGTTATCTTGTGACCGCAACTGTAGTTCTGTGTCAATGTTTGGAGTCAATCGGTTGAAAAAAGAATCTAAAATACGCAGTCTCGCAATAGATTCAATAAAAATGGTAGATCCATGTCGAACATTTATATTTCGTAACTATCTTTCACCAATGCATGATATCGAGGCCTTAACAAACAGGTCCACAGTTATATGTTATGGGAGAAGGATAACGGCTTTATCGGACTATTCTAAAAACTTTCGAGAAAACCAATATTGCTGACGACCTAATGGGGAAACTGAAATCCTGATATCCTTTCACATTGATAGTTGAGCATAATCAGGTTATGAGATTTTCAAGATAGTTTATCAATTTTTGAACATCAAAGTCTATGACTTTGTATGTGTTTTGTGATACAAGTCAAGAGGTTATGTTATTTGTATATTTTTAAAAGTCAATCGCGACAACAAAATAATAACCAATTTATTGCATGTTCGAAGTAGAGTTGCACTGCTGAAAAAACTATAACTATGTTTCGCTTATAACTTTTCATTTACTTAATTGAGGTTATATAATTTGTAATTAAAAATATTTACAACATTAATATATATATATTAAGATAGATCCTATGATGGATTTCAGTTGAATAAGAGGAAATCAAAATTAAACATTTTTGTTGGAAATCGCACATGAAAAATACTTTCTCTAAATTCTCTCGCCATGTGGAGGCATTTTCCAAAATTACTTTATGCTGCTGATCTAGTATGCTTCTAGAAACAGATCTAGTAGTGCATTGCAAGCATTTTAGAGACGAACTCACCAAATCATTTGTATCAAAAGTACCAAACCAACATTTTTAATTAGAATTGTGATTTTTGTAATTATTTCAACTAATTATCTATCATCTTCGTTACTGAGCCATATTGTAGTTTGATAAGAGATTTTTTTTGCCTATGTCGTTATCCCGTGTTCAGAATAATACGTTGAATTTGGTAGAAAATTTTTTTCATAGTTCAGTGCCTTTTTTCATAGTCTGTATCAGCTCTTCTGGTACGTGAGTATATGTGACGTATATCATATTATGAAGTTCATTTTCATTTTTTTTTAAGAATAATCAAAATACAACACAAAAATTGGACAAATGCATTTTTTTCTATCTTATTTAAATTAGCTAAATCTAATGGTGAAAAAAAACTTAAAAAATAAGCTGCAAAAAATTAGCTGGCAGCCGACCTTCCAGTTAATGAATTTTGCAAAAACATCTCAATTCAAGTATAAATTTTAGCTTCTTCTAAAAGATTTAAGAAATTATAAAATAAATCCCACACTTAATAAATATTTCTAAAATCGAAACAATATCTTCGTAAAGTCAAACGGCGTGATCCTAATGTTTTTGCAATCCATTTATCACACACTTTGAATTATCGCATTTTTACATGATGGCTTACGTTTGAAATCACTATATTACTGTCAGTTAAAAAACTATCCGCATTAAAAAGATGGATTCTGAACTGTTTCTTTTTTATATCTTTTCCCATTAAAAATCTATCAGTGTCTGACCCCCCTCCCCTATCCGTTTAAACAAATTACAGACTGATGCTTTGATGCGATCATCCATCAAGAGATCTCAACCGAGATGTGGATAAACTCAATAATGCCGAAGGACTTTCATTTTAGGAAAGTTTTTTCATTGGTTTTTTTTCCCGTTAAAACAAAAGTTGCAAAGAGTTTTTAAAAATATTATTCTTTTATCTTCAAAGTAAGTCAGCCAGTCAGTCTTTCAGATCAATATGAAGTAATTCAATTGGTCATCTTTGTTGCTTGTACTATATTTATCTCCCCCCCCCTTATTTTTGTATGTATTTGTCCTAGTTGTGTTAATTGATTTGCGAATAATCTATCTTAGAACTGATAATTTCTCCTACGTATCTTATTTTTTTAATTTGAAGTTTATTTATTTCGACAACGTTCATAAATAGCTGAAATGCTGCTGCTAGAGCATTGATTTAATGAATGCAATAAGCTTTCTTTTATTAATTTGGTTTAAAAAAATTCCACTAAATAAATTTGTAGAAAAAAATTCTTAAACTAATAAATGGAAATTTGAATGATAAGAATAGAAGTTATTAATTTAAATAAATCTGTTATATCTGAATGTAATAAAAGGCTTAGTAATTACCAACCTAAAAATTAAAAGCAAAGCTTTCAAGTCAAAAGATTTGTTCAAATGTAGCGAATTAATTTTTATCTTAGCTTTACTGAAGAGAATGAAAGAAAGTTAGAGTTCGAAAGGCTTTTAAGAAAAATAAACTGGAAGGGCTAAATATATTTCAAACCATTATACAGAAGATTTCAAATGAAGCATTAGAAAAAGACACTATTAGAAGCAAAGTTAAGATACCATTAAAATACGCGGGTTCAGCATAGAGAAATAATTTATTTAAAGAAGACATTTCCTTAATGTTCGCAAAGCTGAGAATGTTCAATTATTCTAGGTAATTTCTATATAATTTCTTCTGTTCGGGTTATTTAACGGAGTTTTAATTAGATGGACATTTTAATAGGGGATGTTTATTTAATGTTTTTTTTGAATACGATAATAAAATTGGAATAGTAACTGAGAGTAATTTCTTCAGATTCAACAAAATAACAGATAATTATGAATTAGTTAGCCTTATTTAATGATCAGTTAGTTCGTCAAAAATATTGATAGTATTGAATTTCAGTTGAATCTTTAACATGTAACAGTAAAGTGTTTCTAAATGATAAATTATAAATATTAGTTTGTGATAAAAGTCAAAAGTTTGAAAGCAATTTTCTCGGAATTGACTAGATATTACGCTTTAACCCTTATCGTGGCAAAATTGCTTTTTTGAAGAAAAAAAAATGCATATAGGTAACTATACATTTTGTATAGTATACCATACATACAACTTTATAAAAATTATTTTATAGTGGTAGTATATTTTTATAAAGTTGTATGTATGGTATACTATACAAAATGAACATAAGGGTTAGTATTTTTATGAATGAACAACCTCAAGGCAACCTCAAGGAATCATTATACTATATCTCATCCCCAACTCAATCTTTCCCCCTTGGCTTACCTTTGTTAGTATTACTTTATTTGACAAATAAACATATTATACAATAATTGACACATTAAAAACCCTTTCTATTTTTTTAAAGATTTTGGATTGTGTTATTCATCAAGAGATTTTAGACCTTTTTCTTCGTATTTAAATATTAGAATCTTCCGGTTTAACCCTTTGTATTGAAATATTAGTAACTTTGGGTTTAATCCTTTGTGTTTAAATATTAGAATTCTTTTATGATTCTAAATCCCTTCTAGTCGGGTGGATCAGTGAGATCTCCATATGCAAGTATATCTTGTCTTATGCTGTATTTCGATTATTTCTGTTGATTCATTATTTATTATTTACAATGATTGATACAGTTGTTTGTAATTCAAAATCTGGTTTCGCTTTTTATGTCAACATTTTGCCCTAGTTTTTCTTCTGACTGTAATGACCCATTTCAGGAGGATAAACGAATTTATCATTCTTTTGAATTTTGTTCGTCATGTGGTGAAAGCTTATAAGCCGGTTAACAGCTACGCTGCACGAGCAGTTGCTTTTGGATTGTGGTCATGTTACTGAGCTGCGAATCACAAGGTCCCAGGTTCTATCCTCGCCCATACCAATCAGTTACAGTCATTTTAGCATGATTATATTTATAAGCTAGTAAATTATCTGCAATAATAATGGAAAACTATAATTTGACTGAAAAAAATTCAAAATAATTTGTTTTAATTTTTTTAATTAAGAACTTTTTAAAAATTTATATTAGTATTGTTTTAAGTTATTAAGTGGGCTATCTAGAATAAGCCACTGCATTTACACTCAGATATCACATTTAAAATGGAAAAGGGAGGGGGGGGGGTGCATTTAAATATTTTCTTTCTGTTTTAAATAAAGGAAATTCTAAACAATGAAAAATAGTTTAAATAGGAAAATTATGGGTATTAAATACACCTACCAATTTCTGATGTAATTAAACACAAAAAAAGGGCATATTCGAATGATGTTTATTAATATTATTAAAACTGTCGAAGAATAAAATCTGTAATTTAATTTTTTTTTACTGGTGCAAGGTCCAAATTTTTATATAGATTTTTGGATGGCTATTAAAAAATACTTTATTCGTTGAAGTCACTGGCCATTATATCGTCCATTATTGTTCGTCATTTTAGCATGATGGCATTTATGAGCCGGCAAATTATCCACAATAATCTAACAAACTATACCCTGACTTAAGAAATTTAAAATAAAACTTTCTCGTTCGTAGCCTGCTTCAAAAATATTTGAACTTTTTAAAAATTGAAATTCAGATCGAATTCAATAAAAAAGAAATTGAAGATTCAGATTGAAGTAACAATAGGAATTGATTAGAAGAGGAAAATTTATTTATTCTTTTATATATGTGTGCTTAAACGGCTGGTGATATTTTAAAATAGAAATACAATTATTAATATTACTTAAGAATTTGTGTCCTAGAAGCTTCCAGCGTTTTATTCGAAGTCGAAATTTCTGGAACTGATTTACGAACCCAGTTAGGATAGTGAAGAGTAATATTAATGTCTCGGAAATTTCGAAAGTGCTCTTTTTCAGATTTTTCGCTTGTAAGAAAAGTTATAGTAAAAATATATTAGGATTAAAAAAAAATCTTGCAATGTCCCAATAAATGGCATTTTTTAATTGTTTCTTATTTATTATCTATTGTCTTTAAGGTCAGACACCATTGTATTCTACCAACTATTGTTTTTACAATGGAAAAACGTGTAATGCTCCGTTTCCAAAATCTTTGGAATTGACTTTTCGACAATTCCCTCACTTTAAAAACACAAGAAAAATAAACCTTTCTTACTACAACTCCAAAACTCAATGAAATTAAGATTTAGAGGAAGTTCAATCCTCGAAGAAAATTTTTTCTCTTCTTTTAGAAAGTATTTCGTACCAATATATGTTGTTTTTCCCTGTGTTTCCCAGAAGGTTTAAAACTTTGAAATGGAAATCATGTTAGATTGTTAATGGGTCCCCATAAAATACCTAAATACTGGAGTTCCGTAATTTCAGACGTGCGGAAGAGGCTTCCGCCAGCAACAATCCTGTTAAAGAATCATTGCATCCAACTATTCTGAAATTTTAAGAAGAGCTGCTTAATACATTCAGCATTAGTTTTTATACATTATCATGCAAATATATGATTCTTTATATGGCAAAAGAATCAGATCTGATTATGATAAATATTCTTTAAAAGAATGTACACTGAACAAAGAACTTGATTTATAAAGAGTTAAAGTTTGAAAATAAAATTTATTGCTAAAATCTCTGTAGATTTTTATCAAAGTATAAAATAATGTAGAAACTTGTTCTGGATGTGTTATCCATTAAATTTTTGTTTTTCAATCATTGGTGGTATAATAATATACTATATTAAAAAAAAGAAAATGAAAACTTATAAAAATACAACCTCTTAACCTTTCGATTTGCTAGTTAGTGCTAAACAAATTTATGGCTTAATGAAGCTACATCAGCATCCTATTTTCAGGTATTATGAGGGCTCTTGGGAACGAGAATCATACATTTGTGCCTTTGTCAAATGATAAGAAAAGCGCCTGAAATGTCATTCAAATTTCCACATCGCACCAACATTAATCCTTTTAATAGCCGGTGGTATATTTTGTGTGCACCAGATTCACATGCATCATATTAAATGAATAGTCATTACAATAGAGCATTGAACTAATAACTCTTGAATTACGAAGTTACGATCTTTCCATTACGTCTAGTGAAATGAAGAAGTGTTATGTGTAAAAATTAAATATTTAGAATAATTACTCTTGCTTTCAACAAATGAATATTAGAAAATTGCAGATTTAAAAAAAGCATATTCATATATCTATATATCAGGTAGAAACATGTATATGTTCTCAATTATATAATACTTTTTTATATATTTAAAATTCCAAAATAATAAGTGAAAAATTCTGTAAGTGAAATTTGTAAATTTCAGTAAAAGTGTTTTAAGACTACATTTTTTTCAGTTTTATTCCATTAAAATAAAGATAAAGAGATATAAACGCCAAAGTTGCATGAAATTCCAAGGTAAATAATAGAGACTATAAGCAATAAAATGAAAGATAATTAAATCATTATAAAATATTGTTTGCTGATACGAATCCAATCAAAATTAAAGTAATATTGCTACTACTTGCTATTAAAATAACCTTATGGAAACTCTTAGAAATAAAGATTAGAAACAACCTTAACTGTGCGTAACGATTCATCTGAAACTAAAATATTTATCGAATTCCCACTGCTGAATACTGCGAAAAATGTTGAAATATTGATTTTATTGTTTCGAATGTTGTTTCTTTCTGTAAGCAGTCCTAGTTATTTGTACCCAATTGCTTTTTTTCCTTTTTTACCCTTTCTTTGATGTATCTTTTTACTGGGAAAAGAGAATTGAATGGATTATGGGCCTGTTTGTGATTGGAACTGCTTTGATGTTGTTATTAAAAAACGCTGAATGATAAGGTAAAGTATTTCTTCAAAGAAATGCATTGATAATGATATGAAAATTAAGTCTTGTTGATTCCGAAATATAGACATCAATTGACTTTTTTTTATTTTTGTTTACAAATCGAATCAATAAGGTCGAATAACTAGCAATGCCATTTATAAATTGCAACTAATGACTTGGTTCTAAAAAATGTGCATTAGTAGCATAGTAAATAAGTTTTCAATTATCCTTATGTATGTGAAATCATAATTATTTGTATTCAAATCAGTTATTATTACTTTATTATATTTTTTATTTGTTATGTTCTTATTTTCTTGTATTTTTAGTTCAAAGAAAGTATAGTAATCGTCAAAAAATTCGAACTCGAGATTTTGACGAATCTCCATGTTCCAGACTTCCCCGAGGTCGATAAACACATTTTTGGAGAGTGTGATATGCCTATTTGTCTGACTATGACTATGATAACTTAAAAACGTTTTTAGCTAGACGGTTGGAATTTAATATGTGGTCTTTACACCATATTTGTAGATTTATAACTAATTTTGTATAAAATCTGTTCTGAGGAAGTACGTCTGTTCGAATATAAGTTAACACACTAAATGAAAAACGAAGAAAGCTAGATACATAACATTTATAGTGTTACACATCTATACTATTTAACACGTCAGCCATTTAGCTTTTGCCCAGCCAAGTGAAACTAATTTGTTTGATTATGTAGTTATATGCATATGTTACTATGTAGTTATATGAATATTTAAAAATAAACATATATGAAATAACTGATTTTAAACTTAATGTGAAAAACGAATAAGTAACTCAATATATGTAGAAAAGGTTATATCTGCCTTTGAAATGCAGAGCTCCCCTTTTTATTCATTAAACATCCATTGAAATAGGATTTTGACAACAGAATCTAAATGTTATCTAAGGATTAAAGAATATTTGTTGCTTAAAATATTACGTTTATCAAAAACTATTTGTTCTGGCAATTTTGTTTCATTATAAATGATATTTTATTTTTCAAAGAATATTTAAGAGTAGCCAAAATGTCAGTTGTTTATTCTTGGACATTGTCTCAAACTCTGAGATCCATTTTCGATGCTTAAATCTCTGCTATCTTTGTTTGACCTTTCTTCCTCATGTTTAACACTTTGATGCCCAAGGCATTAAAAATGTATCTTTTTACATTTTATTATGTTTTTCTCCCATTTTCTTACTTTCAGCGATGTCAAGTCTTCCAAGAGCGGTTGTTTGAGCACAGCTTCGAAACATATTATTCAAACTAAAACGGCTTTTAAAATTCTTTTCTCCTTGCGAGAGTGCTTTTTTCTTGTTCAACAAGAATTTTTAAGCACCTAAGGCTAAATTCATCTGAAAACAAAAAAAAGAGGGAGAAGAGAGAACGGAGCATGACCCTTTGCTCATTCTTTCTCAGATTTACGCTATTTCACAAAATAAATTTAGTTTCTAATACATCGCATGGGTTGTAGATTTATTTTTATTTGTTTGGTTATTTTACTCAGAGTTATTTTTTTCCAGGGCGCAGGTTTGTTCGACTGTCTGTTTTTTAGAGCATAAAATAATTCAAAAGATTATAACATACAAATCTTATTTTTTACATCCGTAATATATTCATTGTTCATAATGAAAGGTACAGAAAATAATTTTTGGGAAACAACTGAAACCACGAATGTATAGGTATAAAAAAGATTTTTCTTCTCTTTAGTTTCCAGATTTTCGTTTTGAATTCTGGTGTCTGTTATATAACTTTAACTACTAAAGCTTAAAACTGAATAATATATTTTTGAAATTCCTGTTTCAAACCGAAAAAGGAATTTAATTTCTTTTTTCTGGAGATGAAAAGAAAGTAAATTTCATCCTCTTTTGTCGTTTCTTTCTCTAATTTTATAATGCTGGAGCTCCGAAGATGAGGGAAAAGAGAAAATAATCCATTTGATGGGAGCATTCTATCAGGCATCACAAGTTTAAATTATGAACCAGACAAATCTAGAAGCTGAAAATAGCATAACCAAATGCAACTATCGAAAAACTTTCAACACAAAAAGATGTTTCGTTACCATAAAGTAATTATTATTTTAATTTGAATAATCGTTATATCAGTAAGATTGAAGAATTTTTAGGGAAATAAAAATTTCATTTTCGGAACATTTTTGTTGTTCATATTACGCTTTCGTTCAAATTCAATCAAATGTACTTTCCCGTGTGGGAAATGTGGGAATGAGCAGGCTGATAAGAGTGCCAAATCCGCAACTCATTTTTTAGAAACACCCATACCTGCGTGCGATTTGAAGAAACAGGCAAAAATCTGTCTTTACAAAAACTGGCAAACACAGTGGGATTCAGAAACTCTAAACAAACTTCATACTTGCAAGCCTACCATAGAAAACTGGCCTTCTTTGAATTATCGAAAACATGACACAGTTTTAACTCGTCTGAGAATCGGTCACACTAGATTCACACATAGACATCTGTTATTAAATGATCAATTGCCGACATGCCCACATTGTGACTGTGGAATAACAGTTTATCATATCCTTGTTGAATGCCCTTATTTAAATGCTCAGCGCTTATTTTACTTCAAAACAACAGAGGTGACTTTGCCCTTGTTGCTTGGTAAAGATCCACATGACAACCTTTTTGCCTTTTTAAAATCTATAGGTTTTTATTCCTTAATTTACTTACCATTTTGGCTTCGTTTTGACTTTTTGTAATTTATCATCGTTTTACCAAAGTTTTTATATCACTTTTATTGAAACGGTTTTTATTTAACTTTGAATTAGAAATAAACTTGTTTGGCGCAGTATAACCTTCATATTGGTTCTTGTGCCATAAAACATCAAATCAAACCAAACCAAATCTAGTGATTATGTGTGTAATATGGACGAATGAATACAAGCCCACAAATAAGACAAAAGTTTATATTAGATTTCAATTTAATTATGCTTTTCTTTTTATTCATTAATCGTCAGCGACTCAAATATTCTCCCAGCTTAAATTCCGAATTACCCACAAAGTGATGGCAAATATCTATGAGCCTACTATTTTAATTTATTCTATCATTTTAAACCCAAATATGTTTGTGTTGTTATAAAAATATTACTGTTATGTATTTGAAGCTAACTACTTTTCATACATGTAATAGCTTTCATTTTTTACGTGTTTATGTAAAATATTCTAGATATACGCTTTCAAATTATTTGAATCTTAGAAACGAATGAATTAATGTAAATTGTGAATAGGAAGCTAGAAAATAGATATTCTAAGATATTTAGTTACATAAGCTCTTAACTATTGGTCGATGGGTTGCTCTTAATAGGAGAGAAACCTAAAATAACTAAAAAAAAATACCATATTATATAAATTTTATATAGTATATTAATATGTATGTTATATAAAATAAAACTATCGTTGATAGCTCAAAAGTGTTAAATTTTTACTCTGCGAGATATTAAAATGTGTATTGTAAACATTCTAAGCATATTATATATGCTGTTCATTTCAGGGTCCCGAGATTAACATTTTTTGACACTTGCACTTTGCTTAGGTGTAGCACGCAGAAAGATGAGCGAATAATCTTTCTTCTAATTGCTAAATGTAAACACCTTCTATTTTCTACTTTCCCCTCACTTTTTTTTTGAGGACACAAACGCCTCCTGACGCATGCGCAAATGCGCGGAAGGTGTATTAATGTATAACGTATTAGTAAACAAGATTTGTTATTATGAATAAACATTTTTATAACGATGACCATCATGAAATGGTTTTTCCATTCCTTCTGAATAAACGCATAATTTTAACAACTCATCGAAATGAAAAAAATTATCCTTCCATTTGTCAGAAAGTTATCAGAATTTTTCATTGAATTAATTGTATGTCGGTTAAAACAACTTGTTTAAGTTGAATAAATGGGAAAAAAAGTTTCAAGCAATGAATCCAGGAGAAAAAAAACTTGGAATGAAAGCAGAAAAAAAAATAACAACAATATGTTGCTTATTTTAAAGATTCATTTATCCATCTCGATAGAGAGGAGCAATTTCTCAGCAATAAACAACTTTGTTTTACTAAATAACATCATACTGGTAGAATATAAAAGCAAAATAAAGATGTAAAAGAATTAAAAAAAAACTCTAAAGAGAGAGTGAAAAAAAAACGTTTTTAATGATTTATCTGTTTATATAGGTGCAGGTGAATTTTTCTTTCCTTTGCCTCCATCATCTTCTTTTTTCATTTTTTAAATTCTATTGATTAAAGTTCACTGAAAAGAAATCCGTTCAATAAAAGTTTGATAAATGAAGAGATGAAATTTATTTGCTTGCTTATTGTTAGCAGCCAGATCTTCTGTTAATGTCTGTTATTAAGTTTACTTCTGTAGGTTGCAGAATCTCCTACTTAAGTCTTTTTGTCTAACTTAACTACTTTTGCATATGTAAAAATAGAATTTACAATCCATTTTATAGTCACTTCCTGATGTACATGATTCCAGAACTTGTTTTTACTTATTACTTAAGTATTTCCAAAGACAGTGAATTAGTTCCTTTCTTTTCAGAAGGTCATTATATTTTAATCTTTAGTTAAATTATATTTTGAATCAGCTTCTGAGCCGCTATTTGGTAATGAATTCCAAAAAACAATAGAAGCAAAATTAAGGGATAGAAAATAATTAAAATGAAAATTTTCTGAAATTTAATGCTGAAATAAAAGAGCTTTTTTTAAAGCTATTTTCAATTAAATTTATTATTACTGTAACACTAGAATTTCAATGAACTAAAAACCGATTTTTTCAGATTGATATGTTATTAGTAATAATAAATACTGAAAACAAAATTTTGCTGTTGGACAGAATAGCAGCACATCATGCAGAAAATCAGAAATATATCAGAATTTGAAAAGTAATCTAGAAACTCCTCGAAAAGATTATTGTTTAAGTTAAAATTAAAATAACCTACGAGAAATTCTGAATTCTTTATTATAGTTTTTAACAAATAAATTCAATTGATTTTAACTCATTGCTATATTAAAATAAGAATTCAAAGACGATTAAATATCTGAAGCTCCTAGTGAAAATGATGTATTTGCTTGCTTGCTTCGAAAGAATTCCATTTCATCACAAAAGAGTAATTTTTCTTCACCGATAAAAATTTCTCCTTCAAATTTATGTCGAGAGGCGGTACTAATATTTGACACTCATTATGCATTCGTTCCATAAAGTTACTGCAATATCCAACCTGCACCAACGACGATCTGTACCAAAATGCCGAACTTCATCGGAAAATATGATTATGTTTTTGGTTTTCATTAATTACAAGAGATCTACGATATTATTCATAAATGTTACTTTAATAATTTGTTTGAAAAATGTTCTAAGATAAAAAAAAAGTAATTTACTACTGATTTTTCTTTATAAAAAAATAAATCTCAATCATAGACATTTATTGGTAAAGACAAGTGTGTGTGCCCTAATGTTTAGGTTCATAGCCGAGTAACAAAGCTACTAGACAAAAGTGTCCACTTTTTTCCGGAGGTTGTTATCTGGCTTATAAAGTTACTATCATAAGTGCATTTATTATTTTATTTTACATTGTTATGCGATGTATTGTTGCATCACATTGTCTTTTTAAATACATATCTCAATTAAATCCAAAATTAAATAGCTGCTTCTTCTTGCCTTTTATCAAGAGTAATTCATAATGTGAACCAAAAATAGCTATAACCTCAACAATAGGGAGTAAAATAAATTTTCACCGACAAACGAGATATTCTGTTTACAGAAATGAGAGCATCTCCCTCTTCATTCTTTTGCAGAATAATAAATTCGAAGTTGCAGTTACTTTTCAAAACACCAAAATGAATAATGAAGTTGCACGCATCATTTCCTTTTACCGTTTTATTTCATTTCGATGCAGATAAATAAAATATAAATGATTTTTTTCGCAGGAGAAAATTGGAAAACTCATGCAGCATTTAGTTCTGAGAACGGAACGTGAAACAATGGATTCTAAAATCTTTCGAAACCAACGTAAACGAAACATTTTAGAATGGAATTCTCGAAAGAGTTTTGTGGTGGATTTTTTAGTCGATGAAGAGGTAAGAGCTTTACTGCTTTAAATATTGATTCTGGTCATACAAAGAATTTCAGAAAAGAATGATTTGATTTAGGTATGAATAAAAAAAGAATGTTTTGAATGTAGTATGTCAAAAACCATCGTATACTATGCGTATCGAGAGCTGTGCACGGCTTGCTTTTGTGAACACTGTTATTGCCACCTTCGCGATTCCAGGATAAACGGTAATAAACGGTGAACTGAATCGTTCGGAGAAATAGTTTCGAGAGTGAAAAGTCAGAGATAATGAGAATTTCTGAACGGAGATTCAGTGCTAATCGGACAAGATTATTTACAAGTTTCGAGAAATTTAGTTTCTCAGAGTTACAAGTTGAAAAATTTGTGGTACAAAAAAACTATATTCAGAAAATATATCTGAATAACCGGACCGCCACAACAGCAACACTGGCTGGAACTGTGGGTCCTAAGGAACTGTGAACTTAAGGACCATTACTGGCCACGGTACAACCCTTTCCTTGGAAAGTACGTCCTGTCATCGATGGGAGGAGCTGATCCTCACCTTTTTCTATGCCCACTAGGGGGGGGGGCGAGAACCAACCACCATGCCGAAAGCTCCTTATCCTCAATTACGAGGTGCTGCCAGTGGGGATTCCTTATTTATTAAGAAAGTAATAACCTGACATCAGAACTTGCCTTGAAGCTTATTGATACTCATCGTTTAATTAATTGAATTTATTTTTACTCTCATAGGACCGAGCGCTCCGAAAATTGAGCTCAGCTATGCGGAACAAAAAAATTAGAATTAGAATCATCATTTTCACAAGTAACATTTGTGATATACTATTATTTAAAATATATATAAAGATTATAACATTAATAGAAATGAATGAAATAAGGAAAACACTTTTAACTATACCCACGAAAACAAATATTATACCCACGAAAACAAAGCTATAAATATAACAATTGTATAATATTTCACTCTCACCCCTAGCAACAGACATCTGAACGCACTTTTCCATATTTTCCTAGCGGGGGGGAAAAAAAAGGGAAAAACTACCAAAGCGATCAACAAAAACGCCGGGGTCCCTTTAAATCACACATGCACTTTCGGAGAGCCATTTGTTTATACCAATAAATTCATCAAATCTAGAAACGCAGAACAGAAACCAATGCCTGCCCGCATATGAAGGTCAAATACCATACAATTAGACTGTTAAATATTTTTCTTTTCATAATGGGACGAAATGCAGCCTTTAATATGCTTATCATACCCCTTTCACAAATATAAGCAATAATGTTAGATATCAAATATTGCGATTAATAAATTGAGAAAAATGCTTAAGATATAAAAAATATATTAAATATATTATCCTTTATTTTTATGTCTGTCAAATAAGAAGTACTCGTATACAAGTCATTTTTATTTTTATAAAGGTATCACTAGAAACAGAAACGCACATATTTTTTGAAAATGCAAAAAATATAAACAAATGAAAATGCGAATTTTCATACAGGATACCCATTCTAATCAGGGACCAAATGTTCTAAATGAAATAAATAATAATACTTTATGAAGTTTGAAACAATAAATGTTTTGAGGAATTTTAAATTTTTATACTGATAGTAAAATATTCTTAAGACACTAATATTTTAAATAAAAAAAAGTTCCACTCTTTTGCAATTAAAACTGACTGAGTTATGAAAATTCGAATGTCTCTCTATGAGAATGGGGATTTTACTTCTCCATTGACCGTCTTGAAGAAAACATGCCAATCAGCTCTTGGATTTTTCTCCTAGGTTAATTGTCTAAAATAAAGAAAACGTTGATTATCCTAAGGTACTGATATTCAAAGTTTTATAACTCTGTCTGGCTTGATTACAGAAAATTAAAAGGTTAGATTGTCAAGAAAATATTACTGAAAATGATTTATAGTAATGGAGAATTGTATAAAATTTTGACTTCATAATTGTTTTCAGAAGTGTATTTATTGATTGAAACAAAATAAAATATTATTTACTGTATTTAAATCTTTTTGAAAGGGAAACTGAATTTTATAATGAATCAGAGAAGTTTTCATTGAATAATTGCTTGGATTATTGTATAAATTTAAAAAAAAAATCTGTCGTGAACTTAAAATTACAGTACTGAAAGATTCGATTTCCGGTTATCATTTTAAAAGAATATGCTTGGTTTCAGCAAAAATGTTTTGCCATTTATTGAAGTTTCAGCTCTTCCATTTCAAATTGAAACGGCAGCTGACAGCAAATTAGTGAAATATATAATATAATGAGAAAAATATCGTAAGGCGTCTATAATAATATGAGTTATGTGACTATCGAAATATGCAGCTTAAAAATATTTTTCTGAAGAAGCTATTAAGAGACAAGGTTCATAAATATTGAATTGAAAGCTTTAGATAGCATTACTAATGGTTACAGAGGCTGGTCGACAAAGGTGACTAGTAAGCAATAAGAGCGATTTCTGAGACACGTAGTTAAAATTTTATATATACAAATATTAAACTGTTAATAAAATAAAAAAAAGCTAAAAAATCATTAAATCTAATTAAAATATATTAAAATACCATTTATCAAATGTATGTAAAATAGATTTAATTAGGAATTTTTACAAAAGCGAATTAAAAAAAAATTGTTTTAATTACGAATTTTTACTAAAACGATTTCTAAAAATTTGCTTTGATTATGAATTTTTACAATATTCAATTTCAAAATTTGCTGTTAACTAATGCTGTTTAGCTAATAACATTTCTAGATCTATATTCAGAATCCAATCATAATGGGAAAACTTTACAGCCACTTTGCGAGTCTCTTTTCTCTTCGAATATTGTGTGATGTACCCGCTACAAAGCAGAAAAGTCGAAGAAAATGCAAAAGTATTGAACGATGTGATCATTCACTGCTGTCTGAAACTTCTTTTTCACTTCGTTGATCTGATCAGCGCTGCTTCACAGAAAGCAGACATCCTCATCTATTAAAACGACATACGGACAGACGGATGGACGTCTTTTTTTCTTAGATCTATAAAGATTCCGATGATAAGATTCGTTCGCATGTACAGCGAAGTGATGAGATTACCCAGATGGCAATAATGAAAAAGATTATGAGTCACAGACAGAACGTGGTAAATTGGCTTTCGTCATCACAAAGGAAACGAGTCTCGGAAAAATAAAATCTGAGTAACCATGCTGACTGGGAAAAGACGGTTATCTACGTCAAATATTGAGTTTTACCTTTCTTTCGAAACATTAAATAAAATGAGTTTACAAATGTCTGAAAACAAACAGACAGTATATTTTTTCGTTATCGTCTTGCAGAAATGAATTTCATAAATTTATTTTAAAAATCATTTGCTTTTTTTGAATAAGTTATCTGTACTAATAATAAAGACGAATATGTGTAAATATGTTGGCTTTCTAAAAGGCAGACCGTTAGTCTTACAGCAATCAAATTTGATACATGTATACCTTGTATGCATGTGTCAAATATCTTGTATAAATTCACTTTTAAATGTAAATAAGGAGGTTTATGCCGTAATAATAATTTTTTAAAATCATTAAAATAACACTTAAGTTTAATGATTCTGTCCAAAATCTTTACTTTACAAAAATTATCACAAAAAAAAAGAGATTTTTTTTTCTTTTGTTCTGATTATTTAGATATTTTCTTTTTTCTTGCTTTGCTCATTTACTTCTTTGATAAAAGTTTAATCACAATATATTTTATTAGACGTTTAATCATGCCCATGCTTTTATTTTTATGAATTTTCATGCTTTTATTTTTTTTGAATATATGTTGTAAAGAGATCAGGAATCCTCCCTGCTGATCCTTAAATCCAGAATGGCAAATTTTACTTCCGTTCAGTCGTAGAATCCTTCATGACTGACGATTGGACTTCGAAATCTCACATTAGTTAATTTTGATCTTTGATCCTTGGTTTCTGCTGCATTTGTATTTGCATGTGCGGTTCGAAAATTAAATCTTTTATCTTTTGTGATTGGTTTTGAAAATTTAAGTTCAGTGACCAATTTACGTTTTAAAATTTTGGCCAAATTTCGTTTTTTAACAATTAATTAATTAATTTCGGCATGAATTTCAGTTAAATTAGGATTTTAAAATGTTATTTAGAATTTTTCAGGAAAGATTTAATTAATCTTGAGATATTTTGAATTATAAGGAGCAGAAAAAAAAAAGGCAAGACGTGGCTGTGACAACAAATGAAATTTCAAGTCATGGAAAAGGGTGAACACTGGAGTCCAAAACGATTTGGCAGGATTCACCAGAGGCTAACTATAACTAGCAATCTAAGGACACACCTACCTCAGGAAGATCACGTGACTGCAATGGGGCAATGGTAAATGATTGTCTCATTGGGACAACTATTTGCCATTGCCTCATTGGAATAATGTGATCTTCCTTGAAGTAGACGTGGCATTCTATTGCGCGCAATAGTTGGTCTCGTGTGAACACAACTTAACGATTAGACTTCTCGGACTGACTGACTAACAATTTAAGTGTGAGAGAAACGATAAGAAGAGAATAATAGAGTCAGGGTGACAGACGTTTCTAATATAGCTAAGTCTTAACGGATTACAGTCGATATTGTCTACCTAGAGATGATTACTGGAGTGTAACTAGATGCATCAAACCCACGTTTTTCAACGTCATAAAACGCCTTCACTTGATATTTTGAAATGCTAACGATGTTGGCGGTGAGAACTTTGTCACTGGAGTATTAGTGCAGTGTGCCCACAATATAATGACTTTGATTTTGTTGGTGTTATCTACTAGTTCTCGAACATTTCCCAAATGCCCAATTGGGATCCCTGACACCATCAAACTTCTCCAATGGTATCCTAATATAAATTTAGAACATTTTGATGAAGGCCTTGGAACTGAAGTACCCCAATTGGAGGATGATCAATGCCACAATATAAATATCGACATGGGCAGTCATCCACCGGGTTTTCTTGACTTTACATCTCTACATTCTCGTTATAAAGAAACTGGAAAGGTAAGTGAGAACATATTTTTATTTATTGTTTTTAGCAATTGCTTCAAATACCTGCTTCCATCCATGTCGGAAAGTTATACTGGTATAGTCAAAATTAACACTAGATAATTTTACAAAGAATAATTTATTTAGACTGGTCATGTACTCTTCTATCTGAAGATTAAATCCTTTGCAATGTGATTTGCTAATTTATTATTGGTAAGCAAGCTTCCTGGTGTCAAATAAACAAATTATTCTGGGATGTAAAATAATTTTGCATAAATTTCCTGAATTTTAAATTGAGTGAGTTATTTTACGGCATGAAAAGGGTAGTTTATTGGACAATTTGAAATTCTATATCTGATGACATTGTGTTTTTATGGATATAAAGTTGAATGTATTTATTATTTTATTAAGTGTTGATTCTGTTAAGTTGTTGCGTGAATTTTTAGTGTTTTGATAATATGTAGATTTCGCTCGTTTAATGCCTTAAAACTTAAATCGAGAACTATAGTAAATGTATAAATGGAAATAAACTAGTATAACAAAGTCATAAATAACAATTCGTGAATGAAATAATTAACAGAGATTAAAATTAAAAGTTTATGAGGTGTATTTTAACGCAAAGTGTAATAAAAATGCATATAAAAGTATAAACATTGCAATAAATCAATATTTTTTAATGGGTTGATTTAAGCTTAATAAATAACTACTCATGTTGTTAAATAATTTGCAATATGATGTAATTAACAATTTTTTTTAGTATTTAACCATGCTATGTTTTCATTGAACATTTAATCTATGAATATATATATAAGAATCTTCATTTTATATATACATATTTGTGTTGCAAATGAGGTTTATGTTTATTTTCATCAGGAAAAACACTGATGAGATTACTTATATTAAAGAATTTAAGTAGTTTTAAAATAGAAGCGAAATAAACTAATATTTTCTTTTGAACCAAAATTACTGCAATTTAGTATCTATTTTTCATAAAAATCGTATATATTTATGCTTATTGCAGAATTATTTACCGACTTATTTTATTCAGTGGTCATCTCGAAATTCATTAAGTAATATTTTAGTATAAAAGCTAGTATTAATATAATATTAAATGATACGCCTTTTAATGAAACAGAAAACAATAGCTACCAATTTTCAGTTATTTGTTTACTTTTTCATACAAGAATATTCAAACAGTGTATTGCTTTCGCCAAAAATTGTCTTTTGATAAAGTTTTGAACTTTCAGGAGTCTAAAAAAGTTTTTTTGAGTTTAGAATTATTTAATTGTGTTACTTTAAATTGTAGTTTTCAGCAAATATAGTAGAGCTAAATCAAATCCAATGTCCATAAATTCCCAATCATAATAAAATAATCGAGGATTTTCAAAATCTCGTTAATATTGAAATGAAATTCAATATTAACGAGATGTACGCTTATGTCCAGTGTGATTGTTATTGTGCAGGATGCATCGTTTTCACATTCTTGTTGGATTATGATTCTTATAAAGCCTTATTATAGAAAATACTTCCACTTTTAATTTTTAGGAATTATGATAACCTTGCAAAGGTTCCCCAACATTTTTAAACATTAAAAGGAATCTTTAATAACAATGCGTCTTAGGACTTTTAACCATTGAATCTAGAAAATGGATAACTTTTCTGTAATGATTTTTTATTAAACAAGGCAATTGCCATTTCACAAATAAGATCTACAGGTTATAGTTCATAGATAATTGGATGAGAGGGAATAGAAGTACGAAAGGCGCTAGTAATTATTTGACACTGCAAATTATTAATTTTCTGAATTTGTTGAACACAAACACCCGATGGACCCGCGCATACTAATGTTCGCCATAGGTTTTTTTGTAAAGGATTTTAAAAACTCCCCCTGAAAGGTCTTGCTTTGATATTTTATGATAATTAGTAAGTTGTTTTTGCCCAAGGAAATTTAATGTGCCATCTCATTAAGACGGTCATCCAAGATAACCACTAGTATCTTGAAGTTTATTCCGAACTTTATTGGTTTATCCAGTTTATGAACAATACGAGAGAGATATGGTTGTATCTACCTTTTTCTCAAAGGGATGAGTTTAGTCTTTTCAAAAGAAAAAAAATGCACTGTCACTTTAATTGTCAAGTTTTTCTGGAGCTGTTTCCACTTTTTGCCTGAATTATTTACTCTTCTGTGCTCAGAACATTAAAGGTTATCTGCATAGGCAATCAGTTTGGTATCTTACTCAAATTTTGTAGTAAGAACGTCGTTTACAATGAGTAACTAGTAAAAATATCTTTGATGGCAAAGTATTGAATAGCATATTGTAAAAGTTTGATCACCATAACTAAGAAATACTTATGTCATCAATGGAACTGAAAGCTATTTAAAAGAAGGAATGATAATTTTCTTTAAATTATGCAATATTGTTGGCACCATAACCAGCTAATAAAGGCACTTTTAACATTAGGTGATAAAAATTTCGCGTTTGGAGCTTGCTCTTGCTTCTCTAATCCAATTTTTATTTTCAATAATTGTTTCTGTAGTTTTCTTATCTGGTATCAAGCCATATTGATAATAATGGTGGCTATTGCTAAGAATATGGGAAAAAATGCTTTGTGTAATTAACTTATCCAGAATTTCCGAATCTTATCTGCAAGGAAGAATTTTTAGAATTGATTTTTTTTCCATTCAATTCCTGATGTATCAGACATTTCAAATTTCTAATACTTGTATATTATCGATGGCATTGTTAAAAATTTTCAGACAGTCATCATCAAATAATTATCGATTATGTTAATTCATTTTTTGATTAATACTTGCTATTTGAATCCATACACTCACCATTTGATAATGAATTTGAGAAAAAAAAGTATTGATTTCAAATATAATTTATAATAATTGCGAATCATAAATAATTAACACTAATAAGTAGAAAATAATTCTGCATTGTAGTAACACTAATGAAAAAATTTTAATTGAATTTGTCATGGTGAATAGAATAAAATTGCGCATCTAATATATTTTAAACATTTATTGAAACGTACGTTGAATTTTAATTGGATCAACTGTCATGTGTTCGAATAAACGATATATTTGATGCATTAAGGCATCAGGCCCTTCTGAGGCGATTTTACCCCCTCGTCCCATTGGGCATACTAGATAGAAAACTGAAGTGTAATCCTCTCAAATTAGGATATTCCAAGCCAGATGCAAAATTCTTACTGAAGAGGAATTTGTTTGATTCCCACCTGATCTTTTGTACGCATCTCCTCCATTTGGGAGTTAATACCTAAGCCATTAATCAGCAGTGAATTCTTCTAAATGTAGACACTCATATTTGCCAAATATCTTTTAAATCAATATGATTTTTACGTTCAAACTAAATTTAATGTAAATTTTAACAGAGAAATATTCTGCTTTCGCCTTTTTTTGTAAATTTGCATAATGACAAATTTGTTTACCTTCGTAGTTTAGTAAGAGGATTGATAATTCAATTTCGAATAGTATATCAGCCCTAGAACGGATTGATTTCAAAATTTGACAGTTTTAAATTTTTAAGTGTCAAGATTATGCACAAAATTTTATTTACTAGATCTTTGTGTTTATAGAATTAATCGTATTTCAATGCACATGGATACACGGACCAATAGATCTCGTTCATAAGTATGGTATTTAGGACAAATAGTTTTGTCCTAAATACCAGATTTCATTAATACATGTCATTAAAGTTGAAAAAAAATTCCAGGACAAATAAAAACAGGCATAATTTTCAAAATATTTCTTTTTCGGACTCGAAGAGATTTAAAAATTTGAATGTTTAGTATGTTTTAAAAATTGTAGAACCTTCTGTGTACTTCACATGTAAAAAAATGAAAATGCTCATTTCATTTTTCAGGCGTTGTTTTACCACTTAGAGTAATTTTTGATTTCAATTAGCTAATTTTTTAAGCTTCATTTTTTCTTTAATTAAAGCTTTATTTTCCCCCCTATTTTGATAAGGCGTCGTTATGATTTGGCGATCCTTTTAAAAGCCTGATGGAAAGAATGAGTTGCCAAGCAGGGATGAAAAGAGGGGGGGGGGGGCAAAAGAAGAGGAAAATTCGACAGTGAGAAGACAGTTGTGTGGATGATCTGAGATATCTCATGTGCTTGTATGTCGTATTGTATTATATCCTATTAGCTAAAGGTACAAATAAACACTTTTTGTTTACTTATTATAAATCAATATTCCTTGTCTCAGATCACAATTCAACATTTATAAACAATGAGAATTGTCTCTTCAAATCTTTCTCGCATACTCTCTAATTGTTAGAATATCTTGCTTGGTACTGGCGTACAATATTACGAAATTTGAACATTTGGTAAAAATTTAGCATATTTATTCAATATATCATGTCAACTTTGGCGAGTTATTTGGCGATTAATCCCTAGCATGCGGTTAATAACATCCGAAAATAGACTATGTGATTTAGATGCGTTTTTCCCAATGGATTGAAACCAACATTTCACAAAAAAATTACACTTGTAGTTAAAATATCCCATACCAAATTTAATATATTAACTCATTGCGTTTGTGAGTAATCGTGTTTATTTGCTTCCGAAAGTACAGACCGACATACGGTCAACCTCTCATTGGATTTGGTTCAAAATTTGAAAAAATCTCATTGCATTTGGTTCAAAAATCAAAATTTGTTAAATTACATTCGAACAGCAGGACAGACAGATTTCCTCTCAATGGATTTTGCTCAAAATTTAATAGACATCTACAAATTTGGTATGAAGATAGCATACCAGATTTCATCTTTCTGGATCAAACCGGTTTTGAATGTCCGTCTGTCACAGACAGACGGACATTTTTCAAAAATGCGTTTTCCGAACTTATGGAGATCAGAAACATGAAGATTCGTCAAAATCTCGAGTTCGAATTTTTTGAAAATTACAATACTTTCTCCATACTACGTATACATGAAAGTAAAAATGTTAAGTAAAAGTATTCTTATTACATTTATGGGGATTTTAAATCCTTCATCAAGATAAAATATCTCCATTCTTCTATTTTCCTCAGTCTTTTATGAAATTCTGATATTGAAAATTCGCGTGAAAAAGTAATTCTAAAAAAATATTTTAGTATCGTTTATAAATATTTTGTTTTGAAGTTAAAAATTACAACAAAAGGTTTCTAGTTACTCGATTTGGCTCTACAACAAAAGAAGCTTCTTCTTTTATCTTCTTTTTAGTCTTTCAAAAGCAAACAGAGTTTTTGTGAGCTGTATCATGCTTTGTGCGCTTCGGAAGTGACTGCAATTTAGAATCCATTATTCAGCAAAAGAATGGGAAGAAAGGGTCTCTCAGTTCTACAAATAAAACATCCCATTTGTCATTATTCAACTGCCCTTTGTTGAGGATAAAAGAACTAGGTTGTGATGGAACTTTAAAGAATATGCGAAGTAGCAGAACAATAACTAGTGGAGAGTAAATAATGAAAACTTATTCCATGAAAACAAAGCATATAATTAAAATTATTAATCATTCCATCGTTACTGTTATCGTTTAGTTAACTGTTTTGACAACACTTGTTGGTTCTATATTAATTTTAATGATGAATTTAAATAAAATATAAAAAAGTATCGACCTCCCAAGTCGAAATCAGGGTTCATCGGTGAACATTACTATTGATTAAGTTGAAAAAGAGTGCGAATGTAGCCAGCAAAGCCATGGAGGTGATTTTTATTATGTGCTATTCCCTACATAACCATTATCCTCTGTACTTTGCGATTCAATAAAAATATAACAATTTAAAGAAAAAACTGTTTTTTATTTAATTCAAATTTAGTTTTATAGTGTAACGCTCCCTTTTTACTAACCCTAAACTATCAAATGTTAAATGGTATTTTAATAGGGCTGTCAACACTTTACTGCATGAATGATGGCAAAAGCAGTCTGCGATTGAAGCCACAATTTGATTTGGTTTAAGCCAGAAAGAATCTCACCATTTGATGAGAAAAATAAATCGAATAATCAATGAATTACAAAGCAGGAAAAGTAACTTTAATTTAAAAGCGTCTAAATTGTTTGGAATATATATCGTACGGTTTATATAAGATGTGAAGTGCTTTTTTATACAATCTGTATTTTTTATGAAACAGTAAATTCACAACGTTCATGTGATTTGTTAGTTTTTAATATTATGCTGAAGAAGACTGTATGAATGCTTAATATCAACCAAATATCGAAAAAGTACCCAAAAAATCAATGAATATAGATGTAATATGAAGTTTCGAGTTTATTCAGAGGAAATTTTGGAGAGTATGGATAATAGTTTATCAGTCCTCTTTGCCATTTTGCTGTAATTAATGTAAAAGTCCTTTACAAAAGGCAGCAAATGCATCTGCAGAACATTTCTCAATTTATAATCTGCTGGAGTGGTTTTTCCAAAATTTTCTTGCATAATCTCTAATAAAAGTATTATCACCCCCTCCACCCCCAACATAAAATCGTGGATCCTACAGCACGGCCGGGAATGCCATGAGTGCTCAGATTTTCTTTTTTGTCAAAGTACCATTCAAGACAATTGTGTAATTTGTAATATAGTAAAGAAAACCAATATCTGTGTATTAATTTTAGGGTATTTTTAAATAAAAGTTTCAATTCTCAGTCTTAACTAATATATATATTATGAGAGAGTGAAAGAGAAAGGCAAAGATATAAGTATAAAATTTTGTATATACTCATATTCAAGCTTGTGGATCTGTTTCAGATGTTGGGACAAATCGGTTAAAGAGAAAAATGTCTAAAAATATAAAGACCAGAATGAACGTAATTTGGTATATGGTTTTTACACCATAATTTTAGATATTAACCATTTTTCTATAGATATGTCTATCCCTGTGCCTGTGAACTCGTTAACACAAAGAAGGAACGGACATGGTAAATGAACTTTTATGTCTAATCTTTATACTAAAATGAAAGATTGTGTGCAATTTTGTATTAAGTTTATTTGAAGATAGACATTAATGGATGAATTCTAAAATTCGTAAATTTTCTACCTCGACTATTCTTTCTAAGAGAGGCAACTAGGCAACTTTTCTTTATCGTTTCTATAGTTAAATTAAGTCACGAGAAAAGCATGTGAAGTAAAAATTACATCTTCTTTTAAATAAACAATGGATTCCACTAAAAACTATTAAAATTTATATTTGTTCAAAATATTGTCACGCAGATACTTTAGTGTGGAACGCAATGACACACACAAGAAGTAGAGCTAAACCAATTTATTAACTCACCTCTGAACTGAGAACACAGTGACTGACAAATCTTCTGCCTTTATACTGGCAGGGAAAGTTCCAGAATACTTTTGTGGAGACAGTAAGAAAAGTCCAGAACACTTGTCTGGTAAACTAAAGAAAGGTCCAGAATCTTCTGGAACATGAAATAAAGGGAAACATAAAATCAAGGAATGAAATATTTGCACAAACTATGAATCGCAGTTATCAGTTAAGTTATAATGTATACTCGCCGACAATCAGTATGTTAGATCAAGATAAAATATATATTTTAAAACAAATTGAATACCCTTCTGTATGCACAGTATAATTCTTATAAAATAAGAAATGTATAATTTGGTCTCAAGATAGGTAAGAAAGGCATGATTTTTCTCATTAAGAAATTTAAAAAAAAAAATATACTACTACTATCTTTGAAAGCTTTATTTGTAAATTTTATATTAGCAGTATTTCTTCTATAATCAAAGTTGTTTCATGAAATTTCGATTATTATTTATCTTTTTTACGGGTTATTGTCTATCGGACCCTTGAAAAATATATAAATAGTGCATTACTATATATGAAATAATTTCTTTAAATAATTATTCACTATTGACCACATTAAATTTCAATGACAAATGTAAAACAGAAAAGCTTGACAGATACATTTTCTGTTTATGAAGATGTGTATGTGCGAGCATGATGAAATACAGAATTATCAAGTAAAATTTGCTGTGCGGTTTTTTTAAATCAAAACTGCAGGCCTCTATCAGCATTTAGATTCAATGGAGGCGAAAACATTGGAATCGCATCAGAAGTTAAAAATATAAATAGAAAAAGGGCCTTTATTTAAAAGAAATATAGATGATAGAAGAGGACATTTCCATCTCTTGTTTAGTAAAAAATGTTTTGTTCCTTTACTTTTGGAAGAATGAATTGCTGAGATTCGAAAAATAAGCAGTTTTTTTTTTCTAAGTAGACGTTTTGCTTTACTGTCTGAATTTAGATTTCTTTGCTTGTAAACTCTTCTTTGTTTGTTTGATTGTTTATCACTCATGTCAATATTTTGAGGCTATAAGGTGTGTAAACAATAAAAACGGCCCTTTTTTATTAGATTATTACTTTTTTAAAAATCTTTCAATTAATATTTCTTGCACACACACTAAAGTTCTTTCATTACATCTTTTTAACACTTTATTCGAAGTGAAATAACTTTACAAATTCTTTTCTTAACCAATTGTTCTATTCTTGATAAAAAAAGTTTAAAACCCAAGTCTAAATTGATATGTAACAAAAAAAGAAATGCAAACGAAATTTGGTCGTATTTCTTCACCTAGTTTTATTGTTTTTGTCTCTTTCGCAGTATAAATCTAGTTCCTGATATGCCCCTTGAGTATCGGAAGTATTTTTTTTTTTTTTTTTTTTTGGATTTCATTAAATTCTTTTTTTACGATGATTTTGGTGGGGAAGAAACAGCTTAACTGAAACATAAATCTTTGAATAAAAAATGCCTCTTTTTAATTAATGGCACCAATTATTCAAAGTCAGAAGAAAAAAATTAAAGAAAAATGTATGTTTCTTAATCATCAAATGTATGAATTTAAAAAAATTATTTTCATTTTTTTTCGGGCTGTATAACTAAATTTCAGACTTTAAAAATTCAGAACATTTTAATACCGAATAACTCCCTTCCATTTCAGTGAATGCTTGAGTGGATTTCGGCAGAGAACACAAATCAGGATCTAAGATCAAATCAAATCCGAACAGTGAATGATATCGCTATGTAATTTTGCAGCGCATTTATTTTTAATAAGGAGCTGAGTCAATTGATTGATTTCAGAACCCAATATATTTACATTTCTGGATACATCCGCCATGCTTTTCAAGACAGGCTTTTTCCAATTACGTTTTTATTTTACTAAATTTAAAGTTTAATTTTCAGTCTGAATCGTTTTTAATTTTAAGCCAAATACGTGAATTTTTTTTGATGCAACGCTCTTTTTGCTAATTTAAATCGGTAATAATTCCATTTACTCGGGAAAAAATGTTAGAGGAATATACGGTATCTGGTCACTCTCTACACTCTGCTTAGATGCCACCATGTTCACTCACACATTGTAGAAAAAACGGCAAACTATATTGTATTTTTAATCAACAGTAATGCTCCCTCTGAAATTTTCTCGCATATTTCATGAGTTAAAAAAAATTTTATCTTGCGATTCCCACACAAGAATTGTTAACTTTGGGCGAGACCTGCATCCGCCCGCTGGTGTGATGCGGAAGTTAGAAGACGGGGTTGCCAGCTTAAGTGTTGTCTTCGTCATCTGATCGAGGTTCAAAATACGTTCCAAATTATCCTAAGTGTTGCTTTAAAACGGGACTTTAATGTAACTGAATTGGATGGGACCGTGAACAAGGATTTGGTGCAAAATTTAATACGAATCTACAAATCAGAGACAAAAAAATGGGCCTCAAATCTGATCTCTCTAAGCCTCGTAGTTATAGTTCTCATTTATAGTCAAGCAAAGTTCTATTGTATGGATTTCTCTCAAAATTCTATAAATATCTCTTTTACAAATTCGGTGTAAAGACCACATACTAAATTCCTTCCATACATTAAAGGCAAATACGTCGAGTTCTCAGATAGAATGCATAAGTCCAATAATAAGTTTTTCGGACTCGGGTAAATCTGATACGAGAAGATTCATTAAAATGTTCAGTTCGAATTTTTTGACGATTGCTATATTTTCTCTTAATATATTATTTTGTATGCGAAAGAAAGCATTGTTTGCTTCAAAGTTCAATCCTGAACCATCTTCAATGAATACAGAATTTTCTACTCGCCTGATTTTATTATTCAAAACTGAATAACGTCTATTGTAGTACTAAAATAATGACTTATTCATTGCCGATATGTTTTGCCGTTTAAATATTTGAACATTCTATTTATTTTTACTTTGAACTGTTCATTAAGATAACAATATAAAATAAAATGTGTGTTTTTTGTTGCTTATTAACTTTTATTCGCGTTTCTTAGATATTTTCGCTATTAAAACTCATAAAAAATAGTACTTTATATATATCAAGAACTACAGAAATATTTATCATTTCTGAAATTCAAAACATTTCAATTGAGCTGTTTGCAGTTTATGAAAGTATATTCATCTTAGTCATAACTTTTTTTAAGCAATTCCCTTTTCCAATATTTGTTACAACTGTTTTGACACAGAAAAAAAGCCAATAAAAAAAACCGAGAATTATTATACCAACAACATATATTTTAAGCTTATTTTTCTTAACAGGAATAACTTCGATAGTTTTGACATGAACAGTTTTCTATGAAGAACTAATTTTACTAAACAAAAAAAAAATCTATATTAATTACATATTTTTCCGTGTTAGCTTGTAAATCCATAATTAAACATTCTACACGAAATAAAAACGTAATCCAGATACTACAAATAATCTATATCGGTCGTCGTTTATTTCCCAAATTTTTCTGTTTAATTACTTGTCAGTGGAAACATGTTGTATAGGGATATAATTGGAAAAACCTTCCAAGTAATAAAACAGGATTGTATAGAACTAGGACACATAAAATAATAATAAAAAGCATTTTAGAAGAGAGGGGAAAAGCTCTTTTTAACGATTTATCCGGAGATCTCAGTCCAGAGGTACATTTTTCTCATTTTATTTACTACATTTCTTTTTCAAATCTCCCTTTCTATTCATTAAAGTTCACCGAAAGGGGGTGGTCGAATAGGAGTTCGATAAGGGAAGGAATGCAATTTATTCGCTTGCTTATTGTTAGAACGCGGATCTTCTGTTGGAGCCCGTTATTAAGTTTTCCTTCCACTCTTTGGATTATTTCGTTTTTATTTTCATTTCCTCTAACAGCTATTTTAATTTGCGTTGTAATGCATCTATGCTCGAAATGACGGATAAAGAATTAAAGGCAGTTTCTGACAGATATATGGCATTTCTAGATCACTCGTATAACTAACTGTTCGTAAAATAAGGTATGTTTGTATTAATTTTTACGGAAGTTAGTGTAATCACGACGTACCGTTGTTTTTCTTCTTATTTTGGACAAATAGCACCCAAAAACACATTGAAAAACGTTAATGAATCATGTTAGTGTTCTCAATTCTAGTTTCTCATAATGGTACACAAAATGGCTCATTTTGAAATCAGTTTATTATTATTAGGGTTTCCTATAAGTAACTTTTTTACTATCACTTATACGTAGTATAAAAGAAATATAGTAATCGTCAAAACATTCGAACTCGGGATTTTAACGAGAAGTCCCGAGTTCGAAAGTTCGTTTAAAAAAAATATCCGTCCGTCTATTTGTTTGTCTGTCAGTGACAAAGCTAACTGAAAAATGATCTGAACTCAACAGATGGAATTTGGAATTTCTGAACACCAAATCGATTACTATCAAATTTTGAGAAATTTTCTCAAAGGAAGTCCGTCTGCCCAGCTGTTCGAATATAAGATAATAGTATAGTTACAAAATGGAGAGAGCTATGTATCTAAAATACTGTACACAGATTCTACATCTATAGTGTAGACTCTTTTTTAAAATTTGAGCCAAATCCAACAAGGGATTGACTATCTGACGATCTGTATTTTCAGTCATATGTAAATGCTATAATGAAAAAAATAAAAACGCAATGACTTAAATATATCAAAACTGGTATGAGATTTCCAGACTGCAAGTGCAGTTATGTGACCAATTTTTGTTTCAATCGGTTGAAAAAATGCATCTAATTCACAAATTCTATTTTTGGATACTATTAAAGCCTACCAGGAATTAATCGCCGAGTAACTCGCCAAGGGTCACACGATAGATTCAGTAAAAATGTTAAATATACGCCAAAAGTTAATGTTTCATAACTATTGTTCGCCAATGTCATGTAAGGCGGTCTGTGGCATGACAAGTTTATTAGAAAGTATGCAAGAACATTTTGAGGAGGCCATTCTAGCTGGGTTTTCTTTTCTTCATTTTTGATAAACAGCTCCAAACGCATGGGTAAATATTAACCAACAATAGGAATATTTTCCCCTTTTAGTTTCTCAAATTAACATAAAATGGCACATTTAGCATTCAGCTTATTAATATTAGGGTGCCCCTTAAGTTACTTCTTGACTTTAACTTGCTATGATTATGTAGTATTTATGGTTAGCTGTCAGCGGCATCTTTTTAGCAGTACAGAGAGCTATATAATAGGTGTGAGAGGACATATTCTTCACCAAGATTAAAATGAAGTGACCCACCCGATACAGAAATACAAGCATTCACTACCAGTATTTCCACAGTTTCCATTTGCGTTCCAGTTCGGATTTCAGATTTTGTTTGCCACCGCTTCTATGATTCTTCCTTTCGGAGTTTAAGACAGTTTGTAGTTGTTCCCGGAACCAACATCTATTGCTTCTACAATATACTTAACTTATGTGACGGTGATTCGGAAGTTGTTCTCTTTTGGTTAATCAGATCCCTCCTGGGGGCACCTCGTAATTGAGGTTGAGAAGCTTCCTAAATGTTGATTGGTTCTCTTCACCCTAGTGAGCACAGAAAAAGATGGGGTATGTCTCCTCCAATCAGTGATGGGACGTACTTCCTAAGGGAAGAATCATACAGCGGTCGGTGATGGCCAATAGGACTCAACCACAGTTACCGCCAGTGTTGCTGTTTTGCTGCGGTCTGGTCATTCAGATTTTTCAGTGGTTCCTCCTATATGGGCGTGTCGGAGTAGCCAGTTTAAAGTTTGGCTGACCATTTGTTATCTTACATTGTAAACTATTGTTGTTGCTTTTTAACAAACGAATTTATTACTTATTCCTTGATATTCATGCACATCTTTAGTGAGAAATTGGTTATTGGAGTAGAATGTGGTCTAATCCACCCATGACTATTTTCAAATACGTTTTGTTAATGACCCAATCTCTTTTATAAAAGAATTTTAAGTGTCTCGGTTTCAACTTCATTCAATATGTATAGCGAAAAGAAACATTTGCAGCAACGTAATGCTTCATTACTTTAAAAACTATGGAAGTGCTGGTGTACGCCCATATCGACGGTCTGCAATTCGTTCAAGAGATTTAGAGCTGGAAAATTTGACTTGAAAGGTGAAGACCACAGCTACCAGCTATCATGGTTACATGCATATGGTCCCCATCATGGTTATGTTGAAAATATACTGTATAGTTTCACTAGAGAGTGAATATCACTAGCGTTCCCATTACAATGGTTCATAACCCCCTTATCAGAATGGGAATTATCAATGAACGTGAAGTTTGGGTTCCATGTTTATTGACGGAGACCAACTTAAGTGCGATTTGCTATTCCAGTGACATGAAATTGCATCCTTTATTAAAGAGGCTTGTGGCGGAGACAAGACTTGCCTATTACATAAAAGTGTGCGTCGAAAACGTACTTCTTCTAACAACTAAAGAATTTTTGTCCATTTGGCGGGTGTTTCTTTCTCGAAATGGACTATCAATTTTACAAAATCAACTCTTCTTCAAAAGCCATCTTAACTTATTCCTATTAGGACTATTAGGACATGTCAAACAATCTTCGTCCACAATACAGGGTGATTCATAAAGAAGTATACACTTTCCAAATGCTATAGAACAGTAACAGTCAAAGACAGGAACCACCTTAGAGAATCGTAAAGTAGATGTGCTCTTAAAGTTTGTGTCTCGCCCTTGACAGAAGTCACACAGGCAGCAGCATGTGTGTCATGTGACTAGTCATTCGAAATGGCGACGTCTGGAGAAGGCATTCTATGTTCTTCAGTTTAGCAAAACAAAATTCGCAACTGTTCTGCTATGGCATTTGTTTTCGCAATTCATAAAAGAAGTAACAATTAAAAAAACTATCTATCAGTGGTTTGAAAAATTAAAAACTACCGGCTGTTTGTTCAAAGGTTTAAGTCCTAGACCATTGACTGTATCGCAAAACGTCATTAAACGAAACCGGCAAAATCAACAGAATGGGCGAGTCGTGCAGATTTCTCAGCGCACCGTCTGGAGAATTTTGAAAGAAGCTGAAAATGATTCCATACGAAGTGTAGGTGTTGCAAAATCTGAAAGAGTTTGGCAAAAGCGTTTTGAGTTCTGTGCCGATATGCAGCTTCGTTTTGAAAATGATGATTTCGCCGATCACTTAGTTTTCATTGATGAAGCAACATTTCATGTCGGTGGGAAGATACACAAGCATAATGTTCCCTTTTGGCGAAGAGAGAATCACAAATTTATAGTGCAACACATTCGAGATTTTCCTAAGGCAATTTCCCTATTTGCCTTAAGCCACCTTAAATTGAGACAATCTGAATTGAAATCTTTTTTTATTTGAAATATTTTACTACAAACTCAAAATTAGTAAAACCACTTCCAATTCACACCTATACCTGAATTGGGACACTTTTTAGCTAAAGATCTTTCCAGATGTTTTGCAAGGTCTCGTTTTGCGTTTAAATCCAATAAAAGAAATTTGGTATTAGTCATCAAGCAAACCAAATTCGAACATTTGCTTACAAAATATGATATGAAAGTAGCCAAAAAAAGCAACAAATTCTGCTCTCAAGAAGATATACAATCCTTTCTAATCGAAAATTTCTTGCACAATGAAAAGCACAATTTTCAAAGAAGTAAATTACAAATCTGAAATGTATGTATATTTGTTTTTTACTTTTCAATTTATAAGAACGATTTCGTCTGAAGGGTTTAAAGGTTCTTTTGACATCCTTTATTACCCAAACAATTAAAATTGTTGGCAACAAGTTTTTGAGACGTGGTTCTACTGAAAACTCGACGTATACTTGGACTCATTGATTACCAAAACTATCAGTCAACAAATCCTACTACTGATGTGTTTTATAATTTTGGAGCAGCAAAAGATGGTTTAGATGTTGGCCTATTGCTCTGGTATTTAGTCATGACATCGTGTAAAAATTACTAAATTTGTTTCTCAATAGATTTCTCGTACCATCAAAAAGGGAAAGTTAATCTGACTGTTAAAATTTGAGATACATAAAGTGTGAAGATACGATAATTTATTTATCAGTAAAAGTAAATTTCCATCTAACAGAATCGATCTCTATCGAATATGTTTCATCTTTTTCAATGAAAATAATTTTGAAAACTTTATTTCGGAGAACTTTGTTTCACTACAAAGTTCTTATGGCTTTTGGAATAACGAAATTATTAACGAATTATATTGGCATTCTAGATCAGTGGCGATGGACTTAGATTAATTTCTTTTTGTCTATAGAAAATGCGTATGAGAATGATTTCATCACCCAAAGAGAAATAGACCAAACCACCAAAAACCACACCGAACAAAGCGGTAAACTGTATGTGGCTTCAAAATACTTAATATTTGATATTTCCATTTGATTTCAATACCTGAATACTTGATATTTTTAATAATTTTACCCATTATATAAGGCTATTAAACTTTTCTGTTCCATTTACAGACATATTGAGCTGTTATTTATAGATGACAAATGGGAATGAGTACATAATTTGTGTATTCTTATTTTAATCTTAAAACAATTTACTTTAGAAAATTCCAGATGATCAAATTAAAATTGAATGAATCCCCAAATGGATATCAAACGTGTATATAGTATATATAATTTAAAATTCAAAATTCAGTCATAAGCATCCAGTTGAATAAATCTTCATATATTCAAATTTCAATATTTGTCTATTTCAAATTCAAATCTAAGGCTCACTCAATTTTAAATGGATGATTCATTTGCAATTCTAGATCATTCACAATTTTTATCTGCAAATTATTAAATATAGGTTTCGATTTTTACTATGTTAATGGAAAAAAAATGGAAAATTTATTTTAAGTAAAAATGTGGCGAAAATAAAAGAAATAATTTGAAATTAAAATTCATCTATCATTATTAAAATATTCGTCTATTATTATAAAAAAATTCATCCATATGAAATCATATAAAAAGGCGAAATTTTGTTTTATAGATATGAAGAATTTCATTGAAGTTTCTGGATGGCGATGTTTCGATGCTAAGATCTCGGCTTTGAGAATGGTGGTTTCCTTATTCCACCAAAAAGCAGCTGCTTATACGCTTATAGTACACATTGATCCATTGAATACAAATAAACTCCCACCAGTATGGTGTGGTAATTTAAAGATGGACGTACTATCACAGGACTGTTCAAATCATTTACAGTGAGAGTCAAAAGAAAGGGAACACCAATGATGGATTTAGAAAATGTGTTATTGCAAATATGTTATTGACATAATATAAGGTAGATATATTTAATTATTAACTTATTTAACTAGAATCGAATAACTTTTAAACATTCAATTAAAATAAAGTACATAAGGAAATAACTCTACTTGAACCTAATAATATCCAATTTTATGCGTAAAAAAAAGTAAACACTCGTAACTCTTTCTCCTTCAAATGTTTTAATTTTATAGATATTAACATTTTTTTCTCAGAAGATCTTGATATAAGTTAGTCATATATTCGGCCCCAATTATGTAAATTTCTAAAAACATCTAGGACATTTTGCGATGAGGAAATAAATAGCACTAGAAACGAGAAAATTGATAGTAAACGTAAAGGAAAATGGTAAATTCTTTGAAAGTAGCCATTGCGTAGGCAAGAAAATTCTTGACAAATATTCCAAATACAGATTAAAGTTTTTCAGACAACAGGAAGGTCAAAACGACTTACTGATACAAAGCGAGAGCAGTAGTACGAGAGGTCAAATCTAATGCAGCTGCAAGTGCTGTTAAAATATCCCAAAGCATCTTACAAAGATCAGCGAAGACAGTAAGTACAAGCACTGTCAGGAGTAGGGATTGCAATACCGGTATACCGGGATATCGAATACCGGTGTTTTGAGCCATTTGTAAAATTTTGTAATACCGGTATTCACAAGTGTAAATACCAGTTTTTCGGTATTTACTAGAAATTTTTAAAATTGTCTCCATTATATGTTCAGGTATCGCGAACATAGCAATATAGTATACGTTTTTATTTTTATATCTCCCTAATGGGCAAAATTAATTAGCTAATTATTGGCTTAATTGCTTAAATCTGAATTAGCGAAACATGGATTATCCCTGAAAGAAAATATTGTATCCATAACGAATGATGGAGCAACAATTATGAAAAAAAATTGGAAAGTTGATTGGTGCAAATCAGCAATTGTGCTATTCACGTGGAATTCAATTAGGAGTAATAGATATATTATACCAAAAATATAAAGAACAGAAGAATCCAAATATTGTGGATATAGAAACTTCAGATTCCAACTTTGAAAAGAGTAAGAGTAAAAGTGATATTGACAGTGAAGATAATGACAATGTAATTGTTGAAGAAGATACTGCTAATAAGGGTGAAATATTAACATATCAAGAATTGTTTCCTATAATTGATAAAGTTCGAAAAATTATTAAAATATTTAAACGTTCCCCTATAAAAAGGATATATTACTAAAATATATACTAACTGAAAATAAAACAGAATATATGTTAATATTAGATTCTAAAACACGTTAGAACAGTTTACTCCTAATGATGGAACGATTTTTGAAACTGAGAAATCCAATCCAAAAAGCAAATAATCGACTTAAACCTGTAAATTAAATTTCAGATAGTGAATTCGACTTAATATCCAGAACTATATAAGCTCTTCTTCCAATAAAACTGACTATAGAGGCATTATGTCGGAGAGCTTTTAATTTATTAACAGCTAATGCAACAATAAATTTCATGATGCAGTCACTGAAAGAACAGCACACATTAGTATCTGAAAAATGATATATTACATTGAAGAATCGCACCGAAGAAAGGCATACCGAAATAGAAAATGTCTTATGGTATTTACATAATTATAATGATTTTAAAAATGAAAATAAAAAGAAGAAAAGAAAATAACCAATTCAAATCTGATTAAGTTAGAATAAAGTTTCTTAAAATTTTTTTCCCACAAACCAATCCACATTCAGAATTCGGTTCAATTATCAAAGATATTGATGTCACTACTGTCGATAGTGAAAAGGAATTGTCTCTTGAACAAAAATTAGAATTAGCGATAAAGAAAAAAAATTTCAACGAACCAAAATACAATATAGAAATCAGCTATATCCAAAACCATCCGACGGGAAATCGATTTATTTGAAGATGAGGGATTTAGAGGTAAATAATTGGAAAAAGTATATCGCGCATTTCTAACAGTATCACCAACTAGTGTAGATGCCGAAAGAGCGTTTTCGACAGCTGGTAATTTTTACACAAAATTTCTTTTCAGGCTTAATGACAGTACAACTGATGCATTATGTTTTTTAAGATCACATTTCAAAAATTTGTAATAGTACCACAGACTGAATAGTGATATTTACACTTTTTTTTTGTGATTTAAATAAATAAGATGTTTCTTTACTTTTTTTGTGATTATATACTGTTATAATTTATTACAGATTATTTTTAGTGATATTTATACTCTCTAACAAAACTGGTAAATAACAAAAAAGAAACGCCTGTGTTTTCTTTCTTTCTTCTAAAATTTCTAATACCGGTATTGAAATTTTGGTCCGGTATTGCAATTCTTAGTCAGGAGGACTGTTCATGAACTTGGGTTACATGGCAGGATTCCACGTAAGAAATCATTCATCACGAAATCAAGCCAAAAAAAGTCTGTTGTTTGCCAAAAGTACCTAAATAAGGATTTAGATTTTTATAGTAATATTTTATTTAGTGATGAGGAAAAAACTGAATTATTTGGCACACAGAAGCTTACAAAAATAGGAAAAAAAAAGAAAGAAAGAATCCAGCTATAAGTATTCAGTTAAGACAATTATACAGAGGGTTGTATTCGTTAACATCTGGGAGTGTATTTTGGGATCAGGGATATGTAATTTAGTATTTGTCAAATCTACAATGAACAAGATGGACAACCTAAATATTATTTTTAAAATGTTGCCCCTGGTGTTGTGAATTTGGATCTGTCACAAAGCTGAATCTTCCAATATGCCAAGTAACATCAAAGATTTTGAAAGAATAGTAATTGCAAAGACTTTGGACCATCTTCCATAGTCACCTGATCTATATTCCATTTAAAATTTAGGGACTTAAGAAAAATGTACGTCAAAGAAACATTTCTAATGAGGAAGAGTTGAAACAAATTGTCATAGAAAAATGTCAAAAAAATCCTCCACGAACTAACAAAAAACACTTGTCCCAGCTATGTCTATACAATTAAAGGCAGCAATAAAATCTAAAAGGTTTCAGACAAAATATTAATATTACAGCTTTTATTGTTTCTGTCGGTTTCAGTGCTCTCTGTTTACTTTTTTTTGACACATGAAATCTGATGCTTTTCTGCTTTAGTTAAATTATTTCCCTTTGCATTTTCATTTAATTAAACATATACAAATTGTTACATCCTACATGGATAAGTTAATAATTGTATCTATCTACTTTATAAGTCAATAATATATTTGTGATAAAACATTTTTTATAGCAATCATGGGTGTTACTTTCCTTTGACTCACACTGTAATTGTATTTTAAAATAATGAAGCCCATCCAAAATTATCCTAATATAAATTTAAAATAAGAAATTAATGTAATTAAATAACGGAATTTCAATAAATTCTCTTATATGGGATATGCTTTCTGCAATACGCTATTTTCATCGAAAGCGTCTGTAATTTAACACATTGCGTACGGTGCCCTGCGCGCTCAATGCGCTCCCAGGACCCGCACACTTTTGAACGCTCTAAAAGCATGCTTGGCAAGCAATAGGATGCATATATGCACATTTTTAATTCGCATTTGGTATTATATTTACATAAAATATTTTCAAATATTACTATATATATTATACATGTATTTATTATATAAGAGTTTTTGCATTCTAACTCTCATTTATTTCAGAGACTTGAATAATACTTTAGAGTGTGATATTTGGTCAAGCATATTCCCTTGTGCAATGGTGTTCGGCACGATTTGCAGCAATATCTTGTTTTAAGACATTAAGGACCGTTCACGAATTTTCTCGTGTTTCGCATCCCATCTGTTACAAATGCTCACGAGTTTTCTCGTGTTGCGAGTCCTGTCTGTTATTGCTTCATAAATAAAAAAATTACGATGATTTTAGAACGTAGAAGTTTGCCCAAAAAAAAGTGCTGCTCTAGGTGTATGTCTTAGATTTCTTTGCGGTCCTTAATGTGTTAAATATTTGCCTCTGGTTGGTTATGATCGATTTAGCCGAAAAACAGGAAAAGGATGAATCTCTTGTTCAAAATGAGAAATCTCACGACCCGTACGAAATGTGTTAAATACAGAATTATTAGTTTGATTTTTTTCAAAATTTTAGTTCAAAACTGAAATTCGGTTCTTTTTCCAAAATTTTAGTTCAAAACTGAAATTCGGTTCTTTTTTCAAAATTTTAGTTCAAAACTGAAATTCGGTTTTTTTTTCAAGTTTCAGATTTAAAAGAATCTAATTATTTCTTTTACCATGACTTACTTAACAATAACCAGATAATATATATCTTAAATATTTAATAATACATATCAATTGCATTTGATCTCTAGACGCTTTTATATATTTTGGGAAAAAGAAAATATTATTTATTCATAAGTTTTCCAAAAAACGTTCAAGAAGTATATCATTAATGCAAATGGTAATACAGACTTAAGTGCTTGTACCGAATGGACCGAATTTTTGTTTATTTCCTTCCGAGTCAATTGTCGATCATCGTTCCAGTGATTGAGAAGAAGGCCTGGATTCCGAAGTTTTAGTTTTTCTTCCTTGAAGGAAGCTTGTTTCTCTTTTTGTTACTTGGCAAGCCTCCCAATCACCTTCCTTTTTCGTCTTTTTGTTCTCGGCTGTCCTTTTTAACGAAGAGAACAGAGTCGATTACAGCGAGGTGATTGGATGGCTTTGATGTCGCCGCTAATCCACGCTGAATAGACTGGAGAAGGTGATGGACAAATCCTTAGGTAATCACATAAAAATTAGGGTTTGACTATTTCGGCTTTAATGGTTTATGGTATTTATTATTTACAAAGGAGCTAACAAAATTGGCTAGATAGCAGTGCAGTTTATTGATTGGATTTTATGTTTAGAATGTAGAAAAGATATTAAAATACCGTATATTATTTATTATATTCTTATATACTATAAGTAACGTAATTTCGCAGAGATGAGTGGCCGAAAAAAAAGACAAATTTAGAATTAGCTGCCATTTAATTTTCGACAGGAGCGGACGGTTTGTACATGGTTCGCTCGGAGCATGAGAATTGCAATAGTCAGCAATTATTGAGCGTGTCATAGAAGTAATTTAATAAAAACTTGGTATTTGTGTATGAATTAGTACTTGGGATTATTAATATCTGTACCCAAGAATTGTAGATACGAATAATATATTGAAAAAAAGATTCTACCACAAGGAAGAATAGTCTTAGATTTAAAGAAATTTAGAAGCCATTTTTGCGTATTTGAAAAATGATGTGTGTTCATATTTCGCGAAATGATTAATAGCATTCCTATGAATAAGCAAATCATGTTTGCTTTAATTACTCCATGTAAATTTCGAGACCATAATTTATCTTCCTGATTAGATAATGTGAGTTAAATTGGAGTCAAGAATATATTTTGTAAAAGGACGAAAAAGGCTATATTAGCAGCTTAACGAGTTTCAACGAGGCTTTGCAATAGGATAAAGGGAAAGTGAATCTTCTTTTCATGACATTGTTGGAAGGCGTGGTAGGAATGTATCCACTGTATATCGCTGAAACGGTGATCATAGCTACGTGCGATCTGAGGAATGCTAAAATATGGTGGAGCATAGGTTATTACTGAGTAAAAAGACCATCACATGGCTATGTCATATCGCACAACATGTATATATACTGTCATGAAAATGTAAAGAACAACGCTGTTAGTTTAAATCAACAATTAGATTTATTAAAACGAAGCAACTCACAGCAGCACGCGACTGAGAACTTACCCATCATTGGGATGCAGCTTTTAAACGTATATAGAATGTTCGAGAACAATCCAATTTGAATATTTGAGAAAAAGCTAGAACCTTCGAGATCTTAGATAAACAAAAGATAAAAATTTAAATAAAAGAATTTCAATCTTTGGATAAAACATAGTGCCTGGGATTCGAACCACGGCTTAACCAATCTTAAATGAGATGCTCTGCCGATTGAGCCACGGCATTTGCTACTTTTCTGATTTATACTTGGTAGGAATGTATCTACTGTACTCTATTGCTGAAAGTGGTGATCATAGTTATGTGCGATCTGAAGAATGCTAAAATACAGTGGCACTCGGGTTATTACTGAGAAGAAAGACCATCAGGTGGCTTGTGGCACATCGTACAATGTATGCAGACACACATACGCGCGATCCGGACAGACTGTATCTACATCAGAAGTTATGATCTGGCAACAGTGTGCTATGATGGCAGGAGTTTTCGTTACTTCACAGCACATACGCACATCAAAATGGTGAGTGAATTAATTGTACGGCTATTTTCTATCACTAATCCAGGGGACGTTTTCCAATAAAGCCACTATTAGTAGGAGATTCTGTACGAGATCTCTACGATATTGTTTAATATTCGGAACGCTGACCAATATAGTGAAAATATTAGGCATTTTGTGCTAGTAGGGACAGCTGTCAACCAACAAGATTTATACGGTCACCATGCTGATGTTTCGAAATGATCAGGGCTTTTTTCTATTGAACGCATATGGAAATTGTTGGATGATAATCCAGCGTCATCATCATCCACAATCAGCACCCACTTTTCTTGTTTTGCCGGATCAAATGCAACAGGCAAGTGACTATATCCGACAAAGTGGCATATACCACCAGTATAATACAATGAATATGCGTTTGCGTGCTTGCATTCACAATGACTCGATTAAATCCATCATTTGAAATTCTTTTCAGTCGTACCTTAACCAAGACCTTGTAACTTAGATAAATATGTTACCTTAACAAAGGCTTTGACTAAATTTCATTTATCTAAATTAGTTTCTTTTCAGCTTTAGGATTTCATGTTCCAACAGTGCATTATTCACATTGATAAAGAAACTTATCAATCAAAGAGCAATCTGGTTATAGAAAGGGTCATGATGTCATTTGACTGGTTTCCAGGCGAGAAGTTCATGCATATGTAGCGGATGTTATGAGCGAGGATAGAACCTGGGACCTTGTGGTTCGCAGCCGAGTAACATGACCACAATACAAAAACAATTGGCCGGGCAGCATATTGTTAACTGGTTTATAAGCTTTCACCACGTATACAATGAACAAAAAGTATGCAAAATTATTGAAGCAACATGGTTTTAACGTCTGATATTTAGAAAGAAACATGAAACATAAAATCATATCTAAATAATTTAAACGAAATTAAGTATAACCAATATTCTGTGTGAATCAGCTGGTTTAAAAAAAAGTATTACGAAAAGGTACTTCAACATTATAGATTTTATAAAGATTTGATATGAACTTCGCTACTTAAATAGAGAATATTTCGACATTACATTCTGAAGTTGCATTCAAGCAATTTAGACATTAATTCAGTCAGTTGAGATATTCCAGATTCTCTTCATTTTCAAGGTCCGAAAATGCTAGGAAAACTGACCTACAACGTCAAATTAAATGTATTCTAGGCCATCATCTTTGGAAGATCCTCGATAGAATCAAATTCCGAATTCATGATCCTTAAGTCCGAAAGCTGGGACTTTCATCCATTTAATCAATACGGACTCAACTTCTGTATAAAGCATAATAATAAAAAATAAAGTACATTAAAATCAATCTTGGTATAACGAATTTCCTAGCTCTATTTGAATGCCCTTATTTGCAAATAGAGCGACTTCAAAGCAAATTTCTTAGATATACTTTTTATTGTATGGTAATCTGAGAAAGATTTTTTTCTATAGTGTCCCGTTTTAAATGAAAACATAAACGATGGTATCTTTCAAGGATTGTTGAAAAATTTTTGATTTCACTTAGAGTAAGCTTTTATTTTCTCTTCATTTATCGATAAGATTATCCAGAGTTACATCTGGAATGAGAATCACTTTTGTACCTCTTGCTAGATACTGTGGCTATTTTTATTGCCATCGTTATGCGGACTTCTGTGTTCTATATCGCATAATAAAATAAAATCAATCAAAGAAATCAAAGAGAAAAAAAATTGAATCATCCTTTGAATATCCATTGCTGTCCGAAACTTCGTTTTCCCTTCGCTAATTTGATCCGAGAAGCTTCAAAGAAACGAGACATCCTCATCCATTAAAGAGACATCCGAACAGATGGATGGACCACTTTTCTGTCTTTTTTTTTTAACTTTCCTCTACCCTCTATGAAGGTTTTAGTGAGGGGAATCATCTGCGTGGTCACGTGATGTGATTACCTCGATGGAAATTATGATTGAAACTAAATGCATCGTACACAGAATGCGGTAAATGGATTTTCGTCACCACAAATAACGAAATATAGAGAGAAAAGAATGCTTCTCAGAGAAAAATAGAAATAAATCTACAAAGAGTATCGCTTTCATGTGTTATGGCATCTCTCCTGTCGGTGGTTCGGCGTCTTTTTATGTCGAAAATCGATTTTCGCCTTTCTTTTGCGAGATTAAATAAATCAGTTCTATTGTTTTCAAGAATCACACAGAATACAAGTTTTCTTGGAAAGATGAATGTAATATTTAGTTTTCTTTACTTCTAATGTTTTATAGCATCCTAATTGCTTTAAGATTGTGAATGTGCGTTTCAAATAAATTTTCAAATATAAATTTTGTTTTGCGACTTCATTTCAGAGCAAACCAAAATCATTTCCACCTCGATTTCCTTATATTATCGATATTATTGAAATTTTCATTCAGCTACTTAATAAAATGAAGAAAACCAAGTATCCATTTCGGATTTATTTCATTTGCTCAAATATATTTGAAAATTGAAGCTTGTCCACATTTCTATAATAGAACCATTCATATAATTTATCTAGCTTGCGAGTACTTGAATCCTCTAGCTTTTCACGATACCGATAGATAAATAACAAAATCAAGGTTTTTGCCTAAAATTTAATTCAGTGCTATATTTCTTGTAATAAATGGCATTCCACATTTCTTTTATTTAGTTAGTTGGGTATTTTAATTATTGTATTTACAGAGTTCTATAGAATGCCGATTTCTGGTTTGACCCAGCAAGAACACCAGCTTTTTATCCAATGGTGTTATACAACCAGTAAAACACCATTGCCGAATTAGTGACCAGATGCAATAGAACTTTGTACCACATATTGACATGCTATACTTGTACGACGTGATACAAAAGTATTTGCGTACTTGTATTGAAAATCATAGACTGCAATGGTTATTAATGTACTACCATTTCGGATTTAAAATGGCTCTTCTTGCACAATCTGCGATTTCACCTGTGACCTCGGAATTTTATAAAATGAATATATTATCGAGATATATGCTTTTCTTAAATTTAATTCCTCAAAGCTAATATCACTTTAGAATTTCATTTCCCATTAATGGTCATATTTACTAACAATTGACATATAAAGGAAAAAAGTGTATTTATGCATGTTTTATACATTCTGGTTCTTTAATTTAAATCTGGTTTCAAAAACATTTTGCCAGGATTTTGATGATTTGAATTTGATATTGTATAAAGTTTTTTTTTTCCGTCTCCATTTACGTAACATTTAAAAGGACACTGCTTTTCGAGGAGTTTGTATTATTTCTTTATTATCTTCTGATTTATCTTTTGTATAATAGTTGACCGGAAATGACCTAAACATATACTAAACAGAATGTTTTCTTAAACTTTTAACACTAAAAAAATACCGCAATTAAATATTTGAAATTAAATTTTATTGTTTCATTAAAGTAATGCAATCTTTTATTCGAAAACTAGTCAAAAACAACCTTTTTTAAATTTCCAAAATTCGGGGGGGGGGGAAAATTGCTTGAATATTAAATTAGTATAAATGATAATTTTTTTTAAAAATTTTAAAACGGTAGGAAAAATCTGCATTCTGTGATATTTCGAGGCATTACCATGGAATAACATCAAATTTTAATTTTTGTAGTTGAAATTTTAATTAAATATATCGCTCCAAAATGCACATTGCCGCTTTCCAAAGTACATCTGTTCAAATTTAGTATTTCTTGATCTAACGGTCTGTCTTGGAAAACATCAAATTATGCCCATACATTGAGCTTTATTACTAAAAGAGAAAGAAATATACAGATTGCTTGTTAACGAGTGAACAAGATAACTTATGTCGCTTCTTCGAATTTGAATGAACGAGGGACAATTGGTACGAAAAATTGGTCAGATTCATAGATAGGACAATCAGTTAAAAGGGAAACAATTGTGTAAAGGTTTGAAATTTCTATTTCAATATATTTATTTAATTTTTGAAGTAAGAAATATTTATCAGACCAGGCGAATAATTGCATTATCACGATGAACAACTCCTGAACAGAAAGTTGCCACTCCTGAAGTCGATAAATCTACTCGCATATTAGAACATTACAATATATATTTAAGACTCTTGCCCTTAATTCCACATTGGTGCGGTGACGTCGAAACTCGACTCTGTGGAAAGTCTGTATATACAGAAATCAACTTCGTCCCAGCCAAAGGCCATCTGAAACAGAGGTATGGTCGAGCAAAGCGACGCCATCCGATCTAGAAGCACAGGCACCACTAACACCAGGCTATTTGAGAGGGACACTATACAATGTGTACAAGCAGCAGATTATCCAATCATCATGCCATCCATTCAAGTCAACATCATCAGAAAATTGCTCATTCTACCGTTTTCCATTTGAAATACTACATATCACATCTATAGATTCATTATAGTATAATAAGAGAAATGTAATATCAAACAAAATTTACACTTAATGGTAGATTCGTATAGAGGGAAATATGGATAATGTGGTGAAGATTTATAAGCCAGATAACCGCTACGGGACACGAGTAATTACTTTTGACTAGTGGTCATGTTACTCGGCTACTAACCCAAACGTTGCGAATTCGGTCCTCGCAATAACCGAAATCGCAACAATAGTATAGCCTATACATATTCAAACAGAATGAAATAAGCTTACCTTTCTGACTCTTGGTGATAGTTTATTGCGGTGTTTGTGATTTGGAGGTTCAATACTTATATCAGATGCATATTGATATATTTGAGAAAAGACGAAGGATAATTAGAATTAGACGATTAGAAATTAAAATGTTTTGGACACCGACTGTATCTCTGTTTATGATTGGAAAACCGTGGGAAATGTTTGAAAATATTGGAAATTTTATTACCCATTTGCCAGTGCTGTTATGTCCAAGGATAACAACAGTTTGTTTAGGCAACCTTTTGGCCATTCTATAAAACTACAAAGCTTAGTGCGAATAGTTTCTACATAAATTATTCAACTGTACGAAGATGCTTGGAGTTTAGCAATTGCAGCATATATAAATATTGTGGGGAATTGGAATGAGCGAAGATAGAACCTGGTATCTTGTGGTTTGCAGGCGAGTAACACGACCACAATACAAAAGCAGCATAGCTGTTAACTGGCTTATAAGCTTTCACCACAATACTGTGAAAATTGTTTTTCAACTTATAAAGACGTGGGAATGTAACTGAGAAAAAAATATTTCGCCTCTAGGAATTAAATTGTTAATCAACTTCCTCTAGGACCTCAACAGACCCAGCTTACTACTAACTTCAAATCGGAAATATCCAATTTATTCAATAGATTTTTATTTTATAGAAAATGAAGGAAACATGCACGGATAAGAATTAAAAATCCTTTCTGCACTGAATGCTAGGTAGGATTTTAGCAAAACCTTATGAATATTCTCATGGAAACCGAAAATATTTTTAATATATCTACAGCTACACGTTGAAGTCCATCATTCTATGTACTCAAAGATAATAAAATGTGATGAGACCACTTTGCGAGCATTATATATTAGCATAACTACCAAAATCCGGTAAAGGAATTTTACTCTCTCCCAAGAACCGAAATAGGTGAAAGAATATATGTTTCGAAAGGAAAGGGGGAAAAAGTAATTATGGAGACAGAAGAAAGGGTATCGGTTTCATGTTCTTTGGCATCCCCTCCTTTCTTCTGTCGGTCTGTGTGTTCCGCGTCAAAGATCGATTTTCACGTCTTTTGCTAGATTAAATAAATTAGTTTTATCGATGCCAAGGAATCGAACGGATTGCATGTTCTTTAATTCTTTTTCTCACTCAGGGTATGATGAATGCCTGAAAGTTTTGTGTGTTACTTGTTTGTTTTTAATTACTTGCTTCTTTGAATCGATAAAATATATGGAAACCTGTGTTCTGATTTTAAAAACAAGTCTCTAAATGTGTTAATTGTATTGATTCTTTTCACACTTTTTTTTTAAATTTGTGGGGCAAAAGCCGTGAGAAAGATGAAATAATTAAAGAATTCAAATGGCTTAATATTTATATTGTGACTAAACATGCATTTATGTTTATAATTTGATATTTGAATTTTAAAAATGTCGATTTCTGAAATCTAATATTAAAACCAACTTATAAAGTTTTTTTATTTTGGTTTTAGTGCCCTTTTCGTCTCTTTGTTATGTTTTAAATTGAAGTAAATATGTTTTCAAATAACAGGCAAACGCTAATATTTCTACAAAAGCCATTTTCTTCACTGAAAGTACACATGCATTATAACTTTTTCTGTATTAATTTGAAACCTCAATGATGAATTATTTTACAATTTGAGTCATGAATTTCTTGCGATTTATCTCCTTATCTTAAAGACTTATAAAATATAATGTAAAATAGGAAACTACATTACATATAATATAAAGTAAGCAATTTTCGTAATTGAAGATTATAATTATATAAAGAAAACACAAATATGCTGAACAAACTAAATTATATTAAAACTGAATTTTCTATTCCCATTCCCAGAAAATAAAACTGTCAAAAAAAGTAATCGCCCTGACAAACGATTTTCGAATGCAACTGACATTAAAAGTTTTGTTAATGTCAGCACTTTTTAAAATTTGATTTGCATGTAGACTATATTCAATTCCCAGAAGTGAGAGCCAATATTTTTCTTTAAAAAAAGCAGAATTAGAAAGCCTGATATATGGTAGTAAATTTTTAGAATTAATGTATGAAAATTCTTGACCTGAATTCTTTTTAAAGGTAATATTAGTTATGAATCTATCATTGAAATAGTATTTGATCGATTATTTTTCATTTGATACTTATAAACAATTTTTATATATATTTAATATAAATTTAAGATGAACTAAAACTTGTTTTCTTGGTTAGAACCTTTTATCGGTCATGTGTTATTCTAATAAGTGAACGAAACTTCTGCTTAATTTTTTCTTATGTAATAACCTTTGTGGAGTTCGCAGTATCAATACATCATTTCTAATGACGTATCCTTGTAGTATATTTATATACTTGAAGTATATTTGTTGCTCAAATATTTAAAAAAGTAGATATTTATAACATAGCCCTTTTTTGATCTGAAACTTATTTAAGTTCTAAAACTTGCATTACAATAATGCATGTATATAAGATTGGAATAAAATAATGTGAGCTGCTTGAATCACAAATAAAGAATTTGCACTGCAACTTTTGATTTAACTTGGCTTCATTTCATTATGTGAAAGTACAATAAATGTTATTAAATCTACAAATTGCCATGAAATTTTGTCTAGGTAGAAAAGAAAAATGTAAGAAACGGAAATTTATCTAACATACTTTTCATTATTTAAATTTATTGTTACTAGATATAAGATATATTAAATAATTTTAAATGTTCATCCAAAATATTAAAAAGTAGCAGTTCTACAATATTCTCGGAACTATACGATAGCAAAGTTTTAAAATTGTTTTACCAATTAATATGAGTTTAATAGCTATCTTCAAGTAGTATCTTGGTGTATTTCGAAGGTATAATTTTGAAATTTTATTTTATTTTCTCCCATTATTTTATATCTATCAATAATTGAAAATCCGTATATGTTCTAAAATAATTTTTTGGGCATGCAATGAACTCATATATTTCAAAATATATGTCGTTGATGCATTGAATCAACGCTTCTATTCAATTTTAAAATTAAAAAAAATGGCTCCAAAACTTTTGCTGTAAATTAAATAATTGGGTTTGTCTTAAAGTATGAAATTATATTTCATTTCCTCCGTAAAATTCAAAATTTTGCCCCTTAGAAAGCGACATGACCTATTTCAATTACCACATCTTATAGAGAAAGAGACAATTGAATTATCGATAACCATGAACGAATATTTCAGATTTTTTTCATATGTAGTATCACATATGACCACTTAATCATAAGAAAGTTTTAAAAACCAAATATTTATTAATGGGTGGCGAACATTTCACTTTTTTTTGTATATTCCAGATTTTTTCTGTATTTCTTAGTTCTAAAATTACTTTCATTTCATTGGACTGATGATATTATATTGTTTTTCGGCATCGGAATTTGTCAAAATAGGTAAAATATGAATTTTCATTCAATGTTCCTTCCTATGATTTAAATTTTTTAAAATATAATTTATTTTTGATAAAAAAATGATTTCATTGATTTCTTAAATCGAAATCGATCATTACATTTTTAGTATCGTATTTTTTTATTTTCATGTTACGTGTCAAATTACTATCGAGAATACTTTGAGTCATAATAATATGCGGTATTTTATAATGTTTCAATTATTTTTAATACGAGTATAATAGTTTTTGTGTTTTCCTCACCAAGTAAGTGTTTGAATAAGAAAAAAAATTTACATAGTTTGATAGTTTTACAAATTTATACTTAAAATATTTGACGAGTTTTTAATAAAGTAAATTTTAAGTAATAACATCTTATTTTAAATTTTTATTATCAATATGCTTAAGCAGAGTTAACATGAAAAAGTTTTTCAAATAACGTTTAAACAAACAAACGAGAAGTGTAAAAATATCAAGCATTGCTACGAATTTAGTAAATATTTTTTCTAAGCCACAACAGATGGCGCTAGCTACTTTTATTTAAGCTTGTTTGTCTTGTCAATATTGCTTGCTATTTAGCATTGCGTGTGAATATAAAGCACACATTTTTTTTCTACATATTTTATTCATAGGTACATGAACAGAATGTGCACATAAAGAACTCTTGATGAAATGTCCAATTGATGCGCAGTATTCATACATTTATTTACACATATACATTAAAAATGAACCAAAAAAACCAGTAATGAATCCATTTTAGAATGAAATAATATTAGAAACAATACAATCACATTGTAATTAATCTAAAGGATTTAAAAAAAACCCTTTAACTCTTTATATTATATATGCCGTCATTTTAAATTCCATACTGGAATTTATGCAGTTTCTTTTCAATGATTTTGAAAACACTGATATGACATTTAGCAAAACGTCTTTTGCTGAAATTAGTTCTAATTAAACTATGAAAACAATTTTAATTAGTCTTAAGAGTTTGAATAGAATTATCTATAATTTTCCAAAAAAAAAAAAAAAAAACGTTATTTTTATTTTTAAGTTAAATTCAAAATTATTTGAATATCGGTATTATTAAATATTAAAATAAATTACGCATATAAAACCGCATATATATGAATCCGATAGATGAAAAGAAAAATTTTAGAGACTCATGTAATGAAAAAGAAAATCATTTCTTTTAAAAAGAGATTTTTTAAAGATAATGTGCATTTTTCTACTACGGTTATTTCCTTTTTTCCTCGATTACGTCAAGCAAGAAATATATAAAATTAATTCCCAATTTTAAGAATTTTATTTGTTTGCATTTTAGAATCCTTTTATATCCCCATAAAAGTCAATTAAAGTCAATGTTTATATATTGATTTAGCTAACTATTCATGGCATTCAATTTTTTAAAAATATAACTTATGCATGAAATTTTATTTGACTCCAAAACCAGTAACATAAATGAAGTTGATATTAGAAAAAAAAGTTTTTTCTTGAAAATTTACTGTGATATCAATTTTATATAGTGTGAAACATCACAACAATGACCTTATTATTATGTATATTTTATTAAAAAAATTGAAAAAGGAAGAAAAAAAAAATGTTTACGAAGGTACAGGTATCAAAACAAATTGAATTTCAAACGAACAAGCGAGGATAAAATTTGAATCTATTTTGAAGAGCTTTATAAAATTTACACTATAATCTGAATCCTTTTAAAAGAAAACTCTTTAAATTTGTAATTATTGATTGAATGAATGAATTTGAATAATCGAATCGTAAATATTTTGACTTGGGGGCTTCTTTGACTTTCTTCTATTCTCGATATTTATAAGCAAGAGTGATTCAGAACATCTGTTTGTTCTTCAAAAAAATTATTAAATATAAGCAAATAATTATTGTAGATAAGCGTTTTCTCATAGAAATAATTAAATTCTATATTTTACCATATATTTCATTTAAATTTGAGGATGAGATAAAATATTTTGGATGGAAAATGGAGTTACAAAATTTTCTTCATTCATAAATGAGCGAATACTATTGGCACAAAATGCACTAAAACTTTGTTACGATATTGGCCAATATCTAGAATATTAAACAACGTCACATAAATATCTTACAATATCTTGTGCTAATGAAAATAAGAATTTAAAAGATCCTGATTTAACGGTTATATAACTCCAATGCGTAAGAAAAATCAAAATTATTGAATTAAGAATAACTGAGTAAATATTAGTCTATGGAAACTTCACTAATATATAATACAAACATCTGTGTTTGAAGGAAAAGAAATATTTATTTTTGCTATAAACGTTAAGATATGTTTGCACCCTTAGTTAAAGTTTGGCACATTTTCGAAGAAGTTTTCAAGTCATAATAATAATAAAGAACAGATAATATAATTACTAACATGATCGGCGTAGAGTATGAAAAACTTTTATACAATTATTTTCTTTTTCTTTTTGATTGTTATATTTGTTTTAGACAATCGTTTGTGTACTCTGGAAATGTTTTCAAATGCCAAGTTTGTAGCCTTTTAGTTATGTTTTTGTGCAAAAATCATCCATAGAGAAAATTTAGCATCCATACGAATCTCGCGATCAATATCACTTGACGATCATTCATGAGTAATTCGATACACTCTGTATAAATTACTTTCTTGCATAAGCTGATAAAATTCCGTAGATATTTTATTGTATAGCAAAATGGATATTTCACCAATGATGACGGGGAAAATAAAAACGCTTTGCTGCGAGTCATAGTGCAACTGTCATCTCTTTACTCTTGATGACTTTGACTTAGAAATAAATTCGTATTCATAAATTTATCTTTTTTATATATTCACAGACATTATATTACCACAAGGAAAATAATGGTAGGGATTTAAACAGATAATGCTGATATTTTCATGGATATCGCACTTGAGAACAAAAAGACTTTCTAATTTTATGTTTCATTTTGATGATGATAATTTGTGCCACTTTATTTATTAATTTTTGAGCTTACCTTGTGTATTTGAGGAAGTATGCCATCATTTTTTCTACTTAATTCTCTGGTAAAATGAATGCTAAGATAAATGTGAACAAAATTGCGTTTTTAATTTTTTTAAAATTTGAGATATGAGAGGATAATTTTTCTTTCGTTTAGAGACTCAATTTATAGCAAAACAACTTGGATTAAAAGAAGTTCGAAAAAAAAAAGACACTCACTAAATCATTAAAAAAAATTCGATGACAGATACTATGGGAAGTCAATTTTGTACTCACTGAAAACAAAATAAGGGAATATGCTTGGCACAAAACTCATTCTGATTTGATGTTAAATCTCAGCAGACATTTCTTTTTCCATTTATTAGTTTCGTTGTATTATTGACTTTTCTTATTGTCTAAACAGATTAATAAGAAACAGAGGTTAAAGATATTATGTTTTTTAACAGTTAAACAGCCCTGATCACATATAGATTTCCTAGTATTGTTTAAACGCATTAAATGGCTTTATGTATAATATATTTCAAAAATGTATTGACGATTTATATTGGAATCATTAGTAAAATATCTCGTATTTTAAGTCCTTGAATGAATGGTTCAAAGAAATATTTGAGCATATTTTTCACTGCATCATTAATATACGCATCGCGATGTTATATAAAGTGAGTTAGAGTAAATAAAACGATAGTCGAATGATGCAACTGTAACTTTTATCAAATTGTTAACTTATCTAGAATTGGCAAAAAATTTGATATTTCTATCCATTTGATTACGAATGTTTCTCTAAATTGTTTTCTTTAGTTCGACTAAAATTTGTTCTATTACTAGAATTCAATTAAATAAATTATTTGATAACTGGAATTAAAATCGTAACAATAGAACATTTTATGCAGGAATTTTTGTTATACCTTCATAAAAAATAGAATTTTATGGATCTCACAGTAAATGAAAGATGGCGAAGAGATTTAGTTACTTTAAAATTCTTTAATTTAAAAACACTTCTTCTAGGATCATGTAGATTTTAATGTTTTAAGCAAATGCGAATAATTTGTGAGAAAACAAAAAAAAACATTTCTGTAAATTAAAAATGCATTTCACGGTTCAATTTCATACGTTTAAATTACTTTTGAAAAAATTGCTTGATACAATATTAGGCAATATCTAGTAATAGAGTTATTCGGTAATTCTATATATTTTCTGATATTTAAAAATTAGAAATGATTACAGATTTTCATTTTGTAATGTGCAACATCTTTTGACGGCAAAATTAAAATTATGAACTCAAATTTTTATATGCATTATTCAATTTGAAAAAGCATAATATATTAATCCAAAACAATTAGTACTTATTTAAACTGTATTATGATAAAATTGAGAATTCCAATTTTGAATCTTCTCAAATAAATAAAACGCACCGCAATGCTCTCCATTTTTCAGAACTCGGGAAATAACAAAAATTTCTACATTTGTTTTTCTTTCATATTTGAATTCTGAAAAAGTTGGTCTCGATGGACCAAAAAAGGATGATCTTGAAGAATCTAAGACGATTGTTTCTAATTTCATACAAACTGTTTGATGTTAAAATTAGAGTAGATTGTACGATGATTAGATTGAAATGAATGCATGAAAGTTTCAGACAATTTTTCCACTTGCAGTCTAAGAGTTGCTTCAATTCTTGAAAACAATGTATGCTCGGAACAATACATACTAGTTATTCTTTAACTGTTTCAGTGATTGTTCGCTTTGCTTTTAGAGTTGGAGTTGGGTTTTTTGCGTGCATTCAATTACACAGAAATCAATTCACACAATTTGGCCAAATACAAATATAACACATTTGAAGCAAGTATTAGAGACACGTTAATCATCCTTAAGTTCGTTCAAATTAGTCTTAAACGACAAGGATGCTATGAATCCATCGATTGTACCACTGTTAAACTGACCAAAGCCTACAAGAGAACTTTGATAACAATCAGATCCATGTCTGATTGCAATGATTGGTCGTTATAAGTTGATGGTTCATCAGAGAGTTTCATCAGATCTATTTTTAGCAATTTATGATTAAAAACTGCGCACGATTGTATCAAGATTAAATGGAAACGGGTTCACAATAAAGTGTCTTCTTTACTCAAATCCAACTGCTGCAGATTTCTCAAGTAAGTGGTCAATCATTGAGAATGGCCGGTGATGGATAATACAACAAAGTGACTTCTGCCACGAAAGCAGCACCAGGGCTGAGAGTGAAGCCTCTACTCCTCACTCTGGTTCGAGTTGGTCCCGCTGTCGTCATGATTACCTTGACGTTGCCATATGCTTCAGGGAATTCTTTTTCTTCTGATACGTTGCCAAAGTTGGCTGCCAAAATGATCCTCTTTGACTTGTGTTTGTGGTGAGTACGCTCCAGAACTATGATGTTGGGATCAAGAACATCCACGTGCTGACCGCGAGCTCGGTAGTTCTTGAGGGTGTTCTTGCGGAAGGAGAGAATGCGAACGAATTCTCGGAGACGACTTTGCTGGTTCTGGACGTTGGTAGTATAATGTTCGGGATTGATGGGCAACCAGGGATTGGTGAGGTTGTCAGTGAAGCCTCCTGATGAGTTGTCCGCTGTCCACTGCATGGGGGTCAGTTGTCCGCCACGGTATACCTAAAAGAAAAAAAAACTGGAATGAATGATATGATTAAAAAATTGTTTTCGAAACGTTAAACCATTCGCTTACAATAAAAATTGAAATTCGTAGCCAGCTATACGTTTGAACGATAAAAAACGATGTAAATATTGTTAAAGGCAAAAGAAACCATTAACTGCACCTCAACATCTCAGATTTGATTAAGATTCGTAAACAATCTAATTTGAAAAAAAATGAAATAAAATTATTAAAACGGTAATTATTATTACTTGTAATCCAATTAAGAGACAAAAATAATTCGTATGTTTAGAAGAGTTCACTAAAGTAAAACCCTTATTTATAATTACATTTTTATATAATCGTATTGAATTTTGGCAACTTTAACAATTTTAAATTCGGTAATTGTCTTCGATTTTGATACAATTAAATAGTAAACAGCAAAAGGTAGAGATCAGTTAATCGAAAGAAATAGAATCAGACCGAATACGTACAAAAGACATAATAAAACATTTTTATGAAAGTGAAAATTTTTATTACTTCGAAGTTTTTGAATATATGATCCTCAGAAATTTGGAATTCAACCCTTTTCAACAATTTCAAAAGCTTAAATATTTTTAAAACAGTTAATGAAGCAGTAAGAATTATTTTTTGTAAAAACCAAAATATCAGCATGAACTGGTTTTGACTATTAATTATATTAATATTTGGATTGAATGGAGATGAAAATAAATATTTAGAAGTTTCAGAATATATAAGAATCAGTACTTCAAATAGAAGAATTGGAGATAAACCTTTAAGAAAAATCAGTATAATTACAGTTCCTTCAAATGAAATAGTAGTAGTTAAATTTGCTTAATACATATGAGTTATAGAGACAATCTCTATAAACCTATTCTAAAGTAGAATGCTGCAATAAAATAATTGGTTTTTAGAATTGCAATATGAAAAGCCTTTTTTTTTCTATTTATTGAGAAATCTAATATGACTATATTCATATTCTCCAAAAATTGCATATTCCTGAATATTTATTTTTCTTCGGAGAAATAAAATATTTGTCTGCACATTTGTAGTATTTTAGATTTTAAATGTCAGAAGTTCAAATATGCAATAATACAAACATTAAAAAAATGAAATCTTTGGATATTCTTCAAACGATATTACATGTTTACCAATATTTCGTACATTTGTATAAAATTGAAATGTAATTTATATAAAAAGATATAATTCAGAAAATATAGTACGTATCTATGAAAAAATACCCCAGACAGTTTTATTGATAATAAATGAATACGTTCGCATAAAACTGCCACAATAAATTTTCCAATATATAATTGGTGTGTTTCCTGTTAAATTTAAGTTGAAAACTCAAATACATCATTTAATATAAACTGTTGTGCGGCATGTGGGATAATAGGAGATACAGACGGGTTTTTCTCTAATGAGATAATATTCCATACGATTTATTTCAACTGTATTTTCATTAAAAGCAAAGTAGTATATTATTTACATATTTTTCATTACTTATTTCAAAACAGACATCTGCTTCAAAATACATATTAATCTTTTTAATATTGTAGAAAAAGGTATATTTCGCACTGATCTTCATCAAAATTGATTATACATCAAAAATATTTTCAAGTACCATAGTGGATTTATTGTATAGCATTTAAAAAATATATTACATTCTAGCTTGATTTATGAAATAAAATTGTCGATTAAAAGTCTGAACTTTTTCATGGATTTTAATTCGATTTCAAATTAATTATATGAAACATTTTATGCTCGTCTATAAACGAATTAAAAATATTTAATTTTTCGTGCACAAAGTTGGAATCGAAAAAAAAAATAACCCACTTTTCACGAATTTCTGTCTTTCAGATATCTGAACTTCAAAAAGACTCGTCTTTGGAATTATGTTTGTCTGTCTGTGAACACTGTTTCAAGAATACTTTGGGTTAGATTAGATTTTAAGATTTTCTTTTTTTTATATTTAATTGTTATAAATTGTTATCAAGACGAATATTCTTTAAGAAACATTTAAGTTTTTTTAGCAACAAATTGCCATTTTACAAACGAACATATCAATCTTGTGTTGATCTAAAAGAAAAAAAATATTTTTTAGCCTATTTTCGTCATATATTCAAACATTCAATAAAAAGGAATTGAATTTGCGAAATATATGGAAATATAAGAAATTTGATCATTTATAATGTGAAATAGATCTTTTTAGATATATACAATATTTTGTGGATATAGCAGACATGTTCTGCAAAATACCCTCCAACCAATTATTTTTGAGCAATTTATTTGTTCTCAAACTAGTTTATAAAGATGGTATTTTGTAAACAATTTTTCTATTTATTTTCTGATTTATTAGTTCAAAAATCTAATCAGAGTTTTGAAATTATGTACACTTGCATATTATGGCTGACAAAAATATCCTAATATTCTTTTAATTTCTATTTTCAGTTAATTAAAATTTCTATTTTTAATCGATTAATTTAATCAAATTTTGATTTAATAATGATTGTTTCGATATAGTTTTGAATACTAGAAAAAATTATTCCAAGAATATATTAAAATATTCATAATAATAAATTCTAATTTAAAGATTTAAAAAATACAAAATAAAAGAATAAAAAGAATTCAATTGTTTATGTACATAAATAAAAGTACATTTCAAAAAGTTTTTATGGTATGCATATCTACAAATACAAAAATAAATTTTTTATATTTGTTTTCATAAAATACATTACTCAAAAAATTAATAAAACTATTGAATTCTAATAAAATAAAAGGATTTAAAAGTGCTAAACTATGGAAACTAACCATTAATTAGAATTTTTCTTGACACCTTGGCTGTCGTGTTACTCACCAGATTCATGTTTAATATCTAACTAGATGATTTTCTCTACTACAATTAAAAATAGCTAAAAGGGCTTAATTTAATACATGATTCAAATCATAGATGTAAACCATGGCTGCGTACGAACTAATTCAACGAATATCCTTGTGATATTTTTTGACAAAATCATTGCCATTCCAGTAACATAATATTTTCGCCCTCCAGAAATAAATCTGTCTTAAATTTAAGGAATAATGGTATATTAATATAGATCGATTATAATTTTATCACATTAGCAGTTTGATTGAGGACTTAATATCATAAAACATAATATTTGATTTAAAAAAGGAAAAACACTAATACCGCATCTATATCTTTCACAAGAAAAATGACCAAGCATAAACAAACTGTGTATTTGATTTATTTAGAAATATTTTTAATACTGTTTATGTATTAGGGGTTGAATTGTCCTCAAAGATCAGACAAAATTTTATTAAACATTTACTTCTTTGAGTGGCAACATATGTCCCAGATCTTTTGTTATCATCCTCCATAGAAAAGAGCCTCCAGAATGGAAAAAAAAAGGAGAAATTGATTTTCCATCGAAACTGATTCTAAGGATTGATAACAGAAAGCTCGAGAGTTCGTCTAACACCAGTCAAAAATCGCTATCACAAATAATCGAACTGGGTCATGCTGGAACACATTCGGACGGTAATCTTCCGCATTCAATTTACATCCTTCCGGAGAATGGGAACCCGCGGAAGAAAATAGTCCCTTCAAAGAACCCGAGGTCGATTAAAATGCTCCCGACACGACGGGGGAGAATGCAAACGATATTATTTTGTTCCTTTTTTGCCTTCGAGTTTGGCAATAGAAAACGCAGTTTAAATTACTCTCGAAAACGGTTTTTTGAAAAATTCAATTGTTTTCTTTTTTACTTTTCGTTTTCTGTCTACTATTGTGTCTGTAAACTATACGAAGTTGAGGAATTGAATATTTCTTTCTTCTCTTTTCATTTTTTTTTTTTTTTGTTGTTGCTCGAAAGAGGTTTTTTTTTTCAGTTTCCAACTTTAATGGAATATTAGAAAGTGCTAAGTAACAAAGTATTACAGTGGAAATTATTTGTTCTAAGTTTTGCCTTCCCTTTTTTAAAAATCTTTTTGTTTGTACTGAATGAAATGCATTTGTATGCAAATTTTATAAATTGAAAATGTTTATTTTTGTGTATGCGCAATCTAAAGTTCAGGAAGAAAGCAATTTTTTTAAGGACAGATGCATGTTGTTTTTGCTGTATTAACTATCTCAGTAATTCTAAGAGTTTTATTAAAGAAGAAAGTAAAAATTCTTTGAATAAATTATATTTGAATTCTTTACCATATCATTTACATATTCAATTATACATTTGTAATATTCAGATTTATAAGAAAAAATACAATTCGTTTAAGAAGTACTTTAAGAATATTTAAGCATTTATTTTCTGCCCCCAAAAAATCTTTGTTTTGCAGAACATTTTCAATTTATAAAATGTTACTTTTATTTATAAAAAAAAGAATGTATCCTCTGCTTACGGCTAAAAAAATGCGTTTATTTCTCTATATTTAGAAATAAGCAAACTGTGCAAAATCGACTCAATGCTTATTTAAAAAGAATTCACTCAAGTTGCAAGTTACTGTTGTAAGTTTGTAACAACAACAGCAATAACTTTGTTGTAAGTTTGTTGCTGTTTGTACAAGTTGCAAGTTTGAGTTTTGCTATGTACATTTTATTCAAAAGTTAAAAAATATAAATATGTAATATGGATTTACTAATTCCATGAAGCATTTAATTTTTTTTTCACGAACCCATGCATTAGTTTATTTCAGTGACAGACAGTAGTAACAGTTCTTTCAGAAACAATATCTGAAATAAGATTTAACTCCTTCGCATGCAATGACGTATTTAAAACTCGAGCCGAATGACTGAATTTTAAATTTGGAATTCATCGAAAGTATTTAAGTAATTTGAAGAAGAAAATATTTAGTAATTAAGCAACAATCACTTAGAAACTCTACAATATCTGAAATGTCTTAGACATTTTTATCTTACATCTTTAAACGAGCAATTCTTGTATATAAATTTATTCCGTGTATCTCGGAAATGGCTCTAATGATTTTAATCAAATTTTATTAGTTTACTTTTTAAGTTTATCTATAAAGATGTCTTTCCTGAAAAAACTCGATTTTACACAAATAATAATAATGTAATATTGCAGATTATTTCGAATAAAATTGTAACCTATGTGCTTTCATGATTTTGTTTTATTTAAACAAATATTTCATATGTAGGTAAGATTGAAAAAATATTGATATGTAATCTGTACGTGATTCGTTGCCGGTGCCCTGCCCTAGGGGGTAGCAAGTCTTCCCCATGATCTGGGCATTCCGGGTTGCAGTTCTGGTTCGGGCATGATTGTTCTTTATCCTGTGTTCTATCTGTGAGGTGTGTAAAAGAGCCCCCCCCCCGCTGCAAAAAGGGATTGTGCAAATCGAATGTGCGTGTGTCATCTTCATATGAAATAGAAGTCAGGCTTCTCCCTCGGGTACTCAGAGGTCTTTATCCTCAGAAGCTACTACTACCCCTTCCCATGGTAACGCGGACACGACATCATCATCATGTGATTCGTATTTAAATATTTTCTCAAAAAAAAAAAAAAAAAAAAAAGGCTGCTGAGCTAAGCTTGGTCTTCCAGGTACTAGGATTTTAAATGACAATAAATGATCCAAATAAGATGCCTCATCTAATTAGGAAGTTGAATGAGTTTGTAGATCAAAGGGGTGCGGGATGTCATAATTAAGGATTTTTAACATTTAAAAAAAGTTTTTTTTTCAAAGCAATAAAAAGTTTTATTTTTTAAAAAAGCAATCGCTAACGGTTTTTTAAGAACCTTCTTTGTCAAATAGAAATCTAAATTCGGGACGTTATCGATTGATTTCGATATTTTTAAAAACGTTTCTATGTCTACAGAAATAAATTCAGTATAAGGGAGGGGAGGGGAGAAGAGGGGGAGAAAGTGCCAAAAAATGAAAATACTATAAATGAAAAGTTATATAGTTTTTCCATATATAAATTTCTTTTCAGTGATAGTATTTAAATATTAACTATATTATGATATATTTAAACATTATTTTTAATATAAGATATTTAAATATTAATCTTAATGATGTATGATGTATTTAAACTTAATATTTAAATATTTAATATTAAAACAATCTGATGATGTTTACATATTTATCAGATTTAAATATCTTTTTTTAACAGAAAATAATTGGTACCTTTTTTAAATCTAAAATACGGTTCGTTTGCTATCTAAAAATGGTTACTTTTAACCATTTCATAGTCTGCTTTCTTATTTACCATAACTATGTATGCATTTGACATCAAGTTAAATATGCAATAATATCTGACTGCTGAATGAAGAATTGATTACATGTTGCAACTTTCTAGAAATGTTTATTTTCAACAACTTTCTCTTATGCAAAATTATATACTCTTCTCAAAATTATATACAAATTTGTTATGTAATTACACATGGAATATAAAGTATTTCATATATTATTAAATAACATTTATGCATGAAATACTTTGTTCAAAACTTCTCTGGCATCAAGAAACGAAACATACCCATATTCAGCTTAAAGACACCTTCTCTTAAATCCATTCATGTGAACAGCTTCTTTTAACATTACATTGCTTCCAAAGCCCGCCTTTCTCGCCTGAGTTAATCATAATTACTCCCCTGTTCCAGAATCCGCCTTTCAACACTACGAAGCAAATATGAATGCTTGTCCTTCAATTCAGTGCCGCTCCTAAACAACGTGCATAATTGTGAGCAACGCTGAGACGACCACAGAAACGCCTCAGAGCATTAGCACAACTATTTCGATAGCTGGCAAAGGGAAAGCGAGGCTGTGTTGATCGGCCGTCACAATGATTGTCAATGGCTGTGCCGTTGGAAATCCGCCGCATAATGCAACGCCGCTGGAACTGGGAATCTCTGGGAGTGATGTTGACATGGAACAAGTCGCTCTGATGGAATTTTCGCGTGAACTGTGATCTCGTTCCATAGAATGGAATTGCGATCGCTGCTCTTTGGGGTTGCAAGAAATAACGTATCTGAATTACTAATTCTTGACTGAATGCTTTTGTTATCAAAATAATATCGTTAGAACATAGTGATACAATTGCGTGAGCGAATTTTAATAATAGGACATATAATTATCTTTATATCAAAAACCTTAAATAATAAAATTGATACCATTATTATCCTTTAATTGATTTTCAGCGCATTTCCCCAATGATTCCTATCTCTTATTATAACATTGTAAAACAATACGAGAATTATGATTGCATAACGAATATAATAGTACTTATCCTTAACGCATCTCATTTAACCCTTTAAGCTCGGAAAAGTAATTCGCTGTATAATTAATCATCTAATGCAAAGACTCCAAAAAATAAATTGCTTCGAAAAATAAATATAGCTGCTTTAATTTGAATTCTCCTGTTTAATTAATTAGCATCTTCTTATTAATCTGCAGGTATTTTTAACAGTCAAAATTAAACAAATAAATAAAAAGTTATAATGATGCACTGTCTTGAATAGTGAGCAAGAGCCACCACCCGAATGCAAAGGGTTAAAACCCTGTTGTGCAAACAAACTTTTTATTTTATTAGCTTTAAAAATGCTAATTATATCAAATGCTGCTATGTGTTGATAACTTATAATTTCTAAATTCTATTGTAACTTTAAGAATTTAGATAGTATGAAATCTATTTATCAAATGCAAATTCCTTTTACATTTTATTGATGCAGTTAAAAATTATATCTGAAATTTCTCTGCCATACCTGACTTGTTTTATCAGAGAGGGTTTTTGCCTAGTTTGTAAATTACTCGAGTATCTTTTATTGGTTGAGTTTCTTTGTTCAGATATTAATCGGATGACATAATACATGGTCAAAGTTAAACTCACGCTGTCATCTTGTGTTTGATTTAGATATTAAAAACACATTTCTTTTAAAGATAAATAATCAAGATATTACCTCTTAACTTTATGAATTACACTATTTGATGAGTGAGTAAGTGGTGCATTCACTTTCAGTCCTACTTATTACATATTCTTTCTTACCCAAAGCTCACTTCTGTAAATACCTCGTGCAATAAACTTGTGTGTTTGAGATCTCTGGAGTTTTGCTGGTGTGGTGCGGAAGCTTGGAAGGAGAGGGTGTCAATTCAGGTGTCGTCCTCATCATCTGACTGCAGTTCAAAATTACGAGGTCCGTTCCGAAATAAACCTAGTGTAGCATTATATACATCTGGATTTTTCTTTCAAATTTTTCCTCAAATATATCACACAAGTTTTCATTATTTGCATATATTTAAACATATGAGGAAAAGTATCTTATTTTTATTTTAACAGTAAAGTTTTGAATAACTTTTTTTTAAATCAAATCTTTTCTCGATTTTTGTGCTTTGGCTTCATTCTGTTTTTTTAAGTTGGTGAATTCTACTGGTTTAAAATAATTAGATAAATGATTTTTTTTGTTTACAGAATCGAAGTTGCCCGTTATTTTTTATGAAAAGAGAGAGAGAAAAAAAAAAAACTTAAAAAATGTGAAACACAATGGTATTTTCAAAAATAAAATTAATATCATAATGAAAAAAAACTTGTTGATAAATTCATTTAGATTTTCCTCGCTAATGAGTTGAGTATTTTTGTGCTTTTATTTCTTTTTCATTTTACACCCAACAACAAAGTTAAAGAAATGTAAACTTTTATATTGCCGTATTTGTCAGAGTTTAGCCTTAAAAATAAATTCGGTAAAATTTATGAAGTTATGAAAGCAATTTCATGAATTTCATTTAATGAACTAGTGAAAAGATTTTCGTCCTCATTTTAAAGAACAACTATTTTTTCCCTGTTGATTAAAACGTACCTAATACTAAGTTTCACACGCACATTTTTATAATCAGCTGCATTTGAACAAGTATATAAAAACGAAATGAATTTTTAACGATGAGGGAAAAATGTAAATACGGGTTGTGTTTGCGTGTCTGTAATTTTATTAAAGTTCCCTACAAAAATTGGTAGAAATTTCTTAATAGAAAAGAAGTACCTTTTAAAAAAATATTTTCTCTGTGTGGTTCTGTAAATTTTGAATTCACTGAAGGATTAAATCTTATTCCTCTTTTGAAAATTTAAAAATATGGAAACTTAAAAATGTGGAGTTTTGCAAAAGTCAAACAAATAATTATTTTTCTAAAAGGATTATTATAAACTTTCCAACTAAATCATGTCATAAAATCTCAAGACTTTCTAAATCAAACACACACAACTGTATTAAATCAAAGTTCAGTAACTAAACAAACACACGATCCCATTAATTACATCACTGCGGCGTGGTTAATAACATTGAACATTGGCCTTTTTTTATCTTTATAACACAATAACAGAAACTTTTTTTAACATCCGGAAAACAAATAAATGAATACAATACGAAGATTTACTTATAACAGAGCTTCTCAAGATTAATTTTTAGTCAGAAAAAAAAGATGACCTGAGGGAAAACCGCCAAATCCAATAAATGCAATGGAGAAAATAATTCCACGGATGGTTAGAACTTTTATTTGAAGATCATACCCTCCGGAGAAAAAAATGATCTCCCAATTACTACAAGCCTTGACAAGTAAAAACCTGGTTTATGACAAAATCGTCCCACAATCTCGATTTATTATCTCTAATGAGCGCTTGCCATAGCTTTACATAATAATCGTGTAGCATATGGAACGCAGAACAAATAAAGAACTGCAAACATCTGGCCCAATTTCCAACAGGCGAGGATTTATCGTCTGCGCAAAGTTAAAACACAAACGAATGGCACGAATAATTATCGAATGAAAATTTAATTAAGCGCTAAATGAATATGAGCGCTGGTACAAAAAAAAATACATATTTGTTAGGAAAACAAAGATTGTGAGGAATATCTTTTGTTTGAGAAGCAAATGAAATGGAATATGAGGTTTTTGTATAGAGTATAAATTCAATAAAGGGTTAAATATGAATATAATGCTTCATACATAAATAAGGAGATCCATAGAAATCATATATTCTTCTACAAATAAAATAAATACATCATTACTGTTTAATTTTAGATTATTTACAAAACGAATGTAATGCATTCTAAATAGCCAATTATTGTTAGCATAAATAACATCTTCCCAAAGTGTTTTAACTCATTCAACGCTATAGACGAGGTATCTCGTCTTTCAGGTATTAAAAATTATAGGTTTCTGACTGAGAAAATTGAACTCTAATGTCATTTTAGATAAGTTGAACCTTCTAGTACATGTCTGAAAAATACCTTCCCTTTTTTTTTCATTTATTTTTTGAATGAAAATGTCGACAGCGAAAATAATTGATATTTGTCTTTTCATGGAGTTTTTATTTAATTCGTCCTTAGCGATAAATGTGCTAATTGAAAATAACTCGTAGAAGTAAGATTTATGAAGACACTTTATGGAATTATTCCCTTCCTCTCCCAAAAAAATAGGGTTGACACAATTAACAAGAAGTCAAGAAAAAAAACAACTACAACCAAGATTAAAAATATAAATAGTATAAAAATATAAAAAAAGACAGAAAATTCAACTTTACTAAGTCGGATAATTATTTTAAAGCATAAGCGAAAATACGGATTGAACAAAAACGCAAACTCTATATGTACGTTTAACCAAATGATGATATAACTGAATCTCTATTCAGAACATTGTAGAAAATAAAACATAAGTATTCACATGAATGCTGGGAATATGTATAAAAATATTAAAGGCCAAATGCATAAAAAATGAATGAGACAGAAACATAAAATAAATAAAATAAAAAACACGAAAAAGTGCTTTTTCCGTGCCTTGTTCTTTTTGACTTCCTTTACTTGATATCTATTAATTAAGCTGACGTTTCGAAATTATGATATTTATATATCTATTGTACTCTTTTGTCAAACAAAATATTAAATAAAGCTGTAATACTAAGACGATTTATAACAGAAGAACCATTAATTTATGCTCTCTATGGTTTTTTTAGAGACTTTCTTTTGTTTTCTTCGCCATCTTTAAGAAGGATACGACAGAGGTTTTGAGCGTGTTATGATTTTTGTATTATGTTGGTGTTCTATATTGTTACAAATAGGATTTAATCCTAACCTAAGAGAATACTTATGTCACTTTTTCATCTTTTAACTTTCAAAAGGTATCTAATCCCAATCCTATTTTCTATAAAGCTTGGCTTTTCCTTATTACAAACCTTAGTATAGATTTTCCTTTATTCACAGAAAATATTTTCGTAGATTTTTTTTCTTTATTCTAAAGCTCCATTCCAATTTTACATGGACACCTATACGCTTATGATTATTGCAACTTACACGAAGTCTTCATTCCTTGAAAATTTTTAGCCAATCGCTAAATTTAGTAACTCAAAAGGAGTAACTGGATTCATATCCCTCGCGAACAGGATAAAAACAGGAAACTCCGTTAAAGAAAGCTAGAAAAGAAGAAATATATAAAGAAAATACTTTTTTTTTCTCACTGCTTCACCGAACTTCAACTTCACGTATCTTGTTTATTTTCACAGGCCCCCGTCTTATATAAAAGTGCAGTTCTTTTAACTATTATTCATTCTTTCGGCATAATTCCAATAAATCCGTTTAGGCGCTTCAAAGCGATATCTCGTCTCTCCTGAGAAATTCCAGGGATCATTTTAACTTCGACGTCTCTTTTTGAAAAAAAGAATTCCGAATAAAAAGAAAATCCTACGGGGTTGCATTTAGTTGCTGCAAAGGCTTCAAAAAATCCCCCGTGGAAATGAAAAACATCTCAATCTACAGGAATACATATAGATGCAATACCTTGTTCAAATAAACTGAACGAATAAGGCGAACTTGATTTTCTGAAGAACATTTTCTTTTTCGTATTGTCACTATATTTGCAGTTTCGAAGTTTTTTTTCTTCTGGTGCACGTACATATGATATAAAGAAGTATAGACCAACTAGGATTTTTATGTTAAAATCGCAATTTTTTCACTTCATAAGCATGGTAAATAAATATGTCCCCCTATTAAGATTAAAACTTAAAAGTTTTAAATAAGAATGAGTGCGAAAAAAAAAGGATAAATCATTTTAGTAAAAGAGAGTAATGAGATATATCATCTGAAAGTATAATGTATCTATTGGGGAAAAAATTATTTTCAATCCTTTAGATCTCAACAAAGAGTTGCAATGGTCAAAATTTACACAAGTAAAAAAACACTAGAAATAGTTTCAATTAGCATAAAAATCTTTGAAAAAATGACTTGAATATTTAAACAAATTTTGAAGCAAAAAATAATCTGTTGCATTATTGTCCGATATAACATGGTTTTTTGCCGCATATTCCCCTATTTATTTTAAACTCCTATTCCCCTTTTATTAGTATATTTTATTTATTTATAGTAAAGTCCCCTATTTGTTAGTATATTTTAAAGCAGTTTCGTGGCCGAAGAGTGAGAAGACACTTCGAATTTTTAAATTTCGCTTTTATTCCATCCCGAGAGGCATAATTCATGCACAAGAAACACAGAAAAACTGGCGGCCATTCACAAGCGATACAAGAGCAGAAGAAAAATATTCATCCCCAATGATTATGTGCAATGAGATTCTGATAGGGATTTCTGTACACGTGTCGATTTAGGATAGGGAAATCTAGGTATCTTTTAAAAAGAATTGGCTCAGCCTGCCAATTTTTTATCCCTTCACTCAGAAAGTGGGAACCGCTGATTTAAGCATATTTTACAGAGCTTCTGTAGCATTAATTAAATAAAAAAAAGATGGAATTGGATCAGGAAATAAGAGAGCATTTTAGAATGAAGTTAATATGGGCTAAATTCAGATAAAAATTAGGAAATTAATTAGCATTTAATTTAGATTTAAAAATATCATTATATATATATATATATGCATAAATATAATTTAATTCAGTCAGAACCTAAATAGTGGTGATAATTTCAAAAATTGATTTGAATTAAAGAAAAATTGAAAATTGATAAATATTTTATTTCACATCTTTTTAGGATGTAAAAACAATTATACTAACATAACATTTCTTTTTCTTCGGAAATACAATCAGTATTTTTAAGCAAAAATCACACGGTTCTTATCGAAATGTGCAGTATATTCTATCAAAAACAAACTATTCATAAAAAAATGTGAGATTACGTTATATTTTTGAAATAAATTATCTATACAAAATTAGGAAAACATGTAATTTTTACGACTAAGTAGGGATTTTTTTTGTCTAAATGATTTCATATTTTTCAAGCATACAACGTAACTTCACATCTTAAACAGCATTTTAGAGAATGACCAAGCATTATATTATGATAATTAAATATATTGATAAAGTATAATTACTATGAATGAGTTATTAAGTAAACCAAAACATTTCGAGATTCTATATTTTTATAGCTCATATTAAATTCGTACTCCATATAGCTAGAATATTAATCAGAAATCTGAAGTTTAGCGGAATTCCTTTGAAAAAACTTTTTCTTCATTGACAATTTTTCATTTCATTACATATCACATAAATAAAAACTTATTTCACGAAATTGAAACTATATAGGTAGAAATATCGACAAATATAATTGCGCTTAAATCGTAGAGCTAATCAACGCTACATTAGAAATCGCATAAATCAAAAGTTAGCAGTTTTTTGCGCAACATTGAACAGATGTGCATAGAGCTAAAATATTTTTATTTTTCTAGAATGCTTTTGTATTTTGTTAAAAAAAATTCTTGGATGGAAAATAAATATGGACTGGAAGTTCCTTATCTTATTGTTTGTCATGTGCGGAAGTTTAAGACATGCAATTTTAGAAATTACTCATTTGAGAATTGTTGCCTTTCATTACAAATCTTTTAGATCCATTCTTCCGATGTACTTTTACAACTGGAGCCAGTTTTTCTTTCTAATCAAAATCGCTACTTTTCTGAGACAGCTCATCAAGTATTCCAGGCATACATTTGACGGTATCTTCGTAAGCATGATTCAAACTAGAAATCATCAACCTACCTGTTTTTTTTTTATGTGCTCTGTTTTCCAAGTTTCAGAAAAGGTCTCTGATAAAGAATGCTCCTCAAATAATGTATAGAAGAAGCGGCTATACTGAATTATTCGGGCTCTGTCAGCGGAGAACCCTCTTCTTTCTTGACCACAAAAATCAGGACATGTCAACAAGAGCCATCCGATATTCCTAACGACATCTGTTTACCTAACTCCACAAACAGAGATCTCTTCTTCGCCTAACAACCAGATGTCCCCGGCAGATGGCGAAACTCTTTCAATCAACAAACAGCAAAAACTCCAGCCGGTTTTGAAGGGGGATGATTCGTTAGGGTTTCTATGCCGTTCTCTGATCTGTTTGGACTTCTTGGATGGAGAAATTCCTCGAAAATTCCTAATAATGTAGTAAGTTTGTTTTGCCGAAAGAAAGGGAGATTTAAGCTTACTGCAAAGTTGTTCTTTTTTTGGAGATAGTAAAAGAGGGAAACGAACTCTAAGCTGAATTATTCAGTTTAAAGCTGGAACGAGATTACCTATTCGAATGATACAGAGAAATATTATTCAACGAAATAAAACTCAGTATTAATAATGGCAGTTGTAAACATTATGTATCATTTTGTAAGCACATGACACACTCGTTTAATCATCCACTTATTGCAATTTGAATTTGATCTTGATATCCACTGATTTTGCTTGAAGAAGTATAAATTTTTTTAATCTAAATAATTTTCCAATGATTTAAATTGAGTTTGTCTTTTATTATGGCTTGGATAATTCTCTAAAACTGCTCTTTCCTTTCAATATATAACTACTTTTATTTAAATCTTCTCATTCCAATGAGAATGTGTTAATTGAGTCATCAAAATCTTGGATTCTTGTATTTCAAAATTATTATCATGGTTCATTTGAACTGGTAGAGGATAATTTTGAATTATTCAGTCATTAAGACGTGATTGACGTTATTTTTCATATAATGTTTGAAATTCTATACAATTTCTCAAAGATATTAATAAGGAATTTGAACTAAACCTTCAACACACACATCTATTTTTTAAATATAAGCACATGTATGGGATCTTTTTGACCCCAAATAGTCAAATGCTTACTGTTTATATTATTGGCTCTTTTATAGAAATAAAGTAAGGTCGCAGTATATGAATATTTTTTCCATGCAAATATATTCTATTTAAGACACAAATGCGAATTTTGAGAGAAAAAAAAATTGAATTTAATCTTTTTTTTTCTTATACTTTCTGGGTATTCATTTCCTTCTTGTCCATTCTATTAATTTAAAACTTTTTAAAATAAGTAATTCATATTATAAGATAATGCATTTTATATAATCATGTACCCCTTTGTTGAAGTGCAGGAATAGACTTTCGATCAGGTATTCAGAATCTGCATTTAGTTCCGATTTTCTATAATGATCAGTTTCCAAAATTTCATCAATATCTGACGAATCCGAACTTTTGTCATTTTCATGATCAGTAGAAACACTTGCGTGAAGATATCTGAATCTTTGTTGCTCATCTTCACATACTGTCATAGCCATGACATTACAAGAATGTGAAAGGCTAGTACGCGTAGGGTCAATCGTTATGATAATCATCTCAACCCTTCCATAAAAAATGAGATCATTGATTTCTACTGTTCTAGTCATTTTTTAGCTTTTCCGTGAAGAATATGATTTAACAGAAGTAAATTTTTATAAATTCTTAGAATCTACAAACAAAAGAGAAAGTGTGAAGTCAATAAGAAGCCGTGGGTGGGTGTGCTGGTGGGTTAATATTTGAAATTGAAATTTTCTTCAAACAGATGCTTCTAAGTAGAAACATTCAATAATTTTAAAACCAACTTTATTCAAAGACTACAAGTCATGGCACAGAGTCATTCTTGCATTGATACGACATTGACCTACAATTTTGACTTATGTAAATGCGTACATCGCATGATTCTGTTTGCGTCTAAAGTTGTTTTAATGTAGATTTTATGGACAGATGTTTTTGATAGTTAAGAATTTAGCAAATAATTATCTGACTACTGTAATATGACGAATAAAACTTGGCAAATATGCAAATAATTTTATACTGTTCGTTTCAGTTCTGAGACGACCACTTTTCGGTGGTTCTATCTCACTAAGGGGTGACACACGGAAGGATGTGCGCTATTTCTGGAATTTACTTTATTGGTGAATGTAAACATCTCCTCCTTTCTTCTTTCCTCTCACTCCCTATTTTGTCGAATTAAACCCATCCTAACGCATGCGCAGAAGAGTTTTAGAATCTGTTGGTAAACAATACTTTACATACTATGATTCCAACATGTGTTGTGCATAATTTAAGTGATGCGACAGAATCTTTGTAAAATGTGAAAGTTTAAAAATGTTGAAATGGATACTAAATATACGACCATTTTTCAACGCCAATTGCGGAATTATAGAATAGGTAATTACTTTAGTGATAAAATAGTTTTACACAGAAAGTAAATGTTTGTAAAAATTTATAAATTCGGAATAATTTGCAAATGAATGGAAACATAAATATGTGCTTAAACAAAAAGGTGGAAATGAAAGAATATTTTTGACGAAACCGAAATGTATTTGTAACATAACAAGGTAACCAACCAGGGAATTATGCAGTTTATGAAATAATGCTTTAGACAGATATGTTAACGGCCCGTTTTCATTCAACACGAAAGCTACTTTAGCGATGAGACATGTAACTTTGACCACTTTAAGATAATGAGTATAACATCTTAGCTGACAACCATTTACTGATTTCTCATCACACCTACGATAGATTTAATGTTCATCAAGTCTTTCACTACGGATCTTTAGGGAAACTGAGTATCGAAAATTGAAATTTTGGAAATTGAGTTCTCCTTATCAAAGCTAAGATTTTACCACAAGGTACCGTTGCTGGTACATTAAGTAGATCAAGATACTTGCCTCAATAACGGCATATAAACGCTGACTGTTTCATCTAGCATTCAGGAATATAATTCTGTGGAAATTGCGATTCTTTTCTAAATAGTTAATAGTGATTTTATGCGATACACCAAATTTTGGAAAGACAAATACTGTAAACTAATTAGTAAAACTCTGAACTTAGTAAAAGAGGTTTTGAATATGTTAATCCTGGGATAATCCCATGAACAAATGCAGGAGTTTTAAATTTGTAAAAAACTATAATTATGAGAAAATAGATTCTTAGGTACGTAATGTCTGAATTTAATCGAAAATTACTCCATTTTTATTTGGTGCTGATTCATTATATTAGACACATAATTTGCTTCCAACGAATTAATTGCAATTAAAGTCAATATTATTATAAGAGGGACATAAATTTTAGATTTATTTATAAAGATAAATAAAAAAAAACATATTGAATCTCAAATATTGAGTTCGGAACATTATGAGCATTATAATAGTATAAGCTTGATTCTTCTGGGATCAGGTTTGATTAATTCAGCCGTAACATTCTGTATCTAACAATTTTTTACATCGCGCAGCTTACAGAAAAAAGAACTGCCAGCCTTAAAGAATTTTTAGTTTAATAAAAGCAAAAGTGAAATGATCCCTTAGATATGAAAAGCTAAAACAAGCAATTATGTAAATTTTAATATTTCTAAAAAAACTTACTTGTGAAAAAATGATAAAATAATAAAATTCCTTTGAATTTCTATCAAAACTATGAAACATTGTCACAAATTATGTTTAAAATATGTTTTGGCAAAATTTGAAATTGATTTAATTCAATTTGGTTAAGTTCACCGGCGCCAAAATAATTTTTGATGCTGTTCCAAACATGTGGATTTAAGTCTTCTTTTAAAAGGTTTTCAAAAATTCTATCATATCTCATGACTTGTCAACATAAGCTCTGAAAAAAGAAGTGTTAAAAAAAGTTTTCAGATCAAATAATAAAAACCATCATTAAAAAAATAATTGGTGAATTTCATGAAGAACGTTTCTCAATTTGTTAAACAGAGAATGAAAGTTGTTGATATGTGGGCACTCTATTAGAATACAAAGAATCGACACTGAGTACTGTCATGTTAACAAAGAGCGGATGCTTCTTTAAAAAACAAATATTTAAGCACAAGTCAAATAAAACTGATTATTTATTAGCTTTAAAATGTGCCAAGCTTTCTGTTAGGTAGTAAAGGATTTAGACATGTTGCGGCTCTAGGCAAGCTATATTATGAGGCCATTCTTTTAATAAACAGGTCAATTAAGTTTCAGTTTCAACATAATTTTAATCTGACCAAAATGTTGAGGATTTACTGTGCTTTAACTTCTTTTATTTTGGTAACTTTAAGAAAGTTATTTTTTTCTTTCATTTAATTATGATAACGGAAGACTGTCATATTTCCCTTTTATACCCATAATTATGGAACTCAAGATTGTCATATTTCACTTTTGTACCCATAATTATGGAATTCAAGACTGTTATTTTTCACTTTTGTACCCATAATTATGGAATTCAAGACTGTTATTTTTCACTTTTGTACCCATAATTATGGAATTCAAGACTGTTATTTTTCACTTTTGTACCCATAATTATGGAATTCAAGACTGTTATTTTTCACTTTTATACCCATAATTAAGGAACTCAAGACTGTCATATTTCACTTTTGTACCCATTATTTCACGTTTGTACTCAAAATTATTGAAGCAGACGTCAATGTTCATTAAGATAGTGAATATACTAGGATAATTGTAAATAATAGTCATGTTAAAGTAATGAGATATATAGAAAACTACATTAACAATCATAGTATTATCCCAATATTTTAGATTTCACGGAATTTATATTTTTTATACCAGAAAAATAAAGTTTTTAAATTGATCTGTTTGGGGCCACCTTACAGCTTAGCGGTTCTAGGTAACTGTCTAGTCAGTAGTTCACCATTGTATTAGCTAGTCTAAGCTGTTAGTCAATGAGTTGTTTAATTGTAAATTTTTTTTAATGAAAGTGCACTGAATTTGACATTTTAAGAGACGTTAACACACTTTCTGATACCACAAGCAAGGTAAGAAGAATTTAAATTATTAGAAGGTAGATTTTTCTATACATGAGTCAGTTCTTTGCCAGATATATTAATGGTAATAGGGAAAATAAATGGTATTAGAAATAAAGTGGTACCACTCAAAAATTAATCTTTATAATTTTAAAAGCTTAAAAACAGTTTTGGTGTTATAAAATAGTCTGCAATTATTATGGAAACATTACATTACTGTTTAATAATATTACTAAGATTTTGCAAACCCTATTCTTCGTGGACATTGCTACCCAATAATAATAAAAAGAAATGTGTGTACGTGGAGTTGAAGCCCTCCAGGCTAAACCATTTGATCTACAGCTACGGAATTTGGTTCGGTTTATATACACCTTGCAGCATGAAAATATGTAACGCGAAGCCATTTTTTAGAAATCACATTTAATTAAAAATTAAGCTGAATTTTGTCGTTTTTCTGCGATAATTTTCTGAACTAGTACAGCACGATAATTTTTGGATCTTTTAGAAATTAAAAAAAAATATTTTGTAAATTATACTAATTTAATAGTTATGCAAATTTTTTCTAAATTTTGGAATTTAAAAAAATATTTTTACGTCTAATTTCAAACAACAAATCATATTGTTGCCCTGAAATTCAAACTATTTTAATTGTTTCATGAAATGTTTAATCGCATGATTTTCATTCATTATGGAACGTTATAGATAGCTTTTGTTTAATATCTGTGTTGTTTACAAAACGAATAAAAAGGTAAAATTGCGAAGATAAATGTATCGCACATTTCATTTTTTAATAAAATGTGATGTTATGAGATTAATATATATTAAAAAGGTTTTTTTGTAAATAATGAACAAAAGATATGAAACTCAATTAAAATAACAGGACCTTAATGTCTATATATTTTACGGAGGCATCAAATTATATCTAAAAATTTTAAACATAATTAAATATTATCAATATTCTCGGGCCGTGGTAACCTGGTGGTAAAGCCTCGGATTCGTCACCAGAGGGTTTCAGGTTCGAGACCCGATTCCACCGAAGAACCGTCGTGTGAGCGGGTCTGGTGCACATTAAATCTCTCGGGGCCAAGCATCCTCCCACTAGTGTGGTGTAGAAATTTGGAGAAGGGAGTGCTATCTCATGTGCCGTTCTTGTCATCTCACCGCGGTTCAAAATGACGAGGTCCGTCCCAAATTAGCCCTTGTGCAGCTTTAAAACGGGATGTTAATAAAACTAAAAAAAATAAAACATAAATACTCCCTGCGAACCAGCTGGACTTCAAAGGCGAGTAGATGACGAATAAAAAATAAAGTTACAGAACCGCGACAGGTAAAAGATAGGTGAACCAACCAATTAAATTGACACTATTATGTCATGGACCATTACCATTAGAAGGGGTAGTATGCATAATGAATAAAGAATATGTAAAGTTACCTAACATTTAAAAATAGATTACTGACTGTATTAAGTATAGATTACTGACTGACATGAAGATATTCATAAACTGAAATGAAATGTAATTAATATCCTTGGACAACCAGCTAGTCGCCATAGGTAACTAGTAAATAATACCTGCTAAATTTGATTGTTCAACGGGGTATTAAATTCTGTGCGTAATTATTTCACAGCACGCTATGCATAAATAAACATATTTATGCATATCCTAAATTAAAAAGCCTATAAACATATTTAAAAAAATAATAAAATGTGGATTTTTATGCCTCTATAATTTTTACTGTTTTTTGTATAAAGGTCAGAACCATTTGCTTTGCGCTTAATTCCCTTTATTGCAACGAAAAAAAAATCCTTTGAAAAATAATTGCTTTTTTATATTTGTACTAATTTAATTAATGGAAAATGAAACAAAAGAACTTTATTATACGTAATTCATGACAGTAAATCGAAAAGTTAATTTATTACCTAGAATTTTTTAGCCCTCCCCCCAAAAAACAGACAAATAATTTTATTGATAATTGTTTGCAAGCATTTTTGTGAAGCATCATTTTTCACTTGTCAAAAAAACAACATAAAAGTGGAAGGAAAAAAAGAATCAATGCAGCCGTGACTAGAAATAATCAGCCACAAAATACAAACGAATCATTATTAACAAAGGAATTCACCCGAGCTAAATTCATTAGTTTTACCAACAAAACGACAAATTGAATTAAGAGAACGTTGATAGAAGATCACAACGGATGAAACTTTTGATCAACAAACTGAAGCCAAATAATTGAGTTTTGATGTTCATTTGATCCTGAGAACTCACAAAATCCACATTTTTGCTTAAAGGATACGGCACTGATGAGGGGAAATTCTTTTCTGAAGAATTAATGAAGTTTGTCAACTTCATTTCTCTATAATTAGGAGACAACATTTCCTTTACCAGTGCACATCTATCATCAAATTAGATATAAAAATATTCTAGAATTGTTTACTGAAATGTTAATGAATTAGCAATTCTGCCAGTAAAATTTAACCCTTTTGATTTAATGAGATATAACAAGAATGGTATCATTCTTTTGAGCTTGTTTTTCCATTTCATATAAACAAGTTTTTTAAGCTGTAACCTTAACCTTTTGAAGTTTGTTACGAGTTGCTGATGCAGGGAAGTTAATTCATGGATTCTCTGGAAAATAATTTGATTTTAAGAGAAGTCGAAAGCAATTAATTATTTTATCAAAATATACTTTCAAATTGGAATAAGTCTTGAGGATTTTGCCGAAAATAGCCTAAAACATTTGCATTTTATGGCAAAGACGGGAACAAATTAAAATTTAGATAAGAGCAAATGCTTAAACTATCTGTTGATACACGTACTAATTAATGTTGATTTTTACAAAGCTGAAGATAAATAAATTAGACGATATATTGGGAAATATATTACAATAAATAATTCTCTTTAAAAAATAAGACATTAAAAGACGTACAAAGTTTTCAAAAGGAAAACTGAGAAAACCTAGCAGCAGAACTGTTTGTTTCTAATCTGCATGTTTAAAAATCTTCTAAGACAATAATAAAAACATGATTTCCACCCTCATTTGTTTCCTCTTTAAAGAAATTTAATTATTTCAAGCATCATTTATATAATTTAATAAAAACGAAAAATATCGAAATGAGTATGAAAAAAAATAACCTCGCGAGTTTTTAATATTTTTCATTTTTTTGGTATAAACCAAACAAAGATACTTTGGCGCTCTCAGGAAGATTTGAATAATGAAATATATTATTTACATTTAATATATATGAAATATTTTGATTAAAATCTGTTTATGGAATTATTAATTACGAAGATTGAAAACATAATTATGGTAATAATTACATAATTACGGTACAGCATTTGTCATAGTTCGAATTCTTTAATAATCTTCAGTGAAATTATCAGCGCTGTATGCAATAACTCTTTTACAATGAAACCGAGAGCAGTACCAGCTCTATTGATTGTTCGGACGAAGCAGTCTATGGCTTATAGAAATGGTCAATGATTCTGGAAATATTCGTGAGCAATCATTGCCTTTTTCTAACTTTTTGCTCTTCGATTCATTTTGTATTAGCTAGATTTAAAATCCTGCGATTGCAAATGCTTATGATTCAAATGCCAAGGAGAAACTACATCGGTTTATTTGAAATTTTTTTAGTAAGTTTATTGTTAAGTAATAACTGTCTTCATCTGCTTAAAATTAATAATTGGCTTCAGATTTATAGTCCAGAATTCGATATAATGTGCTTAGGAACCAATTATAATTTTCTAGAAAATACAAAAATTATATCGCATGCAATTGCAGCGTGCGTCCAAAATATCAGACCATCGATATATGGTTCAGAAGGGGTATATTTATAATGATTCACTAATTACATTTATTCAGTTTCACTATTTTTATGTATGTAAAAATAAAAATTTGTAATTGATTATTTAGTCACTACCAGTCATACTGTTTAGAGTTTTGAACACTGATGTATTCTCAATGACATTTAATATTATCAGAACTTAATAGTTAAAATATTTTAACTATTAAATGTGTGAGATCCTACTACAGAGCATATTTGCAGAAAAAGTTAATTTTATGTTCCCATAATATTTATAAGAATGAATTATAATAAAAAGTTTAAAACCTTAAACAAGTTATATCAAAACAATTACTTATTCTTTAACAAAAGTGTGCCTTCAGAAATATTTTTCTTTACTTTTGTATTTAATAAAAATAATTTTTTTAGTAATGATATAGACATAATCACTAAATCATGAACTGCTAATAAATAATATGTGGTATTTAGTTTAAACCGGTATTTAATTAATTCGAACTCAGAATTTGAATTTCGATAATGACATTTAGGAATTTTTCACTATTAAAATTTTGGATTTTTCAGATTATATTCCAGCCGTATAGTTCTCAAATTACATTAGATCTAAAACACATTACAAGTCTAAAAATAATCGCAAATTTATTATTACATGCAAAAAAATGAGAATGAATTAAGAATTTTTCAAGCATGCTATTTTACTATTTACTTATTATGGGATAGATATGATTGCTTAATTTTTATAAATTCTTTAATTTGAATCGCAGATCTCAAATGCATAAAACTACTTCTTAGACATTTAAAAGTTCTTACTTTGAAAATAATAACTTGCATTGCTGAAAGGCGCATTTCATTTAATTAAATGCAATTCGCCAGGGAAAAAAATAAATAAAAGGTCGTTGTCTTTGTATCCATCTTCTTACCAAACTTCAAATGTATTGCGAAAACTGTAATTGAATAAATAAGAAAATCTCTTCTCAATGTTAAAAACAGACTCTAGTAATAAGAAGAAATAAAACCCCATTAAAATCTTTAGTCTTTACGTTTCATGGAAATTTAAATTACTTTCTTTTACAGATTGGAAGAAAGACGGGTACTCTTTTTAGTAGGAAAAAAATCGATTAGGCGCATGTAATGAGAAGTAAACTAACGGAACAAAACGAAACAGTAAAACTAAAACCTCCTACTCCATTTCGTCTCTGTGAAAATAAAAAGCAGATGGATGTGTTGCAAAGAAAACAACATTTAAGTGAAAAAACAAACAAACACTGGAAACAAATATCAGTAATGAAAATAAATGGGATCAAGCTGCCGTAGATTTGTTAATGGCGTCAGTTTCTTATAAGTACTATTAATGGACTAAATGAGCTCAGCAGTACGAAACTAAATACATTAACTAAAATGCTTTATATTACCATTTACAAAGCAAGCAATTAAGTGTTTTTGCTTAACGCCTGCTTTTAAACTTGCCTGCAGTGAATTAGTATTTTGTTCCATGCCAGCAATAAAAAGCTACGCGTCGCCGGGGACTCCAGTCTGAGGTCAGAGATTCATTCCTAAACAAAGAAAGGGGGAGGAAAGCATACACAATAGAAAGAAAGAATGATAATACCAGAACAAGGCTTGGTCGAGAAAGTGACTGAACTGACTTGTTAAGAGACGAGTTTAATTTGTTTTTCTAAGTTACAACTTAATTAAAATTAAATAATAGTTACCACAACTTATTATGTGGTTTTAAATTTCATTTAACATTTACTTCGTGTTTTAAGGTTTAAATATTTAACGTTCTTTGTTTCTAAGCAATGTCTTTTTTACTTTCACATGTATGAAGTTTATGAAGATAAAATTTTTTTAAGGGTTAAAATATTCGACATTTAGATTTCGAAGGTAACTTGACATTCCAGGTCTCCCTGAGTCCGCAAATAGTATTTTTGGAACTATGCCAGTCGGAACACAAATACTCAAAATTAGATAAAATAATTATGTTAAAATAAAGATACTTGGAACTTTATACTTTACAAAATAAAAGATACTTTTATTACAAAATAAGATTAAAAGATTATTTTATTACAAAATAAAGGAATAAAGATACTTTATAAAATAAAATGATAAATTATTGTCCAATTTCGTAAGGAGATCATCAATGGGAAATGAATCCTTTTGCATGTGCTTGCATGTATGATAAATCAACCAGTGGTAGTAGTCTCCCAAAACTTTCTCGCATATTTTTTGTAAAATTAATATCATCACTCTCTGTTAAAAAAAAAGAAAAAAAAAACTCTATGAAGTTTGATTAAAATAGAAAACACTTCTTCGTATGGCAATGAGTACCATAGTTAAGAAATATTAACATTTTTCGTGAAGTAAGCATTTTTACTGAATCTATCATATGAACCTTGCCATGCATTTTGTTGAATAATAATATCTGAGTTTCAACTATCAACTCAGATACTATTATCAGTTGAATAATAATATCTGAGGCGTTCTTTCCAATTAACTAAATACAAAATTTGATAGAGAATTAGAGTTGTCAAAAATAAAACAGATAACCCTATTTGTTGAATAATATTTAAGTCGTTACTTTTTTTGAATTATCACGTTTAAATGCTTTTGAAAGTACATATCGACAGTCGCAGTTTGCTCAAAATATGACAGGTGTTTACAATATAAATATTAAATGTGTGTTCTGAATTTGATACATCCAATTGCCTTCCTTTTGGTAGTTATAGCTTATATTCGAACAGCCGGACATGCAGATTTCCTCTGAATAGATTTTACTAAAAATTTGATAGAAATCTACAAATTTGATGTAAAGATTACATACCAAATTTTTTCCATCTGGCTCAAAGCATTTTGAGAGATGGAGAGACAGACATAATACCAAAAAAAAATGTGTATTTGGAACTCAGAAAAGTCTAACACATGGAGATTCGTTAAAAACTCCAGTTAGACTTTTTCTATACTTCATATACGAGAAATTAAAAAAGGCATACTGCGAATTATTATATTATCAGTATTGCATACCTATGGCTAATTTTGAGGCTAAGTTCGTTCTATAAGTGACTATCTGTTCATCGGATTTTTCGTTATTAAAATTAATGTTAAATGTGTGCGCGGCATGTTTCGCGCAAATATTATAGATGCATGTTAATGAAGGAAAAATTCAAAATTGTAACAAGCTAGATAAATGAAAAAAATGTTTCGGTATTTGTTTGATGCGTCTGGTTCTAAAATCAATTAATATACATATGGTAAATTCTGAATAAAATTTCTTAAGGTGAAGATAACTGAAATGTATACTCAATAATCTTCTATAAAAAATAAAACTAAGCATAAATCGAGCTATATTGTGAAAGTATGCATAAGAAGTAAGGGGAAATAATATTCCAATTGTCTTTACATGCATTATATAAATGTGTCAGTAGAAATTTTGTCAGTAATCTTGTTTGAATAAATCATTCACCATTTAGGATTTTGCTCAGAGAATTCAATGCAATCATTCAAAAATAAGTAAAACTCCTATATTAACACATAGCATATTATTATTAGATTTAAAGTTAATTAAAAATGTTAAAATCCTATACCACATATCATTAACACATGACATGTTATAATTAGATTTATAGCTTATTAAAAATTTTTAAATCGTGTACCACTTATCATTTTTCAACAATTTGAAAATGGATAAATCCTTTTTCTTTATCATTTCAAAATCCTCATTATTTTACTATTCTAAGCGATTTTGATATTTTAATTTTAATCCCTCAGAATTATACTTCTCAAAGAATATGAGTTGTTATTTTATGTAATATTCTGAAATTCTCTTACAACGACTTTAGAGTTTGTTCATTCAATTATTTCATTGAAGCAAACAATAAGATTGGGAGCAATTTTGACAGTTTAAGTCTAAGGTTTGAATCAAGTCTGTCACTCAAATGAATGATTTCAAATTAAAATAATAAAAAGCAGAAAAAAAAACTTCTCAAAACCTCGCAATTATTAATCTATTAAAATCGAGCACATTTTATTGCATTAGAAATGCATAGATAAGGAAAACTTAAAAGCTTTCGGTCCCCATGAAAAGACTATAAACAAATTAGAATTTCAATCACATTTATTATACACTTTTAATATTTAGTGAATATTTAAAAATTTTACAGGTATTCCTTGAGATTTATCTTTCTTATTTTCTTATTTTTAGTTCTTCACCTCTTTACGAATCACTCCCATTTTTATTATTATATATATTTTTTAATATTTGAATTATAATAATAAATATTATGGAATAAAATAATTTTTTCCAACAGTTCACAACAAGATGATGGCCTTATAGGAATTCTAAATTTAATTTGTTTTTATAAATTAACTCATAATAAAATTCTGTAAAGTAATAGAACACTATTTTTTTTTATCGAAAACAGACATCTTTCAAAATTATATGATATCGGGAACAGTAAAAAATAGTTAATAAAATACTTAGCAATCTGAGACTTATTTTGACATCTTTCGTATTTTTTACAAATATGAAAAGTCAAATTAAATAAATGAAAATAAAGACAAGATATTTAACACACAGTAAATAAAGAACGCATACAATGGAAAACATGGATACAAAAACAACTTAATTTGTAACACACTATTATACATCGAACACTTATGATGCATTCATCCACGTATTTTCAAGTTTTGCTAAAGATATTCAGTCATTACTTTAAATGAAAGACTCAAGTATGTCCATTTTTTTAAATTCCATCCTATCCTTTAACTTGAATTAATATTCAAACTTTCACAAAAATTCCTAAAAAGTATCAAAGGCCAATACTTCAAGACGAAACGAAGTCTCTCATGACGTTCTTTATGACAAAACGGGCATACGTTATGCATAAGCGATATATTAACTTTCGCCCCTTTTGTATAATATCCCAACCCGGCGCCTTAATTTAACTTTCTCCTAGAAGCAATTCCCCAAAAGTCACGTGCCCGAGGGTATAATATGTTAATTTAAAAACTAATTAGTCGGGGCTAAATAAGGAAGCCACTCGCTTGAATTCATTAAAAGTTATTAGATTTTATGACGGAATTAATTAATTTATGAATTGAGCGCTAAGCAGAAGGGAGAAAAAAACTAAGCCATGAGCGTTGTTAAATCATTAGTTGAGATAAAATTAAAACTTGGAGACTAAGTCAAGAGCGGAAAAAAAGTATCTTGTCCTCCTTAAACTGAAGAGCCATTCATGACCTTAATAGGTATTTTTCGTTTCACTTTTAGGTTAATGTGAAATTTCCGCCCTGAATGAGAGCAGTGGAATTTTTTGGAAAAAAGCGAATTGAAATATTCGCTCCATTCTTAGACAGTCTAAGAGATTCCGTGACAAATTAACACGAGTTTGAAGGGAAAAAAATGACCAAGTTTGAAACAATCTTTTATGAGGAAAATTTTTACCCTAAGGCATTTCGCTCAAACCACTTAAATGCTCGCGGCTTTCACAAGAATTTTTATTAAATCGCCGATCGTCATTTTAAAAGTTATTCATTAGTGTTAATTATTTATTAAATGTTAATGGTCTCCTGTCTGGAGTTATTTCGCAAATTGGACGTACAAGTTTATTAATCAGTAATTACTTACTTTATTTTTATGTTGAGGTTTGGATTTTTAAAGAAAAAAGAATGGTAGTCAATATTAATAATGAGGGGAAGTTAGATAAAAAAAAATACAGGTATATGAAGAATAAGATTAAAATCAAGAATGTCACGAATTTGAAATATTTCTTCGATAAATTACAAATTTTTATTTGTGATTGAATACTTGAATTTTCCCTTTGTGTCTGATAACAAATCTTTGTAAAGTGTACTTCTAGTAGGAAAAAAATATGACTGCTAGAAAATAATTTTCAGATTCTATAGTTTCCTTTCTGGATTTGTAATTAAACTTAAAGCACGTTTCTTATCTCAATTCTGTATACGAGGTGATCTTGCAAATGAACTCTGAAATATATGCATAGTGTTTGAAATTAAATTTTATTTTAGTACTGTAATTATGTGAAGCAAATATTTATATTTGAAGATAATTAGTAAGAGTGAAGTAAATAATTTGTAAGAGTTTTTTATATATTTTTTATATAAATATTTAATGGTTTTATTAATACTAGCCCTCGTGGCGATCATTTGTTTCGTCGTCAATGTTGGTTGTGTTTATTTTTTAATAAATCTTTTAAGCGTTATTTAATGTTCATGGTCCCCCCCCCACAGGAAATATATTTATGCATCAAATTGTGATAGACATCAAATCTGGTCATTTTAATAGCCTTTCACTTATTCTGTTCATTCAATAAATGAAACATTTTAATTCAGTCAAGTATCATAACATCACAGAATTTTTAAAAACCTCATTATCCGATTTATCTATCTTCTAATTTGCATGGTATTGCAAATTTCACTTTCTCTTTCGTACAGAAATTAAATATACTCCTTTCTCAACTTTCAACAAAAGAAGAAAATCATAGATTAAATGATTGGTGAAGCATTGTAAAAGGTTTGAATTTCTGTTCAACAATCTAATCTATTGTTAAAAAATTTTGCAAAAAAAAAAAAAAAATGTTGTAAAAATTACAAAAGTCTTGAAAAAAAATCTTCTCGTTTATTTAATCGGTATCATTAAAAAGGGACTTCTTAAAATTTTGTAAAACTTGTTTTGTGTAGTAATATTTTCTTAAAATATGATATAAAATTCGTAAATTTTTATTTAATTTTTAATTAATTAAAAATTTTATTCATATCGTTGAAAAAAGTTTAAAAATGCCACTTCTAACTTTCCGAAGTATATTTGAGCCAAATTTCGTTGTTCTAGGTCTAAATGTTGCCACTGTACCAAAATGTGCCAATCAAAATCCATTAATCTCTTTATTACGCTATCATAATTTAGAACAGTATTTTCTTTTTACTGGATGAAATCATTTAATCAAAATTGATCCGCCTGGCTATATTAATTGGTCGTCATTACAACCAATAATATGGCCATCTGAATTCGTAATGGAAATTTTTTTATGAATGAAATGTCTCCTAAAATAATTATATTATTTTTAGTATAATATTAACTGCTTTTAAGGGAGAGATGAAAGGATATTTTATCATAGAATTAATTATCAAAAAGATTGTAAAATGTTCAAAACTTTTTCATTAGTTTTGATCTCTCCAATACCAAATTACTAAAAAATAATTCATTCTGACAGCGATAATTCATATTTATGATACAGTCTTCTCTAAATATAAACGTATGGCAATAAATATTCGCAATCATTTCAAAAGTGCCAAAAATATTTAAAAAAAAGCACCCATTCCTTTTCATTGATTTCCCTAACACTTTATTAAGTAAATAAACAACCTTATTTTTCAAAACATTCATTGGTAGTTACTTTACATTCCGAAAAAATAGAGAGAAAAACTTCTGTTTATGATGAATAATGCTGTCAATATAGAAATTTATTTTCTTAATCGCTTATTTCAGGAATTCACTAGAAAAAAATTACAAAACTGTGATTGGCTAAGTGTAAAAATGATTGATTGTTACTTCTACTTTATATTTTTATTCACCGGATTCATGTCTAAAAAATCAATAGTGGTCCAATATTTATTTAATAGGTATTAGCTTGCATAAAAAAAACATATTGTTTTGGACAAATTCTTCAAAAATCCTATTCCAAATTGACAATAAAAAAGTGAAATTCTATATAGTTTTAAGATTTTTTTTGTTATGCATAAGAAAATATTTTAGTTGTTTTCAGTAAATATAACAAGTTGTTGTTATTGAATAACTACAATCCAACAAATTGTGAATAATATGAAATAATTTAGAAATGATTAATATTAAAACCAGTTTTGATTTTCACGTTTTTAAGTAAATGAATCATTATCTATATAAGAACATTGTCGTAATTTTGACAAAACCATAATTTTTATTAAAAAATATTTAAATTTTGAATCATTTAACTGTAATTAAAATTATGAATTCTAATCCAAATTCAAAAAAATAAACATCTTTAGAAGGCTCATGCATATTATATACCATGGAAAATAGCGGTAGTTTTTTTTCGATGCTTGCTTATTGTAAATATATATATAATATAGCATTATTTTGTTTGCAGCGGAAGGCAGGTATGAAGACACAGATGAGACATTTTATTTTTAATTTCGTTTTATTCTCTTCCGGGTGCCAGGCATGATTATTTACAAGAAGACGCAACGCGGCACAAAAGCGGAAGTAAGAAAGAGCAAAAAGGGCCGAAACAAATGATCACTAGTCTTGTATAATATGGATTTCCTTCTACGTGGCGATAGAATACATGCGTAGACCTTTGTCAAGGGCAACGAAAGTATCACTTTCATTTGATACGTAGTACTGATGGTGCATTATTTTTACAAAGGAATTAATTAAACCGAAAGTGGAATTGAATCACAAAATAAGAGAATATTTTAGAATGAAGTTACTATGGGCGAAATTAAGATAAAATCTTGGAAATTAATTAAATTGAATTTAGAATTAAAATATCATTACATATATATATTTAACTAAGCGCCAAAAAATTCGATAATATTTTATATATTTACCGTAGCATCTATACTATTTCTTTATATTAATTTGCAATTGAAAAGGATTAATTTTCATTTTATATATTAAATTATGCTTTCTTTATTATATTTATGTATGCATTGCGGGATCAAATGTATTAAATTATTCATCATATTCTAGTTATCTGGTTAACCATTCTGTATCATAAGATACCTAATAATCGAGTACAATAGTTTAAATATTAATGAAACACATGTTATTTGAATACTAAAAACTATTTATAAGTTAAATGCATTCAAATGATATCACATATGTGATTCGATTGCACACCTTCAAACCTCTATCGGGCGAAGTAATTTGAAGAAAACACAATGAAATACCAATCGCATAGTGGTGGAATCGCATCTCACTAAATATATTATTTACTTTAAAAATCTTACTTTACTCTTTCTATAAGTGAGTGCCTCAACTTAGTTTATCTCCAAGTTTGTGCATTAAATAATGCTATTAATCTCTCAAGGGATCTCTTTGTGTGATAATTATATGTTTATTTGTTTTGAATCAGTCGTTCAAATAAATTAGCGTGAATTAAATCAACTATTCGTAAAGTTTTGTAATTATATCTGTTTCCACTCTTAAGTCTTTATCCTTATGCCTCGAATATAGTAGTGATTGTGAATTGTCGAATCCATGAAGATTCTCCACATTTAAACGTAATTAATAATTTACATATCATAATATGATTTATCTATTACATATTCGGAGTTATATTTTCAATGGAAATATAATCTATCTTCTCTTAAGATAATATTCGTTCGGCTAGGTGAATAATACACTTAGTCCAAAAGTTTATAGATTCTAGTAAAATATATGTTTTAATAAAAAGGAAAAAGCATACAAAGGCTAATTACAAGTACGTTAATTTAAAACCATAGACAACTAGCATTCAACGAATATATAGAAAAAATAACAATTTGCTTTTCAGTTTTAAAGAAAAATGGAAATATTAGATGTCTCAAAAGTGTAAAGAGTGCCAAATATTTCAACAAAAGGTGTTCAATACAGTCTCTTTATAGTTTAATGTCTATTTTTTTATTATGGCATCGTATACAAATTTTCGCATCAACGTAATTGTAGCAACTCTGGTTCCAACTTCTGCCATGAACTTTCAATGTTTGTCTTCAAGGATTCACTTTTTATTGAATGCCTTGAAGCTCTCCATTTGAATGTACGTTATCTTTTCAAAATTCTGTGGCATTGTAAATTTCATAGTTTCTAAATTTTCACTTATTATATGTACATTTTGTATTCCTTCTATTGATATTGTTTGAAGTTATAAGATATGAGAAATAGGAAATCATCTGTTGTACCTATCTGTTTTTGTTCAGTCTATGCCGGCGTTTGCCCGATCGATTTTTAATCTACCTGCCTATCCTCTTTGGATTGGTCTGGTTTCTGTACTTTGGACATTTTCCAAGACATAAAGCCTTGAAGATTAGACTAGGCCCATCGGTGACCACTGAAAAGCAATAACATTTTCCAAATTTAAACAATTTTTTTGTAGCATTGAAGGTATAGATGGGAGAATTATCACGTTAATATTCCCAATTTCGTTCCTCTAACGTTTACTATCACCCGTCGTCAATTGAAAAGTCCAAACCCACTTTATCTTTGAAACCAAAACCCGTTCACACCAACACAAATCCACCAACACTTGCCTCTGAAAAAGCTCCTGTACTCTTTTAGAAAATTATGCCAATATTGTATACCCTCGTCTGGACCATCCAGATGCCATTTTTTTTCTTTCACTGAAATGAAAGCCATCCAATTATCACCATATGGCATATGATTACGAGACTCTTACTAATATGAATCTTTGATGGTGGTAATTCAAGAGCCATTTTTGAAGGGATCACAAAACAAGTTCTATAATTCGTCTTCTTGGACCATTTTGTAAAAAGTGGTGTTAAGTTCTATTAGTGTTCTTGGGCATTTATAACAAAGATTCCCTAATAATTATGTGAACGGACATTTTCTAATTCAAGAGCCGTTGATTCAGAAGCCAAGAGATATCTTCTAATTCAATGGTGGTAATTCAAGAGCCATTTTTGCAGGGATCATAAAACAAGTTCTATAATTCATCTTTTTGGACCATTTTGTAAAGCGTGGTGTACTATTAGTGTTCTTGGGCATTTATAACCAAGAATCCCTAGTAATTACGTGAACGTTCTTGGACATTATAACCAAGGACGTAAGGTGTAATAGTGTAACCAAGGACTTAATGGTGTAAAGTTCTATAAGTGTTCTTGGACATTTATAACCAAGAATCCATAGTAATTACGTGAACACTCTTGGACATTATAACCGTTCTTGGACATTTATCACCAGGGATCCCTAGTAATTACGTGAGCGGACATCTTCTGATTTGAAGTCATTCTTTGTATCCATCTTTGTTTTGCGAATATCACAGCAAAAATCACATACATGTGGCTTTCATGAAGAAGGTTTTGACTCTATACCATCATACAAATCCATACACTATCAATCATACAAAAATTATATCGATTTAAATGTTTCGTTATTTTTTTAATAATCTTACGACACAATTTTAGGAAGTCAAAATTTTACTCACTTCTTCGTTACGGAGCTACAAAGTTTTAGACATCTTGGAACACTGAATAAACAACCCCTTTACATTTCTTACGTTCCCAAGTCACGTAATGACGTAAAATATAGTATCGCTATTTGTTTATAAACCATAAAAATTTAAATGGTTTTAAGTTACTCAATAACCTGTTTCAAAGGTATTTTGAAAGAGGTTATTCTGCGATTTAAAAATTGCATTAAACATACAAAATATTTTTTTCGGTACGATATACACAAATCTATATTGTAAACTGCATCGGATTATTTCATATATAATAATATATGTTAGAAAAATACAATATTCTATCACTTTTTAGGACTTAGCTAAGTTTTCGTTAATTGTGTAGAGATTAACCTATTTTTTAAATTTAATACATTAAATGATTTTTATTCTCTAATTATTTGTGCCCGTTCATGAAGTTCTTCTCTTCAATAAATAAATTACGATGGCGCATAAAAATAAATTGATTTCTAGAAATTAAGCATTTTAAATTATTTAACATAATTAAATTTCATTTTACTTTTAAATAACCGTTCATGAAACTTATCTTAAATAGCAAAATAAAATAGAATAAAAAATTAATTAATAAAAGTGCCTAGTGATAATTAATTATCTGAGTTCAAAATTGAAATTAACGTTAATTAAATTAAGATTAGATTAAATAAATGAAATGAAAAACAAAATCAATAAAAATGAATTCAGCAGAATTTCAGAGCATTTGAAAATTAATATAGAAAGATTTAATACAAAAAATTTCTCTTAATAATTATAAAATTAATAAATTTCAGTAATACTTTTTATGACAGAAGTATTGACTTCAAGAGGAAGATTACTGTTTTAATATTTCCATCGCTCCTGCTTCAAGTACCGCATTGAGATAAGAAATTCATTTTATGAAAGTAATACTTCATAAAAAAAAAAAAAATGCGGTGATGGCTTGAATTTAATTACTCTACCATTTTCTTTCGTGAGTGCAATTTCGTAAATGACGAACAATTTGATTTATTTTGATTAAACATAAAATTTAATTATAGGTAATCAAAATGGCTGAGAGTAAGTAGCCAATTGAAATGAAAATATTCGCTTTTAAGTTTTAGGTAATTAAGTTTTAATAATGACTTACATGTGACCATGAAATACATATTTTTAGAGATGGGAAGCATTTAACATGAATATTTCCTAATATTATGCAGTTTCGAAAGCTTTAAATACTAGATTGCATATTATACGAAATCTATTAATTTAATTAACATTTAAAATTATATAGTATTCGAATACAATTATATTATGAGGTTTTTCTCTCAATATCTTTTGTCCTCCCGTTTGTGTGGTGTATAAATTTGCACAGGGGGTTGTCAGCTCAGGTATCCTCGTCATCTGATCACGGTTAAAAAATTACGAGATCCGTCCCAAAATAGCCTTAGTGTTGTTTTAGAGTTGTTGTTAGTATAACTAAAATAAACTCAATGTATTTTTTTCCTTTTAAAGAGACATATTTATGAAGGTTGAGAATTCAATAGCACAAAGCTATATTTACGAACTAATAAAATAATTCTGTTTAAGAAGGTTGTCATAAATAAATGTCATATTTATGAAGGTTGGGAATACAATACACAAAGCTATATTTACTAACTAATAAAATATTTGTTTGAAATTCTATAGTCCTTTGATATTTCACCATCATTGTGTACAATTTATTTACAATGTTGTGAATGTCATGGATTACGAACAGCAATACCAGTTATACAAACTGTTCAGATGAACAGTCTCAAAACTCTTCGTAACTTTTTCATATTGAATATTCCTTAATATTCCTTCGTTTTATGGAATCAAATTTTAATTTTAGGAATTGAAACTGGGTGAAAAAACTCACATGCACAGTGAACGACGAATAAGTGAATATCTAATATGTCCCGAAATTCTTAAGATGATACACGACTCCATGCAAACCCCCATTTGGTGAGGGGGTGAGTCCGTTCCAAAATATCCCTAGTGTTGCTTTAAAACGGGACGATAACATAGCTAAACTAAACCATCAAAAGAACCGACACTGTATCAAGTATTCAAAGGCGCAATCAATGCCTGATGCAAATTTGAAGTTAAAATTGACGTTATAACGTTTCATTTTATGACTGCTATCTTTACACTTTTGACTTTCGCATGTATTAGAAAAGAAATATCTTGATGCATTTAATTATGATTCGTAGAAAATATTACAAAGGTTATGAGTGAATCGATTATGAAAAGTAAACGGTGTCTGGACATAACGCATATTTTATTTGTAAATCCTTAATTAAGTCATTGAAATTTAGTCCATAGCAAACATCAGCATTTAAACGCTTCTATAAATCATTTTATTAATTATTAAATATTCGTATTAAGATTTAATTATAAATTTACTTAATGTTATTTAAAAATAATAAAAACAACATTAAAATCCATACTCATCTGATAAAGTATGTTGTATTTGCAAAAAGTAAACAATATTGCACTTATTTACTTTCATGTTGTTACAATATGAAAGGCGACTTGTATACAGGGTATCAGTCATTTAATATTAAATATCAAAACAATTTTTGTATCTATTCTTTCAATAATCTTGCAATCAAAGATCAGTTTATAGCAACCGATATTTAATAAAAAACTTCCTTTATACTTGACGTCTTAATAACCACCTGTCGAGAAAATCTCCTTTCTAAACTAGCTGAATTGATAAGAGAGTTTTCGTCCGTCAATTCCTCTTATCATCGTCATCTCACACTTCTAAGAATTTTTTTCTCTTTACCTTTCTCAACACCTGCCCTTTTCCGATGGAAATCGCCCCAAAAGAACGTTTTTAAAAAATCGTCTGTCATGTCTAGTGCAGCAGAGTCCTCTGGATGATCCTTGAAATTAGCTGTCACTTAACACCCTAATACTATGATCGAAAAGTGATGGCTTCTCTTCCGATTCTTGAAAGGAAAACAAAGGAATATTTTAGCTGTCGTGGTTTTTTACCCTTCTAATGTCTTGAGAGCATTATTAAGGTATTTTTTCTGGGTTATTTTCTCTTTCTTTCCTTTTTACTATGGGTATCTGCTTAAATGATCTGATGTAAATAAGTAACAATTCATGAGGCAGTCAGATAACGTTACAGTGAGATTTCTATGTAAGGGATTCAAATGAATTGGCCAAATTTTCATCAAATAATTATTACAGGTTGTCTCAAAAGTTTAGTTTACAAAATTTAAGGGTAGTCAAGTATTCATAAACAAGTCATTTTTTAGAATGTGGTCTAGATTGAATGTGATTTTTATATTTCGTAAGGTTTTACATTACAATCATAAACTCTTTCGAAGTTTGTAAAATTCTGATATCAATATCAAAGAAAAATTTATGATGCTAAGAAAGAATCTAAAAACACTATCGGCTATATACAGTATGGATACAATACATATTATGAAATTTCTATTTTTACTAAACTGAAGTGAATGAGAATTTCCTGAATTGGGAACAAGTTTAGTTGATTTATTTAGTAGCTTAAAACTTAGTCAAAATTGTTGAAAATTTATAAATAATTCTTTTCCTGACTATAATCCGCATATTCAAAACCTGTTAATATGCATATAAGATGTTTTTATACAATACTGATATGACTACGTAGATAGTCATTTTGTCTTCATTAAAAGTATTTTCTGATTAAGCAGAACTTTTAGATGTTACCTATTAAAATATATTAAGGCAAAAATACAATGACATACCCCACCGTCGATAAAATCAAGTAAATTAAAAATTTATTTCTAAGTTAAGAAACATAAACAATAACTAATATGCCATGAAACAAAAAATAATTTTATATATTTTTTTCAAATATATACTTTTTTTGTTTTGAAAAAGAAAGATGAAATGGAAACATATATATGAAAATTTTAATTAATATTTTAAATGATTTGATTTTATATAGAAATTTCTATTGCAATAATTTATTATAATAATAAATATAGAAATTTTGTTGCAATTGCATAAAGTTTTTGTAATGGGGGGGAGCCATACACTATGTAGTATTTCATACAATTCAAATGAAAATAAACCTGCTAGTTTATTGCTGCTATAAAGCTTTAACATTATATGCACCGACAATTTCTTATTTGATATTTTCCAGATTCTTTTCTTTCTTATTCTTTCCCAAGCAATAATATAAGACGGCTGCTAACATCTCATTCTTCCATAAGATATTTTATCGACCAACAACGACTGGCATCGAATCCAACAAATATTCTCCTATTTTGAACTCTTTCAAAGAGCTTCATCGAACCCAATAACACCTGTTCCATTCGCGTCGATTCAAGAACAACATGGGAAAAACAGACGCCTTTTTTTTTTATACGGAAGAAAATATCTCACGCAAGTATGGGAAATATGAACTACAATAAATGACATCTTAAGCCGAAGTACAGAATAAACTTTGTGGAGTAACACGAATGTCCTAAAATCCTATCTAAAGCAATGGGAAATTTTCTCAACAAATTCATTATGACTTAGTGAAGTTTTACCTTTTCACTTTGGAATTGCTATTTTTTAATAGGAACCACAAAAAATATTAAAGAAGTCTTTAATATCTTAGTATAAGCTTAGCAATAAATTTAACTATCATCATCATCATTATTATTTTGTAACAATATAGTAATAGATATAGTAATATTGCTAAAAAAATGTTAGTGTAAAATTTCGCCAAATTTTTTGATGGAATACAAACCTAGATTATCATATTCAATTATTCATATAACTATTATGAAATGTAATATATATTATATCAATATTATATATATATTTATATTATTGCATATAATAACAAATGTATTACGTAATAATGGTATATATACTCAATAATATGATGAATCATTATATATAATTATATATATATTGATTTATCATATTAAGTGAGAAATATTTAATTAATATAGTCCTTTAGAAGGTTAAATAGCTTTGAATATGAACTAAATGTAATTAAAAGTAATAGCTATATTTGAACGAAGCTTGATTTTTATCCAGAACAGATGATATTTTTTATATTGAATTTCTAATTTTAAAATAATTATAATATAAAATAATTCAGGCATTTTTACAGTCTATGTACTCAAATGATGGCCACACTTAGCTTTGCACGTAACATTCATAGAAATTGTGGTTGGTTGTGCGAGAGACATCTTGTCATGGAGATATTAAATAAAATATTTAATCATGGTGAGATCTGTTAATTATAGAACTACGGCACTCTCTTAATTAATTTTTTTAATTTAAAATTTATTTTTTTAATCTCAGTTTCTTATTTTCTACTTTCAAATTTCGATGCTCTTCTTAACAAGAGCATTCCAATGATAAACGAAAAAAAAATAATAAGTCAAAATAAAACAAGGAATAGTTCAGAGGGTCAGAAAAACATTGGTAGAGAGATTCATCGCCCATGGAAGAATATTGAGCACGCAACTGTCTGATTGACTTGAAGAAAAACAGCCAACCCTTTCACTAAATTTAGAATGACTGGAGCTGCAATCAGAATAGAACGGTTTGAATTATTTTTTTAATTTCTCGTATACGAAGTACAATAAAACATGTTGTAATCATCAAAATATTTTGGAGAGTTTGACGAATCTATACGTTTTAGACCTTCCAAAAATACATTTTTGGCACAGTCTGCCAAAAATGTATAGACAGATCAAAACGACTCGGGTGAATTTTTCTGTATAGTTTTCACACTAAATTTGTGGATTTCAATCACATTTTCAGCAAATTCCATTCAGGGAGAGTATGTCCATCCGTCTGTCTGTTTGAATATAAATTAAAACGATTACTTCAAAACTAAGAGAGGGAAATGAGTAAAATGTGTTACGCTAATCTAATATTTCTAGTATAGACACCTAACAAAATTTTGAATCAAATACAACGAGGAGGTGACCATCTTTAGGATCAGACGCATGTAAATTAAAAAGCAATGAATTAAATATATCAAATTTGGCAAGCCATTTTCGGATTGCAATCGTAGTTCTGTATCGAAGTTTTGTTCCAATCGGTTAGAAAAACGTGTTTAAAATACAAATTCGATTTTCTGATACTATTAACTAAATGTCAGGGAGCCGGCGTCCTGGCATAGGGGTAGCGCGTCTTACCCGTGATCTGAGCATCCTGGGTTCGGGTCCCGGTTCGGGCATGGTTGCTCTTAATGTGTTTTCTATCTGTGAGATGTGTGAATGTGCCCCCTGTAAAAAGGGATTGTGCAAGCGAATGTGATGCGTGAGTAGCTAAGACGTACTCTTGGTCCTAGTTGGCGCTACAAAAACAAGAGACGTTCCTTTGGCTTAAAAACTTAAAATTGCTGACTTCGTCTGCGAGCTTGTCCATGGCAAGTGCCATTATAAACAACAACAAATGTCAGGGATTAATTGAAAAGAAGTCTTGCTAAGAGCGCAATACGCATTCAATAAAAATACTAAATTCACGTTAAAGGTTAATATTTTGTAAGTATTGTACACCAATGCTACGCAAACGGCCTTCACTTCCTTACTCCAGGTTCACTATGTTTTGTGTGTGTAGGGGGAAGAAGAAATTAAGCTGTTTGTAATAAAGGAGTACCTTTATTACAGAATATGTGAAATAGTTTTAGGACTGCTTTTTTTTACTCCTATTCAAAGCTCGCTTCTTTTTGCCTTGACAAAAACACATCTGCTTTAATAACTATTCATTTTCTTTTGCTAGATGTTATTCTTTTAGAAAGGGTATGTCACTGACAAACTTAATCTAAAAATGAGTTTTTCGAATTTACGAAGGTCTAAAATATAGAAATCTGTGAATATTTCAATTTCGAATCTTTTGAAAATTATCATACTTTATACTTCGTATATGAGATAGTAAAATTGAACCATGTTATCAATATAATATGCGAAATACTATAAAGGAAGTGATGTGATTATATGGTATTAATGTTCGAATTACTAACCGCGGATGACACTTTATGTGTTAGAGTTTCGTAGGAATGATAAGTGAAACTATGTTCGATGAAGAGATGCGTTCACTATTTAAGCTTCGAAATAATGAGGTTAATTAACGATATTTAAAAGTCAATTTGCATAGAAATAGTATGGAATATTTAGATACAATATTTTAGATCCAAAGTTTGCTTTCTGCAGCTTTTCAATACTGAGTCAATGTTTTATTTCCGAATTTTCAAAATAATTCTATGAATGATTACATTATTTTCATGTTTAGCATGAATTCATTTAAATTATAGTGACATATGAAATTTATTTATTTTCTTTTATTCGCTGGTAGAATGAAAGATTTTAGACATTTTCAAGTAGACAATTTTTAACTTTATTTGTAACTTCTAGCAATATGAAACCAGAGTTCTTGATTGTGAAAAAAAAAAATATAGATACTGAGCGATACAAAAGTTGTTTCTGTCTTTGAGTCAATATTAATATGTCCCTAAAATAAATAATAATAAAAAAAATTACTAAAATTTGGTCAAGGTTAAGAATTTTTTTTCCTGTCATCTCGCAATATTATATAAATCCTTTGTGGTTCTCAGTTATTTTCTTTGGAACTTAGTGATAAACTTTCTAAATCACCCCATAAAGCTGTATCAAAAGTCTATCCTTCAAATCATCGCAACCCACTTTCTTCCAATCCAATTGATAAAGCTTTCACTCAGAACTAAGCACCAGAACCCATTTCGAATGACAATATCACATTTTTATTGAACTCCATCTATCTGCCATTTCATTGCCTTTTTGACAACCTAGTCCAGAAAAAGCCCAACTTTTCCCCTCTCTATTCTATGAAAAACCACTAATAATTTGAACTTCGAATACTTCATTTAATGGGATTGAAGAAAACCAATTCTTTCAAAAAAGATTCGAATAGATAAAAGCTTCATATAGATCAATATATATATATATATATATATATATATATATATATATATATATATATATATATATATATATATATATATATATATATATAATATAATTCCTAGATGCCAATCTAGAAAATAAATTTATTATTTCCAATAAAATTTCTCTGTAGCAGTTTGTAGGTCATTTATTTTTAGTCTTTGACTTTTCAGCATTTCATTCGGTATTATGGAAAGCTATATAAATAATGATGTGCTTGAGAATTTTATTTATAGCTGTCGTTTTTGATGTTAAATGCGAATTTTTAAGGATATTTTTGGAAAACTTAGTTCTGGTTTGATAGAGCATTTGATAGAGCAGAATGTTTTATTCGATGCATCAGAAATGCATCGATTCACATTATTTTAATTCATAATTCTATCAATAACAAATTGTACAGAAATATAAATTAACGATTACCTTACAACATCACAACAAGGCTACACTAATGTTTCATTCGCTAATTCAGATTAGATGCAATCGTCGTATGTTCACAATTTTATCTACTTTACAAGGAGTGGTACAGACACAATAATACTAACAGAATTTTATCCTATTTATATGCAGTATAGACTTAGTATAGACTCCGTACCAAAATATCTGTACTGCCTAGTACAGATACATAATTAAAGAAAGTTTATCTTCTGTGTAGCTTTCAAGATATATTATAATAATCAATTAAGTAAAAATATAGAAAGTATAATCAATTAGGGTATATATTTAGGATTCCATTCAATACTAATGGTTTATTAGAGTATCAACTATTTCTTATGTTCATAATTGTACGGCTCTTTTCTTTTAGAAAGATCTAATTTAACTGATTAAATTATTTTTACAAATGCACAATGATAAGAATACATATTTCCATTTAAAATGGAAGGGACATGCAAATCTCGTTTTCTAATGATTTAAAGAACAGAAATATAACTTCCTGTTTCATCCACAAAAGTTCTTATTTTCAAAGATATTTTGAGATTTCAATTCTCCATAATATCATTTGATAAGCTGAATCGTTTCTTTTCCAATTTTCAGGTGTAGTTCAAAATTAGATATTTAATGCCCAAATACAAATATCGCTAAGATTTCATGATTAAATTATTCTTAAGATTTAAGAAGATGCAAACAAAGGTATCTATTTTTAAAAAAATAATTTTTCCAGTTTTAAGCATCATATTTTGCAATCTAATAGATTTAGAGATAACTTTAAAATCACAAGAGGCAGTCAGTAATATGAATTGAAATAATTTTGAAAATCTTGCATTCATTTTCTGCCAGTCGCATAGCAATGCTTCTTTTCGATGCTGAAAACTGACGTAACTAATAATATTCGTAAGGAAACAAACGATATAAATTCAAAGTAATTTATCAAGAAATTAAATTTCATCTCATAAGCAATATTACTTACAGCAGTTTAAAATACTTTAGCCAAATGCTATTAAATGTTAAACATCTCGAAAACAAACATTATTTAAAGACAGAAGCAATATCTTCATAATGATACGAAAGTGAAACTTAAGGTAAATAAAAGGTAAAAAACAGCATTTAACCCTTTCTAGGGCAGTGGGAAGTATGCTTCCCACCAAATTTATCATTCTTTGTATGAAATTATGTAGGTTGGCATAAGTTCTGATAAAATTTTTTTAGTGAGTCAGAAACTTAGATGCTTTAGTTCTTTATCTCAGACAAAATGATGTCTTGATTTGTTAATTATTAATTAACCAAATTAATTATTTAATCAAATTAAATTTATCTAATAAGCTAAATGAATCCCTTTTCTTATTCTAATTTCAAGCCTAAAAATATTTTAACATAATATGAATAGAAAAAAATGGCCCTTCAAAGGGTTAAATGAAATATTCATTTATAGACCATGCAAATTTACAATATATTATTTCCAAATATTTTACGTTACAAAAACGTAGAACGGAATTTTATCAAAGCTCTGTTTAGACATTTTATAAAATTCAGAATTTACATCTCCTTCCCTTATCCATATACACACACACACAATAAAAATGACTCTGAAAATAGAAAGAATAAAATAATAAACTTCAAAAATAAAGAGAATCCAAAATAAATTCTGCTACATGAAAACAAATATTTAATATATCGTCCTGATTAGATCACATAAAATATTTGTCAAGACTCATAAGGGACTAAAAATGAAAATTGTCAGAGAGATAAACCGAAAAATGAAACGCCGAGTAATTTTTCGTGAACTTTAAAAATAAAAGACAAGAAGAAGACTAGAATTGTGGCGCTGGCAACAGAACCGTCGGCAGTTCGCTCACGCTAGTTTTTACGACGAATTTTTAGCGCTGTTAGTAAAAGAAAGGCTCAAGTATGAAAAGACAGAATTAAGCAAATGTTAGCATAAGATTCAATATGAATAGAAACTACATTTGATGAGCAAAAAAAAAAAAAAAAAAAAAAAAAGAAGTTTGTCGTCGTAATATTATCAAATTATTTTCGGCTCAATGTTCTCATGTTGCCAATTTTTTTGAGACCTTATTAAAAGCTAATGAAAAGAATGCGTCTAAATATGATTATAAGTCTAACAGGTATTCTATATGTAAATGGATAAAAGACATTTAGTATGTGCTGTAAAACATAAAGAATATCATTTCGATATTTTCGAAGCAAAACGTTTTACATCCATAACATAGTTATAGATTTGTATCTAAAAATAAAATTGATACATTTCTGTGACTTTAACAATCCTGTATGCATGTGTTGCCGCTTTACGGGGCATTTAATTTACAAATATTAAATTTGGCATATATATATTTTGGAGAGACGAAATATGCACTTTATTGCGATTTCTTTGAAATTTTAATTACACTTTTAATTAATTAAAAATTAAGCTGAATTTCAAACGTTTTTCGTTACAACTAAAAACGATTATAGCACTAATATGCATTTTACAGCGGTCTGAAACTTAAAATTATCTTATGGATGATACCGATTTTATAATCCTGCGATTTTTTTCTGAAATTTGGCAATCTTTAAAAAATATTTTTGTGCCTAATTTCCAATTAAACTATTGCACTGAAATTCAGATTGTTTTCACTATTCCCTGATATATTTGATTGCACGAATTTCTTTCATTACTAAAAGCTAAATATGATATTTCTCTCAACAAATTGGAAGACAAAGGTAAGCTCTTTATTACTTAAGATAATATTTTCAATTTTTTTAATGAGAAAAATTTTAATACACATTTAAATAATATCATAAGTATTTTAAATAATATATAATGAGCATGTGATAATACTACGTATTCAGTTTTAAATGCTTCATTTCGGAAAACTATTTCTTGTATCTTCCAAAAATTTTTCATCTTTCATTAAATTAAAGTATGATTTACAAAAAAGAATTGTAAATACAGATGTTGTTGTTTATAATGGCACTTGCCATGGACAAGCTCGCTGACAAAATCAGTGATTTTAAGCCAAGGGAGCGTCTCTTATTTTAGTAGCGCCAACTAGAGCCAAGAGTACGTCTTAGCTACTCACGCATCACATTCGCTTGCACAACCCCTTTTTACAGGGGGGCACATTCACACATCTCACAGATAGAACAGGAAGAACAACCATGCCCGAACCGGGACTCGAACCCAGGACGCGCAGGTCACGGGGAAGACGCGCTATCCCTATGCCAGGATGCCGGCGTAAATGCAGATAAAATTGCATAATAACAAAATAAAGTATAGGAATTCATAAATTTCTTTCCTTTATATATATTTCCTCCAGAAGTGAAAGACAAAATAAAGAAATAATTCAAAATTGTTTTGCATCACTGCGCGACAGAAACTTCATGTTACATTAACGTTACCAATGAACCGTCAAATATGAACACATTCATACCCACATGATCAAAGACATCACCACAAGAAAATTTAAAAGTTAACAAAACAAAAAGGCAGCACATAAAAGTTAAGTTCAAAACTAACTGATTTGAAGTATATCGACAATAATTTTGAATCCACCAGCACTTAAGTTAAGTACAGCGGGAACAGCAGTTCCATTTCCCCCGGGGGCTTCAATCCTTGATTAAAAGACTTCCAGAACCGATAAAAGGTCCTGGATGTCAGATAGAGAATCGCGTCCGGCTTTAATAAGCCCGGAATTAAAAGGAACCCATTCTCATCGATGCAAGTGAATCGATTCAAAGTGATCGGAATCGCGATGCCTGTATGCAAATTGAAAAGGGCCTTGCTTCAGCACACCTTAATTAAGGTAAAAGGAACTTAACCGTGGACGGCGCTGCCACCGTGATCCCAAGGAAAAGCTCAAAGGGACTTGGACTTCCCCCGGGCACTTTCGTTAACACCCCCTTCCACGAACAGTTCGACCGAAACTTCTGTCTTGAGCTGTGCCGAGTTTTAAATGAATTAATCAAGAGGAAAATTGTGATGACTTCGATTTCAATTAATGTTTGCGAGTTTGCGCTGGAATTGCGGCTCCACATTACGAAACAAGACACTTAGGGGCAACATTTAATCTTTAAAACTTCGAGTTTCGAGCCACAAAAGGATATTTCGTGGATTATTGAAGGAAATATTATTTATTCTGAGGCTTTTAATAATTTCGTTTGTTGCAGTTGCTAAAAGACATTTAAAGAGGCAGAAAACTTAACGCCCGGGGAGATCTTCTCCTTTTTAAATATCCAGCTTTTAAAGATGAAAAATTACCATTGCCATGCCGTCATTAGAAGAGTTGTTTTAGTAAGCAATTATATAAGAAGTATTTTGAGTTATTTATCGAAACTTTATTTTTTTTAACTCTTTAACTGAAGATATACATACTCTAACTGAGACGTTCAGATATATACAGCCTAAGATAAGAATCTTTAAAATGAAATTAATTTAAAAAAATGTTTTATGAGAGCACTGAAAAATATAAACTTTTTAAATAAAAAAATATTGTTATCCAGCAAATTTTTAAATTTATAAATATTAATATTTTAAGTAAATTTAATTTTTAATCACATTTAAAATATGTTTGTAATTTTTAATTAATTTGTTTTAGAATTTTGGCTATTTTAAATTTTATTGTTTCCAACAAACCATGCTTAAATCATTTTGTTTTGTCTCCAGATTTTTTTATACAAATAGTTTCCACATTCACTAATAAAGCATAGATTTTTCAAAGATATCTTTTTCTGATTTTTAATCCTTATTTATCATTAATATATTTTTTACGAATAAAAATATATTATTGTCGTAAAAGTAATCTCCAGTTTACTATCAGATACTGCCTGTTATATAAATAAGTACTTAATTAAAATGAATAGATAGAGTATTAAAATCTAAAAATAATTATTAACTTCATATAGAGCAAACGAAATCATAATATTTCAGAAATCTAGAACACCAGAAAGCGAGCGAAAAATGAACATTTTTATTCTGTTTTTGTGAACATAAAATTCTCGATCAAAAAAGTGAAATTAAAGCGAGAGAAAAACAAAACAAAGAATGCTTTTCTTCAACGCTATGATTGAATAAGGAAACATTTTATAAAGTTCACAACGGCTGTTGGATGCATTTGTAATTTTAATTATAATTGTATTTATTTTATTAGTTCTGTTCTCGTGTATTTTTGTTTTCACTGTGTTATCTCTGCGTTTTTTTTATTATCATTTAAATGTATGACATTGTATCTGGCAACCAATTTAATGTTCAATTTGCATTATGTTCTTGGCAACGGCTGTTATGTGGTTTATTATTGGCTTGAGCCGCACTCTGCTGCAGGCGTATTGTAACACTTTATTCTAAATGTGAAATTAAACGCGTTTGTACCTTTAGAAGCTTTTCTATTTGATCTGTAACGATCAAAGGCGATATGTAGAATAGCTTAGTTGTACTAGATGTTCATTTTCTACTGGTTCTAATAAATATAGAATTGATAGTTTTATAAATGATTTTATTTCATACAATGCGATAAACAAGATTCCACAATTTAAATTTAATTAGACGTGAGTAATAAAATAATCTAGCACGTTTCACAATAATATGCAATAAATAAACGAACTTTGATAATATTTTTAACATTATATGAAAACTATGATAAAATGCTCTTTATTATAAGAAATTTCAAACCTTTTAAATATCAATCAAAGACACACTAATTGTGAATGCTATTGTTGATTAAAAAAATATGAGTCACATTAAATAAGCTGAAACATTCGTTTTAAAAATAACAACTACATCAATTCCATCTCGTTGATAATTCATAAATAAAGCTAAACATTTCTTGATGAAAAAAAAAATTAATTTTAAAGACATACAGTAATTATATATATTTCGATTTAAGTCATTGGAAAAAGTTCTTAAAGTTTTTCAAGAATTTATCGCTAAGTTAACGCTTTAATTTTACAACACAATGGTGAAGTAAAAGCAAATAAAAGATATTCTTTTAAACAAACTTCAACACAAATGGACTAAGAAGACCTGTCTAAGATCAACCCCCTCCACTTACCTAAGCACTTAGGCGTTTCTAATTAACACTTATGACGAAGTTACAGTATTTTCATATTTTTGTTTCCTTGAATGATGTCCGCGTTTGATTTTGTTTAATTCTAATAATTCAGTACTTCTATTTACTACTAATAATTTACTAATTCAGTACAATCTGTCGAGTATACTAATCTTCCTTCTTTTAAAATAAAAGATAACCGTCTTTTATTTCAAAATAAAAAAGATAAAATTTGCTTCTGTAGCTCAATTAGATCCAATATATTTCAAAGCAGTTATGTTTTAAATTTAGAGAAAACGCGGAATTTTTTCACTTATACAATTCCAAATTTGTGAACATTAGCTGTATTATTTGTCTTATATTTTAGACAAATAGTGATAATTTAATATGCAGAGAATAAGTAGTTCACATAGATTGATTATGTAAATGATATTATGACAGAATACAGTTTCCCTTTCAACAAAGATATGCTAGGCTATTGTACACATATAAAAAAGTTTTAAGACACCCCTAAAATTAATTAAAATTGCATGTGAAGTTATGATATTGCTTTATAATATATTTAGTTACATAAACACTTTTGAAAATAATTATTTTTGAGAATCTTTTTATACATTTCTATAAAATCACGATAATTATTAATAAGTAAATATTAACCTCGATATTTATTAATACGTAAATTTTAACCTGGATATTTATTAATAAGTAAATAATTAGTAAATTAGGAAAAAATTATTAAGAAATGAGGGAAATATTCCAATACCAAAATTATAGAAATATTGCAATTTATTCCTATCTCAAATCTTGTCAAATTTCAATTAAAAATTTCTTCATCGAATTTTGCAAAAACGCTTAAAAATTAGTTTCAAATGAAAAATACGAATTTCAAACTATTACAGAAAAATGTCTGAACAGATTAGTCTTTGAAAATACTTTTATTAACGATCAAAAAACAGCAAAGAAATGATTTTAATTAATTTCTGTCATTCAATATTTATTTCGTAATTTTAAATACAATGGAAAACTCTGGCAGATGGAACCATCTATATGTAAAATGTAATTTTATATGAATGACCATTTCATTATTAAGTTCAGAAAATGTGAAGTGCATTGCCATGAAAATGCACAAACGTACAAAGTAGGAAATTAGGAATTAAATGAGAAACCGATGACGAAATACCATTTCAACAAATTAAGGAATCAACCGGAATAAAGTACATAAAAGAAATTAAATATTTATAACTTTCCACTTTTTTTTTCTTTACATAGTTTAAACTGTTTAATACCATCACATTTGTATTTGATTAAAAATTTGGTATTATTAAAATAGCGAGTATATATTTGAGATTATGGATCAGATACTGAATCATTCCAATTTCCAGATTATCATCATTAAGAATTTGTGGAAGTCGTGATCGAAGCTAACGATTAAAATTATTCGTTTGAAGTAAACAGAACCATCCAATTAGTCAAGAATTTGTCACATCTATGTCATTAGCATCGATGTTTGCAGTTATCTGAAAGGAGTTTGGAAATTTCTCACAATTTTTTGAATGTGAGCCGAGAGTAAACTTCTACTCATTAGCAAGTTTTGTAACTTTCAAATACTTCAAAATAAAAGTAAAACTTTTTATAATATTTCTGGGTTATAAATTATAAAAAAAATCTAATTATGGACATTTATTAGAGATGAAATAAATAAATAATATAAATAAAGCGAAATGTGAAATACATATAATTTTAAGATTTATTATAAAGATTCATATTATTAATTACATAGTTGTATAATATAGGTATTTCTCAGTTTTTAATTTAATTAATTTCTAATGATATTCGATTCTTATCTCTGAATTTTTACTTGGCTGAATAACGCAATATTTTTAAGTTTCAAAAATAAATGCATTTGAGTGCAAAAATAATGGCCCCCAGGAAATAAATCTTTTATGTTAAAACATTTAATTAAATTTTATTAATGATACATTTTCCATTTTGTTAGATAACGGCTTTTTTTGCAACTGTATTACGTCACTTCTGGCTCTTACCAACAAAAACCGAATAAAGTGCAATCTTTCTGAATCATTGACGTCATCATAATGATTTTTACCATTGAAAAAAGTTTGCCTAAATATAAAGAAATTATAATTTAACAGCATTTAATTTTTGAAAATGTCCATTGACCAATGAAGTCTTCTGGTAATTCCATCTAATGATACATGACGATCGAAGTCAGCATAGTCGATATTGTACCATAAGAATTTTCCCTTAGTGTACGCGAAAATGAAGATTGTCATAGACTACCTAATATGACAAGCAATTGAAACTTCATATTTCCCTTATTGGTAATGTAGATAATATACAATAAGAATCTATCCTCTGTGTGCGTGCAGCTAAAGTTTGTTACAGAGTACCCAATACGATAAGCAATATAAACGAGAACTTCAAATTATCCTTGATGTCAGCGATGACGTACAATAGGAATATATCTTGTGTGTACACAATTAAACAATTTGGATGCTGTATATAAAGATGAGCATAAAGTTACTGCAGAGACAATAGAACAAACATAATCAGATTTAATCTTTTCATTACTTGTGGTGCAGAAGCTGTACCGCAAGTAAAGTTTACAGGAGCAATACTCAGAGAATTTGTTTACAGTGTATAGTTTGGCATAGTTAGCATAATGTTGAATATTCAGCATTTTGTGAATATTATTCATCTGTAGATGATATTGTCTCATTGCATTAATATAAAATTTCTCATTTTATTATTAAATTTATTATTAAGTATCGTTAATTATTAAATCTATTGAAAGCCTATGAGGAATGGAAAAATTTAGGTAATCTCAAGGGTGGACGGAAAATGTCTCAGGTTTCATTTTCAGATTACTTAAATGAGGACTCATTCAAGTAATCTAACACTCAAGTAATCAAATGACTTGTTTTGAAAAGGATAATTTTTAGAATTTCTTCTGTAGTTCACAAAGAGCACTATAAAACCCTGAACTATGTTACTTCTGTTGTTTGTAAATTCGTAAATTATGTCTTATGTTTCTAATTGTCTAAAATATAGTGAGGGATGAAAATTAAAAAAAAAAATTAGAAGGGAAGCATAAAAGCAAGTAAGTCAGCTTTGTAATGTCCTGATCTAGACTGATAAAATAACGAAGCAGAATTTCCATACAATTCTTTATTTTACAGTCCTATATATACAAAGAACAACTTGTTCTAATCTTGGTTAAATAAATAGTTATTTACACCTTTAGTAGGAGATACAACAGACAAAGTCGAAGGTTTTTTTTGAAACTCAGTTCTCCATCACGTCAACACGACCACTCCAGGGGTAGTTTCTCAGACTCTGAACTCGTGGACGAAGTCCAACCGTCTCCTGCAATTCGTTTCTTCTCTCCCATTAAAAAAAAATCTCCGTGCTTTATTTCGGCGACAATCTCCACTTCTTAAATTACATTGGTCATTTGAGCTCTCTTTCGGCCAATCAGGGTTCAGCAATATGCTCGTTCAGTGGGTCGTGGGAAGGTCCTTTCACAAAGAGAAACATCTAGCATTCAGATGTTTGGACACCCCTTTCTCTTTGAAGGTACTATCAATAACTCTTGGACGAGGAATTCCACATGTGGCCTTTCATTGTAGTCGCTAATGAACAGATGCAAGACCACCCAGGTGAAATGATCCACCATTTGGCTATCTCGAGGAGTTTAGTAAGTAACAACGACGACACAGCTGGCTGTAAATGTCTTATCAGTACTGGGAAACGGGGAATGTTACAGCCTCAACAATATGATTTTTAACACTTTCTTGACATATTATTCTTTATGAGTCTGGACATTTTATTGTATCATTATGTCAACTATCATTTCTATTTTACTGACAGCTCTATAAATGATTTCCTAAGCTCATTTCTTAACTGTTGTTATGTATTTTATAAATAGTGAACTTTTATTATTTCTGTACCCTATACAACGCTGATCCAATGTTGGTCAATCATTTTATAAGTATTAAAAATATTTTTTACTGGAATTCTTCCCAATGATGCGACGATCTGATTATTAGAAGATGAAATCTTGTTACATATATTATCGTAAATTCTAAAATATATTTTTTGCTGCAGCTTTTCAAATAATTTCATGATCCAGATTCTTTAATTCATTTAATGTTACCAAAGAATTTTGGCATAATAATAAAAATATTTTTTTTCTTTTTTGAAATATTTACCGGACTTCAAAAATAATGAACTTTGTAAATGATTTTGTATAAATGGCGTTTATTTAAAATATTTTAATTTTCTTTTCTCAAATGCATTTCGAAACAAAGCTATCTGTCCAAAGCTGAATATTACATAGTGATGATTTGTGTTAAGATAAAGCGAGCTACAATTTAAAAATCCACTCCAAAATATGATAATAAAACAAACGAAAAACATAGCTGTCTTATTTGTTTTTCAATAAAATCAGAATACTTTGACATATTTCTCAAAACCTTGAGTTAAAAGTTACCTGCGGAATTTCATTTTCTGCTGTTTTTGCATATGAAAATTCTAAAATAAATATTTTCTTTTTCCGTGTTTTATTTTCTAGCAAAATGAAAAACCATTTTTCAAAAACCGTTTTATACTTTGCATTTCTCGCTCCTTTTTTATGATAAAATTAAAAAGCATCACGGCGCCTCAAACTATTGATGTTTCTTTTGCTCATAAAAAAAAATCCTCGCCTGTGCCGGTGCGACACACTTTGCGAAAATCTTAAAACTGAATGACAGCTTTAAAAACTAGTTATTTTCTATCATTCTTGAAATCCCATTGAGGATTTTTAAATATATACAAAGATGAATTTGTCTTTCGCCGTGTTTTTTAACTTGGAAAAAAGGTTTATTATGGAAAGAATTTCCATTCTCCTTCTTTTTAGAATGCTACAGGAACAAGCACATTTTTGCTTCAGGGAATACTCGAACATAATCTAGAATATTTTGTCCAAAATAGTAATAAAACGTATCCATTAAGAATTGATGAATAATGTAATACAAGACTATTGGGTTATTTTGTAATCTTTCTGAAGTTTCGTCGGTCTTTATGAGTGTTATAAAAAGCCGAAAAATTGGACAAAAAAACTAAAACGTTTCAAGCAGGAGGAATTTATGAAAACAAGATTCATTTTAAAAGTAGCGAGACAAATTTTTAAACTACGTCATTGGAAGTAATAGCTTACAAAGCATTTATGTGATATAGTTTGAAATTGCTAAAATTCATGAAAATTTATAGGATATATATTATTCATACGTGTAGTTTATTTTAAAACTGCCCTTTTAATGCACTAACTTCCCCTAACATTAAAAGAAAATGCGTTTGTGTGGGTTGACTCTCTAAAGGCTCGTTATAATTTTTTGTGGTAAATATTTGAAGAATTACATTCGATTAAATTTATCAAGAAAAAAAAATTAATGTAAAATTTATATTCATCTCAAACACTAATTATTGAAAACAACACGATCACAGTTATCTCTTGATTATGAGTGCGTGGCAGGGTAACCGCTAATAAACAAATTCCACAAATAATTTGAAATGAATCGAAAAAAAGTTAAAGTCACTGCAAAAATATTTTTTTGAATAATGAGACCTGCACATGCAATTATAACTTAATAAATAATAGGTTTTTGATGTAAAATTTTCTTGGTTTATCTTAGAGGACTCTGTCACTATTAATCAAACTGTTTGATAGAAGAAACCAGCATGACTGGTATCGCTACTGGTATTTTCTTGCATACTTTCTAACGAAGGTCTTATCCCAGAGAGCGCTTTGAATGGAGAACAGCAGTGACGAAATATTAACCTTTGGCGTAAATATAGCATTTTGTGTGATAATTGGCGAGTGTTTTTGAAGATTAATCCATGGTAAGCGGTTAATAGTATTCGAAAATCGAATTTTTGTTTTAGACGCGTTTTTCCCAACCGATTGAAACAACAATTTGACATAGATCTGCACTTGTAGTCGGAAAATCCCATACCAAAATTGATACATTTAAGTCATTGTGTCTTTGAGTTATCGCCTTCACATTCTTCTAAAAGAATAGACTGACGGATGGTCAATCCCTTGTTGGATTTGGATCAAAATTTTAAAAAGGTGTCTAGACTATAGATATTAATTTGGTGTACCGAATTTTATCAACTTAAAGCTCTTCGTTTGATAATTGTCACATCCAATGAGATATACAATGGAAAAAAAATGGATTGACAAAGGCGAATTTTGAATGGGAATAAAAATGAGACAGAAGTGGTCTTCTCAAAACTTTCTCGCACATTTTGTAATGGAGGTGTTTATTTTCTCTCACCTCCCTTAAAAAGTGTGGACCTTGAGTAAGGCAGCCACCGTCTTGAGTGGATTTGCGTAGAATAACGGAATATTAATATTGAACATGAATGTAGGCATTCATTCTTAGCGAGTGCTTTAGTGATTAGTCCTTGGCATGTGACTACTAATGTCTAAAAATCTAATCGGTGTTTTGGGCCGGTTTTTCTCAAGTGACTGGCACAAGAACTTGAAACGGAACTACGATGATAGTTAAATATATCAATTTGGAATGTGATTTTATAAGTCATTGCTTTTTGAGTTACAGCATTTACATGTGTTTGAAAGTAAATCCCAATAGACTTACAATTCGTTGCTCTATTTGGTTCAAAATTTCTTGAATGGATACACTAGGGATGGTGCACTTACATTCGAACAGACGGACAGACGTATTTCCTCTGAATACTTTGCTCAAAACTTGATAGAAATCTACAAGTTTGATGTAAAGAGCATATATGCAATTTCATTCATCCAATTCAAATCCTTTTTGAGATTTTTTTTGGTCACAGATAGATAGATGGACGGATAGACAAACATTTGCCAAAAATGTAATTTTCTAACTCAGGGGGAGGGTTTAAAACTAGGAGATTCGTCAAAATCGAGTTCAAATTTTTTGACGATTATTATACTTTAAGAGAGAGATTTAAAAATCCCTGCAACAGCCATCAGGGGGGGGGGGAGATCTTACTAAAATTTATCCTTACATTCTTATGAAAATTTTATCTCTGCATAAAAGTGTAAACCTCGAGCCCCATTGGCTTTCGGTGCTTTAAACTCGGATTTTTATTTATTGAGCCCGACCCAAATAAAATGTGCCTCATTCTAAAGTGAAGATAATGATACTTGTATATTCATTTTATGAAATCGAAGAACAAATGTCAATCTTTGGCTTGAATCCATAATTTCAGAAACTGGTCGATTTTTGGTGATTAATCACTGGCATTTGGTTAATATAGAAATATTAACCAATCGATAATGTCTTATGAAACCATTAGATATATTCTTCTGTGAAAATCAATCAATTATCCAGTTAAACTTATAAATGCTAAAAGATAATAAATGGTTGGCATTATTTTGTTACCACTTTATTTGTAAGTCATTAATTAGAGCATTAGTGTTTTTTACATAAATTAAGGATAATGGATGTCGAATATAAAGATAATGCGTAAATTAACGATTTTGGATTATGAACAAAGTTTTTGGGGTATGAATATTTAAACTTTGCGTTTTTCAGTGTACCTTAATAAATTGAAAAATGGTGCTTGAAAAACAAAACCAAGAATTAATGAAATAAGATAAAGTAAAAAGCATTAAATGATATCTAAAACAAAATGATTTTTTTGTAATTTATTATAAGTAACATAAAGAGCAAATTTTAATACAGCAATTCCTTTTGTTAAAACATAATGTCGCACTTAATTCTTCTTATCAGAAAAAAATTGAAGATGTTATATTAAAAAAAAAGTTGAAACTTTGCATACAATAAGAACACATTTTTTTTTCGTACAAAAATTTTATTAATATATTAGAAGGCATTAAAGTTATGAAAATGTTGAATTATTTAAATAAGAATAGAAAAACCTTAATATATATTGAATAAAAACAACTACAATAATAATAAAATTTTGTAGATTTTAGAAAAAACTTTATTAAATCTAATATATACAAACAAAATTTTTTCTCAAGATGCAAAATTTATTTGAATAATTTTTAAGGAAATGATCATACAACAAAAAATTACTTTTTCGTTGAATCTATTTTTAAATTATATTTTCATTCTTCAAAAAGACATTTTATGAATTCATTATTCAAAATCTAAATAGAAGAAAACTGATAAATATTAATTTCCATTTCTGGGTATTATTTTTGTGGTATAAAAACATTTCTTCTGTTTATAAAATTACAGCATAATAGTTTTTTTTTCGAATAATGAAATGATTATTTTGAAATTGGAATACAAATGCCTTTAGGTATGTCAGCAGTGAGTGAATTAAAAATAAACAGTACTGCAGAAATTCACATTTTTGTTCTTTTATCTTCTTGTTCTGGTCCAAATTTGAAAACAATACTCAATTATTAACGTAATAATATGTTAGATAAAGATTGGTAATTTTCATTCTTTAATCGAAACTCTTTTTTTTATCTATGTAATGTAATAATTTTTTCTCCATTCATAAGGATAGTTTAATTTTTTGGGACAGTAAAAAAGCGAACGCGAGCTCAAAGAGAATTAAATTCGCAACAATAGATTTGTGAATTCGTGAATATTAATGTGATATTTGAGAAAGAGGAGCTTTTTTTTGTTTTAACTTCCTTTGATGTTTCGATGCATATAACTTGAAAACATCACAAAGAATAAAAATGCAATATAAAGTAAAAAGAAATTCTTTCAGATGGATGGAAGAATATTTTTTTTTTTATTTTAAAAAGTAACAAAAATTAAAACAACTCATTTGAATTGCTTGTTTTCAAGGTTTTAAAAAGGGACTTTAAGCTGATTTTTTTCAAGTTTTTCCTTCATGTTTTTTCTAAGGTTGATTTTTAGTATTTAAAAATTGAATGAAATTATGCTATATAGATAATAAAATTATTACTATATTATTACTGTAAATTGTAAAATTTAAATTAAAATAATTACAGTATTGATATAATTCTACATTTAAAAATAAAAAAAGAATAAAAAAACATTTATATTTATCTTGAACACAGTTCATTTCTGTGACTTTTCCGATTAAAATTGAATATGAAAAAATGATTTGTCTCCAATTTAGCTGCTACGTCACATATTGCGTCATATATACAAGATGCACAGTGTAATAAAATGTTAAATTCGTAAGACGCGGCTTATGTGTATACGGCAGACGCAATCTCATTTTAACACGATTATGAGCTCTGTATATGCTCGACCATTTGGCTTCGGTCAAGATTTACATATAAATAATTGCAAATGAGCGAATATAAAATTTAAAAAAATTACTACAATCGAAAGAAACAAAAATACATTTCCGAAAAAATTATGATAAATTTAAGAAATTGATTATAAGAAATTTGTTTGTTTTTAAAAATTAATTTGAATATTTAAGTTTTAGTGCGATTTAATTTGTTTTTAGTTAGAAGAAAGTGTTTATTTTTTATTTCAGAAATAGTGTTATTTAATAATATAAAATAATTTTATTGATTTTTAGAAGAAAAAAATCTTAAATTGATAATTAGTTTCATAACAGGATGTCAAATGTTTTCATAAACTACCATAGAATCGTATGATTTAATTATCCCATGAAATATTCAAATTTGGAAGTATTCAAATGAAAGAGAAATATCGATATTCGTCTAAAATTAGAAACTTGTTTGAAATGAGATAATTGATTGGAAGTAAAATAAATCAATATCTACTTTATTAATCTCGTTTCTTTACATATCAATATTTTCTATAGTCTTAAAAAGAACTATGATAGTTAGTGAAATACAGGTTTGTGGAAACTGCTGAAGAAATTATTCTTCGTTCTGAAGATTATTCAATTGGTTGAATTCAAGGTTGGCTTTCTGAAGATTATTCAATTGGTTGAATTCAAGGTTGGCTTACTGCTAAGTAATCTCAATACTTATATCACCTATTATGTTCAGACAATAAGAACTCAGTGATCATCCCTGAAATTGGCGAAAAGTCCTTGGACTGATTTTGCTGAAATTAAAGTAAAATCTTCTTCATTTTATTCTCCTTGTTATGTGTTATTATTAATTGTTATATTTTAAATAAATCCTCAATTTTTTTTTGCTCAACCACTTACTAAGTAATTTCACTGCCAAGCCATTACTCTATTTACGTATGTATTCGGGAGTAAGAGCCCTGAGTTTTAAATACTTCTTGGTCAGATTTCTTTTTGTTGGAACTGTTAAAAATTTGCACATCAATATGCAGGACACATATTCTAAGATTTTTATATTTATTAAATTTGTCAAAATACCGATATAACATTTGCATCTATTTATTAAATTTGCTATTTGATTTATAAGACTAATGTCAGGGCTATTTTTTTTAAAGTGCTAATGATCGTACATTTTGGAATCATCCAAAGTGCATTCTTTTGATATTTCGAAGATATTTTTTGGAATTTAAATATTCAATAAAATAGGCCTAATAGCTGATTTAAATAAAAAAATATTTTCATTTAAGAAATTATTAGAAACATTAATTTTTTTGTGTAACTGATATTATAGCAAAAAAGTTGGAATTGAAATGATAACATTTTTCTTGTTTTATATTCGATACAAAAATAATTTCAAAATAGCTCTTTTCATTTCAATATTTTATCCTGTAAATATTCACCAATTTTTGATAACTTTTAATGTTACAGAATCTTCAAGAATCTAAAAGAGAAGGTGAAAACGATTTTTAAAGAGTATTGAAGAGATACGTATCCGAAAACATCGAAGTTGAATAAAATTATCTTTTTTGAGAAAGAAGAAAAAAGTTGACTAGTATTGATTTCAAGTCTTTTTTTTAATTCTTCAATTTTACAACTTTTCTGACAAGCATAACTTATTACCTCTGTTGCTGAGCCCATTTGAAAAAGGTTCAAAAAGAACAGATAGAAAAAGGAAATGTTGCCAACTCTTTCACTATTTTCTTCTCCGCAGTAAGATTACAAAGCTTAGAGCAAAAATTTACAGAAAGTAAATCCAAAAATCCCAGAAAGAATTTTTATTTCCCCTGAAAATTTTATTTATCTTTATTTTTTCCAGATTGCTGCCTGAATCGCTATCTTCTGGATTCCTGAACCTAGACTAAAAGCGCATCGATGGATTTTGACATTTTAGTATAAGAAGAAGAATACAAAATAAAAGTATTATATCCTCTTCCTCAATTTCGCTGTCTGCGTCTTTTCGTAGAAGACAGGTAAGGAATTATTTTCTACGTTTATAAGAACGCATTTTTAAAGATGTATACAGCATTGTAAAAATGTTTGGGAATGGAGTTAAGGTGACAGGGTACTTACCATCTTAATAATTATTTTTACTATTTAGAATTAATTTAGGATTACATTTTATATAAACTAATATTCAATAACTATCCATCGATATTTTGGATATACAAATTTAACATTTGGGGAGAATTGAATATTTTATCTGCATGTTGAATGTATAAAAAATAAACCAAAGATCGAATTTATAAAATCGAAAAGATCGAAATTTTATAAATTTTTATCTTAACAGTTATTAAAATATATATATTATATATATACTGCAGAGCCGATTTCAAGTAAAATTCACAACATGAAAAAAATATTTACATCTTTATTTTCATTATTTTACAGACCTTAGATTTAGCATAATAAAAATCTAAATAAAAGGCTAATTTAAAATTCTCATTTATATAAAAAAGAGCATTTTATATATAATATGTATCGAACAGAAAAACATCGAATAGAAAATCACGAAATTCGTTTGAAAAAATTCTTTAAATGTTTTCATGAACACTTGTCTTGAAATTCAGTAATGATTGATATTTTTTGTGACAGAACATCTGAAAAATATAACAATGTTTATTTTCCTGTCATGCATATAGTTAAATAGCTAAATAAAAATATATAGATATGATTCTGGAATTTTGCAAGCATATTTAATTAACTGTATCTATCATATGATTCAATAAAAAAGAATCGATATTTTAATGAATTTTACAGCGCTATGTCGTTTGAAACAAATATTGAGATACTGATACTGATTAAATCAAATCCGAATAGATCGTCTGTGCTTGTAGTTAAGTTAGATTGTAGAATTTTCTATTTGATAGTTACTCAATTGGAATACATTATAACTCTTGAGTAAGTCTCTTGAATTACGAAATCCGAAGAGAGAACCATTCGGAGGGTCTGTAATTTCTATTGTATATATCGTCACCATTACACCAGTACGATTAAATAAATGTAAATGGTTATTAATAATCGATTATTATAATGGTTAGTCGATTGTAAACAATCATATGATTGATATTTCGCATCAGAAGGGCGTACATGATTTTCATGAATGAAATTACATTAAAAGATTTTTTTTCTGTTTATAGCAATAAAATTTTTATTAATTATATGCTAGCGGAAATGTGTCACAAGTGATCTTTAATTTATGAAAGCAATGTTTGGATTTACTAGAATTGGCCGGTAACCAAAATGGGAGGAGATTAATTAATTGTTTTAATAGCTTCATTTCTTCTTGAATATTTCGTTCTACGCTCTCCCTCGTTAAAATAACATTATTTTTTGACAGCAAATTTTAGAAAAGCAGAAGTAAATTAACAGGTACAAACGTAATTTATTGCACGTAAAGTCATTGATGAATTTCTTAATGTATGGCTATACGAAGTTAAAATGGACCATCGTTTCAAAAATGATTTCCAACCTAGACATTTTTTTTTCTCATTCTTTTTTAAATTAAGTAATTAATTATATAAGAGAGAATATGTATAAAGAATACGATCTGTTTAAATATTCCAGAACAAAGAAAATCAATCCTTTTATATTCAGTTCACAGGTCAAACAATGTTCAACTTGAGGAAGTAACCTTCAAAGATGGATGTTTTTATGAAATGACTAAAAATGGCTAATATAATGAAATTCAAAATTTTATAACTCATTCATTTTGGATTGCAAAAGATAGGAAAATTTTATGTTTCAAATGTATTAGAACCAAAATTATTTTACTAAATATGACTAATAGAACAAAGGAATTAATAAAAAATTATGTTTAAATTATTTTATTAATTTTCCATATATCACTTGACCTAAATAAAAATAATTATTTCGTTTAAAGCCCTTTAAAAAAAAACTCGAGGCATTTGTCTATATCTTATTTTTAAAAATTAATTACTAAACCACGGTTGGAATAGACTGCTTTAAATATAAAATAAATAAATATATCGTATTTGAAGAAAAGAATGAAGCATTCGAAAGTTTTGAAAGAAAATACATTTTCGCAAAGTTTTTTGAATGAAAGTTTTCAAATAGAGGGAAGAAGGGCATTTACCAATAGCACTATTATTTAAAACAAGTAATAATATGAAAAATTAAAAAAAAAATGCATCGCGTTTATATTATTTTCTTAAAAATCATTTTATAAGGTCACCATTTAAAATTAAAATCTTATATAAGTGAATTAAATTTTTACTCGCAATTTTATTTCTTTGGATTCTAAAAATTTATTAGTTATAGAATATTGTATAATATTTTTTAAAATTGAAATAATAATTTTTAAATCTAAAAATGCATAATTTTAGGCTATTGAAAAAATGAAAAATGTTTATGATAAAATGTAATGATATTTTAGAAGAATTATATATTAATTTTTCATCAGCATTTCAATGAAAGAACAATACTAAATTATTTAGATAGTTATCTCAGATATGATTTAGCGAAATTCATTCTTTAATCAAAATTCCTTTTATCTGTACAATATATTCATTATTTCCATTCAAAACGTCGATTTCATATTTCGGAAGTTGAGAAAAAGGGAAACGCGAACTCGATAAATAATTAAATTCACAACAATAGAATGCAAATTTGTAAATATTAAAGCCATGTTTGAGAAACTACATTCTGTGAATATTTTCATTTTTTTTTCCAAAAATTTCCTTTGATATTTTCTTATCTTTTTGATTCACTTGATTAAAATCATAAATATCACGACGAGTCATAAGTGGCAGAGAACAATAAGTGCAAAGAATTCAACAGGAATTAAAAGGAAAATTTCTTTCAGAAAGATTTGATTACAAAGAGAAATAAAAATTAATAATTTTCAAAGAGTGATTTTCAACATTTAAAAAAGTCGTTTCCAACGAACTTTTATATTTTCTTTTATATCCTTTGTTGTAATTTTTAAAAAAAGCGGCCATGTATCACAATATCAATGAAATTTTAATTCTTTGGATAAAGAAAATACATATTTGATAACATTATACAAAAGAATATATTTCTGTTATGTGACAGATTTGTGAGAGACATATGAAGGAAATTATTTATCGGATATTGTTTAAAATAAAAATGTTTGGAATTAAAATAAAATTAGTCATAAAAATCGATGAAAAATTAATAGATTTTGTTTAGAGGCATCATGCGAGTGAGATGGTCCTTCCACTCACTATTCAAGACGGTGCATCATTTTGACGTTTTACTTAATTTATTTTTCAATTGTTAAAAGATGTAGATTAATTAGATGTAGATTAAAAAAGATGTAGATTAATTTTTCAAAGAAATTCGACTTAAAACAATTATATATATATTTATTTTTCGGAACAATAAATAAGCCCTTGTATTAGGTGAATAATTATGCATCGAATTACTTTTTTGCAAAGGGTTAAAATATCCTTGAATATACTCATATATAATGCAAGTTTTGTAAAGAGAAGATAAAAGTTTAATTTTTAAATAAAATTATACAATTACATAAATCCCCATATCGTTAAAACCCAAAAATTAGGAAAGTATTAAGTAATGAAAGAAGTTTAATATAACCTTTTTTCAACCAGATTCCTGCAATATCATTTTTATATCTACATTTTTCGGAAAACCTTAAATGCTGAAATATTATTAGATGGTGGTTCTTGATTGCGTAAATATACATAATGATTTTCAGATAACTTACTTAAATAAACACAACAGTTAAAGAGAGGCACTGAATCCTTAATAGTTTGGAGATAATCAAACATAAAAGAAATATTTATAATAGAATAAATAGAAATTATATTTTTCTGATTTTATTAAAAAGAACGAAAGATTTTTTTTAATATTAAAATCAAGAAACAAAATTAATTTAAATAAACAATCAGCAATAACTGAATATAACATAATTATGAAAAAGAGCATTTTAGTTGTTTCAAAAGTTAAATAAGAGGTTTAAAGCGTTTATGCGATGATTTAAAGCACTGAAAACGGGCACAGTTATTCAATATAAAATTCGTTTATTCAATATCTACTTAAATATGAAATTTCATTCATTTATTTCTATTAAAAATATTGTAATTTACATAAGGAATTTTTCCAATTTTTTTGCAATGAAAAATGCTTAGGGATGAAATTAGGTTAACTAACCTTTTTTTTAACAGAAATAAAAAAGGAAAGTATAAAGTTTCAAAATTCCCTGTTTCAGTCGATATTTTAGCTAAAAAATGCTGTCCAATTTCGATATTCAATATTAAAAATTCTAAACAGAGGAGATCAGTAACCAGAAAATATTGACATTGAATGAAATAACATTTCATCTCATTTTTTACTAGAAGAAAAAGAAAACTAGAAACTGGTATTGCTTCCAGTTCTTCTGTTTTCATTCTCAAACTTCTTCTACGATTCAGGAAGGCAGTAAATAATGCACCCAGGTAGCCCAATTTGAAGAAGATAAAAAACAGGACAGGCTACAAAAGAAAATATTCCAAAATTTTCCACCGTTTCCTCCTTCACTTTAAGACTCCTTGGCTCTGAAGAAAAGGTTACAGAAATAAATCCCGAGATCCCAGAGAGAAAATTCTATTTTCGCTACATTTTCTTAACTCCATGTCTGTAGCCTGCATCGCATGCCTTCAGGATTTCTGGGCCTGGTCAGAAAATAAAAGGGGAAGTGATGGATTTTTTTTTATTGTTATGATTCCCTTCAGCTACCTTTTTTTTACTTCCTTTCATATAAAAAAAAAAAGGTAACAGGTCTTCCTTTGTCTTTTGAACGCCTTTATGGGGGTGAATATTCATTACAAAAGCCGTAAGAAGGGGTGGGTAAATAATTGTTCAGCAACATGAGTCTGGAATAGCTCCCTTGTGGAAGGAAAAAACTGCCCGGCTAATTTTTCTCGAGGCCCTAACTCACTTTAAGCAGGTTATAAACTTCAAGATAAATTGCTCCAGTATCCATTTAGAAACCAGTAAGAGAAAAACATTCGCCAGGTACTTAGTTTCTTTCGGATAAACCTTTTCCATTGCAACCATATCATCAGATGCAATTTGTTATTGAACAATCTTTTAAGCACTGGGGGAATCACCTGTTTGGCATTTCATAGTAGAACAGAATATACACATTAACGAAATTTTTCTGAAATATTTTCTTTCTTCTATTTGCTGCAACTAGATAATTAAGCTGTTTATTTTATTATTCCCTCGACCTGTGAAATTACTTAACTTTACATCATATTTGGAATAATTAATTGCTATTTTAATTCCTATAATAATATAAACGGCATCTGATGTATTAAAGCGTTTTTATAAGTGAATTTTTGCATTTTAACTTACTTAATTCCCAAATGCATGATTATTTGTTTTGAATTTAAAAAATCGTTTATTATAGGAACATAATCACTGGTTACGTAAAAAATAAATATAAAAATCCAGGTAATAATATGGTATATTTATTTTGAAAAACGTTGTATCTAGACCTTTGACAACATATACAGTATTTCCCAAAAATCTAGCTAATATTTAATATAATTTTCAAACATTGATATCTTACCTGACAACAGATGAGAAGTAATTTATTAACACTTACATAGATCACTGTTTTATAGGGAACTCGACAATAGAATCTATCTCTTCATGTAACACACTGACCTTCATCATCCGTCATATACAAATGTAAAAGCGATATAACTGACTCACCAAAAGTAATGTCAACTTTTTACTTTAACACATGATTTATTGTCTATGGTTATCAACGCACGTTCGGAAACGGGCGCACTCAAGATTTTGAATAAAATTAAGAGGAACTAGATGTAAACATTTGGCAGCAATATGTATTTAAGTCTAATGCTAATAATTTCACTTAGCTGCAGATTTAAAATTAAAAAAATCAATAACTCGATGCACTTATTAGACAGGTCACTGTACACGAAAGGTTCAAAGTAGAACATATTTTGACACGAGAAGATTGTTGAAAGTGTCATGCCGAATAAATGCTTAACCACTTAACTGCCTTGCCCGAATGCCATACGTGCATCGATTTATCGAATTTTGATAGCTATAAGCAAAAATTAAACCATTCATAACGATTATAATTCATTATTAAAATTACTTCGAAGACATAGATAAGTCAAGTATTCAATGGATTTCCATTTGAATCAAAATAAGAAAATATTCCCAAAATAGAAGGTGTCATCTTATTAGAGAGTAAAATAACAATAATAATAATAATAATAATAAATAACAGTTAAGTAGTTAAGCTTGTTTTCAATTTATTGATGCCATTTCTGAGTTAGTAAAACTGGTTGCTTTCTAAATGCAAAAAAGTGAATTCATATTGTTTTTAATATTTTCAACGGACATCCAATAAAAACCCAGTTATATTGTTTTAAAAGATAGGTCAAAACACTAGAAATGTCTTTTCAGAAAAAATTAGAAAATTATTTTTTATTTTCAAATTTCAAAAGTTTAATAAAATTTTAAATTCTGTGCTCCAATAACATGAGCAATATTAAGAAGTAATAGAAATTAGGATTTGGATTGTTTAAAATAAAATAGTCTCCAAATAAGTGATGACTTATATATTATAACGTAGCATAATTCATAAAAGATTGATTTATAATATAAAAATAGCAAGATGAAATTAAGTTAGTAACGTTTTTTTTTGTCAAATTTTTAAATGCCAAGATTTTTTTTCTTTTAGTAAAATTGTGAATTTTTAGCTAGTTTTTAAAAATGAAAACTTAGCCTCATAAAAACAAAGGATTCAAAAAGATATTTTTTTTTGTATAAGGTTTATTTCATGGTAAATTTGATATTTATTAATTTTTTCACAAACATTAGTGACACTACAAAAAAAGAAAACAGCCTCAGTGCCCCAACCCATATAAATGATTATCAGTAATCTCTCTAACTACAGCTATCTATCATCAATAGTCTCTCTAACAAATTAACTTAATTCATCACTCAATGTAATAGGTGTCAAGATGCACTCTCAGTGACGAAGCAGAGTAACAAAAGAAAAATAATCTTTTGGATTTTGAAGAGATTTTTAGCTTTCATTCTCTTGTAAGACTGTTTTGTATCAGCATACTTGTTACAATAATGATGTTAGCATGCAAGGTGTCCCACAAGGTATGCAGCATCTAATACATACACATTTGGATTAGAAAACTTGAGGAAGAATATTTTGATGTATTGCTTGTGGAGTATCCGAATATAGCGTCAGAGTCTAATTAAAGTGAGAAGCTTGCCATTATAATCATTCTTGACGTATTTTATCTGAATCTGTAAATATTAGACACTGCAGACCTTTTGGAAGTATTAATGATTAATTAAAATTTCAATTTCACAAAAGGTCAATATATATCTGTATTTATGTCTTTGATACATAAAAATTCACGAATCTCGGAAGGATCGTGAGTTTCTTATTCCCTCCACCCCTTATTTTGCGTACCACTTTTGATATTCAGATAATATAATAATTCAAATTTTTGATTTTTTTTCCAACTTACAAGAGTAAACTTACAATTTCTCCGCAATATCAAAAACTGGTAAGAAATATTTGTATTTAAAGACAAAGGTAAAGAAACGCTATGTAAAATCAAACTTTATGCCATTTTTTTTCTCCTTTTAATAAAATATTTAAATCATGGAGATATTTTAAGAATTTAATACCACATTGTATTACGTTATCTTTGATAAATATTTTCATAGTTAAAAGACTATTGTCATTCATTTTGTGTTTCTAAATGAACAGTATCAGCTCATTCTCCCTCAATCATTTGAGATCTTTACTTCAGTCTCATAAAATGAACACTAGAACTTATGTTATTAAAAATTTTTAATAACATTATTACTAATACTTTTTGACTTAGGCTCAGGTTTCAAATGAAATTATAATTCCAATTTCACATGAATTTGCAATTTCGGACGTATTTTATGAACTTATTGCTCTTCTATCTTGAATGTCAAATGTCGGAAAAGATGTTTTATTTAGTTATTCTTTGTTTAAATATGTTATCAATAAATCAAAAAAAAAATCCATAATTAAGTCGATTCTTAATCAAGGGAAACTAAAACATAAAATATTACAAGATTTTAAACAAGATTCTTAAAAACTTGCTGATAAAATATTGTCGCTTATTTACATAGCCATTAGTAAAATTCAATTCAACACTTTTCAAAGTGGAATTACATTTCAGTTTATTTTTTGTATATCAAAATTCAAAAGTAAAAGTGTGCGTTTTTTAATATTTCATTCTCCATTAAAATAAAAATCGCCTTGAAAACTTTTCATCGTTTATCCCGTCTTTGCACTTTTTTTCCTATTTTAACAAATCTAAAAAGCATTTCAAAGTGCTAAAAAATCTAACGTTTTCTTTATTTTAAAAATCTCTACTTATGAATAAAAAAACGTAATTCACAGAGATTTTAAAACTAAATGAAAACTCTAAAAACAGTGATTTTAGATCAGTATTCGAAATTAACTAGGATGTATATAAATGTATGAAATGATGAATTTGTGAGTTACGAATTTATTACGTAACAAAAAGAAGAGGAATCCATATCTTATTTAGAAAAGAATTTTCATTTTTCTTTTAAATAAATTTTCCAATACCTTGCAAATTATTTTTTCTCCAATTCTTTCATTTAACATTATCGAAATATTTTGTTTAATAAATATGAAAAAAAATTTCATTATGATTTAATGAATAATGTAATTAAAGCTTTAGTTTTTATATACATGATGAAGGTTTTAAAAAATACTCAATAACATTGGATAACAAAGAATTCAAATTAATGATGAATTAACTAAAATAAAGTGGAAATTTCATGGCAAATATGTAATAACAATCTCCTTCTTTAATAGTAAGATCTCGCACAGCTTTCATTTCATTTAGAACTAATAAATTGCATGAAAAATAATAATAAGTAGCACAATAATATAAGTTGCATATGGGCAAAGCGTAAGAAACAGAAAACATCAGGCAAGCATTCCGCAACTAATAAAGAAATTGAATTAAAATGGAATGATGTGGTATTTTCTTCAAAAGGAGATTTTTATTTGCGTTGATTTGTCGCATTAAGAATACGAATGCAAAAAATTCTAATAAGTTGATTATCATTCTAATAATTTCAAATTCATTACAAACTGCAAAAAGAAGCGGAAATTTAGGTATCATTCTTATGAAGAAATATAATCGGGAAAGCTAAAGAGTTGTAAATATTTACTGTTTTGATTACATAATCATTAAATCTGTGAAACTAATTTACTTTTCTTTTTACTTTCCCCCTAAGTGAAACGTACAAAGAAAAAAGTATTGTATTCGTATAAAAATTCAAATTTGAGATTTTTACAAATCTTCATGTTTCAGACATTCCCAAATTGGAAAACATATTTTAACCCGTCATTTAAGGAATTTCCTCATGTGGCCAGAGACATAGAGTCAAAATGACTCCATTATTGCTTTTCTTTTTTCTCTTTTGTAAACAGCATTGGGGTTTATTTTGAAAACAATACATTCTGGAAATCATGTAGTTACCAAAAATATAAAATATATTAATATTAAAAATGTTAAATGTTATAAACTCATGATAACATTTAATATTATAAGGAAACCCTAAACAATCTTTTAGTGATTATTTAATTCGTTACGACATAACAAAATTACACTAATGTTAATAACTGTTATAATTTAACAAACAAAAATGAAAAACACACTATTTTTAAATATTATTTTAGAAATATTTCTTTATTCTCTTTGCATTACTCAAATTAAAAACAGTTTTAGAGTCATGGAATCAATGGATCTTAAGTAATAAAAACTTTGAAAAAGAATAACTCAGTTATACGCACTTTTTCAAATTTAGACTTCTGCCAATATACTGCTGAAAGAACAACTTGAAATACTGAGGAGATCATTGTTTTCAAGGAGAAAATACCATGTGATAATAAGAAAAAAACCCCGCTTTTAACAGCACAGATGAAATTTGGTGTATGGATTTAACATTAATTTTGCAGATATCGAACAAATTTTCAAAAAATCCATTCTGAAGAAATCAGTCTGTGTCCGGCTGTTCAAATAAAAGTTAACACAATAACTACAAAACGAAGAGAACGAGATGGATGAAATTCGGTACAAGAATTTAAAATGTGTAGTGTAGACGCGTATCACATTTTGAGCAAATCCAACAAAGGGTTGACTATCTGTCGGTCTGTACTTTTAGAAGCAAATAAACATGATAACTCAAAAAAGCAATGACTTCATTGTATTAAATTTGGTATGTGATTTTATGAATATAATTGTAGTTAAGTTTCATTTTGATTTTAAATAGTTGGGAAAATGTGTCTAGAACACAAATTCGATTTTCGTATACTATTAACTGCATGCCAGGGATTAATCGCCAAACCACTCGCCGAGGATCACAAAATAGCCTCAGGAAAAACCCTAAATTGACACCAAAAGTAAACATTCCGTAACTATTGTACGCCAATGCATGCAAGGCGCTCTCTTCCTTGCTCAAGATCCATAATTTTTTACGGTGTTCTTAACACTCTTATTAGAGAGTATGCGAGAAAATTTCGGAGAGACTTCCACTCTAATTTTATTTAAATTAATCTCTAGACGGTATAAACCCTGTATTGGGAACTATATAAAAGGTGCTCGCAATTAGAATAAATAAATCTATTTAATCTAGACACACAAACTGTGCATAGTTGAATTTAGTTTAGTTATATTAATGTCTCGTTTTAAAGCAGTACTAGGGCTATTTTGGTGCAAACTTTGTACTTTTGAAACACGGCCAGATAACGAGGACGACATATGAGCTATAACTCCATCTCCAAACTTCACATCACATTAGCGGGAGGCCATTTTGCCCCAAAGGATTTGGCATGCAAGAGACCCGCTTACAGGACGATTCTTCCGTGGAATCGTGTCTCGAACCTAAGACCCTCTGGCTCCAAAACCGAGACTTTACCATCAGGACGCCATCGGTAATTGAAATCTAGTTCTAAGTATGTTGCAATGGCAACAGGAATCCTGCCCATAGGAAATACCGTTAATAAACAAGTACCAGAAAATCAACTATGTATTTTAAGAGTATTTTTTCCGACCTATTGAATCAAAATTTGACATAAAACTAAAATAAAATTCGGAATATAATATTTTGATTAATGCAAACTATTGTGTTTTTGAATTGCTGAGCTAAGCCCTGTTCCGACGGCCCGTGCATATCTTAAGACAGGGACATTTTGACCTCATTCCCCTCTCTTGTGGTTTTCCAGGCCTCTTTGATGCCCCGTGTTAAAGCAACAATAGGGTTATTTTGGGACAAACTTCGTAATTTTGAACCACGGCTAGATGACACGGACGACATATGAGCTATAACTTCATCTCCAAACTTCCACATCACACTAGCGGGAGACCATTTTGCCCCGAAGGATTTGACGTGCATCAGGCGACCCGCTTACAGAACAATTCTTCTGTGGAATCGGGTCTCGAACCTGAGACCCTCTGGTTCCAAAACCGAGACTTTACCATCAGGATGCCACCAGTAATTGAAATCTAGCTCTTAGTATGTTGCAATGGCAACAGGAATCATGCAAATTTTTACTAAAATCAGAAGATATTCGAGTTTTATTAGATTTGTTACTCTAAATTAATTTTTTAGTCTCAACAAAACGTAAATATATAAGTATCCAAAACTAAGCATAAAAGTAAAAAAAAAAAAAAAAAAAAAAAAAAAAAAATGACATTAAATGGAATCATATTTTCTCCCGTTTTTCAAAGGAGGAGAAGAGAAGATTCATTGGTATTGAATGCAAGCGTTCTTTTTTAGCTCCTTATCGTACTCTGAATTTCTGACCGGCATTAAAATGTACACCTGGGGCGGTTCAGCTTGAAGTGGATAAAAAAAAAAGGCAGAATAAATAAAACCTTGGTGAAATCAGCCATGATTTCCTATACCGATTTAAGACTCAAATGCTCGAAAGAAAGAGTTACAGAAATAAATCGCAAAATCCCACAGAGAAAATTCTATTTTTCTTTCAGATTTTATCTATCTATCTATTTATTCTTTTTTTATTCCTTGTTGCCTGAATTGTATGCCTTCAGCAATCTTGGAGCTCAGCCGAAAGTAAAAGGGAAATGATAATTTTTAGTTTCTCTTATACAAAATATACAAAGCGATGATTCTGTAATTATCAAAACACTTGAGCTAGACTTTGATGAATATCCTCTTTTCAGACCTTTCTGTCCGAAAAATACATTTTTGGAATTATGTCCGTTTATCTGTGAACACAACTTGGAAGCACTTTGAGTTCAACACATGAAATTTGGTGTACGGTCTTGAAGATTGTAGGGTACCAAATTTGCAAACTTTTATCAAATTTTGAATGAAATATATTTATGACATCTGTTAGTCTTGTTATTCGAAAACTAGTAAATCAGACAGCTACAAAACGTAGACAACTAGATAGATAAAATCCGGTACACAAATTTAATATCTAAAGTGAAGACGTATCAAATTTGGAACTGTATCTATCAAGATGGTGATAGTCTGTCGGTCTATATTTTGTCACGCAAACTCAAAAACACACTGACTTAAATAACTGAAATATTATATTTGTTCTAGTGACTACAACACGGCAACATCGTGATGTTTCGGAGTTCCGCGATGTGACAAAGTGGTCACGAGCACCACATCATAATTTGGAATAGTAAATTATAATTTGCAAGTTTAGGGAAAGATTAAATCAATTGCCGCTAGTTTAAACGAGCGCATAAAGCTCTAACGTCATGAAATTTGGTAGAATTGTTATGATATAATTATAAATGTAAAATAGTATTTTGATTATTGAGGGGGGAAAGAGAACTTGAATGGAAATTACATTACACGTGCCTTCTACTATGGTGAATGAATTAACTGGTTTAATTAATTATTTTTGAAAAAAAAAATCCAGAAATTTCACGCGTTTAGCCCATTGTAGCTATCTAAGGCCGAAACGAGAAATAATTTTGTGAGATTTTAATCCACCAGATTAATAACAGAGTTAGTAATTTCGCAGTCCTTTTACAGACGGAAAATTAATGTAAGAGTTATCGATTTCAGCTCTAGGTCTTTTTCTAGAGCTGAGCACAACCAGATCATATGCTGGCATTTGAAGTAACTTGTTACGTATCTGGGTTAATATTTCGAAGAACTTAATTGATTTCTTTTGATAAGCTCCGAAACAGGTCCAATTTCTAGGTCATCGTGAAGCATTTTCCTACCAGGGTGCAATCATCAGATGTTTATTTTGGAAAACTTCTTAATATTTTGTTCGGAAGTGGTCCCCCAAATTTGGGAATCATGCATCAATACTGGTCTTAAAATAGCTTTGTAGAACAGAAGCTTGAGCCTAATCGATAGCTTACTCCATGGAGCAATTAAGCTGTTGAGTCTAATACTTATAATCGTCGCTTTAATGAGGGCCGCTTTAATATGACTATTAAAGCTTAATTTAGCCTCTAAAACTAACCCTAAGTATTTGTACTCATTTACAAAGGGGATGGACCGGTCGAAGTGACTGCAACTGAATTTTTTTCTCAGTTGGAACTTGAAAAAAGGCGTCCAAAATCCATATTTGGTTTCCCGTGATAAATCGAAAAAAAAATCTAAAGGCAATGCACTATAAACTCTCGCCAATGGTATGCAATTAAAAATATACAAATGCCAGACTTTTTTACTATGTTATGAAGCCTAATTTTTTTATGTGCGAGGTTCTAAAAATTAAAATCAGAGCATTCACGGCATTTTACAGATTCATAATTTTATACGGGAGGAGGTTAACGTTAACTATAAAACGTTTATTATTGAGTGCCAGAAAATTTCAAAAAGGACACTACCATTGGTTCCTTATCGTGTTCATTCCCTTTGCATTTACTTTCTTTCTCTTCTTACTGCATCCCTTTATTTTTTTCTCACTTTTCTTTTCACAAAAAAAGGAGAAAAATAAAAGAACCGATGCTCCTCTGAGTTTTCAAGAACCGCTTTTACGAGGGCGTCTATGCTAGTGTAAAGAACAGGAGAATTAAATGTTGAGCAACATTAGTCCCGAATAGCTCCCCGGTGGTTGAGAAAAGTGCTCGGAGAATTTTCTTGAAAGCCCTAACTCACTTTGAGTAGGTTGTAAACACATGAGTTATTCGCTTCAACGTCCATTTAAAAATCAGGAAAGAAGAAACAACTATTCATTGGATACTTAATTTCTCTTGTATAAGCCGCCTGCATGCCATTCGTGGCATCAAATGGACATCATCGAATCCTACAATTTCGGTCTCTATAAAAGTTTCAAACTATCAAAAAAATTTCAAAAACGCAGATTTTATAATATTATAACAAATAAATATTTACAATTGGCTATCTTTGGCGACCAGCTGGTTCACTGGGATTTAAAGCTACTAAAATTAATAATTTAATATCTTATTTATCTGCCTCAACTAAGTGTTTTAAATTTCAAATTTGTTAAACATGTAATACACCTTTAAAAAAGCTTTACATATTTGTTTAACCCTTTCTAGGGCCGTGGGAAGTATGCTTTCCATCAAATTTATTAATCTTCGTATGAATTTATGTAGGTTGGCATAAGTTCTGACAAATTTTTTTAGAGAGACAGAAACGTAGGTGCTTTAGTTCTTTATTTTACACAAAATGATGTGTCTAGATTTGATACTTAGTTGTTAATTAACCAAATTAATTAATTAATCAAATTAAATTTATCTAATAAGCTAAATGAATCCTTTTTTTTATTCTAATTTCAAGCCTAAAAATATGGCCCTTTAAAAGGTTAATGCATCTCCCTAATTTTCTGTCATCTCACAATATGAACTTTTTGTTTTGATGTGTGAACTTGTTGTGAATAGAAATTTGTAAATTTCAATTAATCAAACTTTTTTTTTCTCATCAGAAGTATTTTCCTAATTTAAAATATAAGAGCAGGCAGCAAAATTGCTTAACACTGAAGTTTTATGTCTACTACAGTATATTTTTCAATAAAAGAATCCCAGATTCACTAAGAAAAATCTAATGCAATATAAGAAAAAAAATTATTAGAAGGAAAACATATTTTTATAGATTCAATTATAATATTACATTAGTAAGTAGATACTTTAAAGAGTAGTAAGTTTAAAAATAGATGCATTTGATATAAATTTCATTATTGCTTGCTAAGTTAAAACATAATTCTTAATACAACAAACATTAATCAGCGGAAGTGGTCTGAACAAAACTTTCTCGTATATTTATTAATGAATGTATATTATTAACCGCAAGCCATTGACGCCATATTTATAGCCGCTGTCCAATAAAAAAACATTTCAGATCTTTCTGGAAAAATACTTTTTGGCATGAAATTGGGGTATAGGAAGAGAAAGAACTGAAAGATTGAGTTTAAAAAATTCAATGGAGAAGTTTGATTAATCAAAGAATGATTTACTTCCAGTTCCTAATACAAAATTAGGTCTTGCAAAACGGCTTACTTTATTACCAAAAATGTTTTTAATATCTTTGTGAAAATCACTGTTAAAGTTTTAAATTAATATATGTATTCTGAGCAAAGGGGCAAGCCATAATACTCTTCTTCTTCATCAATATTTGATTGGTCTCCTCTATGCCTTCGCGACAGAATTTTAAGATAAATTCTAAGTTAAAGTTCATATTTTGAATGAAAATATTCAAAGACATATAGCATTTCTAGAGATATTCTGGAAATACGTGAAAAATAGATAAATACGAAAATTTCCGGATACTTTTTAACACATACCGGATACTTTTGATAGTAAAGTATAGTATAATCTCAAAGAATTCGAATAATATAAGTGAACGCAGACATTTGACGGAATTTCTGTGCTAAAACTTTATGCCTGCGTCTGTCAGCATCCACCCCCCCCATCCACCTTTTAAATCTAGATTTTTTTACAACTGTTTTAGGTCTTTATTTTTATTTTGAATAAAATGAGGTTTTTAACTTCTCTTTCGGAAAAGAAAAAAACTATTATAACATTTTAAAACCAGTTTATTTACTTTTGGCATTATTATAAATGTAATAAATAATTTAGTAAAAATGTCAAAAAAGACATTCGTTAATAAGTTAGAGGATCATAACTAATTAGTGACGCAAGTATAAAAACACTTTATAACGGTAGCTTTGAAGTTATAATGTAGTAAAATAGTGTTCTTTACATATCATTTTGTTTTTGTTCATTCCGTTCTTTTAAAATTTGAGTATGCAAAACTTTGAGTAAAGGAAGCTACATGAAAGAAATTCATTTATAAAGAAAAAAATCATGAATGTATATAAGTACTTTGCTTAATGAGATGCAAGAGTTAATATTCTCCGCTTTAACAGCAAAAATAAACAGCAGTGATTCCTCATGTTTTTTACAAACATCTGAAATAGAATCAAATAATATCTCTCAAAATGTTGCGATGAATGCACAATTTAATTTGTTCTTTTTCTAATAAAAATCCAAATTTCTGACTATTTTCAGTAATTTTGTCTTCAGTAAACTAAAAGACGCTTTTAAACCAAAACATTTCGCAATTTTTGTTCCTATTTTAATTATAAAGTTAAATTGAATGTCGGTAACATTAAAGCTTAATATACATTTAGTCACAAAAATACCTCTGACATACTTTTCAAAGATCTTAAAATTAAATAACAACATTAAAAAGTAGTTATTTTCTATCATTCATCGAAGCTCGTTAAGATGTTCAAATGCAAGCAACCGTGAATTTATATTTCACCGAAACTTTTAAATGAAAATTAGGAAAAGAAAATTTCATGCTTGAGTTTCTAGTTCCTTCTCCTTGAAATGCTATAGGAGCGGTAAATTACTTTTTTTCCGTAAAATGAAGGCATAACTACACATTCATGAAACCATTTCGTTGAGAAAATTTCTTTAAGATTTGATGAGTAATGTAATAAAAGTTTATTAGATTAATTTGTTTCCTAGGCGGTCTTATAGCCATTAAGCGGGCTGTGCAAATATTTTGGAAGATGGGGCACAATATAAAAATAATTTTCATTCTTGATAAATTCATTAAAATATAATTAATTATTCCGTCAATGTACTAGCTTTTAAAGATCTTATAAGACACGGGTTGAAATGGGGAAATCTTTTGAAGATCATTTAAATAAGCTAATAAATAATTCATCTCGAAATCCACTTCTAAAAGACAAAAATGTCGTTACAAATTCATTATATTTCGATTGATATATTACTGATATATACTGCTAATATTTTAGACGGATGGCCTTTTTTATGCAAGCTAAAATCTTTGTTTAGCATGCATATATGCATTGTACCTTTAGTAACAAATGTAAGAAAATGTATGTTACCATCTGCATTATATTAATCTAAGGTTCGTTAGGTAATTCGTTAGGAAAGAATTTTACAAAAATTATCATTTATGTCAACTTTAAATGAAGTAATGATATGAAATGGTAATCAGATCTTATTTTTATAATCTAATGATTAAGTTTTGAAGGATTCTTTAAACAATGTATTTTTTTGAAATTAATTCATTTATTAATCGGCCTAATTTACGCGTATGTTTCTAATTATTTCGATGTATTCCCGTTATCCCAGTGATAATATTATTGTATTGCCCCTCAGATTTTTTTGCCTTTTCATGACTACCCCAAATCTTTCTTTTAACTGTTTCAATGTACTATTGTATTTAAACTATCATGATTACCTCAAATGTTGTCGGGAAATAAAATTTCAGGAAGAGCAGCAAGTGTAAATTTTATGTATCCGAACCGAATATACGAGGGAAATCAAAAAGCAAAGAGACTTTTGTAATTTTTCTGTCCAAGTGTTTGGTAACACTGCGAGTATCCAGCACTGAATTAATGTACTCGGCAACACTTCTATGCAAAGTGTCTCTCTTATTCCCGCGTTAGTAACTGGCGTGTAGCAGACCGTTAAACATGATACTTCCTTGTCTTGCCTGCACCAAGAAGGAAATGAGGACAGTGATTTGTCGAATGCAACACTTATCGTCACCAAAAGTTAAGAAATTTTAACGTCAACCATCAGCTAAGATTATACTAACTCTATTCTGAAACATGGAAGGTGTTGATTTCATCCCAAGAGGGGAAAGTACTATTGTGATATGGTTGCGAACTAAACTGAAATCTGAAATCAGATCCAAACGTCGTGGGAAAACTGCAAAAAAGGGATCATCCTACAGCAAGATAAAGCTCAGCCACATTCTGGCCAACGGACGGCCGAAGTAGTAAAAGAGTTGGGATTCGAAAAGCTGTAACACCAGCCATTTATTCCAGATCAGGCTCCAAGAGGTTTTCATATGTTTGAACCATTGAAAAAACTGCTAAGGAGAAGAAGATTTGCAACCAATGAAGAAATCATTGATGCGGCATAAAATAGGTTACAGATATAACCGAAAAACTTTTTTCTGACGGAAAATTAAAAAAACTTGTGAAACTTTAGGAAAAGTGCATTGAAGTGCAAGGTGCTTATGTCGAAAAATAATGTATGCTTCATTTTTCTATCATTAGAATAAATGCACCTTTTCTCAAATGTCAAGACATTACTTTTGACTCTCCGTCATATATATTAGAATTAAATAGAGCTATAATTGCAGTTACATAGTCACATACTAAATATTATATTTATTTAATCTCTGCGTTTTTGAGTTAAAAAGGGATAAATTATGTTAAGTTTTTGAAATATAAAAAATACCGCATTTATTCAATATTTCATTCTAACAACACATTTTTATTTTTGATTATATTTTGTGCCATGAAATTCTAAAAATGCTTATGCTCTGAAACTGAAAAAATCATATATAAAATATCTAAATTGAAAATATTTATGTCTTAAAATATTTGATCTCTTATGAAATCAAATTCCATCTGTCTTTTCTAAGAGAAGGGAAAGTTGACTGGCATTGATTCTGAGATTTTGCTCTCCGTAGATTAATTTCCTCTGCATTTCTGGTAACTAGAAAAAATGCACTCAGGTTACCTACATATAAAAAAAAAGTGCAAAGAAATCTTCGGAAATTTTCCGCCATTTATTCCTTCACTTTTAAGAACGGAATGTTCAAAAGAAATGGTTACCGAAAATAAATCCAAAAGTTCCCAGACAGAAAATTCTGTTTTCACTGCAAATTTTATGTATTTATTATTTTGTTGCTCTGCATTGTTTCTGAGTCTGGTCCGAAACAAAAGGGGAAGTGAACGATTTTTTAATGCTATCAATTTCTTCAACTTCTCCTTTTACCTCTTTTTACAAAAGAAGTTCTCGGTGTGTACAGCAGCGCTTTTACGAGGGCACATGTCTCAATGTACAAAAAGGGGTGGTAGGATTAAATGTTCGACAACATTAGTACGGAATAACTTCTTTATGAGAGGGGGGGGGGACTCTTGGAAGATGTTTTTCTCGAAGCCCTAACTCACTTTCAATAGGTTATAAATTCCAGAGTAATTCGCTTCAACATCCATTAAGGAATCAGAAAGGGAGAGCAATTTATTAGATACTTAATTTTTCTCGCATTAGCTTCCCCCATTACACCTTCACCATGAAATGCAATTATTGTCGCAAACAGTTGTGTAACAAGAGAAAAATCACTTGCTAAAATTAGATGGCACAACAGTTTTATGTATGCGATTGTATACAAACGCTCTTTAATTCTTGCTACTATTTCTACTTTACTACAACATTTTATTATCATAGGAAATACGGTTAATAAATAAGTATAAAAAAATAAAACTTTTTTTTTCGACCTATTGATCCAAAATTTGACATAAAACTAAAATAAAATTTCGTATGTAATATTTTGATTAATATAAATTATTGCATTTTTGAATTGCTGGGTTAAGCCCCGTTTTGATGGCCCGTGCGCGTCTTCAGACAGGCACATTTCGCCCTTTTTCCCCTCTCTTGTGGTTTTTCGGGTTTTTTTGATGTCTGCTCATTTTACCAACAATGCGTGAAGCTCCCGACTCACGTCCACAAGTGGGGGTGATCATATAAAAAGGTCAGTTGGCAGACTTGCGACCATATCCATAAAGACAACAGTCGTCGGTCGGAACGGGGATTTATTTATGCATACGAAATTAAGGCCGAATGATGGTTTCTTTGACAGATTTTGTTTGAAATTCATTATGGTTCTCCAATTTATATGTTAAATCTGTATTCTAACTTTTATCTTCGTAGTACTTTATATTTTGAAGTTTTCGTGCGTTAACGGAAGGAACAGACTTCTTCGGAATGGATTATGTTCAAAATTTTATAGAAATCTGCAAATTTAATAAAGATTGCACTAAATTTCTTCCGTCCAACGAAGTTTTCTGAAATTATTGCATTCATAGATAAACGAAGAGACAGACAATTCCAGAAGTGAGTTCTTTGGACAGGACTCGGAAAAATCTGAAATTTAGGGATTCGACAAAATCCCGACTTCGAATTTTTTGAGGATTACAATACTTTTTCTTTGAATACTTCATATACGAAAAAGGAAAAAAAACAAAAAAACAAGAGCAGTGATTATCCGAGTTAGTTTTAAAAGAAATTTAAAACGACGATCCCAAAATTTGAGTTAAAAGTTCCTCCTACATTTATGCAGGCATTAGAGGGATTGAATTCTGTTCTTTTCAAAGTGGAACTTCATTCTTTGTTCTTTTTCCTTATGAAAATCCCACTAGAATTATCCCTTTTTCCATCTTTTTTTCCCATGTTTCATTTTCCAGTAAAATGAAAAACGCCTTTAAAACCATAATGCTTTGCCTTTTTTTCCCCCTGCTCTTTTTACCCGATAGAACTAAAAGGCATTTCGGGACGTTCAAAACCTAATGTTCTTTTGATCGCAAAAATCCTCGCTTATGCATACGCAACGCACTTCGTAAAGATCTTAAAACAGAATGACAACTTTAAAAAGCAGTTATTTTATGTCACTCATCGAAGCGCGCTGGGATTTGCAAATGTATGCGATGGTGAATTTGTCCTTCACAGGAGCTTTTATGTAACGAATAAAAATAAGAAAGAATACACGTTTCGAAAGAAAAGAAGTTTCTTTTTCTCCCCCACCCCCTATTTTTAGAATGTTCCAGAAACATGTAAATTGTTTCGTCTCCAAACTGACTGTATGATCAAATATATTCAGAAACATTTTGCTGAGTAAAGTTGATGAATAATGGATATAAGATTATAGGGTGAGTTTGCAGTCTCTATACGATCCTCTTGTCTGTATACCGATTAGGGAAATATTCTGGAATACAGGATATCTAATTCTTGTTAAATTCATTAAAATATATGAAATTAATTCAAAGAAATGTGATAATAAATGTGGAAAATACTTTTCCTTTTTGAAATTACAAAAATTTATTTTTAAAAAAATCAGCAATAAATTTAAGATCTTAAAACTGCTTTTACAAAAGTTTTTAACATTTCTTATAATATACATTCAATTAACTTTTTACATTACTTTTTTCCTCCAAGATTTTAGCATAGAAATAACGCAAATGGTACGATTTCGGAAGGGGCCGCGGAAACCGGGGGGTGGGTGGGTGAGGGTCAAGTTCGAGAGTTGATTCAACCGAACAAGCGTTGTGTAAGCTGGGTTGGTGCACTCTAAAAACGTTGGGATAAAACGTCCTCCCGCTGGTATGGTATGGAACTTTGATGAGGGTATGCCAGCTCAGGTGTCGTCCTTATCATCTGACCGCGGTTCAAAGTTACGAAGTACATCGCAAAATAGCCCTTGTTTTGCTTTAAACACGGGATGTTAATATAACTGAACTAAATTTTGGTTACGGAAGACTGTGTATTCAAAACCCGACAGAACATTTAATCTTCAAGACTGAACTTGCACATTAAGTTCACCACGCAGGTTGATCAAAACACAGTTGTGGCCAATCACAGGTAATACTGTGAAATCTGTTTGTTGGAAGGCATATAAAGATGATTTCAGAATACGTGTTCGCAGAAAAGTGGTTGCCATAAGGGGTAAATCACACAATTTAACAGACATGATCACTGCGTACAAAGCACTCTGAAGTAGCATTTCTAAAACCGCATCTTTCTTGAAGTCTTCGCTTATTGTTATAGTGAATGTGTATAGTAATTGGAAGAATTAAGAGTGTGTGCAGACCATAAGTACAAATTGTGGGGTACTACGCATCATTAATGACAGGGTTGAGGATTGCTTGCGACTCCTGGTTAAGAGTAATCGACGCGCTACCTTGGAAACAATGATGGACCATATGAATCAGCAATGCGTTATAACATAATCTACTTTGTACTTAAACACAAAATGCAATATAATTATAATGCAAAGAAATATTCAAAAATAAAAAAAATATTATAATTAACTAATTCACCTAAACAACCAGTCGAATATGATTTCAGTATCTCTCATGATTTTAGGTATATATACAATACCATAAAGTCATTGCAACTAGAAAAGTGAAAGCAAGTGTCACTCTACTTTCGTTCCCAGGGGCAATTGTTCCGTTGTATTGATCACGTCAATGTTTTAAAGTTAACAGAATTTAAACAGAAGTTTGAAACGCTGTCCGTACACATTTAGAGGCGTTGATATGGAAGAGAAATATTAGCAACCGTCAAACAAAAAAAAGTGTAGCAGATGAGTTGGAAAAGTAGAGTGAAGGATCGCTTGGTTAAACATCCCTCCCTCTATATCAATATTTTAAGCACCTTTAACTGCAGATGGCCTGATGCTGACAAAAGTGTGCATGTCAGCAAGCTTTAAGAAGAGAGAGATTAAAGTAACTGGAAGAACAAAATGGCCTCTTGTATCCCCATTTCTCTGAACCAAACAGTTAACGGCATATGTTGTTAGTGTTAAAACGGCATGAAATATAAAGTGAAATATAATTGCCCACTCTGTGCGTAAATAGAACTTCAAACGGTGAGAAAAAATAGAGGGGTGGGTGCTTGGCTCATAGCTTATTAATTATGATGAACAGATCCCAACTAAAGTGACTTTAACGTTAAACATGTTTGAAAAATAATAAAAAAACTCAAACTTTAGACGTTCAAGGATCATTTTGTAGTAATTCAGCTATGACGAAGTATAATAAGCAAAATAAAAATTAGAAATTGACTGAGAAATTTGAGAAGAAATCTTGCATTAAAAAAAATTATAAAACTTCAGTAACTGTTGAGCAGTAGACTGGAAAAATTATACGCATTATTAATAAATTTATTATTTGCTCTTTATTATTTCTTATTAATAAAGAACAATCATTCTGCTCTTTAGTTATTATTAAATTTAAGTAACACGGTAAAAACGAAAAAGCCACGAAAAAATGGTTTTAAAAACATTTTTCTCTACTAGTTACTGTGGAGAATTTATGTGAATTGGTGCTTTGCAACTCAGACAATTTGATTAATATTAGAAAGGATGGATAGTTTAGTTACATTATCGTCCCTTTTTAAAACAATATTAGGACTATTTTGGGACGGGCCTCGTAATTCTGAACCGCGGTCAGATGATGAGGGCGACACCCGAGATGGGAAAAAAAACATCGCTATATAGCATGCGATTTTATCTAGATTTATGCAAATATTTATTATTCATATATTTATGAACTTGTGTATACTTTTATAATTTGGAGAAAATTTTTCTTGACGCTTTTCAGTCACCGTTAAAACTGGCAAGTACCGAATAGTTTACATAAGGAATTAGAAAGTAAAGTTACAGTATCGCGGATGTTAGAAGGCAGATTTCCGTAACGATAACAATGTTAAAAGGGTAATTATATCACGAGTTCATACATACTATAAACAGAATAGGTGCAAGATTATTGTATCTGTCACAGTCATCCGAAAAATCTGAGCAACAGCTGACTCTCAAGGGAATACTTGTAAAAAAATCATTCAATGTCAAAAAAAAAAAAAAAAATCTTGAGAGAATAAATCATGGATATTACTTAGTTATAAGATATTTAATTAAAAAATAACGTTAATCAATATTCTTGGCTCTCTATTTCATCGCCAATACTGGTAGTATTCATATAATAATGAAATTCTATTTCTTGGCTTCTACAAAACAAATTATTGAACCTAGAACTACCAAATTTGGAGGAAGTATATGCAAGATGATGAAGATAATTTTAAATACAAATTTTAAATAAAAATTAATAAAATTTATCCTTTTTCCAATAATAATTTTAGAAAGAACTCACATTACACATTAGAAAGAACACACATTCTACATTACAAAAATATTTAATATAATTATTATATGATATATTAGTATTATATGATAATTAGTCTCGCTCCTAAGAGTTTTTTAACTATCGTGGCTACTGAATAAGGACGCTCAAAAAGACAATTCTGAACCTCCGTCTTCTTGAAGAAAGAAAGAAGAATTATAAAGCAGCTTATAGAAATGATGGCCGAGACTAATTTGTAGGGGAAAAATTTCGTGGTTCACTAACGGTAAAAGTTTCTTTTTCTCAAATTTCTTTTACGTTTTTAGGAAAAGGAAGAAAACATTAATCTTTTAAGCAAATATTTTTTATGCATTTTAAACGCATTTTGTGGGTAAAACCCTTTTTACGGTTAGTAATCTATTTATTAATGATAAAATTTCTGCAGAAAATAATAATATTTTTAACATATTAATATTGTTACGGATTTTCCTCACCGCCGGGTTCATTTGATAGTGGGTGTATGGTGGGAAAACACACAATTAGCAGACCTCAGTAGGAAACAACGACGTTGATATACACGAAGACACTAATACAAAGCCAACGAGTACACGGGCGACAAATATTTATAGCAGTGACGAACATAGGACACAAGTAGCCCACAAGTAGTAATCGTCCACAGCACACGAAGCGGCTAGACAGAATCCAGCAGTAGAATCAGTTCATGTTTTTAATTACTGCCCCTGTTTTGGGCAATGTTTGTAACAACTTTCTTGAGATTTTAATAAATCTGTCCGTATGCTGGGTTGATCCGGCGGGCCTTCCGGCTGCTGGGGCTGATTCTCGCCCCGGGACGTCGTTTCTCGCCTTACACCCAACTCGGGTAGGCTGACGTCTCGTGGGATGGCACAATCCAGCAGGAGAGAGGTTACTCGGAGCTTCGCTCTACGGTCTCTCCAACAGTTGAACTTCTCGCCTTCTCCTCTTGCTTTAGCTGCCAACTCACTACTTCTCACAACTTGCTACTACCCACAATATACGACCTGCCTCCACAGTAGACAACAGGATTCGGCACACAGCAGTTCAGCACTCGCTCCACGCAACGCTGGTAATTCGCCGTTGCTTCGCTGTTTTCTGGAAGACTGGTTACTTGTCGGCGATTCCGACTACACGACAACCTCGCAACTTGAGAGTTCCGGTCTTTTATAGTTCCGGGAGGTGGAGCTAGAATCTTCTAGACCAATCAGGTGTATCTCGGTCCCTAATGGACGGATCGACAAAATTCTCGAAGTTTCGAGCATTATCCATTTTGTCGCCAAAGCCGTCGCCAAGTTCTGGGATTACTGGCCTGCATCCAATACAGATGACTGTAAAACGGTCTTTCTTATTATGCATTATTCGCACTGGGAAGCAAAATTACAGGTTAATAACAACATTAAACTAATGCTATGCGATGTTTTGTGAAAGTTTTAGTTCTAATTTTACTTATATGCTGCATTCTGAACTAATTTTTCAAGAAACTCACTTAAAATGCCACAAATAGACAGATTCAGATAAAGAAATTGAAAATTAAAAAAAAAACAATTAACCAGTTAATTGAGGAATTTATTTTTTAAAGTTCCTCAAGTCCTCCTTTTTAAAATTTAGCAGTGACGCATATACACTTCGAACGCAATTCAAATAAATAGTAATTGCAATAAAAAGATAATAAAGCGAATAAAATTTTATTTTTATGATAAAAAAAATTACACATCCGCTGCGCCAAAATGAACATTTGGATTTGATGCCTATACACGTTGAATGCAGACTGGTTAAATAGCTTTTATTGCTTTTTCCCTGAAGAAATGTTTTCTAATTGCACTTCATTATCAAATGCTCTGTTATTAACTCCCTTATAGGGAATTCTTTCGCCTTTTTTTATTACAAATACCTTTTTTTTTAATATTTTAAGGCCATATACACTTGAAACCAAAATGCGCTTATATTATTTCAGTAATATGATAGATATGAAATTTTTTAAATACCTTCGGATGATTGAATTTATTCGCAATTTTACCAACATCATACTTAATGAATCTATTAAAAAAATCGTCTGATTCCGAATACTTATAAATTTTATCCCTAATTTCTTTTATTTGGAAAATGACAGTTTAATAGATTCTAAAAACTGCAAACAGAAATTGCTTTATCAGGTAGCTATAATAATTCTAAATTCTTAATATAAAATACGAAATTTATAACTAATTTATAAGATATACAAATTTAAAATTCATTGATATTAATTGAATCCTTGTAAATTGTGAAAACCAGATGATCAATGAAGGCGGCTAGGTTAAATAAATGAAATTATAAGTATATCTCGTAGCATACATCTGAATAAAATAAAAAATGAGCAAAAAGTAGATTAAATATATAATATATATATAGATTAAATATATATAAAATAATAACCTGCTGATGTAAAAAAGCCATTGAAATGTAAAATCATGATTTAAAAAAATGGTCTCATATCGAAATATTTTCAATGTAATTCCTTTTAATAATCTTATTATTTTGCAGACAAAAAAATCTAGTGAATATTCGGAGCGCAAATATTTTTTTACATCTATATGTAAAGCATATTGTAGCAGATGCGTTGCAGAGAAGAAGACAGTTTTGAATTTTTAATTTCGATTTATTCCATCCCGGGAGACATAATTTATGTACAATAGAAAATGGTAAGAAATACGTCAGTCCACATCGCGACACAAGAGCGGAAGAGAAAAAGAAACCGAAATTTTTCCTTCAATGGTTTTTCCCAATGAGGTTTTGAAATGTATGGTTAACATTAAGGACTTTTATCCCTTCACTCGGAGCGTGAGAACCTGCTGAGACAGTAATTTTGTAGAGCGCGTTTAGCATTAATTGAATAAAAAAATAGGAATTGGATCAGGAAATAAGAGAACATTTTAACATGAAGTTAATATGGGCTAAATAAAGATAAAAAAAAAGGGAGTTAATTAGGATATAATTTAGATTAAGAGATATCATGACATATACATAATCCGTTTTTGATATTTGCGATCATTTAAAATACTTACTTCAGTTTTAATATAAATAATTGTATAAGTTTTTGCGGTAAGTCTTAACTTTTAATTATTCAATTAATACGATGCCATTAAGAATCGTGGTGTCATTCGATCCGAAACTCCTTTTATGAGACATTTGATTTCATCCTCTAAAGCAAATATTCGTATTTTTTAGAATAACTTGTATATTTATAATTTTTTTTATGAAATTGAAAAAACGGTTGTTTGAAATTAAATATATTGAATGCCTTTTGAATTTAGAGCTATTTTTCAAATTACTTTTGAGAAGAGTTCTGCATTTTTAAGAAGGCAATAAAGAAAGCTCTTTTATTCATGTTTTTTAATTTAATTTTAATAGCATTCTTTAGCATGAAATTACAAGAAAGTTTCATGATTCGCAACTGAAAAATAATGTATATTTCTCTAAAATCTTAAACGAAAGAAATCAATATCCAAAACACTTATGACATTGAAAGAAATCATATTTCATCTCGGCGTTTATTGGAAGAGAAGAAGAGGGTAACTGGGATGGGTTCCAAGGGTTCGTTTTCTTTTTCTAAACTTTCACTGCACTTCTGACTGGCAGTAAAAATGTGCAACCAGGTCGACCAATTTGAAGAGGGTAAAAAAATGGAAGACTTGAAAGAAAAAAAAATCTCCGAAATCTTCCACCATTTCCTACTCCACTGTTCGGAAGAAAGGGTTACAGAAATAAATCCCAAAATCCCAGGGAGAAAATTCTATTTTCCCTGCGAATTCTATTTACTTATTTATTTATTTATTTTTACTTCCTGTTCTTGCCTGCGTCCCATGCCTTCAGGATTCCAGGGCCTGGACAGAAAATAAAAGGGAGGTGATCGGTTTTTTCATTGCTATCATTTTCTTCTTTTTGTAGAAGAAAGGTAACAGGTCTTCGTTTCTGTTTACAACACACTCTTAGGATGGAACATGTGTCAGTGTAAAAAAAGGCAGGGTGTGCGTGGAAATAAATATTGAACTGCATTCGTTCCGAACAGTTTCCCCGCGGGAAGAAGGAAACCATTTGGAGAATTCTCCTTAAGGTCTTAAAATCACTTTGAGCAGGTTGTAAACTCAAAAGTAATTCGCTCGCACATCCCTCACGTAATGAGAAAAGGAGAACCATTTTCCGGATCTTCTGTCGTGTTAACCATCTCAATTACATCTGCATCATGAATTGCATTTCGTCTAGCAAACAAATTCGTAAGGGAGGGAAGAATCCCTTTTCTTAACACGATTGTAGTAGGAGAGAACATATTCTTTTCAAGAATAAAATGGTACTATAAAACCGATTCTTATTTGCTATAGTTTAACAGTATATACGTGTATTCAGATTAGAAATGGTATGCAAATCGTCAAATGATTACAAAAGTTATCTGCAATGTTTGAAGGGGATTTTTCTTAAAAGTGTTCTTACATGATATTTTCAAGAAGATAATTATCTTTAGATGACTGATGTTTGCAATTTAACTCAAACTTTGCGACATATAAAATTCTTAGTTCACATACGAGATATTCAGTAAACAATTTGAAATAAGGTTAATTACATTTTACACAAAGATACATTGCATTTTACACTTTGATTATTTTTTCAAGAAATTTTGCTTGTTTATATCAGTAATTTAAAATTTTTAATTATTAAATGCAAGTTCTCAAATGAGAAACATATAATAATCGTATGAATGAAACTAATTATTTTTCTTTCAAACATAAGCTAAAATTTATGTATTAATAGAATTTACATTTATTTCTCTATACAAAGATGAGTATCATATTCATTGAAACCAACTTTAAATTATAAATTTGAATTAAGTAATTCTGAATATTTTTAAAATAATGCATTCATATTTATAATTATTTTTCGTCTAAAAATTAAATTATAAACAAAGAATTAGGGAATAAATGTTTCTTTTTATATAAAAAAATGAAAAGAATATTAATTAAACCTTTTTGTAAATTGTTAAACTAATTTCAAATAATCTAAAAAGAAAACAAATGAAAAAAATAGCAAAAAGATATTAACGCAGGCCCGAACTCGGGTCTCGTGAACGATATGCCAGCACATTATCCACTATACTATTCTTGACTCGGCAACGGCGACATTCTATTTATATATAATCTATGCTGAAAGTATGAGGGACCTTTTCCCGAAATTGGCTGGCTATTGCTCTTTAATATTTTCATGAATGAACATTCTAAATGTATAACCCATTTCAATAAATCCCATCTCGAACCCCATTTTCAACCTCGTGCCCTCCATTTGATAGTATACAGATTGCTTTTTGCAATCTGTATACTATCAATTTGTATACTATCATTATTAATTAAATGTTTACTTTTTAATGAAAGCGTTTATTAAAAAAATTTATTTTAACATTTATTATGAATTAAAATATGAATTACAGATATTACCAATATTTATTTGCTTAAATTTCAATATCAAATTTATATTGCTCCATACATATTTATATATGATAACCAAATGTATTTTAATTAAGAATTAAACTAGCATGCAATGATTAATGAATGAAACTAGCATGCAATGATTAATGAATGAAACTAGCATGCAATGATTAATGAATGAAACTAGCATGCAATGATTAATGATCACACAGAAGATATTACAAACTGATTAAATTTTAAAATACATCACACAGTAATACCACAATCATGGATTAAGTCTCCATTTTAATTTAATTCTCACATAAATCATTGATATATATTAGCAGTTTATTTGATAAATGCGTCTCGAATTTTTAAATAAGATTGCCCTTTCAATTTGTTTCTTTGCAATTTCTTCTCAAAATATTTACTTTTTCACTCGAAATCATTAATCATTAATTAAAGAACACAAAAAAGTCTTTAACCTATTTCTACAACATGTGTTTTCACTTTTTATAGGTATTTTTTGCAGGATGTCTACGGAATTGAAGATATAATTTAACAAAATAAAAATTTAAAAAATTTACAAAGTTGATTGCTTTTTATATTATTAACAATTAGATTGTCTTAGTAATAAATTAAATCGATTTCATCATACATAAAAATACATTTAAAATTTTATCTTAAATAAGCATTTAAAGTTTGAGTCCTTCATTATGCTCCATGAAATTTAATTAATAAAGGAGTAAGTTTCATTTTTCTAGTAACTTGATAAATTTTAAAAGAAAAAAATTACGGCTTAAGTTCTTATTAAAATGATTAAATTCAATTATTATGATATTATCTTGTATATCTCATGTTTTTGAGAAATAATTTTTTTCTCGGTTGACGAAATTTTTATTATGTAAATTCCTTCTTATTTGTAATAAACACACAATACCTCTAACTTCAATAAGATTCTTCCTTAACTTTCACAAATATTTTTATTGTTAATAAATAATCCACTTCCTTTCCTTTAAGGGCGACTTTTTTTAGAATATAATCAAAACTAGCATTAAAACACCCAGTATTTATTTCTCAAGAAAGCCAAAGAAGAAATATGTAAGTTTGTATAAAAATCGTTTGTTGAAATCTCGGAAAATATACCCAGAAAAATGACGGAAAATCCCACGAACTACAACCTGGTCTGATCATAAAGTTTGTGTAAAATACTCATAAAAATGTCATTTCACGCGGATTAGTTCGAGTTGACCCATTTCCTGGCCGGTTACTAAGGTTTATATCCGGTAGCCGGACATGTCCGGGAGATTGGAAGCTCCCGGATGCGAGGAATGGAGGGCCCTCGAGTTTGATGGAAATTCCTAATCGGACTTGGCAGGAAGGGCCGCAACCTCAGCCAAAATGAGAAGCGGTTAATCAAGTCCACGATCTTTCGACGCAAGAATTATCATACCATTAGAATTGCATTACAGATGAAAGATTAATTTGCTTTTATTGCCGTCATCCCTTAGAATTAACTAGCAGGATAGGTCTCCACACAATTTTTCCCAAAACTATTCATGCCAGAAGACGCCTTACATGGCATTGGCATTCAATAGTTTCGAAATATTAACTTTTGGCGTGAATTTAGCATTTTTACTGAATCTATCGTGGCATCCTTGGCGAGTTATTTGGTGATTAATCTCTGGCATGCGTTAGTATTATCCGAAAATCGAATTTGTGTTTTAGATACGCATTTCTCAACCGATTAAAACAAAAATTTGATCCAAAACTGCACTTGTAATCAGAAAATCCCAAACCAAATTTGGTATATTTAAGTCATTGGGTTTGGGAATTATCGCATTTAGATGCTTCTGAAAGTACAGACCGACAGACAGTCAACGCGTAGTTGGATTTGGCTCAAAATTTGGCAGGTGTCTACACTATAGATGTTAAACTATATGCTGAATTTTATTTATCTAGTTTTCTTCGTTTTTTTTAAATTACTGACTGTGTTAACTTATATTCGAAAAACCATACAAAGAAAGAAATCTGCATAGTAAATGTAAAAAACGCATACCAAATTTCAATCATCTAGCTCAAATCACTTTTGAGTTATCATTGTCACAGATATTCGGGCATTTTCTAAATGTGTCTTTTTCGAAATCAGGGAGTTTTAAAACTTGGCGATTCGCCAAAGTTCCGAATTTTTCGACGATTACAATACTTTATCTATACTATGTATACAAGAAGTAAAAATTAGTCATGTCAGTAAGCATTTTTAAGGAACGAATATTGATGAATTCATTAACATAATTTAAAATTTAAAAAATGTTAAGAATTATTCTCTCAATTTTGTCACATAGTGACGTGTATAGTTAGTAATAGCTTATAACTTGTATATAAAAATTGTTTTGTCTACGTGTCACACAATGAAATACTACACAGATGGCAACCAAGAAAATTCAGGTAATAATGACAACTGCATGTTGAAATATTTTTAGCAATTTTTTTCTAAACCTACATGATGCATTTACAATTTTTTATTTATTTTGAAGTTCTGACATCTGCCTACTTTTATAAGCAAAAAGCTGCTAAATTTTACAGATTTTTACTAGAATGTCAAACAAAATGGCAACATTCATCAATATATACCTGAAATGGCATATTGCATAAATGATGTAAGGATATTATGGTTACAGCATTTTAAAATGAGTGATAAATTCAAATCAAAAACTAGAGGAAAATATGATCCTTGAAACATTTCCAACAAATCGAGGCAAATTCGGGCGGAAATGAAAAATCAAATATTATTTCACTAGAAATTTTGATTATTTTTTAAGAAATTTGAAAGAAATAACTATTATAAAAATACTCAGATAATAATACTTATTATTGCATGAATATTATTTTGAATTCTATATATTGACTTTATTAAATATTGTCTTTATTCTGAATATTGAATAAAATTAATTCTCTGAAATTACGAACTAATTAATACGTTACAGTAAATCTCATTCATTCAGAAACGTATTCAAAGAAATGAATCAAAATATTAATTCATAAGTCAAATTTCCTGATCAATCAATTGACATGTTTAAGTAAAAAATAATTAAATAAACTAGATTAGTAATCATTACTTTTAAAAATAGCATCAAATTAAGTCAAAGATGAAAGATGACGAAGTACTAAATAAAGTTTAAGTTTTCTTGATCCATTTGGCGTATAATCTATGAATAAGGCGTGTGTGTGTGCTGAGCAGGCGAGACAGTTTGATCTATACCTACTAAATTAGGCATATAAAGGGTGTACCAAAATTAACCCCATTCATGCAAGAAAGTGTTGGCAACCCTATTAAAAGGCCCATTGGACAGCTGAGTGCTTAGGGATAGTAAAAATGGGGCTTACACGATAGAACAAGATGTTTTCATTGTTGAACAATTTTTCAGTTCGACAATTTGAGAATTGGATCGTGTAATTTAACACCATTGGATTTCTTTTTATAGGGCTAGTTGAATTCAAAGGTCTCTGCCAACAAGCCCACAAGCACGCGTGCATTGAAAGATGAAATTCAACACTGCGCCAACAAAATTCAGCCACTTTTATTGAAAATGGTCATGGAAAATTTTAACAAAAGACTGCGTATGTGCCAATAAAAGCCGTGAAGGTCATTTGCCGTATGTTTTATTCCACACATAACCCTATCCCTATGTACTTTATGATTCAATAAAAGTATAAAGGAAATAAAAAAAAACTTTTTTTTTTATTTAATTCAAATCTTGCGTTAACACGTTGTTCGATCATGCAACGTTCCATTTTTATCTACTCTAAACTATCAACTGCCAAATGGTTTTTTTAAAAATAGGATTGCCACTTTCATGTACCAATGATAACAAATTTAAATCTTGAATTAATTTTGGGGCATCCTTTCATATACTTTGTAAAATAGGAATTTTTACACCGGAACGATGTTTTTGAAATTTTAAATAGAATCTTAATTAACTAAAAATTTAGCTTAATTTTAGCATTTCTCCGAGAAAACTCCGAAATAATGCAACAGAAAGAATTTTATACCATTTCCAAATTCAAAGATTTGTCCTTTTAATGATATTTATTAAATATAGTACAATTTTTTGAGGGGGAGGGGGAATTTGGCATTTTCCCCTACATTCCAATATCAGATTACATTGTTGCCCAGGAATTCAAATCCTTTTCAGTGTTTAATTAAATATTTAATCGCTTGAATTCAAGAAGGATTGTTTAAAATATCTCTATAATTTATAAGACGAAAAATAAAGTGAAATTGCAATACCACAAAATTTAGATAAGAGATGAATCGGATATTTACATAATTAATCGCGCCGTTATGTTATGGAAATGGTCTCATGTACACAATTCATGTACACAATAAACAGGATTTTAGAATGCCAATTAGAATAACTTGACTTTAATGTCTGATAATTTGGTGGAATAATGATCTTGAAATTATATCTAAACTATTTATCTAAAATGAAATATAACCAATACACTCAGTTAATTAGCTGTCGTCAGATTAGTTTAATTTAGTTCAGTTCAGTTATATTGTCCCATATTAAAACAACACTAGGGCTATTTCGGTGCGGATCTCGTAATTTTGAACCACGCTCAGATGACGAGGAGAACACCTGAGCTGACACCCCCTCTCCAAGCTTCCACACTACAACAGCGGGTGGAAACTGGTCGCCATAGGCGAGTAATAAACAGTATTTTAAAATGCGTAGAGGAACTGCGTTTCCAAAAATAACATAATAAAAAAATTCTTTGTAATGTTTAAGAAAAATTACTAAATTCATTCATTTCAAGAAATTTTTTTGAAAGAATGCATGTTTTTGTATATTTTGAAAATATACAAAAAATATATACGATGAGGTTTATTTTATTATTATTTTTATTTATTTTTACTATTCGTCTGAAAAGTTCACGTTGAAAGAAGCATACCTTATACACTTAGCCCTTCTGGTGCCTTTAATTACTTCTTTTGTCCACAAATTCGGAATAAAGAAGAAACAATTTGTGAAAGAGCCACATGCGCCCCAAGAGGATTTTCTTTTTTTACTGCCGAAAATCTGTGCTGCTCTCTCTTTTCTTTCTTAAAAAAAAAGAATAGACAGAGTATGCCACACACGCTCAACAAAGATCAGAATTCCAAACACGATTTGCTTTCTGTTTGCTGCCAGAAAGTCCACAATTCGCTCCCCACCGAGACCCCCACACTGCTTCGACATTCCGTCAGCCACTTGAGGCCTGATCGATAGCTCGACCAGCGACGTTCTAATCGTTGAGATGACAGCTTTCGAGACGCCTGTCCGCTCCTAACCCGATTAATCGGAATCGTAATCAAATAATCGTCCTATCGAAGACTGTCGAATCCCAAAAACGTGACGTCAGAACGTTATGACTCGCCTCATTGGATGGTACTTTTTTTTTGTATTTTATTTCTCAATTTAACTAAGCCGACGGTGGCATCAGATTTGTCCTCGAACATATTACCCTTTTCTGGGAAAAAAAAGTGTATGCAATCCTTTTTTTTATTTCATTTTTCATTTTCGTTTTTTCCTTTACGAGGTTTCAAGGGTTTATTTTATTTTATTTCATTTGCTCTCTTTTCACGGCTGATGACATTCTCGAGTCAAATTAGATTTCGATGACTGCTGAAATAAACAACCGTGAAATTTTTCTCACCCTCTCTCGCTTAAATGTGATTAGATAAGAGATGGTGGCTATTAAAATGGAAAGTCGTTTCGGCTCGATAATTTGATTTTTTTTTTGTGCGTGGATAAAAGAAATATCTTGCTTCGTGCGTGAGATTTTAATTGCGTGGGATGAAATGCAGCTTTTAAATATATATGTATCCCACAAAATGATAGTTATAATTCTCCAGAGGACTTTAAAACAATTACATTCTGCAAAGAGCAATAGAAGCTTAATTTTTCTGTTTTTAAAAAGAAAAAGAAACATAATATCACTTTTTAAATTAAAGAAATATTCAGTCCATTCCATTTGTTTAATCTGATATATGATACAGAATAAATAAAACCACTTAGTGTTAAATAAATTGCCAAACTTTGTTGCCGAGTTTTAATGTAATAACATCTTATATATCTGGGAAATTTTATCATTTCTCATTATGTAGTAGAAAGAAAATTTTATTCTTTTCTCTTCTCATTCTGGTTCAAATAGAATTATTTCAAACTGTAGTTTTGCCGATAAGATGAAATATTTCTTCATGATTGAAACTCTACTAATTTAAGAAATTAGAAATTATCTTTATCTTAATGAAATAGAAAAATAAAAGCTCATCAATCAAAAATAACATTAAAATATTTGAAAGTTTTATTTAAAACAAATAAGATAAAACCAATCATAGATTCTTCAATAAGTTTTGATTATATTTTTGGATTCTTATAGTTATGCATGCATTTTTCGTAATTACAAGAATTTCCAGTTGCACATTTTATAACGTGTAAAGTTTCATAAAAACTATTTTAATTCTTCAAAATTTGAGAAATTCAATTTTTTTTCCACTAAAAAAATTATTTATAATATTGATATTGGTGTTATTTTTCAAAGATAGCAATAAAATAACTATTACAAGAATCGAAAATAATTAATTATCCTAATTATATAAATTTTAGATATTCATTTAGTCACCCCTTATGGATACCATAAAGAATTGAAATCTGTTTACTTACGCTCAAAATTGTAACAAAACAAAACATTTTTTTTTTATCAAATTAAACTTTCCGATTTAAAAATTCTTTTTTTAAAAATGGTTCAAAAACCATTTTTTTTTATTAATTGCAGATTTAACATAAAAATACAAAGAAAATAAATTGTGTTTGAAATGTAGAAAATGATATTAATTCAATAATTTTCAGAATCAGTGTCTCTTTTCTGATAGATTAAAAGTAAAACGCCGAATCAAATTAATAAGAGAGAATTGGTAAGTGGATATATAAAAATATCAGCATTATAATATAAAATGTAAATGTTTGCCTCGTGTCAAGCAAAGATATTTTAGGAAATGCACAAAATTTGTTACAAAGAAACAAATTTGTTGACAGATTATCAATAAATTATTTTTCCAGTGTTCTTTTTTTTAGTTTGATAAATTTATAGCACTAAATATAACTGTATGAGAAGATTTATAAACTCCATATATTAGGATATTATGTCATTTCAAAAATATTTTCCAAAAGTTAAAAAAATCTTGAAAATGAATTCTCCTTTGAAAAATGAAAGTAGGAATGTTCGTACTAAAGAAAAAGAATTGATGGATGTCATTTCATTCTCGATAGAAATTTATATTTTTCCTCTCTCTAAAATACCATTTTATTTTTCATTCCTAGCAAAACTTTTTCAGAGCTTTTTAGAGCTCTATTTTATGCATTACCACGAAGGAGGATTCGGAAGTGAAGCCTGATTTATTTAGAATTTCTGATTTATATAGAACATCTACTAAACTTCAACTGGAAGAATGAAGAAAACAGAAAAAAAAAAGAAGTAAAAAAATGGCCTGATGACATCATCAGATGAGAGAGCCATCTATAACTCTAGCACACATTGCAACAAACGACTGTTCAAAAAGAATTTCTTTCAAACCAATCCAAAACGCTCATTACTGACGCTAGCAAACGATCGAACGCATTTTGTTGTCGTTTGCTGTTCGAAAGAATGAAAACAAATGATCGCGCGTGATAAATCGTTCCATTCCGCGTTCTAAGTTACCTTCAAACTCGTTTGCACAGATCCCGTGTTTTAAATCGGTTATACCAAAGCTCCGCATCGAAAATCGATTTTTTTTCCAAGTTTAACTGAGAAGTCGTCAAATATTTTCGGTTATTTTAGTAGTAAGATATTTTGTCAATTCTGTTGTCCCTCAGGACAAAATATTTCTGATATTTCCACAAATGAGACGAAATTTATTTCACGAAACTTCCCTTAATGTATTCGCTGATCTGAGCATAAAAATCGATTAAGCATGGGAGGAAAAGGGGGTTTGCACTGAATTTATTTCTTTTAATATTTTTCATTTTTGTTCTTCTTTTGATCGAAATTCAGTTTTCTTTTTTATGGTGTTTTGCTTCTTTATTTATCATTTTGTTTAACATATGTTTAATGTAAATTCGATGAAACACGCATTGGTGTGTTAAGGTGCTGTTCTTCAGAAAATTTTTCTGTTTAAAACTCATTTTGTATAAATTCCTCTCTTTAGAAACATTAAAAAATTCACTTCAACATAAAGTTTTTGAAAAATCAAATAAAATTAAGAATTTAGATATTATTATTATACATATTTCCTGTTTACGCTTCAATGCACAAGCGTTCCCAAAAATAATAATTTTAATTAAAATATAACAGGTGTTTGGATTTCAAGCTTCAGTAATATGCTCAAATATTTTGAATGCATTATACATTTTGAAAAAAATAACAAATGGTGGATATCATTTATTACAAGTGTATAATCAAATTAGTAGTGTAATGAATTTTATAAAAATAATAAATTAAAAAGCACTTTTATTACTGTTCTAAAAAATAAAATGTTAGCTTCAATTTTTTTTCTTCATTTTAGTCTTTATTTTTTATATTATTATTAAAATAAAATTAGAAATTAAATCAAATTCTCAAATGGCGCCATTCGAATTGAATAAAAATTTCAAAACTCAATCGATTAACTAATAATGAATTAAGTACTGAAAACAATACAATAGTTTGTCATCGTGGCGCAAAAATGTACTAAATTTCAAAATATAAGGAAATTAACGAAAAAATCGAGAACGAAGTTTTTACTTATAAACATAAAACAAGACAAATTAAATAAAAGCTCATAAAAATATATTGCTCATTAATACTGGACATTATGTATGGTGCATTATTTGAAGTTTTTATCTTCTCCTTTACTCGCTAGTCTACGTTTGTTTGCCAGCTAGAAAAATTTAAAAATATATATATATATATATTATATATAGCTTTCGATACCTCGCCTCGCTGTTTCGCGTTCATTCCATTTTGTTTTCTGTGATTCCTCCGGCGATTACTTTTCATGATCCTGCCCTTTATTTCCTGCCCCGGAGAAATATGCACATGGTGAACATTCGCGCCAAAAATGTAACTTTTTGTTGGCGATAAGACGCCAAATGTATTTATTCTTTATCATTTCCTAATAACCCTAAAAGCGAAAAATTAATGCACCAAATGTGATAAGTGATTCTAAGCTAAGTAAAAGGGATTTTCTTCCCAAGCATTTTGAGGCTTACAAAACCGCAAACCTAAATAACACCAAGTTCTCACATGATAAAAAAGACTGTTGTTTAAAATCGAAACAATATTTAGTTTTTTTAAAAAAACTCAAACGTGCCTAAAATACTTTTAAATATATATTAGAAAATGCTTCAACAAAAACTGAAATAAACATAGCCAATTGAAAACTAAACGTTGCTATTTTTGAGTTTGAAGAAATAGAGCCGATTCCGCGTCTAGTTATTTTGTTAATTAAAAGTGCGGCAAAGGGGTTTTGAACTATTTGCCTACATGAAGGAAGGGATGTGTGTTAGAATATACCTTCTCCTTTTAAATTCTCGCTTTCATTAGAGCCTTTTCGAATATTTAAAGAAATTGACACTTTCTTATAATTTCTGGCACCCAGTTTTTAAAGTAAGACTCTTTTGTAAGTAATAATAACAACTTCCATCTGCAAATATTTTAAATCTCATTGTTTTTCAATAAAATAGACCATTTAAAAAGAATCTATTTAAACATTTTTTTACCTAAACAAGGCTTATTTGAACGAATTGGTTCTATGTGGTGTAACTCCGCGCCATCTGAACAACTGGTGTACGGTACGATTCCGTATCATATTGCTTAGTATTACTGCGTGTTAAAAATCCTTTACCTACTGTGTTTATCTTATGTGCTACGAAATTATACACGAGCTACTAATAAAGTGTTTTGGAGATAATATTAGCTATTGAAGATGTTTAACAATTAGATTACAATTATGCTTAAATTTGTTAAATAATGTTCGTTTGCTCATTATTCAAATATAATAGTGTGCTTTGAGACTCCATAATGACATTAGTTTTTTACATTTTAGTTTGCAAATATTATCTTTTCAAGAAATAGCAATATTTACACTCCTTATTTACCAAATTAAAGTTAAAAGTCATGCGCAGAATTACCTGCTGTAAGGGTAATACCGAGCAAATAAACTTTATAGAAAAATCTTTAAGTAAATTGGTTAGAAAAAAAAGGGTGATTTGAGCGCAGTTTTTTCTACTGTATCAGGTTGTACTTAATGATTATTAAATAATTGTATAAAATGCTAACGTACGGGGCATAGAAATATCGCATTTATTACTTATTCACGACTGGCAACAGTTAAATGTGTACAAAATATCGTATGAATCTTAGACAGTTTCATTGAATATATTTACAGCTACATTGAATTGATCCCTTAGCTTAGTTGATTGATGGAGAAGCAAAATATTATTAAATGTTGTGGAAAATATTAGACATGTCACCAAAATAACCCATTTAGTTAGACAAAAAAGTGCGAAGAAATAACTTTCAAACAGCAAGTTTAATCGAGTACAAAAAATAGGCTTAACCATCACCAGATGGGTAATCGCTGACTTGCCTATGGAAATTGATGTTCATATCTTTCAAAACAATTATCGTGTATCACCAAAAATTGTTTGTGTATTATTTTAAGATTCAAGAAATTGCGGCAATGAAATTGATTTCACGAAAGATGCATAATTTTTACTCTTGATTTCGAAAATATTGTTTAATTCGATTTGATACATAATGTTTCTTAAATATTATATTGGAATTATACTGATCCATCAAAATATTCAATCGCGTGCTTTTTTGCCAGTCCTTAACACCGTCACAGAATTTTCACTTCCCTTTTATTTTGGGCTCTGTTGGCCTGGTGGCAGGGTCTCGGTTTCGGAACCGGATGGCTTCAGGTTCGAGACCCGATTCACCGAAGAATCGTCGTGTAAGCGGGTCTGGTGCACATTAAATTCGTCGGGGGCTAGCGCCCTCCCGCTGGTGTGGTGTGGAAGCTTATAGAGGGGGTTGCCAGAGAAGGTGTCGTCCTGGTCATCAGACTGCGACTCAAAACTACAAGGTACGTCCCAAAATTGTCCTAGTCGTGTTTTAAAACAGGAAGTAAATATAACTAAATTAAACCAAACCTTTATATATAATATACTTTTTTAATTTGCAGTAAATTGATTCACTTGAATCTATTTTTTAGTTCATATCAAATAACAAAATGAATTTAAAAAATATTACATTTACAGCCTACGCATCTAGGCAAACAAGTTGGTCGCCAAAGGCGGCTAGTTTATATTATTACAAAAATTTCGTGAGCAATTTTCCCACTCCACCCTAAATACAATACAGATAAATCTACGCCAAAAAGGCATTTCACCAATCATTTTGCCTGGATGTCATGTTATTGTTTGAAGAATCCCCCGGAAAGATTAATATGGAGTTTTAAAAAGTTACATGTTGAAAATCCCTTTTTCCAATCAATATAGTCGCCAAGTAATGGGTTGTATGGAGGGCACGTTTCGGGATATATTTTTGCTTCCATCCGGCGAGACGGAGACAGTTATGAGAAAGTTTAGACTGGTAGGATTAGGTTTTATGGAATCGATTGAGTCTGGAGGCTTTACGAATCTTCAACGGGGGGCTGTTTATAGTTGTCGCACGTGCAGTTTCTTTAAGTACTCCTTTTTATAATCTTCGCTGTTCTTCTTGCCGAAGGCTTATTTATGGAAAGGTTATCTCGAAAAAAAAAACTTAGGTGTGGAAAGTTGTATTTTATAGATTTTTTAAAAAGTTTTTATACATCCAATTATATTACAGGAAAATATGGCTATCTTTAAAAATGCAGGCACTTTAAAAGATTCTTTCATTGCTTTTTTTTGTAGTGTTAAAAATTGTTTGTAAGAGAAAAAAAATTTAAACAGAAATTTACATAATCTATACATGAGGGAGTATCAATAAATAATGTACATAATTTTCTTAATGTAATAATAATCTATGCCTTTATACCTTCATTTTTAACCTCGAAAGACGACTCCCGGTTGAAATATCCGAAGCAACAATAAAAAAAAAGAGTTTTATTTCAATAATTAAATATATTGTGGTTAAATAAGGAAAAAAAATTATAATTGGTATAATTCAAAAAATAATTCTTTGAATTTTAAGAATGATGTAAAAATAACTTTTGTGACATAATAATTTCGAAAGTTCCTGAAAGAAAACTGCCAAAATCCCACTTAAAACTTTGAATAAATTAAAAATCTTTAAAATTTTAAAACAACCGTTGCGAGGTGCATATTCCTACTGTCCTAAGAATGCACGCGCAAAATGTTGACTCTCCAGGTCAAGTGACTGATTTGTAGAACGTCAAAAGATATTCTTACGAATATGTAATGTTGCTTTCCAGCACAGTGAGTTCCATCATTGGAAAGGTAGTTTTACGATCAGCTAGCTCTGTTGGTTGCTGATCGGATGCCGGATTAGTGACCAACGAGCTTAATGAAGAATTTCGCGACAATAGATCTGCCTATAGTTACAACAATGTATAATAATATATTCTAGGAATTTATCATTTCTTACAGTGGCGGTCTAAAAGCTTTTTCCATTTTCCTATAATTATTTTGATTTGCGCGATTTTCTTTTATTTAAGACTGATATAGCCATATTGCCAAAACCAGAACAATTTTAATTGTACGAAAGGTAAGGAATTAGGAAAAGAATATAAAATAGTTTGTGAATTTCTAGGAAACAAAGTCAGTTAATTAAACAAATTACACCTAGGCAAACAATACTTGTCGCAAAATAACAGTTTTAAGAAATTAAAATGATAGGCAGTAATATTTTTTCTACTTAACTCCCTTAAAACTTTCATATTTTATTAAAGAGGATTCTGTGCAAAATTTGAAACCACTCTTGATCCATATGTAAAACTCATTCTTATTCGAAATGAAATTTTTATTATTGTACCTTTTAAAATTATATCATATTTCTAATTTAAATTTAAAAAGATTTTTTTACCTATCAAAGATACTTAAACTTATTTCTATTCACAAGTTTTTAATAGATATTTCTCAATTTGCATATTAGAACATCGACATCAATGAATCAGAATTCTGAAGATAAAAATTATTTTCATCAGAAACTCAATATCTTCTTTTTTTTTCTTCTAGCTGATAAAATGATACATTTTGTAAAATATAACTCAGATAAATTGGAAAAAAAAATCTAAAACTAATGAGCTTAATTTTGATAAGCTAACAGTTTCTTTTAGAAATTATTTTCAATTTTTGATTTAAAATAAAAAAATAAATTGGTAAAACTAATTTATGATATTTGCTTATGTTTTAAAATTTATTCCGAAGTTTATTTCTAAATAGAAGAGGAAAGAGAATATTTTAAATTTCTTATTTTATTTAATGTGCTTTGAAATAAAACTGAAAAAAGACGTCTTCTTCCTTTTTTTAGTACTTCGATTATGTGTTATAAAAATCTATACAGATTATAATTTTTATCATCTTTACTAGAAAAATATGAAAAGAAAAATATGGATTATATAACTGGAAATGTATAGTTATTCGTGTTCAATACATACTATATTTTATATATATCTCGTCTTCAAAATATACGTTTTACACGAATAATTTTCATCGCATTAAAGTGAAAATTTTCATTTTAACTTTATTTCATCTATAAGATCTGAAGAGTTGTATAAGCCTTAAATCCATTATTCTGAGTTTTCATAACTTGTATTTTTCTTTTAAAACAGTTCCTTAAGAACTTTTTGGAACAGATAAACTTAATATATTAAGATATTAAAACAGACTTACTTAAAGATATTAATAATATTAATACTTGATAAAAGAAATGAAAAATAATTATAGTTTACTGAATTGAATTTAACATTTTGCAAATTTGAATACAAATTTTCATTAAATATTTTTTATATCTACACCATGATAAATTTGTAATTACAGTTAACGCGATTTTGGCATCAAGCGATTTGTTTTAAAAAATCATTTATGATTACAATAAACCTGGCCTTCAATACCCGTGCATTCAAAATTCATAAATAAAATATCTAAAACATCTACATATATTACCTGTATTCTAATCAAACAGTCGAAATACTTATATGATTTTTAAATTAAATAAGAATAAAAATTCATACATTTTTATTAAATTTGATAAAAAAAATTCGCATCAAAAACTAAACTTTAAAACAGAACTTTATAGCAAAAATTCTATTTATTTTAAAGTCATTATTATTAAATTATTTTAATTTCAGATCACTTTAATTAATGAGAATGAATCGCCCACACACACAAAAAAAATCATCCACAGAGCATCTTTATTGAAAAATTTATCTTTAGCAAATTTTCATGTGAGTAAATAATGCCAAAGAGAGGGAAAAAAAGATATTTTGGGTATTTTTTGCTAGCATTGTATTTAAAATCATTCATCTAACTTTTTTTGCTGGCGTAAAGAGATTAATCGAAGCATTTCTATAATTGATATGGGAAATTTCTACATTAGTTCATTAATAAGAAGGAAAGAAACTTAATTAACCCTTCTACTTTTATATTAATTTCATTCCCAGCATTTTTATGATCAAAACCAGAAGAGAGAGAGAAAAAAAACTTGAATTTTTGTCCAGGCATTTAGTTTATTTACTGCAGCGAACATTGCCGAAATGTGTGCAGATGTCTGCATTTATCCTAAATTACAATTTAGAAAAAAAAAAGTAAAATACCAAAGTTAAAGGAAACAATGTAAGTAAAAAAAATTTTTTTGGAAGGCAGTGGTTTTGATGGAAGAAAAAAAAATCCCCAAAGCTTTATAAGGTGCAGATGCATCAGATTTAAATTACGGAGATAAAGAATTTAAACAGCTAAAGCGCAGAGAAAAAATTTCTAAATTCCAACAAAGAAGAAAGAAAAAAAAAAAAAGAAGAAAGGCTTAAAGAAAATAAGTAAAGTTTTTAAGAGAAGCAGAAAAATTAGAGTCGCATATTTTTCATCTCCCCTAGGAAATAAAATAGTTTTAAAAGGAATAAGCAGAAAGAGAGAGCAATGAAAAAAATTTTTGAAAGGAAAGGAAATTCATTCTCTGCTTTCTTGAGGGTAATCAAAGTTTTCTCACCGTTGCCACCAGATGATGAAAAACTTGATCAAAATAACAAGTTGAAAGAAGGCGAGAGTAATTTATCTCGCTGAAGCATTAAGGAATGAAAGTGGGGAACGAAATTTGCATCAAAAATTACAACGATACGAGAAGCAGCTATAATCTTGTGTTTATCTGCGGATTTTTACTAAAATTCTTAACTTTTTCCTGTTTCTTGTTTTCTAGAATAGTGATTTCTTTTTTTGCCTTAGCTGAATTTTTTTTCTTTTCAAAACATAATTTAAATTTACTTCTAATGTTATTATTATTCCCAAGAATTTTAGATAATTTGTCAAAACAATCAAGTTAAAATTGATTTTTTTTCATGAAAATTGAATTTACTTTTATCTTTATGAAGTAAAGTTTACTAAATGAAGAGAGATTAAATTATAGATGGATATTTTAATATGAATTATTTTCTAGCACATTTCTACTTCCATCTACGCTTCAATCCATTTCAAAAAAATAAAAATGTCTTTTTAACCTAAAAAATATAATAAGTTCTGAAATTTTTACAACTGCAAATATATATATGATAAACAGATATAATTTCAAATAAATGGAAAATATAATTTAGTTTGCCTTCTTCCCACGCTATTTGGTAATCTATTCTTGGTTTTCCTTTCTAGCATTAAAATATGTTCATAATACATGGAATGTTACAGTTCTTTGAATACGTATAATTATCCATAGGATGATTAGAAATCAATTATGTAAGGTAAGAGATGAAATACTATCTATACTATACCGTGACTAGAGATAATTATTCTTTCGGTATGAAAAAGTTAAGCAAAATTAAATTATTCAATGAAAAGATTAAGCAAAATTATAAAACGTATGGGTTCTTGGGAGGAATTATCGTTAAAACCTGCAGGAGTGGTCTCCACAAACTTTCTCTCATTTTCTTTCAACTTGGCATGGCATTGGCGTAAAATAGTTGCGAAATTTTAACTTTTGGCGTGAATTGAGCATTTTTTCTGAATATATCGTGTGAAACTTTTGAATTATTTTGGCAATTAATTCCTGGCTTCGATTAACAGCATCCGAAAACGCAACATTTTAACACTGAGCTATACTTGTAGTCGCAACATTACATATTAAATTTGATATATTTGTGTTTTTGAGTTAATATATTTATTTACTTGCTTCTCACAGTACAAACCGACAAACTATTAATCCCTCGTTTGATCTGGATCAAAATTTTATAGGTATCTACATTATAGATGTTAAATATGTGCACCGAATTTAACCCACCTAGTTCTCTTCATTTTGGGCAAACTTTCTTAGACTGGATTTTGCTCAAAATTTGATAGAAATCTACGAATTTGGTGTAAAAACTATATGCAAAATTTCATCCGTCTAGCTCCAAGCCTTTTAGAGTTATCTCTGTCACAGGCAAATAAATAAACGGACAGACAAAATGCCAAAAATGTGTTTTTCGAACACAGGGAGGCCTAAGATGTATATATTCATCAAAATCTCGAATCCTTATTTTTTGAAGATTGTAATACTTTATACGTCCTATACGAGAAAAGAAAAGCTTTATAAAGCATCTGTTAAAATCACCGTCCCAGTTCCTAGCTCAAAAGTTATTTTCTCCAGTAAAATTATAGAGAAAATAATTTATTTTGACACGTACAATTCATACTTAGAATACTGCAGTACTACACTTAAAAAAGAGCGCTAATAAATTCACGCAACAAGTTATAAAATGCAATATTCTCATGTGCTTTGATTATCCAACACTTTATCGAATGATATAATCTTATTTTTCAAAACATTCCTCAGCTGTCATATATAATTTGACAGAAGAGAAAGAAAAATATTCTGCTAGTGATGTATAATGCTGTCAGTAGCGAAATTTATTTTCCTTCCTTCCTTTCATTTTCGTATTTTCGAGAAGAAATACATTAAAAAGGAACTTTGTATTCGTTTGGAATGAAGAATGATTGGAAACAGCAAATGACTCGGAATTCAGATCTAAAAAAACAGATTTTTAAAAAGGGAGGGTGTTAAAATAAAGCGAAATGTTCAAAATTTTGAACTTTGTGGTGAGAAAGTAAAATGATTTTTTTAAAAATATTTGTTTACTTGCATTCATTTAGAAAAAGAAATGAATATCATGATCAAAATATTTCTTATATAATAACAAATAAAAAAAAAGATTATTTATATTTTTTCAAGTAGATAATTATCCTTGTAAATGCAATAAATTTAATAAACATTAGTGAAAGAATTTCAGAATTTATATTCTTTCTCTATTCGGCGGTTCATATTAGTATGAATTTACATTTCTTCGCTCTTAAATTATTGTAAATTTGTGTTTTTTAATTATTTAGCAATTAACTATTAAAATATTTATTTAAGTACAATTTATACAAAAGCAAAAAATTCTTTTATAAAAAAAACTGTAACTTTTTTACTTAATATTTACTTTCATTAAAAAGTATGGAGGGAAAATTAAATTTAAAATACAAGTGTATATGCATTTTTATCGGTTTTCTCAAATGAATGTGGAAAAAATTGGAATCTATATACAGTTATAAAAGTTAAATATTAAACTTAAGTTTTAAAAATAGCTACAGAAACTGAATATATTCCTTAAATACTTTTCTTTGTGAATTATATCAAATTTATGAAATAATATAATCTCAATTACCTGCTGGTAGGTTATCTGTGTTTTTTATTCCGAAACTGTGCACACACACACACAAATTTAAATTAAAAAGAGAGTGTTTTAGTACCCAAAAATTGATGAATTATTTTCTTGCAAAAAATGATAACAAATATAGAGAGAAACGAATTGTTTGTACAGAAATTGCTCTTTACTCTATTTTAAAGCCATAATTGTATAGAAAAGTCCCCAAATAAAAATTGTTCAAAAGCTTTTCCGCATTGGTTTGTATCTTTTTTACAGTCATTTTAATTATCTGCATTTGCCTACTGAATCAGTTTCAAGGAAATATGAGCGAATTGCATTTTCAAAAATAATGACCGAATGCCTTAAAATATATAGCTACCATCAACAAATGATGAGCATTCTTTTCGGTGTTTGTTTTCATCAGTCTTGAATTAATAGTACACAATAAAATAAATTTAATTTACCATTTCAGTTTAAGATTTGAACATTTTAAATTATTTTAAAAGGAAGTTCGGGACAACTATTATATCAATGATACACTATATAACGTTTTTTTAGTCAAATGAAATTAGTGATATGATTTCTTTTCGCGATTATTTATTTCAGTGATATTTTTCCTTCTTAACTCTATTTTTTTAAAACCTGAATCTAACCTGAATAAACCTAAAACCTAAATCTACCGCTTCAAAAGTATGATATTTTTATGTAAAGCATTTTTTTTTCAAGTCTTTTTTCACAAAATCGTTTGAAGATATTCGGTCTAGATTCAAATAGCTAACAAATAGATTAATAAAGAAGCTTTCAGTGATCTGTTATTGGTTTATAGTTCGACCGATATTCGGATAAACTCTTATTGGTATATCAGTTTTAAGGTTAAGATTGTTGGTATATAATTTGTAAGGTTAATCTTAACTTGGAAGCTTTGATTGACATCATACAAAAAAGTTAATAATCTTATCAATGATTTTCTTATAAGGCGACTTATTGAAGATGGGAATGCATAATGATCCATAAAAAATTCTATCAAAATGAGGCATCGACCAGAGTTAAGAACAAGAATAGCAAAAGAAAAACTTCTATAAGTTACTTTTCATTTTGATATTATTTAATAATGACTGTTTCATTATCTTTTATGTTAAACCTTTAGAACTTTATAAATTTAATTTGGGATTTATATATTGCTTATTAATTAATCTTCCGAATAACAATTTTATGTAAATATAATTAAAAGCAGATAAAACGAAGAAAAGACGATATTTTCATAAGAAATATAATATTATGAAACAAAGAGTTTGAAATGGAGGATATAATTTTAACCCTAGGGTATAGTAATACAAAAAAAATAGTATTTAAATACAAAAAAAAATAAAGTGTGAACAACTTTGGGAAAAAATAAACTCATATATTATGGATTTGTATACATAGAAGTAGGGAATAAAAGAATATTTAATACATGTAAAATATTTAAATGTATGTAAAAGTCTTTCATTTCTTATATTCATTTAATAATCAGGGTATTTTTGACATATTATCTGAGAATTTAGTCAATTTTTGCACTGAAACCTTGCTTTTCGAAATAATAAAAAAATTCCTATATGTATTAACATTCTAAATACTTTTAATGGATGCATATATATAAAAAAAACATTCCTATCAAGTGTTTTCAGTTTTTAATCGAATTTGGAAAAATTTTAAATTGAAATATTTCTATAGTTAACAATGAGAATTCTACATTTAAATATCAAATCAAAAATGAGCACTTCGAAATACTGCCAATTTTAGGATACATTATTGGAAACATCGGATGCTGTAATATTTATATATCAGATTGTCTATTAAATTTTAAAACCAAATGAAACACTTTTAAGTGCAAAAAAAAAAGCCTGAAACTGAAACTGATAACCCTAAAACCCAGAAACTGATAAAACGGTAATAGATTCTTCATTGCATAACTACCCCTCCCTCACTTTTTAAAAAAGAAACCTAATTTAATAAAAATAAATCGAAACAGGCCTTTTAATTTTGCACTTAATGGATACAAAAAAAAATAATGATGAAAAACTACATTTTAAGAAAAAGTAGTTAACAATTATTTTGCAGTCCCTCTTTCTCACATGCGAAGTAATATTAAATGATGAAAAAAGAAATCATTCACAAAAGTGTACCTGGTAAAAGTAACTAAAACTGGATAAGGTAACTTTTTTTTAAAGAACTAAATCCTATACAAATGCAAATAAGGAAAGTGATGAAAATGAACTTCATATTAATAATAAAGCAAAGCTTTTGAGGAATCAAACCCGGAAATATCGAATCAAACACAAAAATAATAAACACAAGTGAATACACGTAAAATACACAACTTGCATCGATATTGCAACATAAAATACAATTATTATGATAAATCAGGAACATAAGATCATAAATCGAGAAATTGAAATTCTTTCCAAAACACAAAAAGAACCACTTCCTTTCATAAATTGCCTTCAATTTACATAATTTTATTTCCACTTGTCCAAACAAACTTTTTGCATTTATGTATATCGAAATAAGCCGTTATCATTCGAGAGAAAAATGGTTTTTAAAGCAGCTTCCTTCATCATCAATTAAAGTCCTCTGACTCCTCATTAAAGTCAATGAGCAACATTTCGGAAAGAACGAAGTGACAGATGTCAAATGCTTTCATGCTCTCGCTTTGCAGTTTCTTTGTCAGCAATGTTAACAACATAAAATAAGAATAGAGAGTTCATTTTTTTAAATTTTATTTTATTATTTTTTCTTTCGAAATTCAATTTTACGAACACTAGATTTTCTTTCACTTCAAAACGGATAAGTGAATTAGGTTAATATTTATCTTTCTATATTTTGTTCTTAGTTAGGGTTAATTAAGCCTAACCTAATCAGTAAATGTTGCCTCATTTTCGCTGGTTTTATTTTTATTGCTTTGTCACGATTTATATCTGTAAGAAGTTTCTTCATCATGAAGAGAATATTCCACAGAATAGAATATTTAATTTTGCTAAACGAATGTAAAAATGAAATTTACTAAGCTAGATTGTTTTTTAGTGCTTGTTAATTATTTAATTGAATTTTATGTTCATCCACAATCAACCACGGTAAAATGTTTTTTCATTCTTTAGAAACTAATTTCACACAACTGATTGCATTAGTCCTAATTATGAAAATAAATTGCTTTAAGTTTTAGCCGAAAGATATGTTAAGGAAGTAAATGTGTTGAAATTTCATTTTAGTTTTATCTTAAACATAAATGCTAAAAATTAGACGGCTCGGCAAACGCGATAATCCACAAAATGACCGAAAACAAATCAGCATAAAACTGTTTTTTGAACAAATATTATTTACAGTAGATGACCTTCTTATACAATTACCTCTATCTTTACTATGAATAAAGAAAAATGTGTGCGTATATCTGTGCATGTATTTCGCTCTACAAGCCAGAGCATTTGACAAATAGCTGCCAAATTTTGTACATATATACCTCGGAGAATAAGAGTATACACCCTTGCGTATTTTTTTAAAGTTAATTCATTAAAATTAATTGAAATTATTTTTTGTAATAAGTCCAAAAAAATATTATTGCGCAAAATTCAATTTCACATCATTTCAAAATATAAAAGAAATGTGCTTTTAATTGTACCAATTTAATAATCGTGGAAATATTTCCTAAATTTTGGCTATTTTTGGCCGTGTTTCGACTCTACACTGCAGAATTAGTTGAAAATTTATTTCAGTAAAGTTTCCCAGTCATTCAGAGCATTTCATTTAGTTCATTTCATTTGCCATGCAAGACAATTTCATTAAAAAAAACAAACTCACGCATGGCGTAAAACCATTACTTTTTGCAATTTAATTAATAATACTTGAGAAATTGAAATTTTTAAAATTTTTTAATCTACATTCGCAATGGGCACTTTGAGTAAAGAAGCTTATTGACAAAAAGTGTAGTTATTTTCTCTTCACGATTTGTACAATACCGTTTTCTCTTACATTATAGTTTTGATATCTTTTTAAGACATTAAAATTTTATATGTTACATTTTAACTTTGCCTCAAACCGCAGTACATCTTAAGTTTTTATTTTATATATATTGTAGCTTTTTTATGTATTTGTATTTTGATTTTATATTTTAATAATAAACGGTCATTCTTTCGTAGATACTTGCAAATTTCCCTCTTCTAAATTTGTTCGAATTTTTATTTATTTTGCTTCTGAGTAACATTTATTTCCTTATATAAAACAAATAGAGACGATTATAATGCATAATGCTAAATATAATGCAAATTTCCTGCCATTCGAATCAGCGCCTTATACTTTCAGTGTAGATTATGTCAAATAAATAGATGAAGTATAGAGAAAATAAATAAAGGTAATAATATAAATGAGAAAAGAAAATAGGAAGAATGAAAAGAATGAAAGATTATTTAATATTTCAACAATTCAAATAAGCGGGATAGGAATAATGCAGTATTAAATAATAAAAATATTCTGACTTGAATAATAATTTATTAGAGCGAAACCTTTAAAATATCCACATAAGAGCTCAATGCCTTATTTCTTCAATTAATTATATTGTATCTGTGAATTAACAGCAACAGATAAATATAACTTCGCAATACACATGCGCAGGATCGATTTTAGTGCTGCCAGTTTTCTAAATACTTTTACTAAATACTTAAATACTTTTAAAGATATGTTTGATTAGTCTAAAAATGAAACAGATTTTAGTAAAAAGCAAATCTCATTTAAAGCTTAGAATTAAGATTCTATGGTTATGTAGTACTAAATGGCCGAAAAAAAATTATAACAAATTACATTTCCCATTTCATCTAATAATGGAAACTTTTTCTTGAAAGTATTTAAATGTAAGGAAATAAAAAAAACAATACGAAACAAATAGAAAAGAAACAATTTACATCTCGAATTATTTGTTAAGTTTATATTAAATTACGAAATAAACAAGAAAGCGATAAAACGTTCACTAAAAGGAATTCACACTCGTAAAATTGAGTAAAATGATATAATGCTCAATAAAAACAGTGTTAAAGCACTTCGTTTAAGCAGCGTAATAACAATTAACTTAATTCAGATTCTCCAAATGTTTCGAAATGAAATCAAAAGTGATCCCATTAATGTTGCATTAAACTGAATACCAAAATAAACTTTTTAAAGTTGTTTAAAGTGTCAAATTAGTATTCTAAAAAGTTTTAAATATCAATTAGTAAGCCGAGAAAAAGATTCTAACGATGGAAATCTTTTCTTTTTCATTCTGTTACTCCTAATTAGATAAGTACCTTTAACGCAAATGATGAAAAATGAAGGTAAACGCCTGGAAAACGCTACACTTATTAATTCTTTTCTTGAAGATAACGGTTTTTTAAAAATCCGTTTCTAACTACTGTTTAGGCAAATCTTGGTGGCGTTGTTGCTTGATGCCGCAGCTCTAATTACGTCGTAAGAAAACAAGCGTAATTATTTAGTAAAAATAATAATTATGAACTCAGTTTATAGTTATAATATAATTAGTGCAAAATATTTTCAGAAAAAGTTTAAGGTAATTAAGTTGTAATGAATGCGAGTTTTCTCTGAATTTTAAGAAGTAAATCATATAACATTAAATATATCTACGAAGTAAAAAGTAAAATAAAACAAATACAGGAATATTATTTATTTATTAAAAGAACGATCTCCCATGACTTTAATGCTTACTTTTACAAACAGCGGCAGTGGTATTCCCCGGACTATTTTTCTAAACTGATTAAAATTTTAACAGATTTGAACCAAAATTTCTCATAGAATTACAATTTCAGCAAAAAAAAAAAAAAAAAAAAAAAAAAAAAAAAAAATAGCGTATCAGATCTGACCAATTTAGACGTTCGAGCTTTTGAGTTATCATGTTTACATACTTCTGACCGGCGTCCTGGCATAGGGGAAGGACATCTTCCCCGTGATCTGGGCGTTCCGGGTTCGAATACCGGTTTGGGCATGGTTGTTCTTCCGTTGTTCTATCTGTGAGATGTGTGAATGTGACGCCCTGTAAAAAGGGGTTGTGCAAGCGAATGAAATGCGTGAGTAGCTAAGACGTACTCTTGGCCCTAGTTGGCGCTGCTAAAGCAAGAGACACTCCCTTGGCTTAAAATTGCCGCCTTCGTCAGCGAACTTGTCTATGGCAAGTGCCATTATAAACAACAACAACATACTTCTGAAAGCAGAAACCGACAGACTTTCAATCCGTTGTGGATTTAACTCAAAATATGATAGGTGTCTACATTGCAGATGTCAAATTTGTGCACCGAATTTCATCCATCTAGATTTCTTTTTTCACGCAAATTTCCTCAGAATGTATTTTGCTCAAAATTTGATAGAAGTCCATAAATTTAGTGTAAGGACCATATACCAACATTCATCCATCTAGCTCAGTTCGTTTTTTATTTATCCTTATGACAGACAGACGCTTTCTTAAAACGTTCTTTCCGAAATCAGAAAGGTCTAAAATGTGGGGATTCATCAAAATTTATTTCGAATTCGATTACAATACTTTCTCTATACTTCGTTAATCGAAATTAATAATATGATACATGCATCGTGCGTTCAAAATGAATATTTTTCAAAATATTACATAGATGTTTGTCTGTTATTCATAAATATTAATTAAAACTATTTAAGAGCAGCATTACCTTTGAAAATTCAAGAAATTGTCAAAATAATACAATATTGAAAATATTAAATTATTCTATCTATATAACACTGATTGTGTTCGTTAAATTTCAATCTGATCTGTGTTTATTTTGCTGTATTATTTTTGCAAATGCAAATTTTTGTTTTCACAAACTTAGATTAATAATTGCAAATTCAATATTCATACTTCATACTACTCAATATCATACTACTCAATATCATAATATTGTAATATCATACAATATAATGCATTCAAACGACAAAAATTAATCACAGCATCATCAAATCTATTGAACATGAAAAAAAAAAATTAAGATGACCATTGCTTTCTTTTCATATATATTTCAATGAATTAAAAACAATGCTTTTTATTTAAAGCTGTTATTGCCAACTTCTGTCTCGTACAATGTCACAAAAATTAAAAACATACAAAAAGGACCTAATTATGCATTATTCAAGCATACTTTTAATGAAACTATACTTTTTAACTTTTAATGATACTTTTTAATGAAACAAAATATCATTTTGTTAATTTAAAGTTTTTGCTATACACTTCTGGCGCAATTTCTCTAAAGTTCGACATATTAGCAATTAACATCATTTTGAAAAGCCAATTAAACGCAGAAAGTTCTTAAAAGTGCTGAAGTTTCACAAAATTTCAACATCAAACTTTATTTCAAAGCCAGACTTGATACTTCCGCCATCTTTCCAACCATCTTGTTCCAGAACACTTCACCAATATATTTGTCACGGATTTCGTATCCCATCAGTAAATAACAATCCAACTCAGGATAGATACTTTCATCCATCCCCTATCCCACCCTTTCGTCCTTGAAACGAAGTGCCCTCCAGAAATTTCTCATCACTCTCCAATCGAACAGGGAGATGGAATGGAATATTCATTTCCCAGAATTCCCTCCACTTAGAGCGTGCAGGAATACAGACTGGGGAGTTTCTGAACTCTGGAGTGGGTAAAAGTTCCTTTCATGCATCGTCTGCCGAAGGGGGCTGGTCGTGCCAAACGATTGGCCGTTGGACCGAGAACGTGACTCTCAATTTTAGAAGTTAAACTTCATTTGCATGCCTTTGCCATATTAAATGTGCACTGAAGAGGGAAGATGAAGTTTTTGACTCGCGAGCGTTCGAATTCCGGATGGATCTTCCGAACTTTAATGGGCTGATCAGGTGTTAGTTCGGAAATTTTATAGTCATAAAGAGTGAATCCATTTCGTTGTTCAAACAAATGAGGAATGATTGATTAAAGTAAGGAACAGGTACTATTTTAAACTTGTTCCTTGCAGGAAATAAATTTACAGCTATTAAGTGTTTGCGGAAAATGAGATGAGTATGGCCTTTGCAAAGGCACAACAAATATTACGATTTTTCACCTGATAATGTAGAAATAACCGTTTCTGATTCGTACTTCCCAAAAGGCAAACATGATTTTTTCAAACTGTTTCAACAATTAAAAAGGCAAATGTAAATTGAAGACTAAAAGTGGTAAACAATAAAAGTACAAAAAAATATTTTTAAGGAAATGTTTAAAATTAGCAATGATTTACAACGCTGAAATATGAATTTGCTTGATAGTTCACTACATAGTTCAATGGATGAATTGAAACTGTTTGTCATTATTTCAAGGAATGCATATAAATCTTGGAACTAAGAAATAATTTGTTGAAGGATATGATGCTGAAAAGTGTCAGTTTTTTACAAGCTATTTATAAGTTTTAAAGTTTTTGGATTTTTTTGTTGTGGAATGAGAATTTGGAGAAATATTGAGAATTTTGAGATTTTCTTAAAGTACTGTACTTCTCTTCGTTTAACACGATGGCAGGTGTACGGGAAGACGAGGCCGAAAGTCAGAGATTGACAACTTTGTGGTCCAACCGCCTCGAAGAGGATATCAGTTCGGTGAATCGGCCAGTGTTAAGGACGGATTTGATAAAGACAGCAGTCGGTAACATTAAATCAGTGACAATGAAGTGGTCGGCTGTATACAAGAAGAAGTCCACTACATAGTTGAAATGCATGTAAACAAGTAGCTAATGGAGTAGTGGAATAATAGAGTAATTTTAGACAATTTTCTAATATTTTTGCTTAGCACATTTTATGACTTTTAGTTTTAAATGTGTGTGCTTAATGTATATTTCATTCTGAGACGAATAATAGATTTTACTTGACAAATTAATGGTTGGAAGGATTATCAAGAACAATTAAACAACGATAACAAAAGCAACGACTGGATATTCAAATATAATTAAGGAGAATTCATTTATCTTATTTTTCTAGTATTACGTGTAAATTAATTTTTTTCAATTGTTGCGGACCTATCTACACAGAAGAATTGAAGAAAACTGCGTTTATCAAAGAGGCAAAAAAAAATATGTCTCAGTTGATGGCCGACACTTCGAGGACTGTGAAACGTTTGATATACTGAGTAACATTTTTTTTTTTTTTTTTTTTTTTTTTTGCCATTTGTTGAATAATTTTAAATTTTTATGTGCAAGCACTTTTAAAAGTAGTAGAAATGGTATCAATGATGGGGAAGAATAATTATTGAAATTGTTTGCCCTTTACTTAATGTACCTCGGAAACAATTATACCGTTAGCTAATGAATTGAGGTATTTTTAAATTGTTGTAGGCTAACCAGATGACGTTACACAAAAATTCGAGAACCGTTTACAATAATTTTGGAACAAACTGTGATATATAAAAATGAAAAAAAAAAACTTTAAAACAATATATTTAGAAAACTAATTCCACAAATTCCTATAATTTAAAAAAAAAAAACCTGCACAAAATGAGATCATTACCATTGTAAAAATGTATAACCTTATTCTTTTTTTTTTACTTCTTTAGAATCTTATTGAAAAAAAATGTAATACGAAATGATGAAATACAAGAAAGTGATGAAATAACTAATCTACAAAAAGTTTAGAAATAAGCAGTCAATAATTAATATCCACTAACGCAGAAGGAAAAAAAAAGAAATTGAAACTAAAAATCCCGTTCCTCAATTTTTTTTAGTGAAAACTTTCTTACATATCTCTAAATTCATTCTTTGACAGCTTTCAATTTACATTTTCAAAAGTAAAGGAGAAAGGAAAAAAAATCCTTTTTATTTTGATTCATAACTGAGAAGAAAGGATAAAAAATGAGTGATTTGCAAAGTCGAGACATAAAAATTGATGAGAAATATTTTTATTACCATTCATTATAAATTTTTTCTAGCATTCGAATGTCTCTCACTAACCTGAAAGTTACTTTTTATCGCAGCTTATAGACACATTCGAAAACCACATGAAAAATAAAAAGACTGGAAAAAATTGAATAAAAAAAGTCACATGTTACTATTGGTTAAGATTAAAAGGAATTTTGATCAAAGTACGTTTCGAAGAAGAAATTTTCCTTGTTAGCAAGAATCTTTTTTTTATTTTACTTTTACTTCCTTTTCGGAAGTGAGATAAGGGAAGAAAGTGTGAAGAAGACATCTTTTCTAAAACTAGAATAGCCTTGTTACAACCGCTGACGGCTTCAATTTCCAAGACTGAGGAAAATCGTTTGCCTTTCTTTTCACATGTATCGTCTTCGTTCCAAAGATCTAGACAGTTCCTTTTCTTATATTCTTTATTTCATCTTCTTTTTCTCTTTGTATTTATGGTTCCCCTGGCTGCGGGAAAGAAAACTTCACTGCTTAATTGACGCCTACAGGAAACGGGTCGCAAAAAGTACATTTTCTTTGCCGTTTTGTTTACTTTTTCTTTTTGCTCTTTTCTTCGGAAGTATTCAGTCTTTTTTTCTTTCTTTCTTGGAGTTAGTGGCAGAAGAACAAGATCTTAGAGGTATTTAATTGGCATTAAAGATGTATATCTCTGAGCCGAGATGTTAGACGAAAAATTATGGATAGGGGATTCTTAATTGTTATATGATTTAGAAATAACTAGCCTCCTTTGGCGACCAGCTTGCCCGTCCAAACTATTGACCTTTTAGGTATGAAACGTTTAATATGGAATTTTTTTTAATTCAACACGTTATGTAAGATGATTAGAAGACTGATTTTAATTTAGAAATTACTGGGCTGCAAAATTTAAATATATATATATATACTATGAAATAAAAGTAGAATCTAAAATCCTATTTCGGAAATAATGTCCAAAGAAGGCAATTTTTTAGTCTTAATTTTAACGCTGATAAAAACAGGCGATATGAGTATTTTTGATAGATGAATTTGAATTTCACCATAACGTTGTTTAAGACTGAAACCATAGAAAGTTAGAAAGATATATTAAAATAAAGAAAAAGATTGTGCAGAAATGAAATTGATGTCGTTAAAAAGATCATTTTTTAATTTTAAGATATTAATAGATTTTTTTTTTAAATTTAAGATAATAATTAAGATAATTTTTTAAGATTTCCACAAAACATTTTTGGAAAATAATAATCTTGGAAGTTTTGATATCCATTTGGCGTCGGTTAAGCCTATTTCATGCTCAATTAAACATTGTTTGACTCTTGTTTCTAACATCTTGACTTCTTTTCTCAATTCTTTACTTTGACTGAATAAAGTTTTCATTAAAAAAGCAAGTCGATATCTGAGAATTTCTAATATTTTGCAGGTCTATTAATTAGCTAAGCGAAGTGTTGAATTAAGCGCAGATGTAAAATGGATTATTTGGATAATTTCTAATAATAATTAACATAAACAATTTTAACATTCCCTTTCGACATATATATGATAGCTATGCATATTTTTCAAAAAGGGAGATTTAAGAAAACGCATTCAAAATACACTGGTGGACAAAATTAAGAGATGGAAGACATTTTCCCAAATATCTCAAAAAATACTGAATATAAATAAATGAAATTTGGTATGGATATAGCTTATACCATGATAATAAAGTATGCAAAACAAAAATGAAAGTGCCAGTCACTGTTAAGACCTATTGCCAATAAATTCAATGTAGTCTGAACTTAAGGATAAAAGATGACAATAAAAGTGAGGCTTGTACAGTGTGTGTTGCCTCTAGTATGGTGTATGGTCACCCCTGACAGACAGACAGCATGCACAACGAGTATGCATGCTGTTAATAAGGGAGTTAAGGAGGGGTTGTGGAAGACCCTCCCATTCTTCCATCAGAGCAATTTTTAACTCTAGAATGGTTCTGGGGGGGAGGTTGGCGCATCGCAATAGCTCTCCCAAGAACACCCCAAGCATGTTCAATAGGATTCAGGTCAGGGGATTTGGCTGGCCAATCCATTCGTTGAATGTTCTCGCTTTCCAGATACTCATCAACCATGAGAGCCCTATGTGGTCGCGCATTGTCGTCCATAAAAATGAACTCAGGGCCAACAGCGCCCCTGAAAAGACGCACTTAGGGCTCTAGGACCTCCTGCCTGTACCTCTGGGCATTCACGGAACCATTGTCAAACACATGGAGCGGTGTGCATGTATCTTGCATGATCACTGCCCAAACCATGAGTCCTTCACCAGCATAATGGTCCCTTTCGATAATGTTGCTGGGATGGTATCGGGTTCCAGGTTCCCTCCATATCAATAACCGTCCAGAATCAGGTTGTAGACTGAATCTGGACTCATCGGTGAAGAGAACATTAGCCCATTGAAGCTGTGTCCAATTCTGATGTTGTCTGCACCATTCTGCACGCGCTCTTTTGTGGGAAGGAGTGAGTGGAATGCAAATAGCGGGCTTCCTGGCATACAGCCCTCTTTCATGGAGTCTTCTGGAAACTGTCTTACTCGAAATTGATGTTCCTGTAGCAGCAGCGAGGTCCCTAAACAATTGAGTGGCTTAGCCGTCCTCTGGCGATTAGCTGAAAAGAACAAATACCGGTCTTCATTGGCCGTTGTAGCCCTCGGGCGACCTTGTCCTGGTCGTCTGCATACTGTCCCACTAGTTTTAAATTGACTCCACAAATTGGAAATGACGCTTGGTGTTATATCCAATTCCCTAGCAACCTGAGTTTGGGACTGGCCTGCCTCAAGTATACCCACAATTATCCCCCTCATACCGTCGTCTAAACGATGATGTTCACTCATTTCACCTAAAAACCAGCAAGAAACAACACGATTATTCAAAAAATGCACTAAAATCTGCAACTGTCTTGAGGAGTGGAATGAGATGAACAGCTCGATGGGGACTTTTATACCTCCTTCTGGCTTAGCAACGCCCACAAGAATACATAAACTTATCTCAGGGCCAATAACGCTACAGTGACCATATATGGCAATCAACTGTCCAGGTTTTGTGTGGTATTTTTAGACAAATGTGCGAAAATGCTTTCCATCTCTTAATTTTGTCCACCAGTGTAGAAAATGAAATGGACCACTAAACTTTCTTCCTAAAACCTAAACCAAAAGAAGCCGTCTCCCCATAACCTTTTCGCATATTTTATGATATAGGTTTAATATAATATGTCTAAGAATGCTTCCTCTATATAAATGGTACAGTATTAATTCTTGAGAATATCTTCGCTGTGACGAGTTGTGTGAATTCTCGAGTTGTCCGTTCTTAACAAGGAGTAAAATGCGAATTTTTTAACCTAAAAATTATGAAATCAAAGATTTCGTGAAAAATAATCATTGCTGTCACCAACAGTGTATGTTTGCCTTGATTTCTCAATTTATTATGCATAATATTTTATTTATTCCAGTCTATGTCTATTTTATTTAGTTCAGTCTATTATCTCAAGGATTTGAGATAGAAATTAAAACACTCATATTCAAAATAAAGCAAAGTTAATATTAAATTTTTCTCTATGAAGAAACTAATAAAGATTATTAATGCGAGATATTTTAATTTTTTTACTTGGATACATTTTGTAATACAGATTTTCTATTCAATTTTTCAGTAATTTCAATTCATAAATAAATAATCTTTAAATAGGCTGATAAATGACTGTAAATCATGTACGTATGAATGAGCAGTGTAATTTAAATTAAATAAATGAAAGAAAAGCATAACAATGTTTTATATCTCAGAAAAACAATATTAGCAATATATTTTAGGTAACAAATTAAACTACAAATGAATAAGAAAATATTGAAATTTAATATTACCTGGTTCTCCGTTATTTATTATGAAATATTCCCCTATTCCATTATTAACTTTAATCTATTTTTTTCTCGAAACATGAATAACGGTATTCACAAAACTATCAGAAAAGCAATCGAATAATGATAAAGAAAATGATTCACTGTATGGATTCCGAATTTAGCAATCTAAATCTCAGAAGGCAAAACTTATTTCTTAAGCACTTCATTTCTTCTTAAGGGAATTAAGGTAAAGAATTATTGTATAATTTAATTAAAAAAATCCTTTTAAATTAAATTACATAAATAAATTTTCTACATTCATTTATTCAATAAGCACTAAATGGGTTCAAGTATAATTGATTCATTTGTTTACTTTGCATTAATTTAATTCGTTCTTTAAGTGAAGTTTAAAAAATTAATATTTTCTCTATTTTCCTTCCAAGTCCCTATTTTCCCTACCTGTGCTCCCTTAAGCATAATAAATTGCGTTTATTAATAAGAGAAGCAGCTTAAGAATTCACATTTTAATGCTTTAATTGAGGGTTTCAATAAGCAGTAAGAGGTTCAGAGAGGATTAAAGAGCTTTTGATTAAACGAATCTATTTCTTATTCAATTCGCGGTTCGCTTTCCAATACAGCTGCAATTATTTTCCCAAAGGAAAGAATTATACGACAGGGGAAGTACTTAATTGAACAATACACTTTTTTAAAACACTAATTTTCGTGTTGCTTTTGATTGTCGAAATTATGCATTTTATAATTTATCTAACTGATATATCTGGCGTAGTTGGGTTAAAGAAAGATATTTTCTAAACATTTATAAGTTCAAAATTAAAATATCCTTACTCTGAGCTCTTTATACAGCGAATTATTCAGTGTGAAGGCTCCAAAATTGGTTAACATACTATTCAAGACTTGAGGGGACGGAATGCTAGAAAAAATAAAATTTGTTCCAGAAACACCGATAGATAGCGCAATGTAATAGAAAACTTGGTAAAAAGATATACATAATCGGACACCAAAACACACACACACACACACACACACACACACACACACACACACACACACACACACACACACACACACACACACACACACACACACACACACACACACACACACACACACACACAAGTGAAGTTGTGTGAAGTTGTTTTATGAAAACAAAGGAAATGCTACAGCTGCACTTCGAGAGTTTCGTCGACTTCAGAATTTAGGCAAAGGACCAGAAGGTACCAAAACATGCTCGAAAATTTTGCTGTACTCCAAACGCAACAGCACCAGTGTCCTGATTCAATTACCTTTCTGCAAGATGAACCGCTCCTCACATTGGACTCTGTGCACAGCTGTTTCTTCGGCAACATTTTACTAATGATAGAGTAATTAGTCGTGCGTTGACGGCCACCTAACTATAAGAAAGATCGTTCCACACATCTTCATCCCTGCGATTTTTGGCTTTGTGGATACTTAAAAAATCTTGTTTATCGAGGACGCCTGAGAACATTGGCAGATTCGAAAGACATTGTCACTCCGCATGTGAGAAGCATTTCAATCGACCAATTAGAATCTGAAGTTGAACAAGCTGGTAAGCATCGATAAGGTCCTTGTGATTGAATGTTTGATACGTTCGAATAAAATGTGTTACAAATGTGTATTTTGAGTCTTTTCAACCTAATTTTGTTATACAGCGAATTCTATCGATGTTCCTGGAAGTATTTTTTTGCGCAATCCATCGCTCCGGGTTTTGAATGATATTTTCACCAATTTTGGAGAATTTACACTGAGTAGTTCGTTTTATAGAGAGCTCAGAGTAGGGGTGTTTTAATTTTGATTACCTTGTATTTCAAATAAAAAAAAATAGTTTTCTTCTGATGTTTTTTTTTGTTGATTTTTGTTCTCCTCTCCCGAGTTGTCAGACTGATCATGCATTAGCTAAACTTCTTTTTTTTATCTTTGAAGTCTTGGCATGAGTCAACCCTTAGGATTCCTTTCTTCTCTTCACGTTATTGTTACAATGGCAATGGAAGTTTTTTTTATATCATAGTTTTTATTTTTATGACCCAAAATACACTTCTCTTCTTTTTGATGTCTGTGTCTGATCGCGAAAAAAAATTCCGCATAATTTCCTTATTTATATCCCAAACGCCTTCTCTTTGTTGAGAATTAGGTTTGGAATCTTGAATGATCTTTAAACTTAAAAATCAAAACCTTATCTAAATATACAGTTTGACCCAAATCGTTAGAGCTGTCTGCAAGATACAAGTTTATATATATATATGTAAAAATTTCGAATCCTGTCGGCTTTTTAATTTGTAAGCATTATTTTATGTGAAGCATGATGCAGTTTGAAGACAGTGAAGAGACTTTTTACATTTTTAAATTCTTTTTAATCCTTCGGGAAAACATAATTATTTACAAGCAGAGACGCGGACAAGACGTCCGCCACAGCACAGTACAAAAGCCGAAGTGGGGAAAAAAGGCCGAACTAAATTATCCCTCGCCTTATATAACCTTAGATTTTGATAGGGAAAATATTTCTCCACAGTGCAAATATATTAATAAGATTCTGATAGGGATTTCTGACACATTTCAATCACATGTAAGGGAAACACAGGGATCTTTTAAGAAAGAATGTGCTTATGGACATTTTTACCCCTTCACGCCGAGCGTGTGAAAATATCGGCGTTTAGTTGACTAAGCAATTTTATAAAGCTTCTCTTGAATAATTAAGTAGAGAAAGTGGAATTGTATCACGAAATAAGAGAATATTTTAGAATGAAGTTACTATGGGCAAACTTAAGATAAAATCTTGGAAATTAATTAAATTGAAATTAAAGTTTCAAAATATCATTACATATATAATATAAGAATTGCTTGTTTACAGTTAAAGTTATAAGTTAAGCGAAATCGAATTGAATTGCAACCGTGGGATCGAACATACAAAAAGGCACGGGAGTCCGAAGTGTTAAGCACTACTCCATTTCTGATACACTTTTGCAAGTCATGTATTGTCTTGTCATGTATTGTATTGCAAGTCATGTATATTTATATGTCAATGTCTAGTTATAAAAAAAATTTTGTGTGTAAAATCGTATTTTTTCTACTACTGTTTAATTAACTACATAGACTGTATAGAAACCACTACTGTTATCTATACATTTAACTATGTAGATATATATTAATTATATAGATAAATTTAAAAGCAAGACCTTGTCTAAATATAAAATTTGATCCAAATCGTCAGAGCTGTTTCCAAATATGCGAAATAAATAAATTATATATACATAAGAACTGCTCGTTTAAAGTTATAAGATTTGGGACAAATTTCGTAGTCTCAGAGCCAACGATGTTTACTATAGATCAACAAAATATGCTCTCGTTTTATTTTATTATTAATGAGGATATTTGGATGTTACTATAAGATTTTATTTGTTGTTTACGCATTTCTGTAGATCTAATTAATTATGAGCATCACTTTAGTACATCATTTTAGTGCAGAATGATAAAGAAATGCTTAAGAACCTTACACATTTTTCGCATTCTCATATTAAATTAATTATAAAATATTTCTTTCCACTCATTAACTTTCAGTACTTATTATGAAATTGTTATTATTTATTACAAAACTATAATAAATGTAAACCTTATTCTTCTGAACAATAAATAATTTATCTAACCTCTTAAAAATTGACTCATGCCATTTAGAATATTTATTATTTTAATTCACATATTCATATTTTATTCATATAATTCACAATGGATATCTAAAATACTCATGCGTATCCAAGTGACTTCTGTCCTTTAAATTAGCTACTACTTCGATTTTATTTCGGGATTAAATATTAAAAATTCTCTAAATTCTTGCAAGAGCCCAGTTAGTGACTACAAGCGGGTTAACACCAAACTGATCAAATTCGATTAAGTTCGAAACACATTAAAGGCAATTTTATGATCAACTTGGTAGGTCTGAATGCCAAATTATTCGAAAATAAATTAACTCTAACGCAATAAATTATTCTTATGCAGAGACTACTTTTTAACTTGTTAATTTCATACCATCTAGCATTTCCACGAAAGGGGGCATCTTCTATTGATTAATTGACTCCATTGACTAGTCAGGACTGGGATGACTAATTGGGTTAAATTCAATAATGCTCCGATGCTTGCAGCATCATACATGCCGAAATGTCGTTAAATGAGTGCGCGGAACCTTCTTAATTCCCATCCAAAGTTGCGAGTTTAGTTACGTCAGATACATATTCATGGATGCTAATGAACTTAGCCTTGACCGAAATAATTGTTGACAAGCCTTGCAAATGTTTAATCTGACATCTTTACGGGAGAATGTTTATGCATCAAAATGCATTATGGGAGGTCAATTACATTTTAAATTAGAATGGAAAATCTTTAGTCTCATTATGTTGGGCTGTCTTGTTACATTTGAGTGGGAAATAAACTGTTAATGCAGAACAATGCTTGCTCATTGTGTGAGTCATAATATGCAGTTCGAGCTAATTGTTTCTTATGCATTCGTTCATAAAGGATGTATCCAAACAAATGCAATTTTTTGAAATTCCGATAACACAAGTTGACGTATAAAAAATTAATTAAAGATGCTTGAATGCTTAATAAATAGCTTATTTGATTGGAGACTCTCTCTATATATATTGTTACAAAACTGAGTGAATAATTATATTTTTGATATAAATGATTTTATTATTTAAATTTAACCGATACTGTCACATTTTTATATCAATTGATTGCTTTTGTAAATTATTTTGATCTTTTTGTAAGTTGCTTTCCAACGCAGATAGTTCCATAGCGAGAAAAACAGTTTGACAGATAGTTGTGTCGGTTGCTGTGCGGATGTCACACCAAAAACTTATTTCGTTAACGGATTTGGTGACTTTTGGCCAAAAAAAACAACATTTTAATTTCTTCATCAATTTTGGCGGTAGGTCCATTAGGAGGCGATTTAAAATGACCTTTCGAGAACCTTCTCTGCCTTATCTCTGGAACTATTAAAGGCCGTGAGATCGAGCTGGAGTCTTGTCATTTAAGTTCAGCTCAGTTTATTAGTGAATTCTTTCTTCGTTATTAGAAGAGATTGAACAAAGGGGGGAGGGGGAGGGGAGCATTCATAGCAGAATTCCAAAACTGTTCATAGAATTTAATGCAGATATAAATGTTTTTATAAAATAAAACAGATTATAATAACTATATTAGAATACACAATAAAATTTTAAAAATAAAATTGAAATTCTTCACTGCAATTGTGACCCAATAGCTAATTTCTATACGATTCGATTATATATTTCTAGTAGGAAAATGCTTTTTAATTAAGAATCATGTTTTTTATTCATTCATCTTTAATTCATTTATTCCAGAATTCTAAAAATTTCTAATATAATCTGCAAAAAGCATTATTTATATTGTCTGCAAACGATAATTATAAAACAAATTTAGAAAAAAAAATGAGCATCTGATGCATTATGAATATGATGAATCAAACGACTTTTTAATATAAAAGTTCAGCTCAGTTTATTAGTTGAATGAGTTATCTCTGTTTCTGAACGCTTCGAGTTGCTTTTCATGGTTGTGCTGCTTGTATACCCCTCGGTTGTATTTTGTCGCCTGTGTATTCGTAGCAATAAACGTCGTTATTTGTTTTTGAGGCCGTTTTGCTGTTTCACCAGACATCCACTATAGCGAGTTTGTCGAGGTTACAAAATTTTTTGGAGAATTAAATTCCGTAAAAAATATAGATAAATACAGAATGATTATAAATAATTATCCTGCATTTTTAGAACTTTTTAAGAAAAAATAAAATAATAACCATGTTGTTCATCAGAAATTACAAATAACAGCTGAAAATTTAACACTTAATAAGTGTTTATTCCACTAAAAATACAAATGATATTACGGCGATACGAGAACTCATCTGCCGATTTGATATTTTGAAAGTCCGAAGATATACATCTTATTTAATTTTTAGTCATTCCGTTTTAAGTTTATCAATCTCAGTTGGTAGTGAGGAAACAAACAACACACTTGCTGTCTGAAGTACCTAAAAAAATCAATTCCAGACATATACGCATATCTGCATCTTTTCAAAACTTGACAAGCACAAAAAATTATGGAATGTTATCCCTTGCTTCAATATTATATTGCTGCGTATTTCTGGAGGGACTCACACTGAATACCTATAACTTTCAAATATTTAAATTCAACTATAACTAACTTAAACTTTCAAATCTTATTTTTTATTTCCTCTCAACAACAAGGATGTACGTTATTCTGTCTTATTTTAACAAACCTTTAAAATTGAGGTATTCCTTTATAATCACCCTGTAAATAAAATGGAAAAAAAAATCTGAGACAATAAAAATTTGTATTGAAAAAAAAAATGGAAAAATTAATGAAACATGAACATGCATTTTACTCAGATTTACTTTCTTCAAGCTGGTTCATCCATATTGGTCATTCTAGAAAGGTGTGTGTTCTTTCTGTATTTAAGTTGAGATGAAGAATTCATTAGAATTCAACATTTCAAAGTCAAATCTTATTTTTCTAAATATATTTATTAAGTGATCAGGTCCAAATCATAAGCAATTTTTGTGATCTGTACAAATAGTCTACTTTCCAAGATAATCCGTATTTCCTGATAAATAATATTCATGAACATTTCAATATTTAAATGAGACGCGTCAGTTTCCTTCCTACACATTTAATTGAGAAATCTAGATAATCTAAGAGGCCTTTGATGTACCGAACAAACAAATGAAATTCGTGACTGTCTCTGCTAATATGGGATGTCTAGTTTTGTGAATCTAAAGACGCTAAGAAGTTTATAACAGACTTCAAAGGATCATTTTGATCGGAATATTAAACCAAAGCTTAACATTACCTAGACAGTGATGTACATTCTGGTAAACAATTTAAAGTAAGATTCTTGAAAATATTTGTAGATTTCTGCACTTGTAAATGTTTTCATCGCTCTTGGAACCGATATTAATAACAATAAGCGAAAATATATTGAATTAGAATAAATTGAGATTTGCAAAATTGAAAGAATCTGCAATTTTTATTGTTTTCAATAAAGAAATATCTTTTAATAATAAAAAATGTGGAATGTGAATTTAATTTCACAAAAATTTGTAGGTTGGAAGTTCAAGTATTAAACCTTCTCATTTTATAAATTAAAATACCAATAATTATTATTTGATTCAAAGCTGACAAAAGCAGAATTAAATACTATTATAATTAATCTTATATCGAAATTTGACATAGTAATTAAGAAAGGTGTCTTTTATATGTGGCATTACTTGAATCATTATCTTCAAGCAGTGAAGTAATCTTTGTTTTATAATTCTTTTTCTAATTCCATGCATTATAGATTTGTTTATAATATTTGATAATATGGGAAACGCTGATTTTAAAAAATAATTGTTTACTTTAGTTAATTTAAATTATATTTTTATATTTATATCACAATATATAAATCTGAAATTTTACTTCCTGTTATTTCTGTTTTGTGAAAACGCTAGTGCATTCTCTCTTGTATGGATTTGCTGATTAGATAAGTGGTTTCTATGTTTAGGACATACATAATGATTGCTATAAAATATATTTTGCATTTTCGTTCTCTATACTCTTTCTATATCTTGAATATTTAATATCCTTTAAATATTCTTTAATATTAGCTTCTTTAAATTATCTTACGGAAAAGTATCGAATGGTTTCAGCTAAAATTTATAGTTTATTATTTTAGCTCATCATTTCTTTGTTATATATTAATTTTTATCCATAATGTCAGGTATCATAATTTATAATAAATATACGTGTTTTATTGAAAAAAAATCCCAAATATTCTTTATAACAATTCTAAGATTTTAGTATATTAAACTACTTTAAAAAAAACAATATGAAGCCCATTAAAAGTACAGGACGAGGCTGAGGAATAGAGCGTTTCTTATATAATCATAATTTTTCGTGAGAAAAAATTAATTTTTAATATTTGTGATATCAAGCATTCAATTCAAAAAAATCACATTTTGCAATTGAAATCTATTTCTGTCTATATATTACAAATCTTCAGACTGTCTTCGAACTGAGCGGCTTGAATTCATAGCTTTCTACTATTCTACCACTAACTACATTTTCTACTGCACATGTCCTTCATGGATTACTTATGCATCGTTTCCTTCATTTATGAACCACTTGAATAAAGTTTAACTCAATACAAAGAGATGTTAATAGAGGAACTTTGAATCAGCGAGGATATTTATACATCGTCTCGTTATTCATTTACTACTTACTCTTTCATAGGCGACAGGAAACTTTTCTAACCTCAGCGACTGAAAAGCAGACTAAAATGTTAACGCTACAAACAATGGAGAAAAACACCCCTATTCGAACATATGTCTGTCTGTCCAAGGCAAAGAACGCACCAATTCAGTTTCCTATTTAACCTTGTTACAATTTCATAATAAACTATTGATGACATTGCCAATTTCGATTTGTTAAATGATTTGAAATTATTTACAATTCATGGCGTTACTCTTGAGATACTTTATTTTAATATTTGATATATTAATACCAATGAAAATAAACTATTATAACCATGTCTTTTAAAGTTACATTTTCGGTTAATTTAATACAATTAATGAGATTACACTTTAAAAATTGTGGTGACATGCAGTTACCACATATGCTGCGCAAGTGTTCATTTCTTCAGTTTCTATTATAGCAATGCAATATGCTACATTTGTGTTTGATAGCAAAATAATTTTCAGAAGTCCTACTCAAATTATTCTGAAGCTTTAATGAACAAAATGCATTAATAAACTTTAAAATCAATATTTAATAATTAAAAAATGCAATGCAAAATAAGTAGAAGACAGGCACACGTATTGAGCTCAGATACTGATAAAATATATCCGTATCAGAATCACTCAAAACCTCGACTTCTAATTCTTTAGAACATGAATCACCAATCTCATCTGTGCCGAAAATTGCATTATTCATAATTCGAGACTTTCTTTCTCTGATAAATAAGATTTTCTTACCATAACATACCAAATTGAAGGCATTCCGAAATAAAATAGGAAGTACGCGTAATGTATCGGAATGCTACACTAAATGCAACAGGACTGACGGTAAAACCCAAACAGGCTCTGCATAGTAGCAATAATAATAATAAATAAAAAAAATTCGGAGTAAGACCAGAAACGCGGGAATGTTTCTATCATGTGGAAAGTTAAAGAACACAGCAATGTTTACTTACTTTACGGTTATCCACTCCCCGCTACAGCTGATGAATAAAATACCCAAGTAATGCATAATATGAGCTAACTGAAGGTCAGGATACTAAAACAATGTTCATTTTAAAAGTAATGACATAGGGAGCTATCTTGTGGCCTTTAAAAATCGTTCCAGCTTAAAATACACTTATGCATCATCAGTCCCCTGAGCTTAACTTCCAGCGATGCATGGGTAGTACGCCTGGCTGTATGAGGCGTTCGTAGATGATGCATATGTTACGGCCAAAGCCCGAAATCGGCCGGTTCGCGAATACTCCGGCCAATTCACGATCTGGCAAACGTGGCTGTAAACTTACCGGCCAATGTCCGATCTTTTCTTGATTTCGGGCTTTGGCCGGCCAATTCGTGAAATGGCCTGGGACGATCGGCCAATATAGGAAGAAGGGAATCGAGCAGATTGTTTTACACCCTGTTAAAAATGAAGTATTTAAAAATGAGTACTTCTGTGTAGTTTTTTTTTTTTTTTAAGTACAATTGTTTCAGAAACGAGTTCAAATATAGGTGACACCTCTGAGTTAAAAATAAGTTTGTAATATATAAAAATATGATCTCGTGTTATTCTGTTCTCATATTAAAGCCATAATAGAAATTATTCAGTGAACATATATGACACGCCCGTACTTAAAGGGATATAATGAGTCAACATAAATACAAAATAATAAAAGTTGCAGACCTCAACTCATCGATCCTAGTTGCAATCCAGCATAAAATTCATATAAATAAAATGAAAAGTTCAGGATCCCACAATTAAATTTTATTCCTACTTAGTATAATGCATACCTGTAAATTGATCATTTTAAGCATTAAAAAATATCTCTCAGTTCAATGACGTTAAAACAGAAGTTGTAATTTTCGCATCCGATAACGATGCATATAAAAAGGAAGGATATATTTTAAAACCCCGCCTAGCATTACATATGGTGTGGGCTTACTTCGTGTACACAAAAAAGTATTTGCTTCAATAGTATTAGGATGGCCACACAATATTTTGCACAATTTAAAACAATAAATTTACCCACCCGCCCTGAAGCAAATTACTTAGCGAAGCATACAAAATTCAGTAAAATAAGTTGTATACTTTAGCATAATCCTTTTTTTTACATAAATCATTAAAACTCAAATATCTGCAGGCAACTATTTATTACAGGCTCAAAAACCAGAAAAAGCTTTAAATAATACTTTTTCGAAGTTTTAAATCTAATTCCCAGCATACAGTGAAACTTCCATGAGATTCATATGACAGTGAATAATGGGCGACACGCTCTTATTGAAAATCAATGCTATAAATCTCCTCTAATGCCATCTTTTGTATTCTAGTTAAAGGGAGAATATTTCACAATGACAACCATTTAAAGAAAGTGCTTCTAAATTCCGAAGTTACCCAAGTCCCTAAACTATTTTTTCGATAAAAATACTATCGGAAAACTTAAAAAGTCCGTAACAAAACAATTTTATTTCTTGTTTTTAAAAGTATTAATTGGGAAACTTGAGAAGTAAAACATAACATTTTGTTGAGCAAATCTTTAACAAAGGCCATGTCTTTTAAAGAGACAAAGCAAAATGAAGCACTTATATGACATCCCAAATGATTTGTTTTCGCCATTCCATTCATATTTCATTTTATAGCACTGAATTTGTAACGGAGTTTCTTCTTAAACAGTTAAATGCTATACAAAAAATTAAAATGAAAGTGAACAGAACATCGAAAGTATGTATTAAGAAATTAAACATTTTATCTATCTGTACTTAATGATATATTCTAGAGTAATTTATAAGTAAGAAAAAAAATTGGTAAGTATCAGAATCCAAGTATTTGACACAAAACACTCAGACATAGAAAATAAATAGGTTCTATTAATAAAGAAGTTTTTTTTAATTAAAAAAATTTGAAACGATTTTATTTTTTGAAATTTTAACTATTGCAGTTACTTGGCGAACGTAACTGTATATTCCAAAATTAAAATGTCATAAATAGTGACTAAAAAAATATTTCAAGTTCACTTATTTTCCTTAGTCTTATATCATTGCTTGATATACCATAGATAATATGTACTGATGTGATATAGTGATATATCATTAGTGAGATTATATGCATAATATAACAAATATTTTTTTTATTCCGATTGGTCTAATAATTTTGCCGTGCTAAAGTCCTATCATAAGAAAACAATAACCCTTCGACTTATGAATTTATTTAACGTTCAAATAAGATAATACATCCTATTTAATACATTTATTATTCTAATTCATAAAATAATATAAGGGCATTTGAGAAATTATAACTTTTTTACTCGTTTTAAATATCAAATTACTTAACACTTCAACCAATTTTCAGATTAAAAATTCAGTAATTCCATAAGCGTCAGTCTGACTCGTCATTGCATGTGTAGAAATTAATAGAATGTTTCAGATTCTATTAACAGGTTCGGAGGAATTTGGTTTCACAGATTTGGGGGAAGGATTGTTAAGTGTTTACAAATATATAGAGAGCTATTAAGGAATAGGTATTGAATTTATTGGCGAGAGCTTAGCAAATGATATATTTTCGATGATTGATTTAATTTGACTCATCAGTTTATAATAATGGAATGTGCAAACAAACATTTACTAAATAACTTTTCGACATTAATTTTTACACTTCCATTTATATTCCTATTTTCATCCTTTTGTTTTTCATTTCTCACTCAGTTTGACAATTCATATAATAATGAAGAAACATTAGAAATTTAAATCTGGCAATTATTTAATTACATCGCAAGCACCATATATAATAGATTCAAATGTTAATGCCTTTCTATATAGCCTCAGCGTTGCATAAAACATTTTTCTAGCGGTAGAATACCGTAAAGTCGTAGAATACCTGAAAGTATAACATTTTTATTGAAGATTCAGCTCGGATGTTCTATTGTTTTTAAAATCAAAGGAAATATTCGGTAGCAAATGTGAGTAATTTGTATGCTCACCAGGGTTAGTTAAGTAGCTTCTTCTATCATAAACCGAATTTTTTGGTATCAAGCTCTTATATGAAGCATAGTTGTACATAATATTTAAAAACTACAAGCATTTCAATCAGGTGACAGCTTTGTATCGACTATAATTGTATGATTATCTGATTTTGTATTAAGCAAGAAAACGCGGAGATTTTTTATTTAATTTTGGAATTCAGTAAAGCATCTTCGATTATTACTTATTATTCATTTAGAGTTTCACAGAGTGGTAATTATCAGACACGACTTTAATTTTGTACAGATGCTCATTATTTGATCCGATTTTACAGCAAGAGCGAATGTTTAAGATCTTATGTTGGATATATACAATATTAAAAGCAATTTCCAAACAGATTTCACAGCATAATAAATTTTCAAAATCATTCGTTAATGGAAAGAAATTTATTCCGCATTTGGCAGAAACGGTGAATTTTAAAAATAATTTATTAAATATGCAAAGCAATGAGAATTCCTTCACGATAAATTTTATGGTAATTCATTAAGAATAAATACTTCGGAAAACAACTTCTTGATCAAATTATGAATCTACCTAAACTCATATTATCATAAGCTAAACAAAAATTTGCTCGATTTCAATTACTTAAATAATATTTTCACATCTCATTCAATAAAAGTTAAGAAATTTCTAAAAGAATTTTCATATTTTATTTCCTTTCATAAATATATTCTTCTTATATTTACTGTAAATATTGCTGGATTAAAAAGATAAACAAATCTAAAGTTTATTTTACGAGTTAAAATTTACGAAGCAGAGTGTCAAAAAACGGAAATAACGCTCTACTACATTACAACGGTAACTTTGAAAAAGAAAAACCAACATTTTCTTAGAATATTCCACAAATGTTTTGAAGGCATAATCAAATTTTAGAAATCTTCTTACTTCTTTCCATTTCTTCTAAAACAACTTTAATTAAATTCAAGTGCATTCGTTCTTTGCCGGCCGGGGAAAACTTTTCACCACTGTTTCCATGCTCTTTCCATTCATTTAAAAATCCAGTGACATGCGGAACAATTTATTACACTTCTTTTAGTCTTGGCGTTTTGCATGTGTTTTAGATTTATGTACTTAACCATCGCGTGCCATTACTATATTTATTTCATAAGAGATGAAAACAGTTTTAAGAGGTTGGGTTCGTTGGAAACTCGAAAGCTGAACTCCATCTGAAAGAAAGCCGCTAAACTCAAGAAGCTGATTAAAAACACTCCAGGAGGCTGATTAGTGAATTATTTCGGGCTGATAACATTTTTGTCAGTCAAAAAAATGATCATATTGTTTACGTAACATATGTTTTATCGATGTTTGAATTCCACTTTTGCATTAACACAGTGATTGCGTAATTTAAAAAAATTGCTATTTAGATGCGTTGTTTGCAAATAAGTTCAAATATCTTTCAAAAAAAGTGAACTGAAATTATATGTTACTCGATAATAATTTAATATAATAAAATTCTGTAATCGTAAAAATAAGCATTCTAAACTACGAAAAACGCGGGATGCAATAGAAAATGGACTTTTTTCCCAACCCGCAGAGATCGAGGGATAAACATCTCGAAGATTAAAAATAGTAAATATAACATTATCCAAGCGAAAATTAAAGACACAAACTGAAACAACTTCTGATGATTTAAAAGATTTATAAACTCTTAAATACACGATGCTTCCTTTGAGTTTCTATCTTGGAGACTAATCAGAAATCAGAATTAAACCTCACAATCATAAACGATTTTTATTATTTCAATATAAAATTACAAATTATTTATGCTTAAGAAACATAAACATACAAGAAAGCCAATTGTCCTCTAAAAACTGGACCACCTCAAAAAGAAGTAAATGTAAAATCGGAGATAGATTTGCAATAAAGAACTAACCTTAAAATAGCAGCATAAAATTTGTTCCTTTCAAAAAATTGTGCAAAAATTCTGAAAATGAGATTTATTTGGATTCTAAAAAAAAAAATAAAAAAATTGAGAAATATTATTTTAAAATCCTCGTAATTTTGATGAAACTCCACGTTTCAGGCCACCTTGAGTTTAAGAAACACATTTTTTGTCACTATGTCTATCCTTGGCAAAGAATACTGAAAACCGCTTTGAGTTAAATGGCTGAAATTTGGTTTATAACTACTTTTATTGATTCCTATGAAATTTTGAACAAAATCAATAAACACTAAATTTGTCTGTCTGGCTGTTAAGTACAAGTTCAATAACTACAATTCGCAAAAAAAAATTTTTTTTGTCGTGTGACTATTTAAGCCAAATTTTGTGCAGTAACTTCTGAGGGTAAACACCCCTGAGCACCCGAGGGCAGAAGTCTGACTTCTAGCTCAAATGGAGATAGCACACACACACTCGCTTGCACAACCCCTTTTTACAGGGGGGCTCATTCACGCACCTCACAGAAAGAACACAAGTAAGAGAAGAACCAGGACTCGAACCCGGGACGCCTAGATCGCGGGGAAGACGCGCTACCCCTAGGCCAGGACGTCGGCGCAGAAAGATTTATTACATAGATTTAAAATCTAAAATATAGATCCATTCGTAGTCAAACTTTTAAACCTAATCTATCAAACTAACGACCGTCTGTCGGTTTGTACTTTCGCAAGAGTCTCAAACGAAAGACCTCATAAATGCAATGACTTAAATCAATGCAATTCGTTTTGTTATCTTATGACTACTACTGTAGTTTTATCCCAAATTTTGATGTCAATCGACCGACAAAAGGCATGCAAAATACATACAAATTACATAGATACAGTAAAAATACTACATTCAAGTCAAAGCGCTATATTTCGTAACTATCGTTCATGAATGCCATGCAAGTTACTACAAATTCACAATTTTATACGGATGAAGAAGTATAAAATTTTTATTTCAGAATATACGATATATTTTTGGTGTGGCCATTTTCGCAGGTTTATTTTTCGATTTGCATGGTTTTTGTATTCAACCTGCGATATGCTGCAAGTTGATCTAGCTGCATAATTCACTTCGAGTATTTCTCATAAAGTAGCCCTATAACTGCATTATTTTCATTTCCTTTTTAGGAGCAGCGGAATATTCAGATACTTTGCGGCCTTACTCATTGTATATTATGAGGCTTTTCGTTCTATGGCCCGTTTAGTTTCTCATTTCAACGCATCTTAATACAAGTTAATGTTTTATGTAGGATCATTTTTTATTTCATTATCCTCACGGAGAGGAATTTGTTTTTGTTTCATATTTATGACTCCAGATTGTTCCATATTCAAGTTTTGAACGCATATAATTAAAACTGAATGTAGCTGCTTATAAATATTGAGAAAAAACGAGCGGAATGAATGATATAAGAATCGGACTAATTATACTTATAAAATATAAATACTATCCTAATATTTTATCATTCATAGAATATATATTTTTTGCAAGCATATTTATTTAAAATTAGGAAAATAAAGTTATTGGATTGATCTCTCCGTCTAGTAGTCTTAGACAAATATCTCATTAGAATTCCGCCAATTTTTACTTTCTCGTATGCGAAATACAGAGAAAGTATTGTAGTTGTCCAGAAATTCAAACTCGAAATTTCAACGAATTTCGCCATTTTTTTCGTCGACCTCCTTGAGTTGAAAAACGCATTTTTGGCATTGTGTCTTATTGTTGAATTTTGAGTCATTGTGTCTCAAAATGGCTTTGAAATATATAGACAAAATTTGGTATAAGGTCTTTATAGATTTCTTTATAGATTTTTATGATTCCTTTATGGATCAAATTTATAGATTTCTGTGAAATTTTGAGAAAAATCTATTGAGAGAAAGACTGTCTGTCATTCCAATTCATACACTGAAAGGGAATTCAAAAATCTAGAATAAATTTGAAAACAACAATTCGCAAACACATACAGGTAGCATTGTTTAAATAATTTCCAAAAGAACAGAAAAGGACTAAAATAATACTCTTAAAAAAGTGGTTTCGAAGGAAAACTACTGCAAAAATCAAAGAGTTAAGCCGTCAAAAGGTTCGGCAGTAATGGAAGCGTCTCCAATTCAGTATTATCTTACAAATAAAGTACATAATATATCACCCTCCATCAGAAGCCTAATTATTAAATAAGGAATCACATTTTATGTAGTATAAAATACCCTATCTGATGATACGATGCGACAAGAACAATATAAAAATTGATTATATTTGCAAAAAAGCAGCACCGCTTTTCTTCAAATAATTGAAAACTTAAATGGAGAAAAGCACATCGAAGTATTGTTATGCCAATAATAATACTTCAACCAATGTCTAATCTTATAAAATGTATATCGCTAGCTAATGTAATGTCATTTTATGGTATTAATTGCTAACTATAGTAGATTCAGGTTTATTTTTTTAAAAAATTTCAATCTCATTTCCACTTTAGAAATTTTTGATTTTTAAATCTACTACAGACATTTGAATAACGATATATTTTCAGAACATTGAAAATGGCGACCAATAAATAGCTAGCTGTTTGGTTTGGCTAAACTTCCACTTGCCAAATAGTACATATTTAAACGACAAAAGCAGAAAAGTCTATTTTAGTAGTATTAACGTCCTCTTTTCTTGCAACACTAGGGCTATTTTAGAAAGAAACTCGCAATTTTAAACCACGATCAAATGGTGAGGAAGACATCTAAGCTGACACATACATCTCCAAAATTCCATACCACACCAACGGGAGAACATTTGGCCTCAACGGATTTAGAGTGCACCAGACCAGCTTACACAGCGATTCTTCGGTGAAACCAGGTCTCGGACCTAGAATTCTCCGGTCCCGAATCCTAGACTTTAACATCATACCACCAAGACCTCACAAATTCAGAGAAAGAAGACGTTGTGAAATTATTTAAAAATCTAAAATAAAGTGTTAGTTTGGTAAGTAATATTAGTATTCATTTGATTACGCAATTTTAACGTTCAGACTTCATTTAAAATTCACTGTTCTTTAAAATGCACGTAAACCGGCAAACTTTTCCAGTCTCTTTATCACCAATTCTCTCTTTCTCTAGGTACATAATACCGAATATCGCAAACTTTCTCCGTGGTATAAATTACCAAGTGCTTATATGCATATGCGGAGTCATTATTCCCCCGCATAAATAAACACCTAAAAGGTTACGATCTCTTTATAACACTTTTCCGACGAGGGCGGAAAAGTTTTAAAAATTGAGCCAGCGGAACAAAGGCGAACTTTCTGCCTACTTAGAAATTCAACAGGCCGCGTCTTAAATAAAGACACTCTTGGCGCAAAAGTGAATGGAATTAACTCCTGCTGCAAGGTGCCAAATAATTCATTTTGGCCGCAAGCGTGAAATACGAGACGCTCACGTGCTTAGAAGTGATTGGTGGAATTTCAGGGGAGGGGGGAAGGGATTCTCACTTAACAATAATTACGGACCATTTTGTCCTAGGAGGAAATAACATTGTAGCCATGACCTGACACGATACATTTTGAGTCACATGCAAACGGATATGATGTCACCAAGTGTAAAGAGGGAAGAGTTATTGTTCACTTTGTTGTTCTGATGTGATTTAGAGTCTTTTCTATAGAATGCATTGGAATAAAGAATTAGGTTATGGAAAATTATACGTTTGTATAAAGCATTATGTTCAAATAAAGAATGCTGTACCATCTTTTATCGAATTAAGGCAATAATTATACTGAAGTATCTTCAAGTAAAACAATGTTTTCCAATAGGAATTAATTTTTCACTTATATAAGAAAAAATATATTTATGCTGAAGTCGAAAACCTGTTAACGTGTCCAATGCCTTAATCTACAGAATATTTTGATTTGTTAATCTACAAAATAAGTTTTGCCCACTCTATATGCATATTGCTAAGAAAAATGTGATGAATCCGGTGATTATTTTTGATTACCATTCAAATTATTTGTGTTTATGAATAATCACTAGTAATCTACAAAGAATACCTATTTATTGGCATATACAGGGTGTTTATAAAGTCCCGGACCCATTTTGATGTTTAATAACTCATAAAATAATAAAGATAGATTTAAATTAATAACATAAATGGTTAAATAGACTCAAAAAGTTTCATGACCCTTGTCAATGAACTTCCACGTGTGCCCCCTTCGTCGCACCGAAAATATCAAGTCGATAGTCAATTTCACGCCAGGTAGCGACAAGCATGTCGGCATCCACAGGGCCATTTGCGCACTTTATGGCGATTAACAATGCCAGAAACATGAAAGGATGCTTCATCGGAGAACATTATGCTCTTCAGAAAATCAGCAGCATTTTCTATCCTCCTTAGCATATCTGTTGCAAAGGCCATCCCCCTAGGTCTATCGTTCGGTTCCAAAACTTGAACAATTTGAACTTTGTATGCATGCAGTCTTAATTTTTTCTTAATAACCTTGTACACCGTCGAAATTGGCATATCCAATTCTGTTGCCGCTGATCTCACAGATATTCTAGGATTGTGTAAAAATGTCTCTCTGACACGCTCAACATCAAAATCACTTGTGCAAGGACGTCTGGAACGTTTCTTATCTTCGATACTTCCAATTTCTAGAAAATTCTTTTTCCACTGCAAGATGCTGTTTTTGGATGGAGGATCTTTTTGGTAAATTCTTCTGAAATTTCTCTGTGCTTGCACTATCGATTTCATTTCTATGAACCACCATAAAATCTGTGCTTTCTCTTGTGGTGTATGCATTCTCCTTAATATCCGCTCGAATAAAACATCACATACAAAAGTACTACATAGAACAAACACATCAAAAGTAAACATAACATTGCAATAGTTGACAAAAACAAAAGAGAGAAAAATGCAATTAATAAGCAGACAATATTTAGAAACGTACAGATATTTAGACTGGAAAATGAAATTATCTGAAATTAACCACACGCGCAGACGATATTTACAAAAGTAAAAATATTCAAACCTGAAAAGGAAAATATATGAGTTATTCCATCAATAAATGTCATAAGTGTGTTTATATCTTTATTATTTTATGAGTTATTAAACATCAAAATGGGTCCGGGACTTTATAAACACCCTGTATCATGTGTGTATGTGTATATTGGTACTCTACAGGCCAGATCGTTTGACTTACAGCAACTGAATTTGATACATGTATACCTTGGAGATAGGGAATGTGCACTAGAAACTCGTTTGTAAAATTTCTTAATGGAATTTCCATTAATGAAAAATTAAGCGAAATTTCTGCATTTTTTTCGCGATAACTTTCGATAACATAGTAGCAGAAATAATTTTTACATCAAGTTAAAGAACAAAAAATTATATTTTCAATGATTCCAAAGTTTTAACCTATAAATTTAATTTCTATTTCCAAGAATTAAAAAAAATATTTTAATCATATTTTTCAACAATTTATTTCGCAAAAATTAAAAATAAAATTTAATCTGCACGAGCACGTTACACGTGCATGGAAAAAAATAGCTTTCATCAACACATTGCCATCGCATTGTTTATTATATCGCCAAAACAGCTTAATTTTTTTTAAAAAAATCAGTTAACTATTATTATAAATTACATCTAGAAAAGTGTGATTTTCAGCACGTATCTGTATGAAATGAACTAAATATCAAATACAAAATTTTCTAAATATTAATGCCAAAAACTTTTTTCGTGATATTTTACATCTAGATTATTAATTCAATAAGTCAGTTTTCTTTAAGGTAAATATATTTTTATATATGCAGGATATCCATTCTAGTATGGACTCAAGAGCTAGTTTATAAACTATTAGTAATAGACATATTGCTAGTAAAATGGTTTAAATGAAGTAAATAATTATATTTTATGTAACTTGAGTCAATAAATGCTCTCATATCGAATCATGATTTTATAAATACATATCCTCTGTTCTGCAACTCATATTTAATAAAATATTCTTGAGATACTAATATCTTAAATAAAGAAAGTTTCATTCTTTTGCAATTACAATCGATTAAGTTATAAAAATTTCAATTGTATTCTATAAAAATGCGCTATATTAAGCCGCTCTATTGACCGTCTTGAAGAAAATACTCCAATCAACCTCCCCCAATACTGATTGTCTAAAATAATTAAATTATTGATTGTCCTAGAATAATGATATTCAAAGCTTTAAAACATTGTCATTGCTTAGTTGCAGAAGATTGAAAAGTTAGATTGTCAAAATAATTTTACTGATTATAGGTCCGAAATACTGTACAAAATTGAGACTTCATAATTGTTTTTAGAAGTACATTCACATTGATTGAAATGAAATAAATCATTTACCGCATTTCATTCTTTTTGTAGCTAAAACTAAATTTTATGATGAATTAGTGAAATTTATATTGAATAATTCTTTGAAATATTGCATAAATTATATAAAAAAAGTATTCTTTGGTACACATAAGATTACAATGCTGAAAGATTCGATTTACTGTAATCAAATTTTTAAAAAAATATGTTTGAATTCAGCAAAAGATTTTTTGTATTTATTGAAATTTTATCTTTTCAATTTCAAATTAAGATCTTAAAATTATTTATTAGAAGCATATATAGTACAATGAACAAAATATCATAACGCTTCTATAATAATATATGTGGCTATCAAAATTTGAAGCTTAAAAATGCTTTGCTGAAGAAGCTATTAAGAGACTGAGACACACAATTACTTAATTGAAAATTTTAGAGTTCATTATTTTTTTTGAACCAGATGGTTGCCAAAGGCGGCTAGTTATGCATCATGTCATTAAATATACCGTAATTGTATATAAACATTCTCCGAATAGATAAATTCTTTCGGAAAAGCAAAAACTTACACAACAATTTTCCCTTTTTGTTAACAATCGACTGAATTAACATGATTTTATTAAGTAAATTGTCATTATTTTTAAATAACTGACAGCATGCTATCAGCGCATTTTTTAATTAATAGAGTTTAGTATTTTTATTATTTTTGAGATCAATTTAAACGTTCAAAAATGCTGCTGCAGCTCAAATAAAAATTTTAATTTCCATTTAACAAAAATTTGGCAGATGATATGCAAAATATTTAGATAGATAACAGATATAGAAATAGGCATTAAATGAAACTCAATTCTCTAATGAATCAAATTAATTAATGAATTTACTCTAAAATTTATAGATTACTTATTTTATATACCTTAGTGTTAATATTTGTAATGCAAAATTTTAGAATTAAAATACCCATATTTTGAACAATGTAGGAAAAAAAAATGATGGCCATTAGAAAGCGAACTCTCGATTCTGTGCACTTCAGAACGAGAAGACAGGTATAATGGATGATTCAAAACGAATCTAAACATAATGGCAAATAAATGGCAAATTGTCTCCAGTTTCACATAATGCAATGCCACAATTGAGATATATAATTGATAGCAAATTCCTAATACCGTTTGAAAGCAGTAGTTTACAAATAATTATCATCTAGTGATCAATTTAAATAATGAATGTAGGTAGGAAATGAATTAATTTAATTTATTAAATTGTAAAAAATCGTATTTTTGCCAGATGTTTCTTTCATAAAATTGCTTTCCAATTTTTTTCAATGATACAATTTTTTAATATTTTAATAAGGAGAACATTGAAATTTAGCTTTCTAAGATGTTTCTTAATACTACAGTCAAACATTAAAGATATTGGCGTAAATAAATAAAAAAAAAAAAAAATCTGATGCTTAAAAAAATCGAAGTAAATATTTAAAGTTGAAAAATGCCGAGGTTTTCTAGTCATTAAAATGATAATATTTGAATAATTATACATTTCAATATTCAGGGAAGGTTAAAAATTCTCAATTCTGTTAAGTATTGATAATATTCAAGAGGAAAAGATTAATAATTTTTTTTGATAAGATTTAAACTGTTTAATCATAAATAATATTTTTATTATTTAATCTTATTTATAAAACAAATTTAATAAAAACACTACTTGATATTTTCCATTTATTTTTTTAAAACTAAATTCAAATCCAAGCGTAGGAAGTTCACACAATTTTTGTTGTTGTCGCTGTGAGATTATTTAAAATTTTAATCAAATCAAACTCATGTAAAAGAAAATCTAAATAACCGACATTTGCGTATCTTTTTCCTTTGCTTCTTGATTAATGAGATAAATAATATATGTTCTTCTCCTGGGAATAAATATTTACATATTCCTTTTTCTATTCCTTAAATCTCTTTTCTGTTATATATAATTCTCTAAACAATGTTATTCTCCGTTTGAAAGAAAAAGTAGTTTTAATTCTGACATCAGACTCAAAGCGAAAAGAATCAAAATATTGAAGAATTCTAAAAAAGAAGTTTATCATTTCAAAGCCAATAAATCTTTTTATCTCATTCAAAATACACAAATAAAATTTTCGCTTCCATTCTTTATGCTCAACTTTTCAACAAGCTGAGTTCAGACTTCAAATTTCTTTGTTTTTTCCCCCCAATAAGACGAATTCTAATTTTATATTACATTTTTTCAAATAAATTACATTGAAGAATATTTAAATTCAATATTCTTTGCGAATTCTGTTGAATACCTTATTTTAAAACATAAAACCAGATATAAAGAATATTGAAATTCAGCCAGGACAAGAATGTGTTACTAGCTACTCAAACAAAATATTTTTTTTCCATTCTAAAACACTGTTGATAATCTATTCCTTTTTCTGAATCAATAACCACATTATTTCATATTTTCTATAGTAATGTGAAACATAATTAAAAACAGTTTATTTCCTTTGTAATTGTGATTTTGAAAATTCAGTGTTTTTTCAATTCTATTTGCTTTAAATTGAATTAATTATAAAAAAACGAAATATCAAGATGATAAAATTATTTACAAGATATTCAATATTTTTGAATTCATGAAAGCAACTACTTGTCTCATTTTCTTGCTTTTAATAGCATTACATTAATATGGTGCTGACACTTCCATATACTGCGGTAAATGTTTTTTTTTTCTTTTTGCATTTTAAAAAGAAATTGATGATATTGGTTTTATAGGGTTTAAGTGCAAACTTTCTGAGTACATGAATTGAAAAACGGAATTCATTGTTTTATTTCTATTATCATTACACTAAAATTGAAAATAAAAATTATATTTGAAATTTAAATCATTACATTTTTTAGAAGCTACTATTATTTAAGTTATTTAACCAGTGCTCGAAGAAAGCAAAAATGAAACATAAAAATTATAAAAAGTTTAATTTTTTATATCTGAAATAAGTAAATTCTGAAACACAGACATATTTTTTGCAACAAAATTAATGCATAATGGAGGAAAATATATCTAATGTATACTAGAAAATTGTTATCCCCTTAGAAACATTATATCACTTAACCATAGAAGATTTATTCAATTTTATTCATTAATATGGAAGCACTTTTATAGATACGATGAATAAAATATTTAGTGAAAGATATTTGGATACCTAAAATTATAATCTACATGTAATAATACTTTTTTAAAAAATAATAAAATATTAAAGGCTGATAAATGGTAAGAATTTATGTCAAATTTTCAGATGTTTCTGTTTATTTCTGCAGTTCGTTTTAATCCCTAAATACAATCATCTTTAACTACATTTCTTTGGTTTATCACCTTGAACAGTTTTTTGATATGGACTTAGGATGGATTTTATGGATTTTAGTTTCATCGCAGTCCATTCTATCATTAATATTTACTCAGCAGTTGAAATGGTTAAAAGTATGAAAATGAATCCAATTTAAAATAATATACTTGATAAAAACTGAAAATTGTTGATACTTCAAACATGCTGATTAAATTGTTTCCAACCGTGATCTCTTTAAATAAAATGAAAGAGAAAGACAGAAAAATTATCAATTTAGTTTTTTTAAAAATTTACAAATATATAACTATTTTAAGGATTTTGGCTTCATAATTATAAACAATTCCAACTTGCATAATTGATTACTATAAATCAATCTGGAAAAATGCTGCCTCGATATTTTTATATCAATATTCTAAAAGTTGACTTATCTCAAAAGGGAAATCTAGCTGAAGAACTTAAATGTATTTGTTTAATATTGTTACAAATCTGTAATGTTGCTTCCCAGCTCGGTTAGTCCAATCACTGGAAAGAACGTTTTATGATCAGCTCTGTCGGATGCTAATCGGGTACCGAATCAGGGATCCCAGAGCTTGGTGACCATTTGGCGACGAATTTGGGGGCAAAATAGATAATACTGAAATATTTAAGTATTTTGGCGATACAGCCAATAGGAATCGAGCTATGCTTGATTGTTCGAGAACCTTCTATAAAAGGCCATGAAACCGAGCTGGTGTTAGTCTGAGTTCAACTCTGGTTCTGTTGTTTTTTCCCTGAGCGTTTTCAGCTGCCTTATCGTTGTTGTGCAACTTGCGTACTGCTGTTTACTAGAAATGCTGTTGTGTATTGCTTGTGTGCATGTGGGCTCTATATTTTTTTGTCTGTGTATTAATGACTCCGTGGTAATAAAATCGTCGTTTGTTACTGAGGCTTGTTGACCATGCGTCTCCATACATTTGCTACAAACGAACCCGTTGAGTTTACGGACTTAGTGGAGAACGTTCCGTAACATTATATAAAAATCACTTCTGTTTATTTATATTAAATCGTCTCTAAATTTTCAGTTACTAAATATGATGAATTCAACAAATAAAGATAAGAATACATCCTATTGATTTAAAATGAACTTTAAGAAAAATATTTTTTTAATCTGTTTTCTATTTATAGAAAATAAAATTCATTTCATATTTAGAATTTGAAACCTATATCATCTTTATTGCCGAAGTTTTCATTGTAAGCAAATTAAAAATTCAATTCCAAATCCAGATAGATATAAGGTAAACAATTTTTTTTATCATATTCTGAATTTCTTGAATTGAAGTTTATTTCTGAATAATTCTAAAATTTAAAAAGCGTGGAATTATTAAAGATTCTTTGTGAAAATATCAGTAAGATTTATTTAATAAACTCTGAATTTGCAGTTCAGGAATTTTTTAGTCATATTAGTCATAGTTCCAAAGAGGAAATGGTTTTCCCTTCAACATCAAAATAAAAAAAAATTAAAAAAAAAATTTTTTAAATCAAAATTTTGAAACCTGAGAAGTTTTGCCACATACAATCAACACTGATTAAATTTACGCTTCGAATCTTCCCACTCAGTGATTTCAGCATTTTACGCTGAAGTTTTAAGCAATCGTTTTTTTTATTTGCCGCTAGCTTAGTGTATTCAAATTTTAAATTATATGCTTTCAAATAAATTATGCTAAGAAATATTTAAATAAAATATTCTTTGTTCTTCTATCGAATACCTTATTTGGAATTCAATAGGCGGAAGAAAGAATGCAGGAAACAAGTGAGCATTCATGTGTCTCAAACGGAATAAAAAAAAAATTTTTTTTTTTTGTAGGAGATATATGATCAAGTTCTACATTTTTCTACAAAACCAGTTGTTAGCAGTTACCATCTAATTTCATGCTTTTCTATCGTCGTTGAAAAATAAATAATTCAAAATACCTTATTTTATTTTATTTGTAGTTTTTCTGACCGTCAACGTACAACTCCTGTTTTCATTGCTTTTAATTTTTATTCTAAAATGTGCATGAACAGAAATCGTATATCCAATTAAAATATTTGTTTTCAAGAAATTGAGAATTTTAAAATTTTTAAGCAATTATATTTCTTTTTTTTTAACTTAACGTTTTTTAATTTTAATATGCGTTTGATATAAACATATTCAAATAAGACTCATTTTTTTTCAATAGAAATTTATATCTGCTGATATATAGAATTGAAAATAATTTCTCTTAGGTTAAAATTGCTTTTTTTGAAAATTATCATAGAAAATCTGAAATTGAAATGCCTTAAGTAAATAGTGTAAGAAGAAAATGAAATTAACATTTCTCTCTACGAGTGTGAATTTTTTTATCCTATTAGTATGAATGAAAATTAAATTTAAAATGGAAATTTCAGTGTAACTGATAGCGTTTAGTTTAAATATTTTTATTAATCTTTACGATTTATTGCAAGCTATATTATGATTAACTTATGAATTTTGATTTTTATAAAATTGCTTCATTTGTTTATATCCTTTTTTTTAACTTTATTCCAGAAAGTATACCTCTATACATATCCTTTGTAAAGCAAGGAGGGGGAATGCATTTTCAATTGAATCAAAGTTGAAAGCATTAGAATTTCTTATTCGTTTATGCGATAAGTAAGCTTCTTTTTAAATATGAAACCTTGCAATTTCAGTAACTATTTTTCTTATCATTTAGAATATAATTTAATATCAAATTTAAAGACTTACGTAATATTAGTTGATTATTCCACGAATTCTTAATTTTATGAATTATTTTAGTTTCCTGTTTTCTTTATTTCTTAATACAGCGAGATGAAATATTCGATTCATTTATCTTTTATAGAAGATAGTGTTTTTTTTAGTTCCTATATTAATATTAATGATAGTTCACAAAAAATGTTTGATCATGATATTAGTTACAAAACTGAAGCGGAATCTAATAGACAAAAAAATCCCAAAATTGAACAAATTTGTTACATATACAAACCACCCATAGTGAAAAATATTTTTTTCTTTGAATCTTTATTCTCAACTCTCTCTAGAATCTCTAAGCAACTTTTGTGTTTTTCCTGTCAACGTAAACACATTCGAATTTTAAATTAGATATATTCAGAAAAATTTGAAAATTATTTTAAATTAGATTTTTTAATTACATTTAAAAATATAGAATTAAAATAAAAAAATTTAAATGCTATATTCCTTCCGAATTCTACGAAAGGACACACATTGAAACAAAGAAACTACAAAAAAAGAGTACATAAATGGATAGAGAACACAAATTCTCAGACGGAATAAAATTAATGAATGCCTTATATATTTGCCTTAAAATGTAAAAACATATTTTCATTCTAAAACCATTCATATCTATCGGTCTCACACCCCCCCCCCCACTTAAAAAAAATTAACAAATATCTTAAGCAATAAGTACCTTATTTCACCATTTCCCTTCACTGCAAATAATTTCAAATAGTTTTTTTTTCCTGAACTGTAATATTATTTGTACTCTCCAGATTTAAATGCGAAAACCGTTCATACCAGAAAAATAAATGCCATTATTACATAAAAATTTTGTTCACAAAAAAAATGAATATTTTAAAATTCTTCGAAACATCTTAACACCTAGAACTTTCATGTTTAGAACAATGTAACTTATTGTAATATATCATAAAATGTATATACAGTTTATTACAACTTTAATATTATTCATTTTGAATAAAAATTTAAAATACATTGGAATGCATGGTTAACAATTTTTTTTAATGTGAAACAGCGACATCCTATAATTTATCGAGAAAAATTGTGGTGCTAAAAATCTATTGTAGTTCCCGTGTATACATACAAATACAAAAGGATGAATTTTTTTAACAATTTACACAAAGAGATTTTGAATTGGCATTGTCTATTCGAATATATCTGCAATACATTTTTGAAACTTGTTACAATTTGTTTGTAAGCTGTTCAATTATTTATCACTTTTAAATCAACAAAAGAAAAATCTAAAAATGGTTAAATAAATTGTATATTAGTAATTAAACTATAAAAGAATAAAATAATAGACGGGTTTAATTTAATTTAATTAACGTTTCTTTTTAAATCCACATTAGGGCTATTTTGTGACGGACCACGTAATTTTGAACAACCATGGTCAGATGATAAGAAGACACCTGAGTTAGCATCCCCCCTCCAAACTTCCGCACCTCATCAGCGGGAGGACGCTTGCCCCCGACGGATTTAGTGTGTACCAGACCTGCTAACACGACGATTCTTCGGTAGAATCGAGTCTCGAACCTGAAACCCTCCGATTCCGAAGTAGAGACAACACAAGGCTACCGCGGCCCTAAATTAATAGACTGCAATTTCAATACGAAAAAGTATTATTTAAGTATAAAAAATAAAGTTTACAAATACAGGAAAACCATCAGTTGCTAAGGCACGTTATAGTATCAAGCATAAAATATCTATTTCAGTTTTATTCAGTGCTATAAAAGTAATTTCATGCCCATCGCATCAATGACGAGGAATAAGAAAAACATTTATAAATACCTGAAACTTGGAAAAAAACTCTATTTTGCACGTAACGATGTAATTTTGAAAAGATATAAAAGAATGTTTTTGTTAACGAAATTACGTGAGAGTCTCCACGCATTGAGCTTATATGTTTGTGTTGCTCTTAGAATTAATTTCATTGAGCAGAAAATGTCTTTTTATATCAATTTTCCCATTAACAATTCTATCATCAATAAATAAAAGGTAATTCAAACCAATTGCCTCGATTACAAACTGTTATAACTCCTTTCTGTAACTTCCTATTATAGGAAATAGGAAGAAAGAATTTGAAAAGAATACAGCAAGAAGCTCAATGTTTTGTTTGTGTAAGCAATAATTACACTTTACGATTTCCAGTGGTCACACGAACATTATCTATACGGCTGTTCATTTTGCTCGCAGACATTGATGCGTTTTTTAAGAGTTATATTTATATTCTGAAAGTGATTGTCTATATTTTCAAATAATTCTTGTGTTTTCATTACACTGGGACGTGTCTTGAACTCTGTCTTAATTCTTCTCTTGAGAGAGGCAGCAAATATACTGAAGGCCAGCATAAGCAATTTTTTACATGATAGGGAATAGGATTGTCTTTGAACGTTTCCTACGTGACCAACGAAAAATAGAACGAATGATTATTACGTATGAAAACAAATTTTCAGCTTCTTCCTTATTACAATAAACGCATTAGTTTCCCATATATGTATACAATGCGAAAGTATTGTAATCGTCAAAAGGTTTCAACTTGAACTTTTGATGGATCTTCCCGTTTCAGTCTTTCCTAAGTCCGGAAAACGCATTTTTTAAAATTATGTCTGTGAACGTAAGATCTGAAATACTGTTAAAAAAAAATCTTGTAAAAAGTTATCATTTGCAGGATTTTCTAATAAAATCAAGACTATTAAATTATTAACAAATAAAGAAAAATGGTTTTATCACACTATTTAATTGTTTTATAAAAATAATAATCCGCAAACCAAAAGCAGAAGATATTTTGATATCCTTTTCCTTGACATTTTTCAAAATTAAGAACTTTAACAAAAACGGATAAAATAAACAAAATTTTATTTCACACTTTCTGAATATTATAATGAGTATTCAGTTTTACTTTATCCTTTAGCTTAGAAACTTTTCTAAACAGACCAGAGCAATTTTTCATATTTTATTCACATAAAAAAAATGTATCGCGAATCTCAGAACAACCCAAGTCAGAATTTTTGAAAAAGAATCAGTGAAATTGAAGTCATTTTTTTTGAAATTCTTAGTCCATTCTTCTCCATAAATGTTCTAAAATAAGAAAGCAAAATTTGAGGGAATTTAATTTTTAATGTTATAAAATAGGTTTATACAATTACAACGGGAGATGAATTTTTTAATTACGGAATTTTACGTACAAAATAAAACTTGGACATGTATGAGTAAGAGAAGGAAGATTACTATTATACTTAATAGTAAGTTAAATTTAGACAAATTGTTTTAGACCTAAATTAGACGCAATTTTTAATTTTCAAAAAAAAAAAAGAAAAAAGAAAAGAAAAGACATCACTACAGTACACTCCTGAGTATCCGGCCTAATGTGACGGAAGGACTGGCCGGATAACGAATAAGCCGGAGTTCTATGCACTCATTTCTTTGCCCACCAATACTAGAATACAAAGTTTTTATACCAAAAATCACTGCTATAATGCGTATTTTCTTACTTTCTAATGAGTGCTAAGCCCTCCATTGATCTCAAGCCACTTAGAATTTGAACGCGACAGTTGCCGTTAACGTGTCGAGTTAAAATAGAAGGCTCTGTACTGGTTGTTTGTATATGTTTATATACTGCACTGCACGTTTCAAGAATTTATAAGAGGAAAAAGTAAGTTAAAAGATATAAACTGTACACATTTTAACATGAATTCTGTAATCTTCACTGCGGTGCACTTAAAAAAACACTAAGCATACCCCAAGAACAATTTACGAATACTATAGGTACTGTGCAGTTATAATCAGGAGCAGCGGCAACAATCGAGGTCCGTCATACACTGATGAAACAATGAACAATGAGCAGAACTTTTCCAATGCTTTGGCAATGTTGTCAATGCAACTCCTTTTTTCCTCATTTAATTACGATAAAAGAAAGCTAGGCCGGATAGTCCCGAATCGGATACTCGGGAGTGTATTGTATGTGCATATTTTTAAAATCAAATGGATGCATTCATTTGCCTTTTTCTTGAAACAAGCGATTTACGATTATTTAACTGTTATACTCAGCTCACGATATCAAATCCATGATATTTTTCCGATTATTCATGTTGACATCTCACGAAAAAACACTTTAAACTTTTTAATAGAAAAGTTTCTTTTTTGTACAGGGCATATATCTTTCGTAAATCTTCACTTCAAACAAGATCACCTCATTTTCGTGCAATGGCAGCCAATTCCCTGAAATTTCAAGACTCTTTCATCCAAATTGAATCGCCTTTGAATGAGAATCTGCCTCTAATTACAAGCTCAAGTTCCAGCATCTTTCAAATTGAAGGAAGGAACAGAACTCAAAACAACACGCGCTTCAAAAGATCTTGAAGTGATTGTTGGGATATCTTATCATTAGAAGTCACAATGTGGCTTTTGATTTGAAAGTAGATGCGAACGGAATCGATATAAATCTTTAGGGGAATCCAAAAGGAAACTAGGGCATGGAAACTTTCCAGCATCATCAAACTAATAAAACATTTGAAGGAAAATAGATTAATTAGCTGGAGAAGACAGAGAATTTCGAGACTGTGGCCTGGCGTGCAAACATTCTGATTAGGATGTTTGCTCGCCAAGCAAAAGAAAAGGAGATGTGCTTTCCCTTTATACGATGCATTTCATCTCCAAGTTGAGGATGATTTTCGAGAACTTTATAATTCCTTTATCCTTCTTTATTTTAAATCATGTTACATTTCGCAACAGTACGAGTAAATTCGAGCAATGATTAATAAAATAAATTGCCAGTGATACAAAAATTATCAAGAACTGTGATTATCTGTGTGTATGCTAGCCAAATAATTTAAAGCATTTATCTAACAAAATGCGTCTACTAAAATAAAGAAGATTGTAATTTCATGTTTCCAGTTTTTTAAAATATTAATTAAATTATGGAAATATTTCAGGACTTCAATTTATCTCACATTGCGGTTAGTATTTTCCTGCATTTTTGCGCTTAATATTGTTACCAAATATGAAGCGAGTATATGGATAAAAAAAAGTAGTGTAACCCTTTAAAAACAGAAGCCTTTTCTCACTGTTAAATTTTAAGCTTCTGATGGGCGAGACTGATCGTATTTGTAAAATTAAGTATACCTTATTTGATCAAAGTAAAAAAAACATTAAGTATTCAGTAAATTTACAAACTTTTTTTATAATTATATTTACATTTTATTAAATACATTAAATTAGTATTTATCACTTAAATAAGATATTAATCCTGATTTTAAAAAACACAATTTTAAAAAGCACAAGCCGTAGATACTTCATTCAAATCAAAATCAAAAATGAGCATCAGAATATTGAAAAGTGCTATAAAAATCAAGACATTTTTTTTTCTTTCAGTGCAACTGAGAACCTGAGCAATCATTTTTGTCAACCGTTTTTGTTTATTAAGATATTCTAATGTTAATAGCTTAATATTAAACATCGAATTATATAATTTTTCTCATTCGTTATTAACAGGAAAATTTGTTGCGTCATTAGTTATTTTTAAATAAGAAATGCAATAATCAGTTTGGTTATATAATGTATCAGTATAAAAAATATGATATTCTGTTATCTCTATCCAACAACCATGAAACATTTTCTATAACTGCATGTAAACCATATATATGTAGCGTATTCTCTAATTCCTGAGTTGAGGAGCCTCCACTTTATTAAGCCGTAGATACTTCATTAAAAATAGAATTAAAGGTGTTCATAAAGAGTTTTCTTCACTATTTCTTGAGGTTGACCATCTATATGTAGTATCTTCTTTCAATCCTGAGCTGAGGAGCCGTCACTTCGTTGAACCTTAATTACGTCATTAAATATAGAATTAAATGTGTTTATTGCGAATTTCATTCATTATTTCCTGAGTCTGGCCACCTATATGCAACCTCTTCTTTAATTCTTGATTTAAGGAGCCGACACTTCGTTAAGTCATAGTTACGCCATTATAGATTGAATTAAATGTGTTTATAATAAATTTCCTTCACTATTTCCTGAGGTTGAAAATCTATTTGTAGCCTCGTCTCTAATTCCTGAGCTGAAGAACCGCCACTTTAACAAACAGTAGATACTTCATAATAATAAACCCGAATGAGTTTATACCAAATACCCTTCACTATATTCTGAGGGTGACCATCTATATGTAGCCTCGTCTCTAATTCTTGAGCTGAAAAGCCGTCATATCATTATAGAATTATGTATGCTCATAACGTATCTCCTTCACTATTTCCTGAGGCTGACCTTCACTATTTCCTGACTATCTATAAGCAGCTTCTTCTCAAATTGCTGAGCTGAGAAGACGCCACTTCGTTGAGCAGTAGGTAAATCATCAAATATAAAATTAAATGTGTTTATTGCGAATTTCCTTCCACCTATGTTAATAAAAATTTATCAAACGCAAAAGGATTCCATTCTACCATTTCTGCAATTAACAAATACCTTCCGAAATTCTCGGCATCACCAAATTAAGATTATTATCGCAACGCGAGATATAAAACAATCAGCTTGGAAATAGAAGTCTCTTAAATTTAAATTCAATTCTCTCTGACTTGAGATCAACAGCTAATTACGAGCTCAGACCTCGGATTCTTTCAATTTAAGAGAAGGAACGGAATTCAAACCAACACCCACTCAGAAGATCATGAATCCATTGTCAGAATATCACGCCATTAGAAGACTCAGCTTGCGGCTTTTGATTCTATGCTGACTCCTTTAGAGAAGAATAAACCTTGAAAGTTTGCTCGGATCCTCAAACTCGCAAGACAGTTGCCACGAAATAGGATAAACAGCTGGGAAGAAATAGTAGCCGAGAAATTTCGACGTTCTCGTTGAAAGCATTCTTATTAGATCGCATCGTTCAGGAATAGAAGAGACGTCCTAAGAATGCTTCCAGATTAATATCAGGAACTGTGCAGTCAACAATTTAAGAAGAGGAAGAATTTTTCATTATTCCTATTTAAATGCAATAAGCTGCCTTTTACATTTTTATTGTATGATGAAAAAGGATTCAAAGTAAATTATAATATATTGGTACATGTTGCTTGGTATTATATAAGTTAAATGTTCGATAATATGTAACCTTATACTTTAATATAAACACGAAATAAAAATTGGAACTGAACGTACCGTACAAAAAGTCAGATATATTGTTATTATCATTTCCTGAAGTGGTTTTCTAAGAATATTTTCCACCAGCACAAAACGCCCATAATAGCATCATTATATTTTTATGATACTGTACTGCATTTACAATATCGAACAATATCCTGGAGATACAATAAAATATCTTGTGCATTCGCACATTAGGGTTGACATTCTTTATAATATCCTTAAAAAATAAAGTGCTTTAAATTTCACAATCATTTTATATTTGAAACCGTCGCTGTTATATTAAAATGTTGTTATATCTAAAACTACACCCAGCAAAACTTATTGAAATTTGGTTTTATAGTTGTAACTACTTACGCCGAACAGCATTTTGTGACATGAACCGCATATTGCATATTACAATTTAAGATGAGATATAATTATCCCTATAAATTTCTTGATCGAATCGAGCAATAGAAAGAGTTGTTAAAAAGATATGATTAAAAGCAGCACATAAGATATGAAGTATACAGCCTGAGTAAAAACTTTAAGGCCAGTAAAAAATTTTGAGAAAATGTAAAATGAAATAAAAGGGATTCAAATAATATTAATTATTAAATTCATTGATAAGAAATAAATGCCATAAACATAATTTGTAAATACATAATTATGAGAAACATGTGGTTATTTAAAAAGTTAGTATTTCTGCCTGAGTAAACACTTTAAGGCCACCAGTCATTTTTTAAAAATAAATATAATATAATCGTCTAATTACCATTGCAACTACTAGCTTGTGACAACGCTGCAATTTTCATATTTGTCATACGTTTCTTCGAAGTATTGGTGATCTTTGTGAAGATGGCGAAGGGTAAGAAGTTAACTGATCGTGAAAGAGGACATATCGAAGCTTTGTCTTCAACAGGAATGAGTAGTCGTGCTATTGCGATAAAGATAGGAAGATCAAAGACTGTAGTAAACAATTTTTTAAAATTGAAAGACAATTATGGTAAAAAGAATACTGGGGGAAGACCTAAAGCTTTGTCCTCGCGTGATGAAAGAAGAGTTTGCCAACTTGCATCTACTGGAAAGTACTCAACCAGGAAACTGATTCTGACGACAGGTTTAAAAGTTTGTCAAAAAACGATTTATAACACAATTAGAAGGTCTGGAAGGTTCACTTATACAGCAAAATTGACTAAGCCTCAGTTACTGCAGAGACACAAAATAGAGCGTTTGAACTTTGGCCAGAAAGTCATGACCTGGGACAACCAATGGATAGAAATTATTTTTTCTGACGAAAAAAAATGGAATTTGGATGGACCAGATGGGTGGAATTTATACTGGCATGATATAAGAAATGAAAAAGAAATATTCTCCAAGCGCCAATTAGGTGGAGGGTCTGTCATGACTTGGGGCTGTTTTGCTTACAATGGTGTGGGCTCAATTGCATTCGTTTCAGGTAGAATGAATTCACAAGGATACCAAAATGTCCTAACAAATCATCTTTTGCCAAATGCTGAATGTCTTGCTGGAGAAAATTGGAAATATCAGCAAGACAATGCATCGATCCATTCGAGTAACAGCACAAAAAATTGGTTCCAAGTCAACAATGTTGAAACTGTGAAATGGCCAGCTAGATCACCTGACCTCAACCCAATCGAGAACCTTTGGGGTGACTTAGCAAGAAGAGTTTATGCAAATGGGAGACACTTTACATCAACAACAGAGCTGAAATCTACTATCGAAGATGAATGGTATAAAACCGACCCCACCCTTTGTCAAAAACTCGTTTCGTCCATGAAAACAAGAATATTTGAAGTAATTCGAAGAAATGGCTCCTACACAACCTTCTAAGAATTTGTAATTTTTTTCTTATATGTTATTTTCTGTGTTGGCCTTAAAGTTTTTACTCAGGCTCAAATATTCATTTGTGTGTTCTGTAATATTTTCTAATAATAAAATATTTGCAAATTAATTTTTCTACGTTTTTTACTTTTATTTAAGCTCAATAATTATCAATCAAATGGTATTTTAATTCCTCAGTTTATATGTTACCATTTTCTCAAAAATTTTTACTGGCCTTAAAGTTTTTACTCAGGCTGTATGAAAGCAGCATCCATTATAAAAGAAATATTATTCATTCTTGTATTCGAAAACTCTCCGGGATTTTGGAAGTGTGTCAGGATCTTTTTAGCTCGTCAGAAAAAAAAAAAAAAAAAAAAAAAAAAAAAAAAAAAAAGAAAGATAAAAGGAGGAGATGCTTACATTTAAAAAAAAGTTTTAGCAAAACCTTAGGTGAATTCAGAATATCCGCGGAATCAGATGACGTGACAACCACTCATCTTTCTGCGTACCATCTCTTAGCGAAGTACAATCATCGAAAATTATTAGTCTAGAAATCTTCAAGTGTACAGTACAATGATTCTATTTACATCACAAATGGCCAAAACAACGAGCAGCCTTTCAGAGCGCAACGATTCCATTAAACAAACTCCTTTGAATATTTTAATTTACAGTTGAAATATCTTACAGTTATTAAGAGTACAAAAGATTACATTAGAAATGACGATAAAGACTTTAACATACCATAGTGAAACAGAGTATGTATGACACTATAGTTTTTATGCAAACAACATGTTTTAATGCAAGTGGAGAAGTTACAAAATTAGTTTGCTATTCATTAAAAGCTAAAGGAATATGGAAATGTTCTATGATTATATTCATCATATAAGCACAGTAGAGCTCCAGTTAACCAAATACTTATCAGAGAGACTTCTGTTTATTTTCAATCCTAAATAAAGTTTAAAAAAAGACAACAGTAACGAAAATCTTGAATTTAATTTACGAAATTATAAAAAAAAAAGATTTAAAAAGAAAATCTACGACCGTAAATTTCAAGTTATCATGTGAGAACATTATTATTTTTTAAGTCATTATTTGTCTTAATTAATTTAAGTCATTAACCAATTTAAACCGGTTTGAAACAATCACGAGACTTCTCTATCGGTCTCTCTCTCTCTCTCTCTCTATATATATATATATATATATATATATATATATATATATATATATATATATATATATATATATATATATATATATATTAGTAATTTTTTTAACTTTCATTTTCAATTTTTCTAGCTGGCAAACCAAGTTTTGGAGCACGATCGATTTTGATATGAAAAAAAACTCCATCGTTTCTCTAAATATTGACGCATGCGTAATATGATAGTCTCGTGATTGTTTCAAATCGGTTTAAACTGGTTAATGACTTAAATTAATTAAGACAATTCGTAAGAATTCAGAGAATGAATAATTTGGAAATCAAGTTGTAACTTTAGTTGGCAATAAATAGCCAAATGTGACAACTCTCCGCATTATTTTTAATAACCCTAAAAGCGAAAAATTGATGCCTCAAAAGCGATAAATCGCCAATTTGTTGCATAGGCATTTTGAGGCTTCAAAAACCTCAAACCAAAACAAAATCAGGTTCTCACATGATAAAAATATAAGGTATACAAACTGTAAATACTCACATATTTAAATGCAAAAATCACTATAATTAAATTATGTATGAAAATCTTTTTTCATTCCTATTATTATTTTCCCATTTTTTTTTATTATTTTTTGCTATTACCTCCTTCCCACCTAAAATAGAATCGAATAATTGATATTAAGATATAATTAAAATTTGACTGCTTTTCGCCTATTTCGACCTATAACAAGACACGTCTGCTTCTTTATTAGCTGATTTGTAATTGCACTTCTACACGAACATCAAATAAACTGAAGCCTCTCTACAGAGTCCGCCTCAGCTGCGTGGCTATCATCTTCAAGAGAGATATAATAAAGCCGCTTCAGGCGATGCAACATGAAATATGAAGTCATTGAGTCTCACAGCTTGTGTGCTGTCACGCGGGGAAAAAAGGATAAGATATCGAATCTCTTTGGGAGGTAGTTTTGTTTCCCACTCAATCCCGCACAACGTCAGCAATTCAGAGCTGAGGAGAAAGCCGATTCCGATTTTTGCATCGTCATCGTATTCAGCACCGATTGTGCTTCAAGGCACTCAACCGAATGTCACAAATATGTATCGATATCACGACTTCTTTCATGGGAGCAGTTGGTATATAAAGTTGGTTGTAAAAGGTTTCCCCGATTCTTCGAGTGAAAGCGAATTAACCCCATTTTCCTAAAGGGCAGTAATTACTTTCCACAATAGGATAATTTTGTTATTTGTAAGAATTATTCAGAAAAGTATACTTTCACCAAAAGCAAAAATCTATCGAAAATGGTACAATATAAGAAATAATTTTTTTAAAAATGAATAATATTGATTGGATCATATATCTCTAAATCAAAAAGGTAAAATTTAATCGTAAATTTGATTATAAATAATTGAGCTGTAATTTAATTAATGGTAAAAAATAATTCAGTTGAAAATCCGTTATTTAATTAAAAGTTTGAAATTGGCTCAAAATTAATATTTAGTAGTGAATTTAGAGAATTTTTAAATCTCTATATGAATTATCTTGAAAAGTTTAAAGAACAATGCTGCTAAAAATAATTCGTGTTTCAATAGACACCATAAAACTATTTTAATTTGCAACTATTTCTCATGATGTGAAACAGATTTAAGGCCCATTTTAATATCGTTTTAAACAACGATTCGCTCAAAATAATGACACATTCCCATTTATAAAACCGTAGTCACAGTTAATAAGAGAGAGAGAACTATTAAGTTTAATTGTGGAATGGTTCAACAAAATTAAAGGAAATTTTATTTTGACGTAGAAATACTCGAAATTGCTAAAATGAGAATCACATTTTTTGTTTTAACTCCATTAGTTCACGGTCAGTTTATAAAGTAATGTTTCCAAAACCGTAAATAGTAATCTTTATATCAGCTTATAATATAGAATCAAGCAAATTATAAGCAATCATATAAACTATTTCTGTTGCTATCCGAGCTTTATTATATAACTATTGAAATAATGTTATGAATGAAACAGACCTACATATTCTTGATTTAAAATTAAATAACTATAATTGTTGGCCGCTATAAAAAAATTCTCCGTAATATATAAATATATTTTTGATGCATAAATCTTCTTATATTTAGACATTTACAAATTCAAGTTTTTACTATAAGTTGTACCAATATTAATTTTTAAGAATTATGAAATATTTAAAATATTTTTTCCATCGTTAGCTTTGGTTATTTTCCACACTTAATTAATGTTATGCAAATTCCAATCTCAAATATTCCTACAACTATCCGTAGTAGAACTAATCTTGGGTTTTTACAAATTTCCACAAAGAGGTAGTGTTTTATAGAGTGCAGTAGTTTGTCACAACTGCTTAACCTTTGCTTGGTAAAGACTGGTCGTTCACAATTATAATATTCGAATATTCTTTGCTCGATTATAATTGAATAGATGATAAATTCCTTCAATATAGAATTTCTTTATACAGATAAACAGATCGAGCTATTTTATTGCATTTACTTGTTTCCATTTTACTACGATTGTACTTTGTTCAATCGACAACACAATGCAACTAATCTGTAAAAAGAAAAGTATGAAATTGCATCAAAATTCCACTTACCCTGCCGCTGAAAACATCATAGCTGTCTTTGAGGCCTATTTCGTCTCCGTAGAATACAGAGTTCGCTCCAGGCAGGCTCATCAGCAGGTACATTGCTGCCATGTGGTACCTAGGTTCGATCCTCGAGGCTATGCGAAAGGTATCCGAACTCCCCAGGTGCCACATGGGAACGGGCCAGCCCTCAGGCCAAGCACTCCTTAGTCCTTGGACTTGCTTCCCCATCTCTTCTCCACTGCCGACCAACAAAGGATGGTCCAGCAAGTCCACATCGGCCAGGACCGATTTGTCCATTCCCATTTCATTGACCAGATAATCAGCGAATTTTGAGGAGACGATAAGAATTGTTCGGGGTTGTTTACCGAAAGTTAAACTGTCGAGTAATTCCCTCCACTGTCTGAGGATTATTGGAATGTGGCGATGGTTGTGCACATGCATATTTTCAAGATGCTTCATGTAGATTCCATCCACTCCCACTGCTGTCCAGTGGGCAAGGGCCTTCTCGTATTCTTTCTGGACAGAAGGATTGGACCAATTGAGCACGTAGTGTCCACCGAATGTGCGCTGAGTCAGTTCCCATTCTTCTGAGGGAGGTCCTTCAGAATTTTCCATTTCTGGGGGTGCCTAATTAAAAATTATAAATGGAATGGTTATGTCTTATAAAAACTATTTTCGCTTTCGTTAATTTTTTAATTGAAAAAGTACCGAATTAATTTTTGGGATATTATTCGAAAGATACTATTCGGAAATATGTAATAAATTCTAAACTTCATCAACGTATTTAAAATTATGATACTGAATAGAACATAAAGGGGTAGGCAGAAGCTCGTATAACCCTTAATAAATGAAAATAAAACGATGCTATTGGTAAAGTACGATTTCTAAATATTCGATGCGTCATTTTTCATTCAGAAACACAGTTGTCAGACAATAACAACAATTTTTTTCGCAGAAGTAAGCAAGACTTCCGTTGCTTATTCTCTATCATAACAAAATTTTTTAAAAAATTACGTTCATTTTAAAACATTACGTTGAAAGTTGAGTCCGGAATGAAGAGAAACATTTTCAGAATTTGTAAGGTCATTTTCCAGACTAAGCTATGTGAGTGAAACACATCATTCCAGGAACTCCTGTACAATTTTATCGTTTATACAGTATGACATATAAATTTTGATTTCCTGACAATAAAAAAATTCGATTTTCCAATGAATTACATTTTCTTCTTTTATGGTCTAATCATATTTTATATCAATTCATTTGCGAATTATTGATTTTTTAGTGTTTCTACATTTCTTAGTAACTCTCAACATGAAAACTTTAAAACCCATCAATACCAACGGTCATGCCTGTGTTCTTTATTATCTCTTAATCGTAGTAGAGAAAAAAAATATTTAATTAGACAATAAGTGTGAATCAAAGGTGATTCACACAGTGAACAATGGGATAAAACAAGGAGATACAAATTAAACATAGACGTGCTCTACTCGCACCAAACTCTACATCGAATGAGAATTTTTGCTGCTCCCCAAATATGGATGTATTAAGATACTGCATTTCATTTCTGCAACTAAACGAATTACATTCAGTTTTTCCTATTTAGCTTTGTCGAACAAGGCAATGCTTATTCTCAAAATACTAAGCATATTGAAATATTATAGTGGGCACCACAAATTATCAAAAATTTGAAGTCAAAATGGAACTCTTTTACTTTTTTTTTTTTTTTTTACTTTTCCTCTGATTTGTTTTCGAGACAAGAAAATCAAAACCATTTTATTTTCTGTATTTTATTTTATTTAAAAAACTTTTTAATTCATGTATATAAAGACATTTTGAAAAAGGATTTTCTTCAGATTTTTCTATAAACAAAACAAAACAAAACAAAAAAATCTTAGGAATGAAATTTTATTTTACGCTTTTCTTGTCTTGCTTTCTTTTATGCTTTACGACTTTATCTTGGCGCTTTTGAACATAAAAGAATTTATTGAAATTGATGTTTTAAAATAATTAGGCGTTAATGAAATAAACGATTAAATTCAGGTAAACAAAAGGGTAGATTTATAACGAACAGTTCAAAGAATCTACCATTATCGTTGAACTGAGTAAACAATGTATTTATTCAATGTAGTTTCTGTACATTTTTTAAAATCTAAAGTTGACTACTATTACTGAACAAAATATTTTCTGCTTACATTAAAGTTCCTTTTATATTGGTATATTATAAATGCAACTTCTTCTCTCTATTGTATATTTAAGGCTATTTTGCTTTTACCTATGCCATCAATTCACTCGTGTATTTATGCTTAAAAAATCTCAATAAAGTTAGCATGGCTAAATAAAAGGGTACCGCTTCTCAAAACAGGATTAACAACGAAAGTCAATTATCTTGACTCAATTATCTTGTAATTCACTTGTTTTTTCTTGTCTCGCCATTGTTAGGCTTTCTGCTTGTTAGAACACAGTCTTCTGAAAGAACACGGATTAAAGTAGAAGTCACTTAACACATTGTAATGCTAACATTAGTGAACTGTCCTTGAAAGAAAAATTCGAGGAAACAGTATTGTTAATGTTCAAGTTCGAACTATCACAATTGGATATATTACACATTGGATATATTAAATTTAATGGTAAGCTTTAATTTAACTTAATTCGTTTCATACATTTACAGATGGAATATTTTTGTTGATTCATCACTCTCTCTCTCAAGAGCTAAGGATATGAAATTCTTGGATAAGTTCATGCATACAGCAATTCATTACGACCAGAGCAGTAAAACTATGTATCGAGTAATAAGAGAATACACAGATTTGTTTTAGAGGATAGTGAAATACTATTGAATTATTCTATAATTGCCATGCCTCTATGTACGTAAAATTATAAACTGATTCTCCGCCCCCCCAAGGCACACGGATAAAAACTAAATGACCGGATCACCGCCACCGCAATACTGATGAGAACTATGGTTGAGCCCAAAAGGTTATCACCGGCCATGGCTCAACCCTCCCTTAAGGAAGTACGTCCCGCCATCGATGAGAGGAGCCAGACTTTCATCTTTCGTGTACCCGCAAGGGTGCGGAGGACAGACCACCATGCCGAAAGCTTCTCAGCATAAATTACGAAGTGCCCCCCCCGGGGGGGATCTCTCTACGGACGCGAATGATAACTTTTTGGTCCACCGCTTATATGGCTCAGAAGGTATATTCTTACTGAATAGAAATAAGAAAAATCATATTTTATTATGAACAAAAAGTCACGATCATATGGGAAACTGCTTTATAAAGACGATAATAGTGAAATGAATAAATATAAAAGAAATAATTTATTTTCATTATTTCTAATTAATAAAATGAATTTTTAATTAAATTCTATAAGAGACAATAGACTAGGATATTAAATATTTGCTTTTAGTTAATTTTATATCTCATATTTCTAAATAATTAAGATTATTAGGAAATTGTGATTTAATTTCTCTGATTTCAAGACATCCTTACGAATATATATATATATATATATAAATCAAAGAATGAAAAACATTTCCTCATTCATATAAATTCTTGCAAATTCTTTGTTTTTTTATATTATAACTTTATATTTTATTTAAAATATTTATTCAAATATATTAGGATTGAGCTTTTCATTCTTAATCAACAGGAGCATTTGTTTATACTACATAGTAAGTAACGAGGAGAAAGATATTCTTCATCGTATTGGAAGTTTCATAAAATGAATGATTTCTTAAAATAAATTTTTAATTTACTCTAAAGAATGCTTTACTTATTAAATATTATTATTATTATTATAAATTTCGTTTATTTTTATATTATTAAATGTAGTGTTTGTTCAAGATTCTAATCAAGTTATCTATATTATAATTCCCTTCAGGAAAGGGATGCTTTTTTTTGTTCAAAAGCAGATGATTTTTACTTATAAATATAGTTTTTTTAAACAATCATGAATCAAGTACTGTCAAAATTTCAAGGATAAGAAAAATATGCTGTTCTGATAGCTTTCAAATTTGTAAGCTATCAGATTAAAATAATTGGATACTCGAAAGAATAAAATCTTTTCTGATGTACTCTTTTTCTTTATCTCATGCCCTTACTATTTATTACAGAGGATGCAGAGTTTAAAAAGCATTGTCCAAATTTGAAAATAAGATTAAAACATATATTCTGTTTACAGATAAAGGCGAAGTATGTTGAATTTCTATAAAATGTTTTATAAGGGTTCATTATTATTATTTTAAATTCTGCACACAAATGAATAGGTAATATTTTTTTGAAGAATTTATTTATCTTTAACGTTATGTTGTAGGAATTATAAAAAAAAATGTCAGACTATGTAAAATTATGAACTAAAATATGAAAATTATAAAAACAGTTTAATTTTTTATCCATAGAGGGCATAACTATAACTCCAAAAATGCGATTTTTAATTTCATTGTGTTTTCTTTTTTACATAGATTTATTTGTTTGGTTGCTGTCTAAAATGCTGATTGTCTAAAATTTTAGACGACTTATTTCATTCATTACGGTTTTATTTAAATAAAATCGTAATGAACTTATCGATTTTAGGTGGACAAAGAAAAGGAAATCTCCGAATTTAAAAGATTATCTTGCACCAGCATAAATAGGTGGAAAAGTATCTAATTAAAATAACACAATGAAATTAAAAATCGCATTTTTAGAGTTATTTATAGCATTGCCTTCTATGGATAAAAAAAAACTATTTTTATAATTTCCAAATTTTGTTTTATAATATTAAAATCCAACAAAGTTTTAAAATTTCTGCAAAATAGCATTAAAGATCAATAAATTATAAAAAACAATATTACCAATCATTTGGAAGCAGAATTTAAAATAATAATAATAAACCCTTAAAAGACATTTATTAGAAACATAACATAAACATAACAGTCTATTATAGGTGAACATTCATTATATCTCTTAAAGCATGACTGGTAACTTTAAAAATACACTATAATGGTAAACTTCCGATCAAGTAGTGGTCATCTAAATCATCAAAATAAAAATAATTTCTATAATCTATATTCATTTTAAAAATATCGAAACATAATCGAGTTTATTCAGTACTAATTATTTCTGTAATTGAAACGAAAATATGTTTGTATCTGGTTAAAGCTGATATTTTGATGACCATTAAAAGTTAAAGCTGATATTTGGACCATTTAAATTATAAACATTATTAACAACAGCAAAATTTATGAAAACAAACGAAGTAACTAACTCATTTTGAAAGGGATTTCTAAACTGCTTCAATTTGTATATTATTAATGCAAAAATGCAAATTAAAGTGTTAAATTAATTAGATATAAAATTACGTTTTCATTTTCACCCACTTTGTCTGGAAAGCATATAGCTTCAGGAAATTTACATTTCCTTAATTGCTGCCCACACATTTTTGAAAATACCACATCCCTTTAACAATAACATTCTACAGACATTTAATAATAATAATATCATCACATTATCAAAAGTAACAATATGAGGATAATTAGTGGACAGATTTCTATGAAATATTTGGATGAATAAAGAGAAACAGAATGGAAAAAGAAAAAAGTAATGTGCATTGTGTTAATTACTTTTTTTTGTTGTGTTTTATTTGATTTTCATCAAACTTCTTCTTTATGAAACATCAATATAATTAATTTTGAATTTGTTTACTTTATGTCTAACATTTGTGATTATCATTATATCGTAATAGACTGTTTAAATATCATACTCTACTTAATAATATTTAATGCGCCTATATTTCTCTATTTTTAATGTATAATCAAATTTTCAGTAACATAAAAAAATTCAGTTTTAAATTATATTTCTAATAGCTGACAACATTACAGAAGGAATTTATCCAATTTCAATTTAATTTCATTTTAATTTACTTAGACTCCTAAGTATCTAATACTTATTGTATTTTTAGTAACTCTTTTTGGATTGTAACATGTTATTCTTTAATCTAAAAAAATGGAAATACAAATTAAAGAGGAATTGGTAACACCTGGAGAATGATTTTTTAAAAGGATAATATAATTCCTAAAATTCATGAAAACATGAGACGAATTGGAATGAATTCCGGTGGATATGAGTTAATCATCTACCATAGGGATTTCAACAGTACCACTCTGCTTAATCAATTCAAATTTAATTCATAGAATATTTTATGTTGAGTTGCAGAAGAATTATCAAAATTTGAATCATTTTTATATTCAATTTCAGATTGGAATTAATAATATTTCAATAGAGAAACAGATTTTGGAGATAATAGAGAAAGATATAATAGAGAAATAGAGAAGATAATAAAGAAATAGAAGAGAGATAATATAGAAATTTCAGATTGGAATTGATAATATTTCTCGCAAATTAGAATATTCATTCGTGCATTAACCCATTAACCACTGGTGTTGCGTTGACGCAATGGTCAATATAAATAAATATAAAAAAATAACGATTAAACAAATTTTTGAATAAATTACAGTTTTATGTTAAAGAATAGCACTACTAACAAATCAGTGAAAAAATTGACTTAAATAAATTATTTTACACCTAATAATCGATGTTTTACTTTAAGCATTTTTTTTTTGTTCAAATTTCCAAACTCTTTTTTTCTTAGAAAAAATAAAAACTAAAAACAAATTGGAGTTTGGTTGTGAAATACATTAGCCAAGGTCACTATTTGCCAGTACATTCCACAAAGCAGGTGTTTCTGTGGGGGAGGAGGGGAAAGTAAAAACAGGTGTTGCGTTCGCGCAACGTCAGCGGAAAGGGGGGGGGGGTAGACTATTATCCTTCTTGAAAGATTTCATTTCAGTACTGTGCGTCTTATTGGTAGCAACTTTTTTATCCTCTGTGGTTTAAAATGCGTAGAACAAGATATCTTACGTTAAAAGAAGGTTTGGAAAAAAATTTCGAACAAAATTCCGATGACGAAGATACAGATCAGACCGATATTGTTGTCTTACCTCCAGAAACAGCAGGCGCTAGTGATGAAGAAAAGAAGGTAATGAAAATATTTTAAATAACGATAATGAAGTTTTACCTAGAAATACTGCAGGGGAAGTTGAAGTTCATATAAAGAAGAAATTAGATCCTCCTAAAAGTTCTGCTTTCAAATAATAATAATAATAACGGAGAAAGGAAGAATTACGATGAACAAGAAAGGCACCAACTGATAGGCCTCAACCAAAAAAATGAAGAAAAAGCTTCAATTGATCGTATCAAACAAATCATAGAAGATAAAACTAGTGCAGATATTTTCAATCTTTTTTTTTTTCAATATGAAGAAAACAAAAAGGTACTTGTTGTTCGGTGGATCGACACCTCTGTTATGACAATAGGGTCAACGTTTGGAAAAATTGAACCACTAAAAAATGTTTCTCGATACTCTAAAAATAAGAAGAAAATATTAATAGCTCAACCTCACTGCATTGAGCAATATAATCAGAAAATAGGTGGTGTAGATTTGTGTGACAATTTTGTTTCCAATAACAGAATTAGGGTCCGTGGCAAAAGGTGGTGGTGGCCGATACTTTCAAATTTCATCGATGTTGCAATAACAAATGCTGGGAAAATATCAAGATTTTCTGAAGAAGGAAGTAAAACGTCACTGTTTGAATTTAGACGAGAGGTTGTGCTTCATCTGTTACAGACGCTCTAGGATAGTGAGATACATAAGAAAAGATCAGCTACAGGACGTCCGAGCAAATTCAACCTTACAAAACCAATATCCGAAGGACATTTTATTGTTAAGTCTACAGACAGTAGAAGACTACGTTGCAAGTATTGCCACAGCCAAACTATTTATCGCTGCAATGTTTGTGAAGTAGCTTTACACCACAATTGTAGTGAAGCATATCATACTTGAGATTTATATCACCTTATTCTTACATAATAAGCTTATCAACTACATTTATTTGTTAGTTTTTAATAAATTATAATTTTGAAAGAAGTGTTTCGACTATTTTACACCCTTTAATAAGCTCACAAAAATGTCTAGTTTTTAAAACGTGAAGAAAGTGCGCCGTAGTGCTCTGTGATAACGATCAACATTCGTACTTCTTTTCCGCTGACGTTGCGCCAAAGCAACACCCTATATTTTTAAAAGTAAGTGCAATTTCCTTATTTTTACATTAAATTACTATTATAAGTGGTCAAAATAATAACTTGTATTGTTTGCATTGAAAGCAAATAATGATTTTGAGTTTTGGTGTTTAATGGGTTAAAATATTCTTCCTCTACAGTGCGTCAGTAAATATTCGAAAAATTTACGTTGATATCCAAATTCACTTTAAATCACATTGCGATAAAAACAACGATGGTATCGATTTTTAGTGTTTTTAGTCCTTCTTATTGAGTATTATTCTTAACATTTTATTTTTTATTCCTGATAAAAATCACCATCCTTCTCTAGATTTTAATATTTCTACGATTTCTTTGGCAATTTTTAAATTTTTGTAGAATCTATTTAAATATTGCATTTCAAAATCTCTCTTTTTCAAAGATAACCATTTATTATAATTTCGTTAAATATTCTTTTATAATTAAAGTTAGTTGATGTTGAGGGAATTGAAAAAATTCAAATTTTTTATAAAAACCTTTTTGTGAAAAAAATTGAATATTCTTTTAATTTATTCGAGTTTTTTTAAATATAGAAAACTACACATCCACTATAAAATTGAAATTAATATTTTATAATTTACCCTTAGCTGGGTAGTGCGGTTTGTCAGACCGCTAAAGATGGACTCTCGGTCACCCCGATTCTATTTTTAGCTCAATTGAATGGATTAACCCTGCAGATTCCTGTTTCGTGATCTTCACTAGACGTACACTTTTTCAGACGGTTTCAGCGGATGCTTTTTTAATTATTTCAGCTATTTTTCAGCACGACGTCTGCGAGACCTCCCTTTTAGTGTTCCGGTTTTATACTAGGCTTAGCAGATGGCTTTAAAATTTGGTGCTCGAAACATCATCCAACCTACTGATCCTCATTCTAAAGCAGAGCCCCAGAACCTTTTTAAATGAAGTAGAAAGGGATTTTAGTGATGAGGGTAATTGTACAGAAATTTTTTCGATTAAAGTTCTCATTCGGCTCATTCTGATGTTATGTTCAAATATAACTAATTTTTCTAGTGATAATGTATTTTGAAAAATTTCTAAAACATATTGATATACCAAGAGAAATATCTACAGAATTTATAGGCTGATTTTTATACTTGTACTTACTTTGTATGTTTAAAATGCCCTCGAAAATCGATGATGACAATAAAAAACGGGTCAATTTTACCCATTGTCAATTTTTTTCATATAATTGTTGAATTTCTCCTTATATTGTTTTCTATATACATTTGTATATAGAATAAATACGATTTAAAAATACTAAGTAATATGTTTTTTCAAGAATATTATTTGTTGTCACATGTAATTTGAGAAGGAAATGTATGTTCCAACGCAATTACTTTTTTCAACGATAATATATTTCGAAAAATTTATAAAAAATGTCTATATATCAAGAAAAATATCTGCAGAATATATTGACAGATTTTCATATTAATACTTTGATTAGAAAATTTAATTTTGAGTGTAAAGAAAATGCGGTCTCCAAGACCGCACTTCCCCAGTTAAGTCCTAAATTTTCACCTTCTCAGTAACGGGTTAATTTATTAAACATGTCTTTTCGTTAAATTTGCTTAATAATGTCATTTCTTGATAAATTCCATAAGCTGATTAAGATAGAGTTCTCGGCCAGTAATTGAGGCTTTTTGCTTATTAAAATTAATAAATTTTGTAATATATAAAAAATATCACTAAACATAGGGTTAAAAGATAAAATTACCATTTTAGGTTGCAAAAAACCTTTTTTAAAAATTTTCACAGGTAAAAGAATAAATTGCGTATTTGAGAAGACAGATCTTCCCAATTAGTTGCCATATAACAGCAAAAATCAATTAATGAGCTGGCATTTATTTATAAAGAAATTATGCTCCGATATTCTCTAGAATCCATATTCACAAACAGATACGATAAATATACAATCCATATAGCATTTTTTTAATGAAAGCCATTCAACTTATTATGGTTCTATAACATCCAAAAATGACTTTTAGAATACGCCAGATAGTGTATAATAGTAAATGGTGAAGATTTAATAATGTATTGCTATGATAGATACAAATTATTTAGCAGTAATAAGATATTGCTTCATAGAATATTAAATACTACATACATGGAATACTTTGGCAATGATCATGAAATAATTATTGCCATAAAATAATACTTTGGCTGTAGTCATGAAATAATTACGCTAAGTAAGCATCCTAGTTAGTAACAGTGAAACATTATTCAATGGACTTTCTAAAATGACATTTCTGATGTTGAATTTATTAATTAAAAGAAAATTTACTGCATGATGTTTATTTATATTGGCGTAGGTTTAATCCAAGAAAATAACTAATTTTCTGAGAATCTAGTATTGTATAGTAATAAAAAAAAGTATAAATAATTTTCAGTGTTATTATGATATCCAACTTCTTTTCGAATGTCCTTTCCTATAGAAATTTCATAACTCCAGACACTGTTCTTAGATTGTTTTGGATTATTATTCTAAATATTAAATTCTGGTCGCCTCAGCAACCAGTTGGTGCATTGGGAATATTGGTTCTATTTGATTTCAGATGAATTGGGTGATGTGATAGATGATGAAAAATGCAAGAAGCTCGGTAACAGAAAGTGGCACTTCATTCCACACGGAAAGACGAACAAACATTAAGAAAACACAACTAAGCGTATAACAAATCACCACTTTCAGAATTCCATAACATACATTCTTAAACGAACACAGCATTGTGAAACTAACAGTGACATCTTGCTGAGTTTAAAGTTTAGTTATATTAACTTTTAAAGCAATACTAGGGTATTTTGGGACGAACCTCGTAATTTTGAATCGCGATCAGATGACGAGGATAACGCATGAGCTAGTACTCCCTCTCCAAACTTCCACTTCACACCAGTGGATTTAACGGATTGGCCCCGATGAATTAAACCTGCACCAGATCCCTTAAACGACGGTTCTTCAATGGAATCGGGTCTCGAACCTGAAATCCTCCGGTTCCGAAACCGAGGCCTTAACACCAGGCCTTCGTGGCCCTTACTGAAAATCCAAACTCTAAAGACAGAATTCATTGAGTCACATCTCTCTCAAATGGACTTTCCTTCCTATTGCGGTCTCTTTTTTATAGCTTTCGTGACAGGACATTAAATGTTCTAGAACAAACATTGCAATTCGATTTCAAATAGAAACATCGCCAAAATTCGTGAACCTTCATTTTCATTATAAAAATCGCCAAATTCATTGTCAAGCCACCAATTCTAATAGTGCAAGGAAGCAAGATTATAAACACATATTGATATAATTAATATCTACAAACAAACTATCTACGCTTTAAGTTTAAATTACTTTTTTCACACGATATTTCTTCAAAGTTTTTATAGAATACTCCATTAGCTCTTGTTCTTCCATTGTATGAAACATTTCTTTTATTCAAATGCGATAGTGAAAAAAAAACTAATATATTCACTTTGCATTACGTAAAATTAATATGTTAAAGAAGTAACTCAAGCGTTCAGCATCTAAAAAACATAGAAATTATTATTCTAAAGATAAATTGAGAAAAAAATATTAAGAGATGAATTGCACGATTTTAAATTTGCAAGTTGAATATAATAGTATGCCATTTTTATTCAGTAGGAAAAAAAAGTTTCCTAAAGCATCGTGTAGAGTATCATTTCATTTTAAATCTCTTTTAAAGAAATGGTTTTTATATAAAAACTTTTATGTATTTTTCCAGAAACATGTCACATTAGCGAAACAAAAATAATAAGAAAAAAAAATTACTGCAAGAACAGCAAAAGGGTAGAAACACAAACAATACTTCTTTAAAGCGCTATTTTAATATAAGACGCAAGGGAAAATTTAAATAATACAGACCGTTGATTCTTTGCAGCTGATAACAGAAAGAAAAAAAAAAAAGATTGAACAACGTTGAAGTAAAACAATCTTTTTTCAAATTTTTGTAAGAGTTTTTTTTTTCCTTTTGCTTTTAAGCTTTCAATCAACGATCAAGGGGACTTTAATTTGGGAATTTAATTAACTGTTAATTATGCATTTCGCGAAGAGTCTTTAAGCGAAAAAGAGAGGAAACTGGAAAGAAAAAATGTAAGCTCACTTTCTCCTTGATGAAAACTTTTTTTATATTTTATTTTTTTGTCAGATTTGTTTAAGAAGATATTTCTAAACGAGCATCTAATTTTCTGTGAAAAGGGAAATGTGACACTTATTATTTGGCAATAGCATTTAATGCTTTAATACAAAGAACTAGAGAGCTTTTTTTTTCCACTAAAGAAGCAGTTTCTTTTTAATTATATCAAATCGAGAATTTTGATAGTATTACTTATTAAAACGTCTTTTTCTAACAAAATTACTTAGATGTATATTTTTTAAAATCTTTTTCATTGAATTTTTTCCTTTTTCCTTTTTAAACTTTAATGATTTACCAAGCGTTATCTTTTATAAATATTATATATTTTGACAGAGATTTGCTCAATTTTTAATTTGTTTGGAATAAAAGATATAAACCTAAAGTCATTTTTTTTCTATTAGAAAAAATTAAAATTATCATCAGTTTTTTTTATCATCAAAGTAATTCATTTCTATTGCTTAAATCCAATATTTTTTTAAAATTAGTTTTTGACAAGTATTTCAAAAGATTTCATTTTTGCATTAGTATTTATTATACAGTGTCTCTTAATTAAAATAAGCATAAAAGACAGAAACATGCATAACACTTCTATTTATATATTTTAGTCCATTATTAATGTAAAAAAATGTCTCCAATTATTACAAATGAAAAAAATGAATGCGAGTTACTAATTTCCTCGAAATGACTAGTCGATATACACCACTAATTTGAAGATAATGTCATTTTCTCATCATGTTAAAACTGCTCATACATTTCTAAAGATCTAACATTCTAACTAATACAACCTGTTGAAACACAATGTTAACAAACACTTTAGTCCCAATAATGGATTGAAAGAGGCTGTACAATTTACATTTTCCTTTTAATTCTTTTTCAGATTAAATTAATAGAAGAAAGAAAGTTTAAATTATAATAGCAATTCAGATTTCAGCCATCTTCATCTAATTTATGCCGAAAACGCCAGATTAAAATGTGCTTGTTCAAAATTAACCAATACTAGCTACTATATTATGATCATAATAGCGAGTGTTATTTGGATTGAGCCGCCCCCCCCCAGAAAAAATCCATATCATATTCGTATTCAATATTTGTTTATTAGATAAAGATTTTTTTTAATAATTTTTTATTCGTTTCTTACAGATTTCCCATAAAATCTAGTTATTCATTTATATGGATTACTGTCGAGATCTTATTGAATGTTACATGGTGGCTGGCTTACATGGATAAACAATTCAGTTCAATATAAGTGTTCTGTTGCATTTTAAAGACGCTTCAACAAAATATAAACTACCATTTTAAATCATATTTTTAAAAGATTTTTATTATTATTGGTGACAATTTATATTATCTCTGATACTTAAAATCTGAAAATAGTCTAGCTCTTGAAGATGTGAATGAGAAACTTAATTCCAAATTTCTGTCAACAACAAATGTGTTTGCACAACATTCTTACGACTGTTCGTATTGAATTCGTATTGTTTTATGCTTTGTGTATCACCACTATTTTTAATTATTCATGTTATATATATATATATATATATATATGTGTGTGTGTGTGTGTGTGTAAGCATATAATTCTTAATAGCAGAAGGCAGGTTGGAAGACATTGAAGAGACATTTTACATTTTTATATTCATTTTAATCCATCCCGAGAAAGCAATTTATTTACACGCAGGCGCGGACAGAACAGCGCGGGGAGAAAGCAGAAGCAAGGAAGGCGCGAAACAAATAATCACTAGTCTTATTAACATGGTATTTCCGGCCACGTGGCGATTGAATATACGTGTTGTCCTCTGACAAGGGTATTAGGCAAATTAGGCAAAAAATTTAGGAAATTGATTTGGATTAAATTAGATATTAAAATATCATTACATTATATATATATATATATATATATATATATATATATATATATATATATATATATATATATATATATATCGATTGTAAATGAATATAGTTAGCTCAGACTTGTTTGTCTCGTCTGAATAGCTAACCAACCATCTACAGTGGTGACCCGGGAGTGATTTGAATTCCTACTTGCTTGTCTTGTCTGAATGGCTGAACAACCATCTACAAACGGTCTGCATCCAGAGAAAATCTCGCACAGTATTCTGCTTCATAGTAACTGACAATCAACAAACAGTACAGATAAATAAACTATACTTTGGCTCTACATCTCTGCTGCCTTTATCATATCTTCGCAATACATAATATTAGAAAAATACTTTGATAGAAAGCCAATGCAAGACAGATGACAAATTTAATGTTCAAAAGTTTGGATTTATTGAATTGCATTAGATTATTGACCAACGTTTCAGATTTATTGAAGATCTTAATAATACATGTAACTCTAACTTTGTGTTTGTATTAATTTAAGACGACGTTTCATCGTACTTCGTGCTGTACAATGCAATTGTTTTTTTTTCTTGTACCACATTGTCATGTCATTTATGATTTTATTTATTTATTTTATCAATCAAGTCAACAACCAAAGATTATGTTCGTCTTTGAAGTAGTCGATAAATAGTCTTGCATGGCATAGATGAAAATATAAAACTGGGGACAAAAGTGGTAAGCTCTCGCCTTTGGGTATGTTCTTATACAGCCTTACTTAAATTCTGAGTACCCTATAGAATAGTTAGAGTATTAGATCTGCGTACCCTGTAACAAAGAATTGCTTAATATGGACGCGTTGCAATCTGGGGATTTTTCTTGCTTTCCATTATGCAGCACACAAATTTCTCCTGGTAATCCTTCAACAAGGCATCCTACCCGCGTATAATGAAACTTAGACAAGCTTCTAACTCGCATATCTCAAAAATTGGGTTAATAAATAAAAGATACCAAACTTCTCTTTATAAATATCTTTGGCTCGTGGTTTTGGTTAAGTGCAATAGGCCAAATAGAACTGAAATCAACAGCAATTATTATTTTGCAATAAATAAAATTGTTCAGAAAGTACTTTCAGAAATGAATTAAATACATGAATGGATGTTTTACTTTCTTTTAAGACAATAAAACAAATAATTCTCAATTATATACGTAAACTTCTCACAAACAAGAAATAAATATCTGTTTGATTTTTGGCGGAAGGCCATCGGTTTGCTTGTTGACTAAAGAGGGTAAATAGTTTACATTTTTCAGAAGCAGTTTTATGGCCGAAGTGGAAATAAAAGTAATGGCTTACGAAGACCATTTAAACATTTAGCATTTTATATAATTTTCTCTCATAAAGATGCATTATAAAAAATATAATTCTATGTTGTTTTATGGTAAATATAAATTACTAGCAGAAAAACAAATTGCTGTGATTTATATATTTTTTTTCAAAAGCAGTACATGCTTGACATAATATCTTTTGAAATCATAATAAATACCAATGAAATATTTCACTGGATGTATTGCAACAGCCGTTAATGAAGGACAATATACATGAAACGTTTTTTATTAAGCAATTTTGAGAAGTTTGCTTCCAAAACTTAAATAAAAATTTTATTTCTCAATAAAATCTCAACGGCATAATTGGATTTTCAAAATAATAATTCTTATTTATGTATGTCTACAAATTTTTAAATTAGTTTGTACTCAAACCGTCCTTTGATTTGCCACAAATAAGGGTATTAAATATATTTAGTGAGCTGAAAGTTATTGTGGTTGAAATTAAAAGGCTAATGAAAAAAGATAACAGAACATGGCAATCAAACATGAATTTACGATTATAATTTTTTTAGCATGTGAGAATATGAGGTTGTTTTGGTTTGTATTTTTGAAGCCTCAAAATACACGGGAAGAAAACAAGTTTATTAGAAAACTATAAGAACATTTGTTGATTTATAGCCAACAAAAAGTTGCAACTTGGCGCTAATGTCCACCATGTACCCGATTCATGTGGGAATATGATGTTGCTTTGTCGGATTGATACCACGTGATTTTAAAAAAATAATGTTCTCGCATAACTTGAAATTTGCAACAGCAGATTTCAATTTTTTTATATTCTCAATAGAATGATGCAAATTTTTTTTAATGAAAATTTAAGAAATTACCACCTTTTGATATCAAAATTGGGACATCAGATTAAACTTCAATAGCAATTTTATGTCAATTTTATCGATAAAAATAAACCGTTATAAGAGAAAAGTATTTTGTGTGAAAGCGTTAATTACATAAGATGAGGTGAAAAGCCTTTTTTGATTACATTCGTGACTGCATGTATAACAATACAGTTAGAATGAGGAAAAAGCGAACAAAACCAAAATTTTAAGCAATATTTTGGAATGTGTTATTATCGTTAAAGTGATGACTACACTCAAATTTTCAGTATTTAGATTCATTATCCCATGCAATTAAAACTACGATAACCTATTTATTTTGCTCCATGATTTATCGGCGGAGGGGGGGGGTAAACATGAGTACGAGGATGAGAAGTCGCCGTTGAATACTGGGTTTTCTCCTTCTCTGAAACGTTCAGAAAGGGTCATTTACTTCAATTTTGATAATATACCTCATGTTGGAGGGATTTGATTGTGATTAGTTCCCTCTTTAAAGCCTTTGATGGCTGTATATAATCTTCATTTATAAACCTTAAGATAATATTTTCAGTTCCCATGTTGATGTCATGATGACTATCATTCTTATGATCGTGGGTACTACAGTAGATCAGGAGCAGATCTGTATGGTTGTATTCTTAATCCGAGCATTGAAAATTTCTGTTAAGGGATAAAAAATGAAATTCAAGGGTAGGAATTATTTCTAAGGTAAGTATTATAAATATTTATAACATATGCATAAAAAGATTTTAACTTGTTATGAATTTAAGCATTTTTTTATTCCTTTAATTAATTTTTTTTCTTTAGTACTGAAATCTAATAAAAACTAAATGAAATAAAGACAAAAAAATTTCCATTACCCATTTAAAGAGGTTTTCAAGAGGATTATTTCTGAAAGCCGTGAAAAAAAGCTTTTCTTATTAAATTGGATATTATCCTCAAGTTTGAAAATTTTTTAATAGGATTAATTATTTTCTGCTCCGATTGGCACTGAACTTGATTATGAATATTTTTATGACCATTTTTTATGATACAATTATTAAAATTAATACATTAAAAATCACAAAGAATAGAGGAAATCTTCTTAAAGTACACAAGGTTTATTCGTTTGAAAAAAAATTAAGGATGAAAATTGATACATAATGAAATAACAGTTTTAATTAATAACTTATTGGACTAAAAATAAATTATTTAAGGCCGTGGATGGATATGTTATGTTAATTAGAAAAATAGGAAAATCGATCACATAAACTAAATTTAAGAATAATACAATGAAGAGTAAAATTTTTTAATCATTTTGATTAAACTATTTTTACTTCATGCTAAAAATAATTTCTACAAAAATCATTTAAATTTGGTTTTATAGCAGTTAAAATACATTTTTTTAAAGCCTTCACTAGTGTTTTTAAGATATCAAATGTCATCAATAATTATTCGAATATAGATTTAAAATAAAGGAGTATATCTTTAGAATTGATATTATTTTATTTTAAGGGGAAAAAAAGAATTTGTGATAGGAGAGAGAAATTTTGTGAGAGATGATAAATTTAGATCAAAACAAGGAAAAGTATTTAATTACTATCTTTAAATCAAAAAGCCAATGGAAAAAATCATAAAATGCAGCATTTTATAAAGAAAATAAGATTAAAAGGAAAAACAGAACTTTGCTCACAAGTTTTAGGTTAAATATTTGTAAAGTTTCTTTTTTTGACCAACGTATCGGACAGACTGACAAAACCGGCCGAGTGAGTAAGTGTTATAATGTCAAATTAATTCATATATCTCTATATATAATATCAAATTAATTTATTCAATTTTAAAATATATAGGACCATAACTTTGTCATAAAAAGCTGAGATTTAAATTTGAATAAACTCATAAATGTTTGCATACCTTTGATCTGTTGGCAGAAGCGTAGAAGTGCTCATATCCCGGTATGCCTCTTTGCCAGTGGAGTGCCCAGGTATGTTGGTCGCTTGTGACTGTGGGATTGAGGTCAAGCACTATTTTCAGACCTTTCTTGTGAACAGCACGCACTAACTGCGCGAAGTCGGCCAATCTGCCTAGGTGCGGATCAGCGCTGCGCAGATCTATGATGTGCTCATATTCCAGCGGATAATCCAAAGCACTGAATATAGAGTTAAGTCGAATAGCTGTCGTACCAAGGTCCCGGATATAATCAAGTTTGCGGATGATGCCCTGTGAAAATCATATAGAAAAACTGTTAGCATTTGTTTCATAAATACGTACATGGCAAATGATATCCTTGATTTTGAAATATCATGAACTTAACCTCATCATATGTTTAACAGAAATGCAATATTTGAAAGTCACTTTTAAAAAATGAGTTTTGTGCAGAAAAGGACAATGGAGTATTTTTAAGTCACAGGATTTTATAATCAATCGTTAATTTCGATCTTTAATTGATTTATTAAATATTGATGTATATTATTAGATCATGTCGTGATGTAGCATTACAAGAAATAAAAATATCTGTGAATAATATATTTTTTTTTCACAATTAACATTATATGGGAAGTAAACTTTTAAAACTTTTGTAATATGATATATAAATTATAATACAAACAGAAGTGATTATCTTCAAATGCAGTATCTGTATCAAAATAGTTTAGAATTCCATTCACCTCGCGGGCCACCTGTTGATTATCTTTAATCATCTGGTAGATAAAATTTCTACCTTTTTACTATTGTGTCTTGATATAAATTATAGATATAATTAACGCTGGTGGGGCGAAAATATAAAAAAAGCAATACCATAGGAATTTAAAGGAAATATAAAACGTATCCGTCAGTAATTTTGAAAAAAGGGGTAATTTCCCACTTCGTCTTTAATATTTATATTCCTAATCCTTTCATCCCTGTTGTGTTATGGCTTATCCCACCTGGTCATCAGTAATATCAAACCAGGTCCAGGAGCCCGAACACTCATAATAAATGGGTTTAAAATGCAGTTTCAAGAGGTCAAGGACCTAGAAGCACCAAAGGCTGAAGTCTGACTTTGCCTCATGCCTGCATTACATTTAGTTAAGCATAATGGAATTTCCAGCACGCCTTGGGTGATCCTACCAGGAGAATGCTCTCCCGACGTACTTCGCCCATTCCGCTGAGGAACACTTCCCCGCCGCGATGAGGCAGCAATGCAGGAAGGACTTTAGGAAGCTTTCATCCTTAAGATGTTTTTAGCTCAGGTATCTCAGAATACTGGAACGACCGTGTTTTATTTCAAGGATAAGAATATCCTCGCCCCTTCCCACAGAAACTGTAATGCTAGCCCATGTTTTTAAGGGGTTGGTATACAAATGAGGTATCCGCTAAGCTGATAGCTACTAAATGACTATATTCTGGGAGATAATATTCTTGATAATGGACCATGGGAACAAGTAGAACGTACAACTACGCTCCATGGGCCTTCAATTAATCACAACGAATGGGGGAGGAATTTCTCAATGATATTCGGGGGACTCGGACGGGCCTTTTTTGTAGGATGTCTGCAGCCTTTCTGTATTTTATACAGTTAGTAATAAAATGGGATTTCAATTAGCTAATTTATCACATTAGTACCTGGAAGTCTCCGTAGCCATCGGAATCTGTATCTAGAAATGAAGCAGGGAAGATTTCGTAAAAGACTGCGTCCCTGTACCACTGATGGTTCCCTAAGTGGTGAGCGCTGATGTCTGGTGGTGACCTGGTATTCCAAAGGAGAACACCTGCCCAGAAGGCGACGGTGGATAGAACGACGGAGGCGAATAGGACACAGAACCGGCTTCGCTCGGACCATTGCCGCCAAGGTAAGGATGAGGTGGACATCTGTTTGTGCAAAGGGCGGTAAGAGGGGATATCGGACTTGAATCTGGAAATGAAAAATAACACAGTTCTTTAATTGAAGCATATTTCTAGAAGCTATAATCGATACTAATGCATTTACAAGCAATCACATTTTTGAAAGATTAAACACACGTACATTATTGATTGAGATATTTTCATACAAACAAAAATATTTTTTTGGTTTTTCGTAATTTTGTAATTTTTGTCAATCATTTTTATTCATTGTTTGCGTATATAATACAGGAAAGAATATAAATCAGAAATGCTGAGTTAAAGAAAGTACCAAATTAAGTTTTTGCATACTAAGCAGTATCCCAAGTAGCACACACCTGTTGCACAATATTGTGAGATATTATATGATATTAATCAATATTCCACAATATTATACAATTGGTACGAATTTACCATAAGTTTAAGCTGGTTAATTTCAATTTTTTTAATAAGTGGACTGTAATCTTATTTAAAATCAAACGACAATTCGAAAGCCAACTTTTTATTTCATCGAGGTGCAACGACCCCGCAACGAACTCAGTACGAAACTGTTTTTGAAAACTCATCCCATGTCAGCAGGGTTACAATAATTTTATCGCTGAAGCCAAGTCAGCGTAGGTTTGCTACATTCTTTAACAAAAAGCGCCAACAAGGCGGTAACAACAATATTGTGAATATTTATCAATGTTATACAATATTGTACAATATTTGTGTGCTACTAGAGATGTGCATGTACTGACGAAAATTATAAAATTATTTTCTAAGATCTTTACACTACTTTAATATAAAATTTAAATATAAAAGTTTGAATTAATTTCCACATTGAATTAATTTCCACATCAATGCTATGAGAAAATAATTTTCGTCATTATAGAAATAGTTAATAGTTTCGTCATTATAGAAATAAAAAAATAGTTAGTCATGTGATGTTTTTAATTCATCCTTTTTTAGATGAAATAGAATTTTACAGCTTTATGATAATAAAAGAATATTTGGATTTTAATAATGATGGTAATATAATAAGCACGCTAATTTCTAGATACTAAGTAAATTTCTTAATTCACTGGGGAAAAAAATTATGTATTTCAATACTGTCTAGTCGATATATAATGGGATTGAGTTGCTTTAAACGAAATTTGTAAATTTAACATTTTTGCACCATATATTTAGTGTAGTACTATCAAAACTATCATTAGTTAAGGGTTTAAATTACTTAACAACAACAATACCAGGATGTTAAATAAATCATTCGAAATACCGAGTGTCATTAATAGTTTTTAGCATATGCTACTGTTGTCAAATAAGACAATCAGACGCAAAAAAATTATAAATCAAATTATCCTGATAATCAAATCAAATCAAATTATCAATCTTACCTGCTGCATTGGAATACTGTTGTGCAATTCTTGAACAGTCCATGTGAGCACCGCGACTCCTGCTCTTGTGTCGTCGTAGATGGAGTCACTACGTGAGGTGTACTCGTTTGCCGCTGCGGCCTTAAATCCAACGTAAGGTTGCCGGATAGCCGGGCCTTGCTCTGAAGATCGTCGAGAGCGGGAAGCGTTGACATTCTGAAAAATTGATTCCAGCTGTCGAAATTCAGCCAAGTTCAATGATCATCAAAAATTACAGCGGAGCACGAATGTATCGACACGTTCATTTTGCTTGTCTTGAAACTGCAAAAAAGATTTTTTAAAATTAAAATTAGGCGTAAACGGAGTAATAATACAGATGAAACAATTTTTGAATATGCAAGTTTCATATGAAAACTGATTTTAACTCTACCGAAAATAATAGTGAATAGGCATGTTTTGTGATCTTTATTGCCATTCAGATTTTAAAATCATGTTCAATGATGCAGGAATATTTTCTAGACAATCCAGAAGAAAAAACGTAACTCAAATGACATAAATTCCGTTTTGGAATTAAAACTCGAAAGCCAAATGCTACTCTTATAGATTGATACACTTCAGATAAATCACAGAAAAATGTAAATTTGAATATGAAGAATTGGTCACCAAAACCTTTTTATTTCATAATGTTGAAACTATTAGAGTTATTCAGCTCTAAACAAATGAAACTTGTTTGAATGCATGGAATTTTTTTGACAAATCAACTAAATCAACAGTAAAGAATTATTATTATATTATGTAATTGTCGAAAACATCTTTATTATTTAAATATTTAAGAACTAACATTCTATGACAAAAGCGACTATTTTTTAGACTAGGATGATTCATACAGATACTGTCTTTTAATTTACAGGAAGCCTCATCTTTTAAGAACCATGAATTTGTGCTGGAATTCGTGACATGCCGTCATATTAACAAATAATTAACATTTTGTTAGCACAGATTTAGTTCGTATAGATATATGTCAGAACATCAGATTAACAAATAATCAACATTTTGTATAGATATATATTATGTGCAAAGTTTCGTATAGATATATATTTTATGCAAAAAGATATATATTTCACATAGATATATTTTCAGATTATTGCAAAAATCGACACATTATTGAAAACAATTAGTCTATTAATTTACCATCTTAAAAGATAAATTCAATGCGACATAATGGAGCAATCCTTCTATCTTAAATTTTGTCATGCTAAGTGTTTTGTAAATACTTTATTAAAACTCCGATTGGTTTCATGAGATGTATTTCTATTTATGATATAGAGTTTCAGAAGCAATAAACGTATTTTAAATACTGATTACGATAAACAATCAAGACAAAAATATGGAAGAAAAATTCCTAAAAAAGTAAACTGCTACATCAAAGAATGTTAAATGTTTTATCAATCTTTAAATAACAGATAATCGTATTCGACATTTTTACAAAATTGCATCTTATTTTCTCTGTTTCTGGTCATAGAACAAAAAACTTGAATCATACAACTTTGAGCTATTTATTATATGAATCATCTATATACATATATGAAACGCTAACGTGCATGGTACAGAAATTGAACTTGATACTAATTATCGAATGACAGCAGTTAAATATAAACAAAATATCATACAAATTTAAGATTGTTTGTCATTGAACCTTTTTACAGCTGTACTGAATAAAACGCTTCGCTGAGCTAATTAATGGAAAAGCAAAACATTATTAAAAATGCTTTGAAGATACTTCGCCATGTCACCAAAGATAATATTCAATTAGGGAGAAAAATATAAAGGAATTCAAGAAATAGACTTCAAACAAAAAATTCGCAGAAGCACAAATATAGGCTTAACCACTGCTAGATAAGTAATCGTGGCAAGACGCAAGATTAATGTATAGTTTTTCGCCAAGCAAGCCAAAATCGTGTCAATCGTTCATAAACTCTTTAAAAGTTTGTAAACTGAGTGTATGTTAGAAATGTTAACAATCGATTTTTAAAGTTGCAATAAAAAACTGTCATGATTATATTCGGAGAGAAATACCTCCAAAATTTTTTGTTGTTAATTCTCAATAAATCTCTGCATGGTTCTTGAAGACAGTACATTTATTGAACATAAAAAAAAAAGAATATAGATTCCGTCATTTTCTTATAGAACATCATGCTTGGCAGTTCGCGGGAGGAATGCGCCTGAATGAAGTCAGAAGCGTAATCACACAGATATTCACAACATTTTTCAATTTCAGCGTCGTATTTTAATCTTAATCTATATATTGTTTTAAAATTAAAAAAGAAACCTTTTCAATGATATAAATTTCATTTTCGTACAATTTTTCATTTGACTTCAATAATAATTTTGATTCGATTTAATATACTATCTGAAACAATATTTTTAAATGCTATGATGGAATTCAAACTTTCGATCAAAACATTCAAGCATGTGTTTTCGCCTATCATTAAATCCATAGTAAGATTTTTATTTCGTAATGAATATTTTTTGTAAATTGCAGTAAATTGTTTTAATTGAACTCGTGTATTTTAGTCGTATCAAATTATAAGGTGTAATACTTTTTTTTAAAGAAATGATTCCTATATTAAAAATTTAACAGCCTAAATATCAATAATCTAGGCGAACCAACTTTTCACCAATGGCGCCTAATATTTATTAATCCATTTTTTTCTAGTCATGTTATGTTAAAATATTTTTAGGCTTGAAATTTGAATAAGAAAACGGATTCATTTAGCTTATTAGATAAATTTAATTTGATAAATTAATTTGGTTCATTAATAATTAAGTAACAAATCAAGACACATCATTTTGTCTGAGATAAAAAACTGAAGCATATAAGTTTCTGACTTGCTAAAAAAATTTGTCAGAACTGATGCCAACCTACATAATTTCATACAAAGATTGATAAATTTGGTGAGAAACATACTTCCCACGGTCCTAGAAAGGGTTAATCTAACTAATCTCTCTTATTAAAAATATCAACATTGTTCATCCTTTTATTAATATTACAAATTTCAATTTAATTCTTGATTTTAGCCACATTAGAAACGGAAGAAGAGTTCCTTAATAAAAGAACGCTTACTTATCTTGTTAAACAAATGAATTTTAACATTTCATTACCTTAATGTCAAGTAAAACTAAACTCCTGCTTCAGTGTTCAAAGAGCCACTCACTAAAGCACTTATCAATTAAAAATTATAATTGAGAGTTCTGCTATTTGAATAAAATGCTTCGTTAAATTTTGTGTGGGATATTCATTCACAATGCATTAATTAAACATAAATTAATAATAAACCACTCAAATAATTTTGATATAGCTATTATTTCAAAATATTTAATAGTTTATAGTTAAGAAAGAGAACAAATTCGGGTCAAAATTATTTATCTAAAACTCGAAATATTATTATTCATACCAATTATACGACAGAGAGCTAAAGTAATTTATATCAGTTAGTATGCTTTTAAGATGAGAGGAATTGTTGTTGCAAAGATGCGGCAGACATGCTGTTTATTAAAGACTCTATCGTGGCAGTCTGGATTTTAGATAGAACTGTCTATGCGGCATGCTTCAAAGGAGGAGGGAAGGTTTCCTCTCCTTCGTGAAAGAGGAAATGGTCATGTGAAGTTAGATCCGGCAAATAATGAGAACGGGAACTGCTGTTTATCTGCCGGATAACTCTACCTATAGTAGCAAGCTTAAATTGAGAAACTTCGTAATTTTGAATCATCATGTAGTAAATGGAAAAGTTTATTCTCAATTGAAATTCATGAAGTAGGAAGAATTTATTTTCACATTTCATCATTAAAAATTTTAAAATAATAAACTACAAATCTGAAGTTATTTTTCTTACGAAAGTTTCAAATAAATATTTGTTACATTCATTTTTAAAATGTTCTACAGGAAATAGCAACATAATTCTTGGAACTTTAAGAAGAAAAGACACATCATTATAATCCGTGATATTTTATTAAATGATGGAGAAGCGTGATTCACAATTAAACAATGATTAATTAGCAGAAAATTTTTTAATCAACTTTCCGTATCTTTAAATTATGAAAATAAATTGCTGATTTTAAACAGAGAAACAGAGTGAAAAGAGACCAACTATATATCCAATTCTGTTACCCAAAGTTCGTAATAAAATTTCACTACAGAGTCAAAACTTTGACATATTTCGACAAAAAATATCAAAATCAATTTTTGTTTGTACATTCGTTTAAAAAACTTTCAACAAAAAATAGCAAACATAATTTTTGAATTTTTTAAGACGAAACATATCATAAGAATGCATAATATTCTACTTAAAAATATAGAAAAATGGCACATAATTTAACAATGATTAATTAACAGAAAAATATTTTTAATCAACTTTTCACATCTCTCAATTATGAAAATAAAATACTGATATTAAAGAGAGAAAGGAAACCAACTATTTATTCAATTCGGTTTCTTAAAGTTCATTTAAAAATTTCATTAGAGTATCTGAACTTTTTGTCATATTTCGAATCCTGATTAGAAAACCAGTTTATTTAAGACATTTAGAAACACATTTAAAAACTTCGCTTCTTCTTTTATTCTAAATAAAGTTTCCAGGAATTTTACTTTAAAACTGAAAGCCATTGATTTTTTTTTATTTTCTGAATTGTTTAAGTTATAAATATTAAGAGCTCTGAGAAAATGTATATTATTTATATAAAAGTGTGAATCAAATAAATATTGATATTGTTTTTTTCTAGAACATAATAAGACAGTTTTAATAAATTCTATACATCCATTTCAAATATTCTAAAATAACAAGATATTTTTAAATTTCCTTTATTTTTATAGTCAAAATAGTTCATGACAACTAATATTTTGGGCTATGTGGGCTATGATATTTAAGCCATTTCGAGTAAATTAATAAATATACTAATATTGCAATAATTGATAATATATATAAGCAATCAACCTAAAGAAAGATGTGATAAATTCTAAATTATCATTCCATATTTCTTAAACTAATAGACTGAGAAATTTCTATATTTTGTATGTGCAAGTTAGTCTATTAAGTTAGCCTATTCCTGCAGCTTAACCAATTATGCCATATTACCTCTTTAAACAATTTGTAATAAATTAATCTTATATAATCGTATTCATTTTTAATGAAAATGAATAAGATAAAATAGAGATAATTCTCGATCTTTAATCATAATCTTGAAACTAATTGCACAAAGAGCTTAACTAAACTAACATAGAAAGAAACTAATTATATTACTAAAGCTTCCTCTTTTACAAGAGAATATGAAATCGTAAACTCAAAAAGCAGGAAGTTGTTTGATAGTAAATTAAGCATGTATAAGCATATTTCTGAAAAGTAGAAGGCAGGTTTGAAGACATAGAAGACGCTTTGGATTTTTTAATTCCTTTTAATATCCATCCCGGAAGGCAAAATTATTTACAAGCAGAGACGCGGACAAGGCACGTCCGCCACAGCGCGAAACAAAAGCAGAAGTCAGGAAGGAAGGGCGCGAAACAAATGATCACTAGTCTTATATAACATGGGATTTCAGGCCATGTGGCGATTGAAAGCTCATGTTGATCTTTGACAAGGGCACCGAAGGAATCATTTTCACTTGATACGTAGACTGATTGCGCAATAATTTTTACACAGCTTCATACGTGGAATGAGATCAAGAAATAAGAGAATATTTTACTATGGACTAAATTAAGATAAAGTTTTGGAAATTAATTTGGATTAAATTAAGATTTTAAAATATCATTACACACACACATATATATATATACATGATAAAACATAAAATGTGGGTTTACTGGAATAGTGATAAATTTCATGTAAAACGTGCACTGCCTCAACCGGAAAGACTTTTGAACACTTACTTTATTTTGAAGGTTTGTTATTGATACGACGTCGTAATTGCCGCTTTCTGTCAACAGCTCACTCACGGAACTATGAAGCTATGCTGCAATGAATCACTTTTCCATTAAACCCTATTCCGTAGCTTTATGTATTTATCTTTTTTTCTGTTAATTAATTAATTACCAAAAGATCCGGGAGTGAATATACATCCTCACGTAAACTACACACATATTAATTAAACATAATCCTTCCTCTTTAGATTTCAGCAATGGAAGAAAATCCCACAATTAAGTATATAATGAAATAATGAAAACGGTTGAATTTCAAAACAATAATGTAATCAATTATTGGTAATCAGAAAAAAAATATTTTTAAAAAATTGTCAAAATTCAGTAAAAATTCGCACTATTGTAAAATTGGTATCATTAAAGAAACAATTTTTAAATTTTGAAAAAAACGTAAAATTTTGTGAATAATATTTTTTGAATTTATCGTTGGAAACGTGAAATTTAATTTTTAATTAATTAAAATTATAATTAACTTTTCAAAAAAATTGATCCGAGGTTCAGATTTTCGTCCTTTTAACTAGGTATGTGCCAAATTTGGTAACTGTAGGTCGAACAGTCTTGCCTATAGAGTGCCAACATGCACACACCTTTATATAATAATCATAAATTGAAGATTTAAAAAATAAAGAAGACAAAAAAAATTGTTTTTAGTATACCCACAAAATGTTGTTTTTAGGAAATTGTTTTTACTTAATTTATTTTAAGCTTCATTGACAGTTTCATAATTGCTTTATATTAGAAACGGATGAAACATGTCTTTTGTCATTCAATGTTTCAGAATAATTTTTTTTTTGAATATTGCAAAATAATTGGACAAATTTATAGCATAAACAGTTTATCTTATCAAAATGTTGATATACAGCATTTTTAGCTATATCAACATCCTCTATCAAGATTAAGAGTCAAATATTGAAACATTTTGGAATCTGAAATCTGTGAAGAGAGCACACTGATGCAATTGATTTACTTAACACGGTAATTGTTACAATTCCCATTTAGGGATTTAGGAATATTACGTTTCCCACTCAGAGCCAAAAATATATTTGGCACGCCCGATAGTTTTAAAGTTCATTCTGTATAAATCAGTCAATATTGTACGTACCATAAAGTGTGTATTCTGTACTTCGCTATTTTATAACAAGCGAACAAACTGGAAATTCGTCTGTAAGTTGAACAGGATTGTCATACAGGAATCATCATATTTTTGGTTTGATTTTTATATTATGATGAAATACTGTACATTACTGTGTAACTTAGCGGTTATAGTAACGATCTGTTACTTACCCAGTCTTTTCCTTTTTATTGAAATGATCTTATGATAGTTCTATAAAGATACCCTTTTTCAAAAATATAAAATATTTTATAATGAAGGCAAAATGTACAAAGAAATATTCATGCACACTTTACTCAAGAAAAAAGAAATATTTATGCAAAATAAAAATTATAAAAGAAAGATGAGCAAGTTTTTTTTAACGAATTGAGTAGCTAAATGTCATCTTAAAAAATATGGATTTTTTAATGTTTTAAAGAGAGAAATAGTATGAAAATAGTAATTTTGTTGACAGAATTATGTGTTATGAAAACTTTTGACAAATTAGACAAAATAGTATACAATTTTCTTAAAATATAAATAGATTATTATCAGTAAATAAAAAATATTTTTAAGAGACATTGAAGCGAAACTATTTTTTTTCTGTAAGTTCCTTATAAAAATCTTATTAAAGCATTTTCATCCCATATCAAAAATTACTTTATTACGCTACAGATAGCTGTATTAAGAAAAAGCATAATGCCTCTCCTTAATTAACATATCAATTTCTTGAAAGGAAGGTTAAAAACATAAGTAAACAAACCTATGATATTAAAATTTGCAAATTTTGTTAACAATGTAAATAAGGTTTTTTTTAAAAAAAACTTCGTTTAAGAAATTTTGATATCTAACTTCTTTGAAGAAAAATCTTTAAAATCTTTAAAGAAAATTCTTTGGTTTGTTCAGCTTGTTCGGCAATTGCCTAAGCTTTACTTTCTAAGAGAGACTTTTTTTTTTCGGAAAATATTTTTAAAAAAAATCAAATTCTAAATTTTGTTTCTATATGCCACTGGCAGCAATTTCTTTAATCTCTTTGGTATTCCAAAAATTAGTATCGTTTTGAGTGGGTTTACGTCGCTGATGCTTTCAGTTTTTTAGTAATATTTACTATTTTACTTTATTTTTTCATGTCCCCGACCTTTTACGGTATTCACTTTTTGATAGTTCACAATACAAGAAATACGTATTTTCTCTGTACATTACAAAAAACGGTCTAATAATTATCACAAAAATTATTCGCAGTAAAAATAAATAATTTACGAATAATGGTTTTGAAATATATTTAAGAAGTGCTCTATGAAGAAGTAACCGCGCGTAGAAAAGCAATAACGAACAAATGTTACTTAAAATCAAACTCTCTTAACCCTAGAATGCATTACATTTTATTTTTTTAAAAAATATGTGTTTTTTAAATTCTTATTCTGCAATAAGAATAAGAGTCCGTTTTACCAATATCTTGTTTACAATGCGAATAAAATATTTTGGTAATATTTATAATTATAGAATTATTCATATAACAGACATCGTGGTATTTTTCTATGTTTCCAATTCAAATTTAATTCCAGTACCATTCTTGCCATAAATCGGTTTTTTTTTCCAAATGTTTATCAAAACGCATTTAAAAAAAGATTTGCAATCACTCATTGTAGCCCTTTTAAATAGTCATGTGAAGCTTATAAATGAAAATCAAAACGTGTAGCCAAATGGCTACACGATGCATTTGAAGGGTAAAACTGAAGAAACGATTTTTTTCTCCTTAACTTGACATGTAAAAGAAGATGATAAAAGAGTCAGGACAATGAAAGGGATATATTTTCCCCCACAGTATCAGTATTTCCTTTAACTGAGGGAAAATCGCTTACACTTACCACTGGATTCCATGACATTACGTCAGATATGAAAAAAACACCACAAAAAAACGCACGTATAGTTCCCCGAATTCTAGAATAAGAAAATTTTAGCTTTTTTTATCGTCGGAAAGGAAAAAAGCACCTGGATTTTTAAAAAAGCACTTTAAAGGCTTTTATATAAGGATCTTTAGAAAAAGTGGTTTTTCAGGATTTTTAATGATGATACGCAACTTGTTGAAGATTGTTTCATTAAAATTGGAATTAGAATTATGAACAAATATTATGAGAGTCCATTGAATATTCATTTTTATGGTCAACTATTAAAATGAATATTTTTAATTGTCTTACATTTTATTTTAAATTCTAATAATAAACTAATCCCACGCACCAACTAAACTTAAAAATCGATTTGGAAAAATCCATGCCCTAAAATGCTGCAAAGAATTCTTAAAAATCGCCCAACGTTGAAATATTTTTATTCATAGAACAAAGATATCAACTTTACATTTTGTTCAAAACATGGACATTAGCTGACAAATTCAGCAGCTAAAAAGGAGGAAAAAATGTCAAAACAAAGAATAACTTCATTTAACTGCATCTAAAAACGAATTATCGAAACAAAAAAAAAATGGGGCATTACATTAAAAAAAGAATGAATTGTCTGCTAAATGAAATGGAACATAGAATCATTTCCACTAAGTTGGAACACGAGATCTCTTGCAGCTCACCTAATTCCTATGCAATAGAAACTGTTCACTTTCTTGTTCCACGGCCGACTGCACCAGCCGAGAAAGGCTATGGATAATTTGTCACACCTGACAGTTTTATTGTGAAGAGATGGAACCAGAGTTTTAAGGCTTCTTTTAAAAGCTTCATCTGTCATGTCCTGGTGGAAGCTTTGAGCTTCCGGAAAACTTAAGGTACTTTCCGTTGCCTTATTTATGCGGCTTGCTTTTAAGCGATATGTCACCTCACAGCTTCAGGACATATTTTTTTGAGGTTGGTAATAGGATTTACTACCGTTTTGTATTTTTGTTGCCGTAAAATTCGGTTCTAGGTGGGAAACTGGGAGAAAGAATCTCATTTGTAGTTCAAGAAGTGACGTTAAAACATAAATGGAAGGAGCATGGCAGATTATCCTTTTAAAAAATAATCTTGATAAATAAATTTTGAATTTAAAAGTTGCAAATTTTCATGTAACCTGCAAAATGCTTAAATGCTAAAAACAAAGTTTTCTAATAATTAAGACTTTAGTCTTTTAACCACATTTAATCCCCAATAATGCAATATATATTTTACATCCCAACTAAGATGACTTAGTTGAAATATTGATGAGGAGTAGAAGAAAAACATTTTTAATATTGTAACGGTTACATAACTATTACCTTCTCTTTTGACACAACAGATGGCGCTACTGTATTAATATCAAGGTATATTTCCGATGACTCGTCTTGGGGGCCATTATTAGCTTATATTCTAAGTGAGTGTCGTTGATTTTCTTGATCATGCTTGTTTTCCTTGGGAAATGTTGAACTTGGAAACTAATTAAATAACTGTTCCTGAAGCTCTTCTGTTATTTTCATCTACCTCATAATGACCCCTTGTTGGGTACCACTGTAATGGGACGAGACTCTTTATGACTTCCTTATGAGATGATGAAAATAATAGACAAGTTTCAGGAACAGTTAAGTTTCCCATTTGTTGTATTAAAAGAGAAGATAGCAGAGTTATGTAACTGCTATAATATGATAAATTTTTATTTGCATGTCATTCAAGCTGGGTTGAAATATCTATCACGTGCTTCATTTCGAATAATTCAAGAACAATCAATTATAGACTTTCTCCCATACCCCCAAAACTAGGATATCTTATGGTAAAAAACATAATATATATATGTATGTGTATATTTGTTTTACAACCAAATGCTCCAAACAAATGCCTCAAATACAACCTTGTTGAAAGATAGATCTTGAATACTGAAATATTTATTATTATTATTATGCTATCAGAAAGTAACTTGGGACTTGGCGGTTATAATGGAGGTTTGAGGAACATAGGAAGGCGAGTCAAAAATTATTCGCACTTTATTTACAGAAGATCAAAGTAATAATCTAGTAAAAAAGTAAAGAAAATTCTTACAGAAGGAAAAATTTTAAACGTTGAACAAAGACAATTTTTCGACGTAGTGACATACTTGCTTGAGAGTTTGCTTATGTGGCTGTCCATAGATTAATAGTTTCTTGTACGCAATTGTCCACAGAAAAACAGCGAATGCCCAATGAATCTTTGAAAATTAGAATCTTTTTTTGTAAAGACTCTCCCTGTTCTGTGTGAAAACTATTCTATCAGCCTCATCTTTTGACGCAACATTCAAAAATGAATAACTACAAACTGAAGAACAAGAAAAAAAATAACTGCAATCTGAAGAACCAGAAGAAATAAATAACTACAAACTGTAGAAACAGAAGAAGTAAATTAATGCAATCTGAAAAAAAATAAATGACTGCAATCTGAAGAAATAAATAACTGCAATCTGAAGAACAAGAGGAAATAAATAATTACAAATTGTAGAATCAGAAGAAGTAAATAACTATAAACTGTAGAAATAAATGAATGCAATCTGTAGTAAGAGAAAAAGTAAATAACTGCAAATTGTAGAACCAGAAGTAAATAACCACAAATTGTAGAACCAAAAGAAATGAATAACTGCAAAATGGTATTGTTGCATACAACTAGAGATGCAGAAATGTTTACTCTTCAACAGAAAAAACAGTTATTATCTATTGTGATCAAAATCCGTGAATGGTAGTGCTATGAAATTATATAACAAATATTACTAATACATGTTCATCAGCCAAATTTTTCATTAGAAATATTTTCTCGTTAAAGTACGAATGATATTAGGATTTGCATAAATAATATGAAAAAGAACACTCTTCACACCATTTCAGAATTATAATATTATATATATATATATATATATTCAATGAGGCTAGTTTGGATGATGTGTTAATTTTCAGAAATTATCAATAGGTTTTATAACACTTACACACTACTGTAATGAAATTCAGTCTACATTTACTGTTAGTTACTTGTACTTACTATATTCCTTTGATTCAATATTTGAATTTAATGCCTATTTTCATGCCAAATTTTATCAAAATTATTTAAATGCGAGTTTATAGAATTTACATAAGACTACAATTTGGAGCTTCTTATTTTTAAAGTCTTCAACACTTTCATTGTCTTTATACTTTACATCAGGGAAAACAACAAGTTTACATAGTATATTTACAACTAGCTAATTTCACTATGAGACAGCATTTCGAAAAAACGAAAATCATCTTTTTTAGTCCAAAAATCTATCATTTTCAGGAAACCAGCCAGGCAATCAAGTTTTATTGGTCTTCCTTGCTCTTTTATGGCAGCAGACAAAAGAAACTCAGATATCTGAATATTTAAAAACCCGCACTGAATTTTACACAACTCTGATTCTTTCACTCAAACACGTTTCATTGAAATGCATTCATCTGCGCATTCATGGGCCGAAATGAAAAGGAAAAACATTGTTTACTCCTTCGCGGAAAACTTTATCAAACATGTTTCCCGAAGTATAACCCCATCATATCAACTGATTCCGTATGCAAATCCTTCTTCTTCCAAAGTTTCTGAAATATTCATAAAACGCTCGTCTTTCAAAAGAACTTTGGAATATCCCATCCAGGAATGAAGTTTTCCATTTCAAGAAAATACGATTTCCGATTCTTCTGTATATATATTTCTAGTTCTCCCATCCAACCCTAAACAAAATGCAAATAAATAAAGGATTAATAATGCATAGTAATTTTGGGCCTCATGTGGATATTTGTGAAGTTGTTTCGATGGATTGAATAGTTAGTTTTAACCAGATAGGCAGTAACAAAGTATTCAAAATTATTTAAAAATCCTTCTTATGGAAGTTGAGATATCCACTGCTTAGAATTTAGATTTATAATAAATAATGAACCGAAGCACTTGTAAATCAAATATTATATGCAGAAACTGGAAGCTTTATTAAAGAATATTATAAACATATATTATATCAAAAATTATCCATAAAATTCGTTGGAAAGAACAAATAAGCGATAAGATTATTGTAGCAGAACTATTATGAAAAATTTCGGGAAGCGTTTTTATTTATTATTATTTTTGAAATATAAAACAGCAAACATAAGTAATATAAACGAAAAATATAACCATAAAATCAAAGGATTTGTATTAACTGGACGAAGTTGAGACGTCTCTATCGAAATATCACATTGAGTGAATAAGAATTAAGTGGCAATATGGATATGTAAATAATGTTTGCTTTAAAACGCAATTCAAACTTTGCGAGTATTGCTTACCTTCTATGTTATGGGGTGAGAGCAAAATGTGAATCAAGAATACCTTTGAGGAAAAGAAAAAAAACAATATCAGTTGTTTAGAAAGTTTGAAAGAGCTGAGAAGCGAGCTCTTGGATGGCGGTGTGGAGATTTGTTGCATTTCTTTAGTAATAACGGTCAATGATATATGATTCTCTATCACAAAATGTCAAATTTCTTCAATCCCTCTTAGTAGTAACGGCGGTAAATAACGGGCACTTGACTCCGGCTACAGCTTAAAGAAATATCTGTTGCAAATCTTGTAGGTTATGTTTGTGGTTTTGTAAGCGTATGGGATTGCTCCGATTCCACTGTATTTGAGACATAGTTGTCATGATTATCTGTACGGTGGAATTTGGAATCAAAGGAAGAGCTCCATCAACTAAATATTTTCTTCTGAGCATTAATAACAATTGATATATATTCAAAAGGCTTATTAACTCTACAGTGTTCTTAGAGAGCTGTTATTGTCTTAATACCAGTCATGGCCGTATATTGGTTAGAAGAAGATTAGGTCGGCATTTGGATTCAAGTTGTGTGTACCGTAAGCACTCTGGATTTACATTAAGAGTCAATCTACGTACAATTTCTTATGATAATGAAAGCACAAATTAAATTCCATGCACATTAACAAATAAATTATACATTAGATTTGTGAGTTAATAGGTTATATTGTCATGTTTGATCATATTTCAAAAATATATTTCCCAACAGGGTAACGCTCTGTCTTATATCCTTACTGTCACTTTAAGTATGCAGCAAAGTGTTGATATGTAACCTCAGTATGTGAGATCACCAGATATTTCTCCCATCGAGTATATGTAAGGTATTATTGGGTGAAAAGTGCAGCACCATCCACAGCCAATACGGACCGTTGCTGATTTAATTAACATATGCAAGAGGCATGAAACTGTATCCCACAAAATTACATATGGCACCTACATGGTAAAATACATGCAGTAGCGTTTGCATGATTGCATTTAAAACCAAAAATTATGGTACATAAGGTATACTGTTGCACAAGTTGTGCAAGCTATAACATGTATTATGCATAATGAAATAGTTTTCGGTCCTTTTTTTGTGCCTTATACCGATGTTATAAAAAAGAAAATATAAGTTTGGTTTAGGTAAATATAAGAAACCAATGCGTGTTGTTTCAAAAAAGTCCTTAATTAAAAAAGGTATGCCCATCTGAAAAAAAAAAAACTCTGAACAATTTGATTGCATTTATTTAATCTACAATTCTTAGTAAGTTTAAAAAAATTATATTTAAGATCACTCTAAAGCTTTCTTGGTCGCTGAATAAAAATAATAATTTCTTTTTGCTATTTAATTTAATATTTAAAAAGGATTCAACAGTTCCGAGTAAAACATAGAAAGGGGAATGGGAATTCTGCGTCCTTTCCACTGAAGGATAATTTATCTACTTAAAACCATTACAGTAAATTCTTAATCAAGAACTTGTTATCGTTTTCAGGATTTTCCTATCATTGATTCAGTATTGAGCATGAACTACTTCCTGTCCATCACAAATGCATCTTCAATTTTTATAACCTTTTAACTATAGAAAATTTAAAAATTACCTCCTAATTATTATCTCTTTCCATATTTGCTAGTTTAGTTTAATGATATTAACGACTCATTTGAAAGCAACACGAGGACTATTTTGGGACGAACCTGTCATTTTGAACTCCAGTCAGATACCGAGGACGACACCTGAATTGGTATCCATCTTTCTAAAATTTCGCACAACACCAACGGTGTCAGATTTAGAGTGAACCAGACCCGCATACCTGAGGGATCTTTAGTAGAATCCGCTCTCGGACTTGGAACGCTCCGGACATGACGTCGAGAGGCCCCAAATTAGTTGGTATAATTCTTCTAAATTTGGATAAGCTATCCGAACTGTACCGCAGTACGAAGAAAATATCGGATCAGTGGTTCAGAATTTATTCCTATCTACATCATTATTCACAAATACATACTGCTTTTAATAAAGAAAAGATCAACAACAACAAAAAAAGCAGCAAAATGATACTTTATAACCTTTTAAGCTCTTTATGCCTAAAGATTAGTTATTTAATTCCTTCGTACTTCATATAAATTAAAGGAGATTTATGACTTTTCTTTGCCATTTACTTCAAAAGTGCAGGCTGATTATTCACGCTTTTAGAGCTGTTTTAATAAATTTAGATCCACTGCTATGAGCTTAGTACATAACAAGGGCAAAGCTTCCGCGACAATATTTGAACGCTAGCAGAGCGCATTTTTCACGCACAGCTGCCATCATAATTAGCAACCAAAATCCTAACCACAGCTACGAAATCCCTCTGAGGGAAACCTGATAAAACTAGTGCATGACAACACAATAACCAAGAAAACGACAACAACCGAACAATTAACGTTTCCCGTCACTTAACTCCCAGGACGTTCCAAATTATAATTAATGCCTGAAATTTGATTAATGAAGTTCGTTATCTGCATGGAGTGGTTGGGAATTTGACAGTGCATTTTCTTTTGTGGCCCCCCAATCCTGACATTCGATTAACATGTGCCTGAAGGGTGATCCCCTTTTAACAACTCCGGCCACCATCACCCCTTCCTGTGCCCCTACAGGGGAAAGTTATGCATGTCATACTCGGCTTGTTTGATTAATTACTGAGGATGTAGCATTCGCGAAAATTAAATTCCGCTAAGAGCAACTCTAAATTGTGTCGTTTTTGGAAAAATTGCCGGTTAAAGTGTACTTGTTGTCAAAAGGTATCGTACCTTTTACCGGGATAAGTGGGATGTGTTCCACGAAAGATGAAGCCTTTCTAATCAAAAACTAAAACAAAGTTGTGAAACACTGAATGGCGATATAAGATCTTGCCAATGGTGGATAAAGGTTTTTTATGCTGTCCTCGACAAAGTAAATTATGCAACCCCTCCACACACACATTTAAATAAATTAGTCAATAAAGCTTTGAATTTCGGGACATTTTTTAAATTAATTGACATGTTAATGATCGATTTACAGTTAATTTTTATTCAGTAAATTAGTGGAAAGTTATTTGCTTTTATTTAATTATTTATCAATATTCATGATTTTTAAACATGTCTACATATAAGTTTTGTAATATATTGCAATATTTTTAAGCAGACTCTTGGTACTTATCAATGTTATAATAATTAAGTGAATGTGATGAAATAGATGGAAACACAATCCATTCTACTTGATAAAATGTTAATATATTTTATAATTCATAAAAGGTTTTTTTGAAAATCTGACAACTAGTTTAATAGCATGTCTTAATCACTTTGCTTGCTGCCTGATTTTTACGTTGCCACCTTAGGCAACTGCCTTATAGGGATCCACCGCCGGTCTTTGCATACTTTTAAAGTGGACTTTGACTTGCCTCTATCTTGTCAGGAATCCGCAGCTTTTACATTTTAAAAGGGGTGGATTTACATTTTTTAAGGGCTCTTTGCATGCTTTTAAAATGTATATTGACCTGGCTGCGACCTTCCTTCAACCCTCTGGCCCTAGGCCGCTGCTAAGTTCGAATCCGCCACTGTCCTTTGCATACTTTTAAAGTTTATTTTTTAAAAAAAATTAAAATTCATAAGTGGTTTCATAAGTGTCTTTGGTGGTAAAAGGTAATGTGCATCATACATTTGTAAGATGCATTCATTTTGTTATATGTATTCATGCTACGACGAAGTATTTAAATAAATATGTTAGAATTAAGTGGTAACAATTAAAGCAATTCTTAAGAAATATATTTTTAAAAAAATATTCCATTTGGCAAACTATAGCATTGTTTATTCTCGGATTCGAAAAACCTTTACCCTTCCGCGCATGTCTAAGGATGTGTTTATTTCGTCAAAAAAGAGATGAGAAGAAAAATGAAAGGAGGAGATGTTTACAGTTAGCAATACGCTGAACTGAGACTATTCTTGGAATTAAGAGACATGTAAACCGCTCATCTCTCTGTGTACCACTCCTTAGCAAAGTACAATTGCATGAAAGTGCTAGTCTTTGTATTCAGAGACGAATTGTACATTAAATGTTTTATATTGATTCATTTGTGTAAACAATAAAAGACAGGGAAGCAATTATTATATGCAAGCAATTACATTTACAAGATGAAATATTAAACAGGCATTACAATATAACAGAAAAAACGTTACATATATGTATATATACAATATAAAGGTATTATTATTCAGATTTGTTTGCCTATTTTGCATATTTTTTTAAATATTATGTTTGGGCTACTGATGTTGGTACGACTCTTTCTACACAGCATCTAATCTAAACCGTATATACCGTATTGGGATCAGAGTGAATTTCTCAAGTTACAAAAAGTCATTAAACAAAGACGATCAGCTTGGAAAGCCATTAGGATTTATAACTTTTCAGACAATGTACTTTTTATTGCTTCCAGAAATATTATAAAATGGATTTTAGAGATGGCCAATATCGGTTCAAGAAATATAAAGGGAATTTCTCAATTTAGAGTGGGAGAAAAAGTTATTGGCCATGAAAGATAGTTTATAGTATCAACAACAATGATCCAATCATTTTGAAGTAATTTTTGTTCCTTACAAAACCACTTCAACCTTTACAAAAGGCAATACAGTTCATCGTTCAAGAGAAATCTCATTAACAGATTTGTTTTGACAACAGTTTGAAAGTAAAAATCTCGCATAACATCTTTCATATATGAGAGCGTATTTCAAGTCATTAATAATTTTAAGTATTCCTACTTCTATAAACAAAAATTTTGCTCTTTAGAATTGCTCTACCTATACGTTATTCGATCTGTATGATTCTAAGGTCTGTATATCAAATGCTTGTTATTAATTTAACGACTGTACTAGCCATCTTCGACGACTATACAATATAAAATCCCTTAAAAACACGTCTTTCATTTGTTTTTTCTGTCAATACGTAGATGATTGCATTGATTATAATCCTGAAAAAACAATAGACGAAGACATGATAAATATCTCTGGACAGCAACCATCAATCAGTCGAACAATCATTAATTCACGCTTTTACTCAACTTTTAAAAAGAACTCAAGAAAAAAAGCTATTAATTTTAGCATTTGGATTTTAATTGCTGCAAACTACATTGGCAAAAGAACATTACATATATCACTTTTTTTTCCATTTCTTGAGTATTTTTAACGTGAATTGTATATTAATAGTATTTTTTAATCTTTCATTGTTGCTTTGTGTTAGAAACGAATCACATTTGAATCATTTTACCTTTTATATAAATCTCGTTATATCTGCTGTCATATGTTTTTAATCCACCATTTATGCTTGATATATGTACCGTATGCTTGAAGCAACATAACCGAAATTGGGTTTTGCACCATGCAACCTGAAACACTCACGCACTCACTGTCAATACGATCCACATTGCAGTATTACTTAATAATTTGCACTATTCTCTACTAAATTGCTTGTCTAACAAAAAAATTAAAGCGTGCTACAAACAATTGCTATAATTAATATTTGATACTTGGATTTCTTCACTTTTAAACACAAACTATTAGAAAAATTAAAATGAAAATAACAAGAAAGCTGCAAAAGATCATGTTAATTTACATTTAAATTCTATCCGTCTCCGATGGGGACATTAGGTGCATTTAATTTAAATTAATGCATAACTTCATGTCCGAAATTCAGCCAATAAATTTTTTTAAGCATCAAATTATCTTACATATGCTTTGTTAATTTTTTACATGAACCTTTCGAATAGAAACCAGTCCCATGACATTATGGCGCTATTAATTCGGGTCATCTTTCTTCATAATTTGGCAGTATTTTAGTTTCATTTTTGTTTTCGTCAAGTAGATTACAGAGGTATGAAACATAACTACATTTCATTAGCAATTATAGTGGAAGAAAATCTCGAGATCAAATATTTGATGAAAAAATGAAAATGGTTTGAATCTCAAGCCAACACTGTAATGCACTATTAGAAATAAATGACAAAAATATTTTCAAAAAATTGCCAAATTTTAGAAAAGATTGTATGAATATTTACTTGGTACCATTGTTAAAATAATTTTTTAAATTTCAATATTATGTAAAAATTAATTTTCTGCTGTAAACGTTTTAGAAATTATATAGGAAAAACTTTAAAATTTTGATTAATTTTTAATTTATTAAAATTTTAAAAACATCACTTCAAGATACACATTACGACGTACCCAAGTATATATGAGCTAAAATTTGATGGCTCAACGTCAAATGACCAGGCCTATAGAGAGTCGACGCATTCACACATATTCATCTTTAGTATTAATATAGAGATGGCAAATTTTCTATATTGTATAAATATGGATATTTGAAATGAACGTAAATTTGAGAAGTCTTCCAATTTAGAAATAAACGAATGTCTAAGTTTTATTCACAGAAGTAAAAGAGTGAATATAAAAATGTAAGAAAAATACTTCACTTAGCAATACTTTTAATCTATATGTAAGTAATTTTGTAGTTCCAAGTCCAATGGATTGGTGTCTAGAGGCGCCCACACATACACATACAACCGCGTGCGCGCGCCATGTACACACACACACACACGCACACACACACACACGCACACACACACACACGCACACACACGCACACGCGCACACACACACACACACACACACACACACACACACACACACACACACACACACACACACACACACACACACACACACACACACATCTTTATTATTAGTAGAAATAAAGTGAGCGCAACATTTAACAGGGTTCTAGAAAACCACATGTTCATTATATCACATTAGGTTTACTTCATACCGTGGTATATGAAAATTATTTAAAAATATTAATAAAGTTATGAAAAACGCTATAGTACCTTACTGTATTAATTTTCCTCTATATTAAGTGTGCTATCCTCAATTCACGAAGACATCTTTTAAAACTGCTGTTCATTTCCTAGTTTCACAGAAACGGTGGCAAGCATAAAGAGAAATGCAAATTTTGGATGACTGCGAAATTTCTAAATCCTCAGATGCATTCAGATTTCGTCAAGCATCCCATGCGGTTAATGATTCTAGTTATTGATATGCATTAAAATAATTCATCTGCAATACGGTTACCACCGCATAATTTTCAAATATTCTTGTCCTAGCATCAAAATTCTTGCGGCGGTCAGTCAGTTTCGCTGAGTAGCCATTTTACCCTCCATAGGCTGCTCATGAAAAGCAATGTAAAAACGCTTACTTTCTTTAAAATTGAACTCATATCGTGAATTATTCATGAGACGAGGCATATCAGTACGCGCGGGGTGCCCCGAAAGAAATTTAAATGAGAGTCTCACAAAATAAATTTTTATGTACGTATGACATAAAATATAGTCTTCGAAAAGTATGTTTAAGTTCTTCTAGTTCGGGAGTTTTAAAATAAGGGTATAAGTGACAGTTGGAATAAAATAGTGTTCCTGCTGCTTTTCTTGAAAATTTCAAAATGTCATATTTTAAAGTAATAAACCTCGACATGAACTAAAAACGCAGTGCAACGAATTTATAATTTTGAAAAATTCAGTTCATTGAACTGACAATTTTGAAACATAATTTTAAAAGTCTAAACTGACATATTTTCAAAATTAGATAAAATGAAAAATTGATTATTAAAATAAATACACATAAAAATGTATTTCTTTTCGGGAGATACAAATGCTGCAGTATTATATAAACTTATAGAAAATTTAGTAAAAATGATTGCTTCATTTTATGAATAGCACAGACGACATGCAATAAAGTTAATTGTTGTCGTTGCTTATTGCACTTGTCATAGGCAAGCCCGCTGACGAAGACAGCGATTTTAAGCTGAGTTTTAGCGTCTCTTGTTTCAGTAGCAACATCTAGGGTCAAGAGTACATCTTAGATACTCATGCGCCACAGCCCTTTTCACGGGGAGGACATCATTCATTCATCCACAGATCGTAATTTAGGTCTGATTAGGTCTGAATCAGAGAACGATTACCTCTGATCCAGTACTCCCAATGGTATTGTCTCGCTTTGGAGGACTTTGTGGCTACGACAGATCTATATCTACACCAGCCACCTTACACACGGAGAGTCTTCGGCCGGCGGGACTCGAACTCCCTACCCAAGGGATACGATTCCAACGGCCTACCAACCCGGCTATCCCGGCCTTACAAGTTTTAAGAATATCTGCGCTGCTTTTCCACTTTTCTTCCTAGTACAGTCTAATTACTCATTTTTGAGGTACTGAAAATAATAAGAGACACTTGACCTAAAACATTATTAAAAGAGACATGGTCCGTGCAATCACGGTGCTATTAGATATACGCATGAGTCTCAATATTTTTGGTGGTAATTAACTGCGTGATGTACGAATGCCCATTGTTGTCGTTTAAAGAATAAAATGAACCATGGTTTCATTGTTCAAGATGATAGTTATCGCCAAGATAGGATTCACCATGACTGGAAAATCCTGGAAAATGATAGTACTCCGCTGAAGCTTGTGAAATTTTAACCCCTGTAAATACAACAGGGAGAAATCGGAAAAGCAAAAGTGTCAATACAACAATATAGATTGAGCAGTGGAGCATACTGCCCGAGTAATTATCTGATAAACTGTCTTATTTTTACTTTGAATTCCCGATCGAGAACAGCTAATAAAGGGACAAGTTTCGTACCTCCACGTATCTCTTCTGACCAAACGAGAAGGAATACCGAGAAACAGTTGCTTGGGAGACATGTAGCTGTAATCAATATGTGCGATGGTAGAACCTCCAGCGAAAACTCCGAAAAAGAGTTAATATTTTAATTTAGTTTAGTTATATTAACGTCCCGTTTTAAAGCAACACTAGAACTATTTAAGGACGGACTCGTAATTTTGAGCCGCGGTCAGATGACGAGAACGGCACCTGAGCTGGCACCCTCTTCTTCACACCAGCTGGAGGACGTTTGGCTCGGATGGATCTAACGTGCACCAGACCCGCTTACACGAAAGTTCTCCGGTGGAATCGGGTCACGAACCTGAAATCCTCAGGTTCTGGAGCCGAGACCTTACCAGCAGACCACAGCGGCCCAATTAGTCGATAAAATACGCGATAAATGAATTATGTCAAGGCACGAGGCAAGACTGTTCCCTCTACTAATATTTTGCTCTCGTAAGGCGACTCTCACTTACCACGTGATTCAATGCCGCACCTCGAGAGGTGACTATCGCTCATCAATGAGTTTGGTGCGGAAATTCGATGCGCGACGAAAACTATTGTTTCTTTTTAAAAACTTAGCAAACATTTGAAATAGTGAGTGCGGGCTTAAAGATTAATAAAATGTGTGAATATAAAAGTTTTACACGCTAAATTGTGTGTGTAATTATTTTAAGTTAGAGATAAAAAATTCAAAGTACTACAAAATGTCTCGAGTTGCTGGTTCGTCCTCACGAAAACGACCTTAAGGACAAAGGGTTAATCCTTTTTTTTTTTTTTGTCCGAAATTGAAATATTTTATTTAGGCCTTCCTGTGCTGAAGAGTTACTTCCATTCATCATTTAGAATAGAAGCATAGATTATTATTTCTTCCTTGAGTATATATATGCGATCATTGTCATACAATTTTACCAAATTATTTTAAATAGTTCTGATGAGAATTGAATAATTCTCTGTAGGTACAAGATCATAATTATTGATCATTTGACTATATTTCAGCGATTCAATAACATTTCGTTAGTGACTATAGTAGGTCCAATAGTACAGAGAGCTTACAAGACTTTAAGAGGCCTAAAACAAGGTTCTCAAAGGCAAAAATTGAAATAATTTCACAAATTAATAAAACTTTGTTTCGTTTTAGGAATGAAACGAAATTGTAATCTGCTTTCATTTAAAGCATAAGATACATAACCAAAGCAAATTTTAATTCATCAATTATTTTAAGAAATTATAAAATTTCACAGTCATGAAAAAAATTTCAAAATTAGTTTGAGTCTATGAGTAAAAAATATTCATAATTTTGGAAAAAAAAGTTAAATAAAAAATAAACGAAGAATTTATTCCAAATTCCATGCTTAATTTCCCCTTCCTCATATCCTCTTTAGTTCTGAAATTTTGTTACTCACTTCTATTAAAAGCCCTTAAAATTTGAAATTGTCACCTTGTTTTTGAGATATTTTTTATTAAATGCTGTCTTTCTAACATATCTCAAATTGAATTAAGTCACCAGTTTAATTCGAATTATTGATAAAGAACAGATAAAGGCAATTAAATGTAAAATTATTGGAGAATTCATGCCTTTTATGTAAAAGGGAAACTTTTTTCGGTTGCTGCGATTCTAATGGAAGTGTAAATTAAACTATCTGAGCTCATTTATTCAAATGGAACTTCTTATTGAATTATAAAAATTAGCAAAAGAATCGCAATGAACTTGCATTAACACCTTGACAGCCGTGGGAGTCACCGGTGATCAACGAGTCCATATAAATTATATTGTAAGAAAGTCAACGTGGTAGTCAATGGTCTAAAATAGAATGCATCGTTTCATATTTTGATAAAAACAATGCTGAGAATAACTTTTGCCGACTTAAATTAAGAAAACTTATGATATATTAAGGTATAATTAAAAAAATTATAAACTAAATATTTATTAATTATAATTCTTATATAGAAAGTCAATTTCTTACGAGTCTATTAAAAATCCTCAGAATAAGGACACTGAAATAATTTGTTAAAAATAAGGACAAAATCACTTTCATTGAAGATAAGCGAATGTAAAAATCTATACTTTTCCTTTTCTTGATTAAATAAACAAGGATTAAAGGAAAAAGTTTGAAAAGAAGACGCAAATTGCTTACAAATAATTATTAAACACATACAACGGTTTGAATGTTCAAGTTCAGAGACTGAAACTATGTTGCTGTTTTTTTTTTTTTTTTTCACAACAACAGCGAAAGCTTATTCAAGACTTCTTTTGTTGATTCTCCATCAATTAAACTTGACAGGCTCCACCTTCGAATGGTACAACCTACGCGCATAAAAATAAATTCTGGCAGTGTTCAGAATAGGCATCTTCTGAAAGGAACTGCACCATTGTGCAAAGGGGACATCCTCCCGCTCATTATTTTTCCCTCACCTTTCTTAGGGCAAAACACAAAGTGAGGACACGTACTGAAAGAAAGGATGGGAGAATTGTGCTGAATCCTTGGAAATTAATGTCACTAGGAAAGTAGGAATAAAAAAAGAGGACAATTGCAGGAATGGGAGCGGAACAAAAAATCATATTTTCTGTTCTCTTCGAAGCAGAAAAAGAGGAAAGAAAAGAGTTTGAAGAAAAGTTCCGTCTGTCACCCCGGATGATGGATCACCGATATGAAAGCTTATGTAAATGCTAGGACTGAAACAGATCCGCGTAAAAAAAGATGGTGAAAGAAGGATTTTACTCCATCTCCTAATCTTTTCGTGTTATTTTATTTATTCAGTGAGATGAAAACTAATTTGAAATATCCTACACGAATTTGATAATTTAAATCAAATAAACCATACTTGATTGCCGAGAGTATTTTTTTTTTACCCTTCGACTTTATTCCGTTAAAGCAATATCTGTAATGGAATTTTGATACAAATTGATGGAGAAATAAAAAGATACTTACTGCGTCGAAAATTTACTACGGCGTCTAAAATTAAAATTTTGCTAGTTTCTATCTAAAGATATTTTGTAACCTTTTAGTTCAAGACTGATTTTTGAGATGCCTATCTGGGAAATAGAAGAGGAATTTAATCCAATCTTGACTCGAACGGTAGATTTTTTATTTAAAAATATCTTTAATTTAGATATATTGAAATTCTGATTTAATCTTTAAAAAAACTAGAATACACTTTGGTATATATTACTTTCTCCGACAATTTTAAATTAGATTTTTCGAATTTATTTCAATTGCATTAGCACTATCAAATACCATCTTATGTTATCTTATTTTTCATTTTTATTGCTGTGTGAAATGTTTTTTTCTCAGATACAAATTTTATAGAAAATACTATTCCTCAAAAATTCTAATTGAAATTTTAGCGTCATATTTTAATCTTTCTTGATATAATAAAAAATATTTTTGAAACTATCTTAGTATGTCTATCTGTCTATTTTTATATGAGCAAATTAACTCAAAAAATGAACTAATTTAATGAATAAAATTTGATATGCAATAAAAAAATTTATATTTATAGCTGGTTGGAGGGCAATTCTGGAAAGAGGAGACATATTTATGCTAAATATATATCTGATTTCTTTTTTTTATTATTATTAATAGCTAATATTGAAAATGTAATCAATACCTAAAAATATTTTTAACATATTATTTGTCATGTAAATTGAATAAAATAAATATGTATATTTTAACTTACGCAAATATTTCATTGAAAATTTACCATTTTGCAAGAAGAAAATCTATAATTTGTGAAATCAAAATTCTGGAAAATCGGAAAATAATGATTCAAATTTTTATATTGTAACTAATGCTTCATGCACATCTATGAAATTAGTTGAGTATTAAATTTTAAATTATGTTGTCAGATAAACGTAGTTCTACTTCAGGTAAAATGCTCCACATTTTTTTTTCTCGTTAAGCTAACGTAATAAAAATTAGCCTTAAAATTCTATCTTCTTTTCAAGTTTCATCTGTTCATAAATAATTTTTAAACGCCTACGCGCATAGACTTTATTACACTTTGCAAATACACTATACTATAGTCTTTACACGGCATCAAGAAAAATGTCTCTGGATTTCTTTTACAATTAAATTTGGTAGGTTCTTTTGAATGGTACATACTATGCACATGAAAGTGAATTAGAGTACGTATCTTCAAATCAGCTGCACTATTGTGTAAAGATGATTTGCTCCTCATTTTTTTCTGCCTTATAACCGACAAACTCATAGTAAGGACAAAACCAAAAGAAAGGATGGGAGATTTGTATTGAATCTTTAGAGATTAATGTCATTGAGAAAACAAAACGAAAAAGGGACAAAACTGCAAGAATAGAAGTGGAAGATACAAAAAAAAAAAAAAAAAAAAAAAAAAAAAAAAAAAACATAATTTCTGTTTTCTGTGAAACAGAAAAAAGAGGAAAGAAAAGAGTTTAAAGAAAAATTTCGTCTGCCACCTTCGATGATGGATCACCGATATGAAAGCTTATGTAAATTCTAGTCCTGAAATAGATCTGCGCACACCTTATAAAAATATAGAGAGAGAATTTACTCTCCTCCTAATAATTTCGCATTCAGAATTTCGTAATATTTTATTTAATCAGTGAGATGAAAACTATTTCAAATATCTTATTTGAATTTAATAATTGAATTGAAATAATCTCTTCTCGAATTGTAAGACATTTTTTAAGACACTTCCATTTCTTGATTTTGATGATTAAAATTGATTACCGATTCGTTGTAAAAATTGAGGTGATAAAGAAACAAAATCTGCAGCGGAAAATAATTTTAGAGTCAAAAATGTTCATTTCGGAAGCAATATTTTTCATCTTTTGGTGTGTGTATGATTTTTAAAAGGTTCATTTAAATATTCGAAGGGCTATTTTTATTATTATCGAGAATATGCATTTTTAATGTCAAATTATCTCTGATTTTAAGATGTTAATATTTTTAACAATACTAATCGTAAGAGGTGGTAAAATCTTTTCTCAAGCCACTGTTATTAAATTTCCATATTTAGTTCTTTTTTTTTCTAAAAGCGATATAAAAATATTAAGATATATTTTCAAGCCAGTTTAATTGCATATTAAACCTCAAAATACCGTCATCCGACTTTTCCTATTTGAATAATTTGTGAACTTTTTCTGAAGGCATTGGAACAATTCAATTTACAACTTCATTTTCTTTGAAATAACAACTTTTAGATATTATATTTGATAATATATGTTTTCAATCTGCAGGATATATAAATATTTTCATTTAATAAAACATTTTTTTGAGGTGGAAGTCTACTCTCTATTTGATATTTTATAAATTCCGGTGTACCAACTTAGCTTTATTAATATTATACTTATTGGTACGAAATTTATGTGCATTTGTTTCAACTTTACTAATATTGTTACATTTTTATATAATTTTTTAAGAATTTTTATTTATAAATTATAAGTATTTATTGTGATCCATTGTGATTCACTACACAATAAATTTATTTATATCTAATTTTAATCTTTTATTTATATCTAAAGATAATCTAAAGTTAAATAAAATTATACATAAAATATTTTTTGCTGATTAAGGAATGCGTGGTATTTTAAAGATCATAATGTAAAAATATTTCGCTAATTGACACCAAATTTAACAGCAAAACATTATCTAACATGCCGAAGTTTAGTTTAATTATATTAACGTCCCGTTGTAAAGCAACACTAGGGCTATTTTGGAACGGACCTTGTAATTTTGAACCGCGGTTAGATGACGAGGACGACACCTGAGCTTTTACCCCCCCCCCCTCTCCACATCGCGTTACACCAGCAGGAGGACGTTTGGCACTGGCGGATTTAACATACAACAGTCCCACTTACACGATGGTTCTTCGGTGGAATCTGATCTCGAATCTGAAACCATGAGCCGAGATCTTACCACCAGACCATCGCGGCCCCTAACCTGCCGAAATTAATACTATTACTTCAATTATTACTAAACTTCTAGATATTAATTTCTGACTTTTATCAGAAATAATCATAAAATTAAGATTAATAAGCTTAAAAGTAACTGCATCGGCACAACTAAAGCACATATAATGTTTTATATAAGAGTGCTTTAGCATCACAGCAAATATAGAGGTCAGCTTCTAATAATAATAATAATTTAAAAAAACCTTCAGTAAAAACTTCTTCAAACTTTATCGTAAAGCCAATACAACATGGCGCGTTTTATGCTTTTTAAACCATTATATACACGATGAGTATTGATTTTTTATGTCTTCTTTTTCATCAAATAAATCCAAAAATCGATACTTATTAATAATGTTGGCAGCAAAATCACATACCGAATTTCATCAGGTTGAATCATGATATTTAAATTTCGAAATAAATAAAAAAAAAGATCGCACATATTAAGTACAAATACAAACAACTAGCAGATAGTCTTGACACTGATGGATTATGTTTTTGAATTATTATGTTCAGATTGATATGAAAAAGTTATATAGAGAGATTTCTCAAGGACGGGTTGCTTCTAAAATAGAATAGAAATTGGCAAATTTGGTGAGAAGGTCACATATCAAAATCATGCCTGTAGCTGGTAGCGTTTTTGACAGAAAGGGAAGCATATTTGCAAAAATGTGTTTTCGGATTCAAGTTCTGAAACGAAAAGATTAGTGCAAAATTCAAAGTCTATTTTTTCAATGATTACAAGACTTTCATTTCACAAACAGGAAAGAAAGAGAATGTTTCAAAACGATTTTCTGAAAAGAAAAATCTTTCTTGGGGAAAAAAAAGTATGTTGATATTTTTTTTCAAAAGTAATGAAGAAACCTTCTGCGATTGTGATCATTTTGGCAGAAATAAAAAAAAATCCCTATCATTAATATTAGGCCGTCCATACGCTTGACGGGATTCTTTTGTTTGGCGCCGACAGGACTTCTATCTGTTTCGGTTTTTCCATGTTTTCGGGAAATAATTAATTTTCATTTCCATAAAATAATTAAAATAATCCTAATTTTCAAGAAATAAATAATTAAAAAAATAAAAATTCGCGGGACTTCAACATTTCCGTGGCGTTGTCAACATTTGCCTGAAGGTTTTCGCAGGATACCACGTATGTTTAAAACCTTTTTGTATTTCATAGCAGGGTACAGCTAGCGCTGTAAGATTATCCGTCCTGCTTCCGATTTTCATGATGCTGAGTTCATTTTTCATTTTAAAACAGATTGCATCCATTCCACTATTTAAGTTAACTATCATGCATATAGAGCTATTATAACATTTTTTTTTGCAAACAATAAAATTCTAATATTTTTTGATACTGAATAGGTAATGAATGTATTAAAATGTTATAAATCAACGATGCGATAATCTTAACAATGAAAAAAAATTATAAAATTAATTATACATGAAAAATAATCCTTCAGAGTTTGAAATTCATGTGATAAGAAAATACTGATTAAATAAAAAGGAGAAGTCTCTAAAGAAGCAAGAATATACTAACTACTTCAACACCGATATTCCTTTTTCATAAATTTATGGAAAAACTGGGAAATATAATGTTGGAAATGTGCATACTTTTTCACTTTCTGCTTCAATTATTCTTGTTTCGCCATAAGCGTTTATAAAGTTATTTTTTTACATTCAGCTTCTCATTTCTCTGCTACTATTTATGAAAAATGAAACACCAAAGACGAATTGCTTAAAAAACGTATTATATATATATATATATATATATATATATATATATATATATATATATATATATATATATATATATATATATATATATATATATCGAATTCAGAATAAACTGTGAGAAAAAACAGTTTTATATGCAGCGTATACTTTTGAATTCAGTAGTTATATTTCATCCCACAGTCTATATAAAATATATAACATGTAAACATTTCAACAAAATGTATAGCATTTCAAAAAGGGAGCATATATTTATGTCAACAACTGTTATTTCCCCAGACGAATGCAGCAATAACTTCACACTCTCAACAGCAGGAAATATGTTTATGATCATATGCATATGCGAAGTATACATATTTCCTCACTTTCATATTCAATGCATAGAGATGTTGACTTCATTTTCAAAACATCTGGCATATGAGACTTTATTGAATTGTTTTGAAAAAAAAAATGCTTAAATACTTCAAATTCACTGTTATATAAAACGAATAAACTGTTTTATTAAAGAATTTTTTTATATTATTAAAAATACATGTAGTTGAAATAAAATATCATGACCTGAAGGAAATTCCTTTTAAATGAATGTTTATCGTTTTTTTACTAATTCTTTTTTTTTTGTCCAAAAAGGAATAATAGAATAATAAATGTGTTCTAGATAACTGTATGGTAATATGGAAAGTTCCGAGTGACTTAGTGACTTTGTAGAACACAAATGCATGATACTACAGAATTCTATATAGTTACCGAATATTACGTCCCGTGGGTATATGTTAAAAAAGTTTAGAAGACTCAGTAACGAATAACAATCTGTATAAAGCACTGGCAACAAACACAGATCGTATATAATACAGCACTTGCAAAAATCAACTTTACACAAGTAACAAATCAATATTACCTTCAGGTACAATTCGCTAAAGAACCAAAGAGAGAATTCATTCAGCCACTACTTTGAGCACTGTCTCTAGGAATTTTATAGTGTCCGTAATAAGACACGGGAAGTTATCGCAGTCCAATTTTTAATATAATTTCAAAAATTAAACATTTTATAGAAATCTTTACATATTATAACAAAAAATTATGTAAAAATCTAAGATTTAGAAAACCATTATGTCATCCCGAAAATAAATGTTAATTTTTTTACAAAAATACATATAAATAAACGTTTTCCACAATAAATTAAAATCATTGTTGAAAGTTTCATCTAATTGCTGCTTTTTGTGAAACAGTAGGGCCAAAATCTTTGACTGATTTCTAAATCCCCTCTCGACCAAAATGTGTTTTAAATGACAAAAATTCAAAGACATCTCTCTGAAGAAATTCGATCTCTCTGAAGAAATTTAAAAAAACTCCGAATGGGTCCGAATATTTTTGACCATATTTTATATATATACACATAGGCAACCGTTCACATTTGGCCAGATCTTTATCGTGAATAAAAATAATCTTACTTCTTTTATTCAAACTTGGAAAAGAAAGCATGTTTTGTAAGTGCTGAAAAATCCATACACTATCAAATGCCTTCTAAGCTGTAAAGATATTTTGAGATATTAACCCCTTAACTTACAACTATGGGTATAGCCCATAATACGATGATTGGGTAAACATAAATATCAAGGGCATAGTCTGTAGTACAATGATCGAGCCAAACATAAATTCACAGGCATAGCCCTAAGTACGATCTGGGTTCAAACATTAATATTACTGCATCGCTCTAGGTACGACGGTTGCGGTTTGTAATTTTCCCTCATCTCAAATAGTACCATATATATGATAATACCATTGAAGATAATTAATTTTTTGTGTTATTGATTTTTGTATAAATGATAATTACACGAATTGCTAATTTATTCAGGAGCTAGAAATAAATGTTATCGATTAATGTTAATTTTAGAGATTGATAATAATTCTTTTGTATATCTGCCATAATTATTAGCAGTTGATAGGTTATAACTACCTATCAGATATTCCCCAAAATTAAACTTACCTTATACACAGTATTTACATTCCGTAAGTCGTGTGCATCATAACTTAGGACCGATTTACTGAACCGTGGAATGGCTCAAAGTCGGCTCAACCTTGTTTACGTTTTCGGTCCAAACTTTTGGAACGTAAATCGTACGTTAAGGGCTTAAAATGAATGGATATAAAGACAAAATGACGCAAAAACGAAACATTAGCTAAAGAGAATTTAGTAATTTTGGATTTTATTCTATACCATTTAAGCTTGTATTCTATACTATATAACCTTTAAAACACAACATATTTTTAGTCTAGATATGTTGCGCGTCTTTCTAGATTACTAGTCCTTGACAGCAATAATAATATGTAAGCAAATAAAACTATCTGTCTGATGTACAACCATCTGTTACTTTCTTTTTCCCTTCACTTTAGAAATAACCTCTCGCAGTTATACATCTCTTTTTACGAGAAAACACATGTTATTCTAGCTTTCTCTATCAACTGCTGTCTTACACGATCTTCAAAAACCTCGTAAAGCCCAAGTTAGTTAAAGGGGACATAACATCTATAATTCAATTAGAGCCATGCAATAGAAACGCCGACACTAACCAGGCGATCATTTAAAATGTTTGCGGAAAATAAATTCTTCGGTTTATAATGGCGGGTTTTATGTCCGCATTTCTTGCTGGAATATGACAGAGAATCTTGCATCTACAAGGCGAAGCAAAACACCACAAGCATTAACCTTAACTTTCTTCCACTCTGCGCCATAACTTTAATATATTTAGGAAATAAATTTTACGTCCTTGGGCAACTTACAAGTAAATAAAAGTCTTAAAAAGCGCCGGTGCAAATGATCTGCTGAACCTACAAAAACCTCGTTTCATATTTTCATGGCGCGGATCTCCCACAAGAAAATCCAGGAAGCCGTTTCGTTTTATAGGGGAAATTGTGGACGGTTAACCGCCACCATAACCTATTTTAGAGATTTTTATTGACTTTCCAGGATAGTAATAGTGCCGTAAATAGAAGATTCGTTTTCCAAAACAGGGCGCCTGACATAGTTGTTGAGGAAATATGCCCCCACGTACATTGCTGTGCTTGGAGCGGAAAGAATCGGGTGAATATTGTTATTTGAGATGGAAACTATTTGCTATGAATAAGATTTTTATCTTTTGTGTGTGTACAGTGTGTTAAAGAAATAAGACTCGGATTTATGCTTTCGAAAATTTTGTTACCAGTTGAAAAAGTTCAACTGGTATTTCTTTGTGAAAAGTAATGATGGTTGCATGGATTCAAGTAATACAGATTTCATCTTTAACATTCATAGTAAAAGAAATTTTAACTATTCCTCCAAGAGAGGTATTTGGAAAAAGAAACAAGATAATTCACTTTTAAATTATTGAGTATAGTTTGTTTTGGTTAGAATAATAATCCATGTTGAAGTACCATCGGAGCTATTTTGGTACGTACAAGTTAATTTTAGTTATGACCCGACTGAAAGGGTGTCATTCTTCTTCAAACTTTCCCCTGTGGGAAGATTCGAGTCTCAACGAGAAATTCAAACATGCAAGTTACAAGTTAACATGCAAGAAAGAAACTCTGTCATATCGCATTTAAATCCCGAAATAAAACTTTATCTAGTAGCACACGTATATTGTACAATATTATGCGATATTAAACAATATTAACAATATTGAATAATATTGTTGAATATTTAATAATATAATATGTTACAATACCGTACAATAATGCGCAACCTGGGCAAGACATCGCAAATCTTCAAATGATTCGAATTCAAGACCTATACATATTATTTCGATTGCTTTTTTTGTCTTTCTTTATAGCAAGCTATCTATACATAACTTAATATTTCATATAAGAGGTTAATTTATCAGACCGTATATAAAATGATCAGGGACCTTGCAGCTTATTTCAGCATAAGGAAGGAAATTAATGAATAAGTAGTTCAATAAAAATAGCTTTCGCAGAGCAATGAGCTTGGTTACCATCGTCTATAATACATGAATAAAAAAAGAAAATAAAATCATTCTAAAAACTAATGCTGAATAAGCGTAATTTTTAAAATTCCCTATGGCCTTGTTGATAGAATCTTGCATCAAAATTGTGGGGTATGGGTTCGAGGACACGTTGCAACAAAAATTATTCGCGTACACAAAGCTGAAGCAAGTGAAAACGAGCTGGTTCGGATAACAGTTCTGCTGCCTCCAAATAGTTATTTTCATCTTACTAATTTGCAATGTAAAATTTCGGATTTCTTCACTCTCTGGACTCTTCTCCTACTCATAATTACGTCCACTTGATCTCTCTTGCTTCCCATCACTATTACTACCATCTTCACGCAACTTGGTACGGACTTCCTTCCATTTCGCTCCTGGAATCCACCTAACAATCTCGCATTTAATTGGCTGCTCCCTTTGTTCGCCGCGATTTGGCATGGCATTTCCATTCTGACTGATTTTGTCGATTAAGTTGCCATCAAAATTTACTCCTCCATACTTTCGTTTTTCTGCTGCATTTTTCCACTCTACCTCCTGTTACAAATTTCCTTTGTCATTTCCTTCTATAAAATCCATCCAATCATGCGTAATTGCATTTGTTATATTATTCTTCGCCAGAAATATTAAGTGCAGAGTTGAGGAACCTTCGAGTTCAAGTACCCCATTAGTCACCACCTCAAATCGGATTCAAATATTCTCTCAGTGGTCTTACCACCTATTCACGGGTTCAAACTTACTTAGCCTGACATAAAAATATATTTGAAATTATTTCATATAACAAAACTAAACTATTTTGATTATGTTCGAAAAACAAAGGTTTTTCTTTTTTTCTATTCTACACCGATTTTTATATGAAAGAAAGAAAACGTAACACCTTTAAACATTAGTTCTAATATTTTGAGCATTAGTTGAATGATGTGAATAAATTATTGAATTAAGAAGAAAGATAGAAATATTAAATTAGTGCAAAACTTCCAGATTTATCAGAATCATTTACAAAATTGCAATTTCAAAACTTCCTTTTAAAATGTGGCATGATTTCATGTTTTATAATTAATGCCAAGAAGAAACAAATTTAAGTACCTAGAGATATGAAACAATTTTATTGAAATCTTAAAGAAGTTACATCTGATTAATTATAGAACTTTTGAGAATTATCTCGGAAATTCGAGCAGCATTTTCTGTGGTATGATACTCCATTTTTGTATGCTTTCTAGAAAACTACCCGTTTCCTTAAGCTTCAAACTATAGCTTGCAGAGCATCTTAAATTCTTAAAACTAAAATAACACTCCAAGGAATTTAGAATTCCATAGGCTTGTTTATTCTTTCAACTTAACAGCGTATCTTACAAACATTGCCAGATTCCAAAAGGTTTACAATTGATCATCAGCAATTATACAAAAAATAAACGAAATAATATTAACAAAATATGTTTATCAAAGAAAAATCGTTAGCTTTTACTTTTTAATAATATTTTAACAAAATAAAAATGGTAACAGTTATAAAATGTCTGTAAAGGAATCATCTGTTTTCCTATTAACAAATTTAGATTATGATATTTACTGAACACCATAGTATTTATTTATTTGTAATAAAGAACAAATTTCGATTTACCATGTAACTAATTTTTTTTTTAGAATTTAAATTTAGAATAATATTGTAATAAATATTTGTTGTCAGAATCCCATTTTTTGAAGATATTTACCACATTTTTTTTGAGAAAAAAAATGATTTCCATTATTTATTACTACGACTGCTTATTATAGAACAGAATATGCTACTGTATTGTCATTACAAACATTGAAAATATGCAATTGGCGACTTTCATATTTCGCTGTAATTTGATATCCCAATCGAAAATAAGGCTTATTAAAAGTAATAAATCATCATAAATGTGCACAGAACTGAAATTGTTTAAGAACAAAGACATGAAGTTAATAATGTTACCCATGAAACTTAACTTTTTTTAGATACATATTTTCTATAGTAATTCGCATCAAATACTTTCGTTTCTTTCTCCCACACCATTTTTCCCACCCCTTCCAAAAAAAAACACTATAAATAACTCGAAAAAGAACTTTTAATATTCTCAGTTAACCTTACCAGATTATAAAATAAATCTTATAGATTCTTTTTTCATAAAAAAACCAACAATAATTTATTTTTTGACAAAAAAAAAGTTTTGAAAGAGATCTCAGTTACTACAAAAATAATTTAATATAAAATGCTTTTCAGAACTTCGTGCTTCCATTACTTTAAGATATACAACAGAATTTTATAATTTACTGGATGATAAATTTATTTAGCCTGAAACGATTATCTCATAGCACGATATTATAGCATCGTGTGTAAAAGGTAACACGTTGAATAAAAAATAAATAAAGCAGCAAGGACGTTAAAGCATGTATGAAATAAACTGTGCCTCAACTCCATCAATCATTCCACAGCAAGATATTTTTCATGGTAATTCTAGTCAAACTTTTTATATACATCTTCGTCTTTCTTCCTCCTCCCCCCGGAAAAAAATATACTTAATAAATAACTCAACAAGAAGGATGGGGGGAGGGTTGAAGAAAGGGATGTTTGACAAATGCTTTCCCCTCACAATGTTGCGTTTCATTTTGGCGAGCATAAAACATCCCAACATAAATAATAACAAGCAGAAAAAGTTTTAAAAAAATAAGAACAAAAATGAGAAACTAAATGAATTATTATGACACACACACGAAAAAACCTGGAAAGAGTCCAAAACACAGGGATCAAATTTCTTACCCACCACCCCAATAAAAAAAGACTTTCTTGACCGAACAAAAGCTAAGGAATGAAACAAGTAAAAAAAAAGTTGAAAAAGAAAGGGAAAGTGTACGCATGGTGAAGGTATCGAGATATAAAAAAGATATAAAAAGTATGAAAAATAAAGAAGATATCGAGAAAGAAAAAAAGGAGGGAGAAATCTTGCCCTTTATTGGTGGATTTGAAGCCAGATCTCGATACTTGATGCTTGAAATTCAATGTTAGAGTTGAAAGAAATATTTTAAAAGTTATGGAATCGGTCTGCTAGGGTAGGCAGAGGGTGGGGGTGCTCTCTTTTTTTACAGCCGGTGTCCGAAAGTGGGTGAAGGGCAAGACGCTGCAAAGGGAAACGGGGATATAAAAGAATCAATTTGTTTCTTTTCTGCTGCAAATCTCTTTCCAAGTGAGATATTTTTTATTTGTCTTGGTGTTGAAATGTTCCGAGTGCGGTGATGTGTGCAAAAGGATCTTTCTTTTTCAAACGTGGTTTCAACTTTTAAGAAGGAAAGTATTTACTTTCGGAATCACTGGATCCGAGAGAGAAAGCGACCCTGCGTGAGAAACAGATTTCAGTCTTTGGCAGTCCTGAGGGAAAAGTAAAAGAAAAGAAAAAAAGCCCTGGTTTTGCAAAGTGACAGGAAATTCTGGATGTGAAGTATAGAATTGCAAGGATTTGAATCGCCTCACATCTAATGTCTTTCCCTTTGCGAAAGTATAGGGCAATATAGGACAAAATATTCATAGTATCAAATCCCGAAAGAAATGGCTTCTATATCGAAATAGTTTTTTTTTTCAACTTAGACTTAGAAGAACACTGAGCTATGATGTAAATATTCGTGACAGTTTGATACTGTCACAGATAATTTAGATTGTTCTGAGTCGGTCAGTTTCGAATATTGAAAGAGACCTTGAATTCTCTTTGACAAACTGGATCCACCTAGCCAAGTGGTAGGATTTCGGAAATTTGAATTTGTGAATCAAATGCTCTCCGATTGATGTGTTTTGAGAATTTGTAATTGAAATCTCAATTTAAACATCGCTTCGGTCTTAGAATTACAAGGTCCATCAATGAATAGCCTTTGTGTTGCTTCATAAGTGACCATTAATATAACTAAAATGAATTCACTGCAAACATTTGAGATTATAAGGCAATCAGTTTATACTACCATTTCGATATGGCTTTTATCCAACTTCCATATAGATAGAAGTGAAAAGGGCTTTGAAATATCCGCCATTTTCATTTTCAAATCTCTATTACTCAAAATTCACAAATTTATTTATTAATCATTTTATCCTGACCGAAATAGATGTAAATTTAAATATTGCAAGAATTTGATTTCCTTCGTGTCTGCCGCAAATCACAATGTGAAATTTTAAACAATACTGGACAATACATTCATAGAAGAATTTTCTGAAAGAGTTCTTAGCAATTTTAAATATTAAAAATGGTTCTAAATGGGTGAAAAATTGCGTTGGGTAGATGTTAAATTAGAGAGCAATTACTACTAGTAGGTCGTCATAACCGTCAAGGCGTGGATGTTACTCAGGATTTCTCTTCATTTGTCTAGCATATGCAGACAGTTCGTTCTTTTACCCATCATTTTCTTATCGAGTGTTGCTGATTTATTGTTTAGTGGATTTATATTCATAAAGTCACTCTCTTCTGATAAAAAGTTATCATTTTACAGTTGTAATCCAGAATAGCTAGATGAGTAACAATACGAAAGATTCGTGGTTATGAAATATCGCTTAGTTAGTCAATGGTAATCCGATATGGTGGTAGTTTTAATACTATTTGATCTAGTATATACATAACAAACCCATGAATCCAAGTCTGCTAATAAAGGGAAGGAGTGACATGAATGAGATATATCTAGATATTCCAAGTCAAAACGAACCAGAAAAATCTAAAGAGTGCTTGAGTTACATAGAAGAATAAATGACTTCAACTTATATATTGAAAGGCACGTCGGGTTTCGAAGGAATTTAGGAAAAATTAACCTATATTTGTGTTTCGCAGAAAAGAAGGTCAGAATAATTTTCAGTAAGAAACAGATGTTCGCTGTTTAAATATACATCGTTTACCTGTCTTGTATAATTTTATTTAAGATCACATTTAGAAAGAATCCATAACCTATTTTATCCGATTTATATCCTTCACACTAGAATATATTACTGGTACGGTGATCTAGTTTATTTTTATTATTAAAAGTATCAAAGGATTGCAGATTAAATCTTAAATGTATTAAATTAGTATTCCTTTATCTTTAACAACGAAATTTTCAATATGTATGGTATCTTTTAAATGAAATCTTTTTTTAGGAAATATATTGAAATTCACACAGCCTTAGATAAAATGCAAAAGAACCAATCTAATGTATACATTCAAAACCCTGTGATGGCTAAATTTTCTTTTGCTATCAAAGAATTGTGAGAAGGTTGAAATGAAATAAATCCAGCCGGGTATATGTTTTGAGAAAGGAAGGAAAATCTTATCTCGGAGCTCGAATATATATGCAAATATGTGAGAATTTCTGCCTTGCCCCCACCTATAGAAAAAGAAAAAAAAAATTGTTTTTTTTTTTTTTTTTTTTTTTACTATAAAGATTTAAAGTGCTTTTTGGGAAAGATCAACTGTTTGAAAAAGAAAATTCCCATTTAGGTAAATATCGTTTGGAATAAAAAAAATATATATATACTTTCCAGAATCGTTTGGGTAATCTTGCCTTTGGATTGCAAAGAGCTTTCTTTTCTTTGCAAAATGTACATGTGTTCAATCTTAGAATGTAGGAAAAATTCGATGGATAACCTTTTCAAAACGTAAATATTTTTTTACATTAGAAATCAAAGTTCGATAGGGAATATGTACCTTTTTATGGTTTCCTAACTACAAATATCGATTTGGATTTCAATAGAATGTAGATTTTTTTTTTACATATTATATGACTTTTTTTTCAAAATTGCTATACAAAATATGACAGAACACCTTCAATAGCATACCTGATGTAAAAACAAACTGAAGGCTATGACAAATTCCTTTTCTTAAAATCAGGATAAAAGATATTTTTTTTCTTGTCTATTAGTTGGGAAAATTCGGCATTCTATTCGATGGTATCCTTAATATATTAATTAACTGAATTTCAACTTTTTTCTTCAAAGTGGAATTTTTAAAAAATAAAAATTTTGTCTTTATGTAAATTTTATGTTCTAGAGACGTTCTGATTATGGATAGCAAGCAAATGAAATAATGGTTCTGCAATTTCTTATAAAGAAAGAAAATGATCAGTGTCGCTTCTTACTATAAAGTATCGTACTTCTTCCATCAACCAGGAGGACCACAAAGAATTTATTTTAAAAAAGGAAATAAACATCCCATTTTCGAAATGAAGCTATTAGTCCTGTCTATCAGTCTTTTCGTAAATAATATCAGAATTTCTTAAATGGCTACAATGTTAATTATATCTTGTATAATGCAAAAGATGATTTTATCTACAATGTTTAACGTTTTTTTATGCTACGATCAATATAATAAATTATTTGTAAACATTATTTTATTTTTTTAATTAAATGACTCCTCTATAAAAACAGTTTATTTTTTTTATAAACTATATTTTCATCTTTTTATTGTCTTCGTTAATGTTAACTTTTTAATATTTACATCACTTTGGACTATGTGTGACAGACATTTTTCTGATGTGATGCTTTATTCAATTGGAATGACAAATTTTAGCGCCAATTAAAGCTTTTTTTTAAAATTTATGTAACACTACAGCTAATTTTTTGAAAATTAAAATGCTACGATATAAACTAGGAACTCGAGCGCATTGTTAAATAACATTTCGCAATTAATGGAGAAAATACTCGTTGGGACAGCGCATTGAAGAACACTATTACCATGTCCAGCCAAATGGAAGAAGTTACAGAACAGAAATAAACAAGAAAAATTTTAAACAAAACGAATTGAAACCTGCCATCACAAATTTCAAATTATCATGTGAGAATATTATTTTTTTAAGTCACGTGATAACATTCCGACGGAAAAACATGTTGTCATATGACTCATATTTCGCAATTGCCAACCTTTATAAAAGCGATGGTTTTTAACTATCTCAAAGTCAATCGAGCTCTACCATTTTTTTTTCTCGAGGACAGATTTTTTTTTCTAAAACACCAGTTTAAACCGGTTTTAAATCATCACGCCATTATCAGATTACGTATGCAGTGATATTTAGAAAACGATGGGTTTTATTCATCTCAAAATCGTTCGAGCTCCAAAACCTTTTTTTTTTCCCAGCTACAAAAACTGAAAATTAATATAGTATATAACTTTCGATACCACCCTTCGCTGTTTCGTGATCACAAGACGATTATATTTTCATTTAACCCTTTCTAAGGCCGTGGGAAGTATACTTCCCACCAAATTTATCAATCTTTGTATGAAATTATGTAGGTTGGCATAAAATCTGACAAATTTTTTTAGAAAGACAGAAACTTAGATGCTTCAATTCTTTATCTCAAACAAAATTATGTGTCTTGGTTTGTCACTTAATTATTAAATAACCAAATTAATTAATGAATCAAATTAAATTTATCTAATACGCTAAATGAATGCCTTTTCTTATTCTAATTTCAAGCTTAAAAATATTTTCACATAATATGACTAGGAAAAAATGGCCCTTTAAAGGGTTACACAGAAAATTGATTGATGATTGAAAATCGGATGACTTTGCTCAGACACCTTTATAGAATGGTGTGAGAGAAGACGAGTGTGCATCATTTTGATATTTTATCTATATATTTTTTTAAATTTTCACAATTAAAAATAACTATAGAATAATATAAATAGCTATAAATGTAATTATAGAATAGTAAGAAATGTCGATTAAGTTTTCGTGTAAATTAAAATTTTTTATATATTTAATTTTTCGGAGCAATATACAAGTCCGAGCATTAGGTGCATAATCATGCATTACTTTTCCTAGAGCAAAGGATTAAAAATCAATGTAAATGAAAAATTATTTTTTACATTACTATAGATATAATTATAGAATGGTATGGTAAGATGCCGATTCATTTTTCGGCTTAATTCGGCTTATTATATTTATTTATTTTCGACACAATAAACAAAATAAAGGAGTAATTAATTGGATTAGGTGAATAATGATGCATCGAATTACTTTTCCGAGTACAAGTGTTAAAAGCGAATGCAATAGAAAAATTTTGCCACAAGGATTTAGATTCTTATTTATATGTATTTGCTAGAGTGGACCATGTCAAGAAAATCTTCTAATGAAAAGCCTTTTCCTCTGTCTGCCAGAAATGACAAGTATTATATAGAGAGAATTAAAAGAAGGACATCAATTTTTCTATCGGCCGATAGAAACAAACATATTTGTTAGCCTTAAGTGAAGAAGATACTCGAAACCTAACAAATGAAGGAAAACAAAACAGCTCTATTAAACAGGCATGGAAAAATGGAGGACTCAAAATTTAAAACAGCAGTTAGTGGAAAAGAAGCACGTTATTAAAATTACGCAAATATTTAATATTGCACATTAATCTTTGACTTTATGGTGGTAAATATTTTGTAACTAGTATTTATGTATTTTATGGAAATGTAAGTATTCATTTGAAATAAATAATTATTTTTCTCTTTGAATCGCTACTATATTGCTTGGAAGGGGAGTAGTGTAAATTCTACAAAATATATAAAATCTTTATTTTGGCAAATTTATGTAGACTGCGAATGACAACAAAAATATCTTTAGAATAATATTATTTAAAAAGGAAAATGTATTTTGAAATTGTTTTAACCTAAAAAAAATGATGCTTTATGATGTTGAATCACTACAGAGTCATAAGGACGTTTTCAAGAGATTAAAATTTAAAAAAAAGAATAACTATATATTTAGATAAAGCAATATCCATATTAGTCTTGAATCCTCATTAAATCTGATTCAAAATGTTTTCGAAATATACTCATAATTTAGCCAAAACACCCACTAATGCCAAGAAATCAAAATTAATATAAGACAAAAATAACAGTAATCGATGAAAAATTTGCAAATAAACTTATAAACTGAAAAAATGTGAAACAAGTATTAATTTGATTGGAAATTATGATCAAACTTATGCCATAGTCTTATTTAATGAGTATTAATATTTCAACAGTGCAAGAGAATATGATCATTGTCATTTTCTCGGTTACAGGAGTATTAGCCTGGGTTTTTATTTAGTCCAAATTTATTCAGTAGGGCCGGAATAGTAATCATTCGTGTAATTAGACTTGCTGCTATTAAGTCTTATTTTTTTTATCTATGAAGCCATATAATGAAAAGAATATATTCTAGAATTTCTTAGTATTGTCAATTTTAAATACATATTTTAATGCGAGAGTTTTTAGGTGATATGCGATATCTATAATCGCAATCCACTACAATTGTGGGTTCGACTCCGTAATATTTTCTATAAAGGAATCCATATCTTCCCCGTGATCTCGGCGTCCCGGGTTCGAATCCCGTTTCTGGCTTGGTTGTTCTTCATCTGTGTTCTATCTGTGCGATGTGTGAATATGCCCCCCTGTAAAAAGGGGTTGTGCAAGCAAATGTGTGAGTTTCATCTTCATATGAGCTAGAAGTCAGATTTCTGCCCTCGGGTGTTAAGGGGTCCTTACCCTCAGAAACTACTGTACCCCCTTTCTGTGATAACGCGGACACGACATTTAAAAGGAATCCATCTTTTTGTTCCAAAAATTATTTAATGTTTTGAAGCAGAAACAATAAAATGTTTTGGCTCCCTTTTGATTTAGCTTAATTAATTAGAGTTTTTTTAAATTATTGCATGCATAATTATCGGTGATTTGAAAGATAAACTTTTCAAGGCTTCAAGGGCGGGAAAATTGCCAGGCAGTAATGTTGATTTTTTTTCTTCTTCTAAAATTGATGTAGCATCAATAACTGGATGTAGCACTAAAAGCGTCAGTCGTAATGATGAAATAAATGAGAGGAATTCGATTAACGAATGATTTAAATAACAAAGTCTTTTAACACGAAATGTTACTAATTTAGAATTCCAGAAATTGCAAAGTTTAGGTAACTGCAAGTAAATAATTTCCATTGAATAAATTGCAACGGCAGCATAGGAATTTCCAACACGCATTTTGAAAATTTTTTTTGGTTGTTTACTTGTGACAAGACAAAATATTTTTGTGGAAATATTTTGTCTTGGTGCATAATGAATTATCTACATTAACATCAGATGACACACATTTAGGTGGCTTGATGTTCAAATTTTCTAGAATAAGTTATTTTCAAAACTTAGATTTTGAAATTATAAATAAACTTATCAAGTGAAATAAAATCTTATTTAATAAACATACATTAAAACACAATATAAAAAAGAAAAAATAATAATTGGGAACATTAAAATATTAAAAGAATCAAAATAAGACAGAATTAGATCTAACAATTAAAGGAATTGTAATAATAATGTAAGACAACGTTTCAAGACGAATTATTGCATGCGCGTTTAAAAGAACGTACTATGTGACAAATTTAACTCAATACCCCTTTTAAGAAACAACTGAAAAAATTAAACATATCGGCAAAATCGAGCGAGACATATTTGTGATTAAATAGTCAAATATGTTTAATATTTCGACACAAAAATGGAATTGATAAAAATTATGTTAAGATACGCTTTGAAAAATTGATTATAAATGAGAGAAAAATAATAAGTAATAAAACTATATATAAAACTTTTAATATTATAAAACTTTTTTTTTTGAATTTTAAGATACAGTAAAAACAAATTTTGTACAGTGACTTACTCCGAAGTTCACGGTAAGAAAACATAAAAACTTTAAATACCCATTTCACTCTATTCGGAGAAAGCTTTTAATATCCTGGAATTTATAGAAATTTTTCAATGGTGCAATTAATCCTAGATGCTAAGAAACAAACGTGTTGAAGTTCTATAAGATTTAAACAAACAAACAGACGTTCAATTTAATATCTATATTATATATAAATTGAATACCTATTATCTGTTTATAATCTGTCTATAATCTGTTTCTCTCTCTATATATATATATACAGTATATTATATATATATACAGTATATTATATATATATATATATATAGTTCTCATTAAATTAAATGGCATTTTTCTTTTAATTTTGCGTATATTTCATTTGTTAATCTGATATTCGACTCTAAAGTTATTTGTTCGTATATCGCAAGACCACGATATTTGAACATTTCTAACTTGAAAATTTAGAAGCGTAACTATTATTGAAATGATGAAACTCCAGATAAATATGTATTTCTGTTCGAATATATGAATAAAAAGACAAAACACCCTACAGCAATGCCACACTCAGATTATCAAAACGAAAAATTCCTGGCCTGTCATTTCGGACATAACGACTTAATATTTAGAATTAATTATCTTACCTCTAACAAATTATACCCATCGATACCAGGTTCAAGCTTTTCCAACACCCAAAGTCTTCTTACACTAGTTGCATGAGTATGTAAAACCGCCATATTTTGATTGGTAAAAATGATTCAGAAAAACGCCAGTTTTCACCGAGATTGTCATGCGCATTGTCAGTCCACACAATTATGTTCTCAAGCAAACAACTAGCAACCTCGAGCAATCTTTCCTAAATCTAACGCCAATTGAAGTTAGACTAACGCAGATGTCAGAGCAAAACACAGAAATTGAATCAATGAATAAATAAGCAAAATTGACTATTGCACGTGCGAATCATCTAAGTAATTTCCTGACATTACCAAATAGATTTATTACATGATATGTTTTGAATTCTTTCTCGCCCGAAAAGAGATTTAAAAAAGTGTACTTTATGATTGGTACACGCCTCAATGATGCAGCGCTTTTTTGCAGTTTTGTTGTTCTTTTCTATATTGAGTAGTAATAAACTATGCACATGTTTTAATCGAGTGAATATTATTTCAGACAGCAATGTTTTAAGAGTATGTGATATTTTTGTCATCAAAAGGTCAATGTTTTCTGCGCTGACGAAATGGTAATGAACAGATAGATCATTTACATCTAAAAGTGTAAATAAAATAAATAAAAATTATATTTGAATGAATTTATGTGAAATGGTAGTGACAGCGTCCAGACGAAGAATCCTCCGTTTTTAATTGTTTGTCCCGATTTTAAATAAAATGTATCAATTACTTCACATTTCTTACTTTTAGTAAATAATTCATTGTAAAAAACAAAGATTCATTTTGATAAGGTTTTTTTCCCATTTATTACTAAGCACTGAATACAATCATCTTGTTTTACTGAATAATCTTATTTTTCATTAATTCTTTTTAATATAAACTATGATAATGTGTGTGAACCATTTTATACATTGTTGCAAATGAATTAGCTATAGAAGTGCCGATTTCCCTACTGCTCTTCTAGTTTTGAATCCTACATTTTATCTTCCTTTGCTGAAGCTTAAAAAAATATCATCTCTTAATATTCTCAGGAATTCCTTACGGATTATAAAACAATTTTAAGAAAATTACATTAAAATTTAGGTAAGAAAGTGATTAGGACAGCAAATATCAGGTATTTCATTACAAAATTTCTTAACATAAAGAATGAATTCGCTAGCATTAATCAACAACAGCTGTCTCCCCAAACCTTCCTCGCATAATCTCTAATAAAACTGATATCCCAAAAAACACCTGGGCCACGGTGGCCTGGTGGTAAGGTCTCGGCTTGTGAGTCGTAAGGTTTCAGGTTCGAGACCCGATGAAGAACCGTCGTGTAAGGAGGTCTATTGGACGTTAAATCCGTCATCCCAAACGTCCTCCCGCTGGTGTGGTGTGGTGTGGCGTGGAGAGGGAAGTGCCAACTCAGGTGTCGTCCTCGTCATCTGACCGCGGTTCAAAATGACGAAATCCGTCCCAAAATAGCCCTAGTGTTGCTTTACAACGGGACGTTAATATAACTAAACTAAACTAAACTCAGAAAACACCTTGCATGCCATTGACATACAATAGATACGAAATCAGATTTTAAAGAAAATTCGTACAGAGGAAGTATGTTTGTCAATCGGTACGATTTTAAGTTATCATGATAACTACAAAAGGAAGAGAGCTAGAAGAATAAAATTCGCAACACAGATTTAAAAATTACATTGTAGACATATAAAATTTTGAACCATGCACACGCAATGACATGAAAACACGAATGACTTAAACATATCAAGTCTGGATGTGATTTTTGTGACTAGAATCTGTGCTAAAGTTTTGTTTCAGTCTGTTCAGAAATAACACATCTAAAAATTAAATCTTGAATTATTATTAACCGTATACCCGGGGTTAATATAAAAAAAACACTCGTCAAGCATCATACGATAGATTGCTAAATTCATGCATGATTTTGAAGAGAATTTAACATTGAAAATGCAAAATTAATGATAAGGCTAAATATTTCGTAACTATTGATCGCCAATGCCATGCAAGGCGTGTTCTGGGATAACACCTTTATTATAGAATATGCGAGAAAATATTGGTCAAGCATCATTATAGACATCACTCACATTTGTTTTCATACTAGTCTTGTTCCCATAGATTAACGCCTGATTTTGGAGCTAAATAGGAATTATTTTAATACTGGGAATGTAATTGGATCCATTGCAAGATGACAAAAGAAATTTGTAATTGGACGCATTTGATATGCTTATCCGTTTCCTTCGAGGGAAGCGGATAAAGGTATCTTGCTGTTTCAAGTGATGCATATTATGAGATTCGTCGTGAGGTATTTGATTATGAAGCCTTTCACATACGTAATTGACATTAAATTGCTAATGTCAATTACTTATTTCATTTTAAATTTTTACTATTGTCACTTCCTAAATGTATACATATGATTTTGTTTAATTGGAAGAAATGACTAAACAATGAATGACAAATAAATCACAGTTAATTAGTTAAATACTTTCTTCATTATATATGATGATGATGATGTCGTGTCCGCGTTACCACTGAAAAGGGGTGCAGTAGCTTCTGAGGGTTAAGACCCCTGAGCACCCGAGAGCAGAAGTCTGACTTCTAGCTCATATAAAGATGACACACACACACATTCGCTTGCACAACCCCTTTTTACAGGGGGGGGGGGCACATTCACACACCTGACAGATAGACCACAGATGAAGAATGCCCGAACCGGGAGTCGAACCCGGGACGCCCAGATCACGGGGAAGATGCGCTACCCCTATGGCAGGACTCTGACTTCATTATATTATATTATATTATATATATATTAACCTTATTAAAGATAATAAAAAATAAATTTAAAATCAATATAACATTAAAAATTATAAATTTACAGGATCTCTAAAGAATATAACATAATGAGTTAATGAATCATTAATATTCTAATATATTATGAAATTAATTAATTAATAGAATTTAAAAAACATTAATAATATTACATACCTTAATTATTGATTTTAACAATTTAATGTTTACATACAATGTAGTTCTACTATTTTAAAATTACAAGGAAAATTGTATGCCTTACTAATTTATATACTTGGTAAAATGTATTTTAATCTATCTCCATGCGACTCGCCCACTGACCAGCGGCACTAAACAGTGACACATTCAGAAACCCAACACTGAGCATTCCACCTGATTACGACACTTTAACTTATGTTTTGGTGTTAATACTTTTTATTCTTGGCAATTGCTCAAAATTAAAATGAAAATTAACTGCTCTCCACCTGTTCTAAAGAGATAAATATTGCTTCAGTTAAAAATTCCGTTATTTCGAAAATAAAAATCATTAGTAAAGATATTTCAAATTCATACGTTATATATTTCAGTGAAAGTTTATTTACTTTATTTTTTCGCTTTTCTAAAAAATGGAGTTTGTTTTCCTTGATATTTATAATTCGATTTTCTTCTTAATATACGGAAAATATAATACATGATTCCAGACAAATCAGAAAATAATATCACGATAAACCTATACAGTTCATGTTTAACTCTGAAGTATCAAAGAGAAATTGCAGAATTGAAAGTAGAAATTTGATTTTAAAACAATTTGCTAAGAGACTATGAACTATGGAAAACCACTTAATATAAAATCGATGGACTCAGAAACTATAGGAAAAATGAATGAATTTATTCTATCAACACTGTGCCCGTATTTATTGTATAAATAAGCACAAAAGTAATTGGTTTAGAAAAGAAAAATCATGACAGGCTTTTTTAATAAAGGAAAATTCTCTTTAAAAACTATATTAAATTTAAATATTTACAAGCCATAAATTATTATACTCATTAAAGCCCATTTAAATGATCACAAGCCATCTGAGATTACTATAATTATAAAAGGATTAAAAACAGTTTGCTTAAGATTCCTGATACTTCTATTACGCGAACTTAAGGCTAAGCAAACAAGCAGGGAAGGTCACCTGGTGATGTGATGTCATGTGTTTTGGTAATAATGAAACTTAATAAATCTCTAATTTAAAACTCTACTAATCTCACGTGCCTCTATAGTCACCTAAGCGATTTGGTAAAATGCCTTAATTTTCCCAGCTATTTTAAAATGTACCAACATTTTGATAATGAGAAAAAAAATGCATATTACTCCATTAGTTTTGTTTAATTATATTAACATCAAGTTTTAAAGCAACACTAGGGCTATTTTGGAACAGATCTCGTCATTTTGAACCGCTGTTAGATGATGAGGAAGACACCTGAGCTGGCACCCCCTTCTCCACACCACGCCACACTAGCGGAAGGACGTTCGGTCGGACGGCTTTACCGTGCACCAGACCCGCTTACACGACGGCTCTTCGGTGGAATCGGGTCTCGAACCTGATACCTCCTGTTCCGAAGCCGAGATCTTACCACCAGGCCACTGCGGTCTTATTACTTTATTAGATCAAATGGTGAAAACTAGAAAATACCTGTAATCTGGGATATTATGGTACAAAATCGAGAAAAATCAAAACAGCAATATGTTTATGGTTGAATCTTAAACATTTATGAAAGTTATCAGCAAACTATTTTTCACGTCTTTATGAAACGTTATATTAAAAGCTGTTTTAAAGAATTTACTCCGAAAGTCACTCTCCCCCACTTCTTTTTTATATTCTTGAAAACATAACAGAATAAAAATCAACATACATCAAGTTCAGTTTAATGTTAGCAGTTTCGTATACTAAATCAAACACATTTTAGGCTAGCATTAACAACCAAATGACAAAGCGCCAAATTCCAGGATCGATTATTCAGATGTTGTATATTATCTGTTGTTTCTGTATTCTTTTGTCCGCTTGATATAGTAAAACTAGAATTTGACAGATGACTGAAGCATAGTTATATTTAAATATCGAGAGATGTTGCTGAAATTACAGAGTTAGTCTTACATATAAAAATTTAACCAGCGAGTGTGGTCTCTCTCAAACGTTCTCGTCCACTCTTTAATGAAGGTTTTATCTCCTCACTCTCGCAAAATATCACGGACTTTCGGAAAGATAAAGAACGTCTTGCTAGACTTCGGCGTACAATAGATACGAAATATTAACCTTTGGCATGAATTTAGCATTTTTACTGAATCTATCGTATGATTCTTGAAGAATTTTTTGACGATTAATCCCTGGCATATGGTTAATAATATTGAATTCGTGCTTCAAACGCGTTTATTCCAACCTATTGAAGCCAAACTTTAAACTTAGAATTATAATCACAAAATCATATACGAAGTGTGATATATTTAATTGCGTTTGATATATTTTTTATCACATTTACATGTTTCTGAAAGTACAAATAGACATATGGTCAATCCCTTTTTCTGAGTAGATTTTGGTAGAAATTTGATGATTCTCTAGAAATATAGTGTAAATATTTATACCAAATTTCATGCATCCCAGAGAGAAATTTCGAACTCAGGGAGGTGTAAAACGCGCTGATTAATCTCTTTTACGATAAAAGTACTCTCTCTGTACTTAGTATACAAGAAACTAATGAATAATGAAACGATTCATGTAATCACAAGTATATAATGAAAATAATCCCCAATATTATAACTTCCAATACCCCTCTCAAACACAGAATATTGGAATTGATGGTCAACAATGAAATACGACCATTGGAAAGAGAATCCATCAGTTAAATTTTATGTTTGATGTCTTGCTTTAATTTTTATATCTTTTAAATGTTCCTTTATATAAAAATTTTGGGAAAAAAGTGCCACATTGTGTAATAGCGTTTCTGTTTTCGCCCTGAAAAGGTTATTAAACATTTTAAAGTTATGGAAATGGTATGCTTCTTCTTCTTTCATATTAAAATGTTTATTTATTTAATTTTTTCTGCATCTTCTATTATAAGATTTCATGTTATGGGTGCCATTCATAAAATCATTTACAGTGAATTATCACTTAATATTGCACATAAATGGTTCTTACTATTATTTGTCGCTGAAAATTCTAAGGATATATATATGTCTCCCTCTCCTTTCAAACGGTCATATTTTGAAATTATTATATACGAAATTTCACTAACATTCATTAGATCGCTATGACTGCTATAAGTGTGATAATAAAAAAATATTAGTACACATGCAAATATTTTAAAATATGATATTATAAATCTTACTATATATATTTTCATTCTAGAATAACTTGCTGTTGAAACTGTGTTCATCTGAAAGTTTGAGGTAATTCTTCTCTCCTGTATTTAATGCACCTTCTCTACAATTTCTGAGAAAAAGTTTTTCTCTCTCTTTAAGAATTAATAAACAGTGATTATGTTTTTATTTATTTAATCTTTATTTATTCGTGTACTTTAGAGGTGATTTATATTATTCAAATCCCTTTTCATATTAATGGTTGCGAGTGTAGGCAGCTCTAAACAGCGAATTTGATACTTTTACCTTTTTATTTATTGGCGGAAGTAGCTTCTAAAATAACTATCATTTGGTTCTATTAAATAATATATTATTATGGAAAAATCTAATATCCGGTGAATGGGTGTACGCTGAAAATAGTCACTAAGATCAATAAAAGATAAAGAAAATTTATCCTATATAAAAGCACGAATTCACAGTCGCAATACACAGACAAAGCGTATATTAAAAACACCTGCAATAAACAGCAGAACATTATTAAAACCGGAAAAAAAGTCGTAACAATACAAACTCGCTTCTCATCGAGAACTCGCTTAACTACTCGATGATTTCAACTCGCTTTATATGGTTGATTACTAATTCTCAGCTCTGTCTTTTGCCTTTTTCTAGTTTCCATGACAAGGCAAAGAATCTTCTAGAATAATCTCAGAAGCTTAAGTCCTAAAGTAGCTATTACCAAGGATCTCGAATGTTCTGCTTCTTTGATTTTTTTCTGTCGCAAAGTGGTCACCAAAGATGTAGGTCATTGACTCTGCATCCATTTAGCGATTATTAATATTTATGAAAAATTATCTTCCTTATCAAGAAACTTATTCCACAGAAAGGCATTATTACAAATTCGTAACAACATAAACATAAGGAGCAATTAAATATTTGGAGAAAATTTTTATTTTTATTTATTTTATTACCCTGTTTTTTAGTGTATTTCACAAAAAAAAGTATCAAATGAACGCTAAATCTTTTCTTCGATATCTTTAGATGCCGCAGCTCAATAAAACATAAGAAAATGCCTACTCTACATTTTTTTAAAGCGAGAAAATAAAGGTGATCATACAGCTACAAATGTTGGTCGTTTTCTCTGACACTGATATTTCTAAGTATATACATTTATATAGAGAGATAGACTTTATATATATATATATATATATATATATATATATATATATACTTGCAAAGAAAAAGCGTACGGTGATAGAAAATCAAATACTCACCCAATAGGTTTGAAGAGGAGAAAGGAAAATTCGATAAAACAAAACCGAGACCTTTCAAAATCTGAATCGTATTACGGAAATGGTGTTGGAAGACAAAACGCTGGTAGAAAACGGCTTTAAGGGACGAAGGGTGGAAAAATTGTCACACACTTTTCTATAATATCCGAAATATAAAGTACAAAATGGTTCTCGTTTTCTTTTATACTTAAAATAGTTTTTCCTTTTTGGATTTAAACGCTTTTTAGTTTTATTGAAGTTAAACATTTTTTGTAATAATCTTGTTTTTCTCTACAGAATGTTTGATTTTAAATAACGAATAAAGATTGTTATTTGAAGCAAGAAACGATTTTATTTACCTTTTCAATGAATCCGAAACTGTAGACATGATTTAAAATCTTTTTTAATTTTGTCAGCATACTTTTTCTCAACTAATTCGAAGCCTACTTTACTGAATAATATTTTATTAGTGGATATAATATTGTTATCTGAATTTTGTGATGAAAAATGAGTTTACGTTAAAAACTTTGTTTCTTAAAATTTTTAAGACATAGAAAGACATAGATATTGTGGTGTAAAGACGATCTAGGGATGGATGATAATGTGAAATAAGTGCTTGAAAGAACATCATCCGAATCTGATTAGTTTTGCAACTTAATTGGAAATTATGCTACAATCATATTACTTTTTAATTTTAACCCTTTCTAAGGCCGTGGGAAGTATGCTTCCCACCAATTTATCAATCTTTGTATGAAATTATGTAGGTTGGCATCAGTTCTGACAAATTTTTTTAGGAAGACAGAAACTTAGATGCTTCAGTTCTTTATCTCACACAAAATGACGTGTCTTGGTTTGTCACTTAATTATTAATTAACCAAATTAATTAATGAATCAAATTAAATTTATCTAATAAGCTAAATGAATCGCTTTTCTTATTCTAATTTCAAGCCTAAAAATATTTAAACATAATATGACTAAAAAAAATGGCCCTTTAAAGAGTTAAATAATTGCTTTCATCTCTCCAAAAATCATTATTAAATATTATTTGGAAAGTTTTAAATAAAAAAAGGGAGTGATCTCTTCAAACACTTTCTCACATTTCCTCTAATAAAATTCTCATGTCAAAAAAACGGCTTACATTGGATTTGGCGGATAATATTTACGAAATATTAACTTTTGGCGTGAATTTAGAATTTTTGCTGAAACTATCATATCATCCTTGGCGAGGTATTTGGCGATCATACCTTGCTCACAATTTGTTATAAAAACCGTATACCAAATTTCAACCCACTAGCTCAAAGCGTTTTTGAATTATATTTAGTACAGACAGATAAACGTTTTTTTTTTTTTTTTTTTTTTTTTTTTTTTAACTCAGAAATCTTAAAACGTGGAGATTCGTCGAAATCTCGTGTCCAAATTTTTTGATGATTTCTGAATTTCCTATATACTACCTACACGAGAAAATGACAAAAAATGAACATCTATTTGAATTTCATCTATGAGTAATTACTTTTAAATTTTAGGAGTTATTTATATACATGTGACATCTATACAATTGTAAAATCCACTCATTCCTTTAAATTTTTTTCAATCGTATTTAAATAGGAAACACATATTTCATGCTTTATAGAATTCAATTCATTCGAAGATATTCGTAATCTGGAAGAACTAATTAATTAAATCCTAAAAGATACTTTCAGAAGAGTTTGCTTTTGCACAGAAAGTGAAGTTTAATATCTCATAGTTGGCTTCGAAAAAAACCTTTCAAACACGAACTAAAACTAACCGTTAGTTTGTAATTAAAGTTCTATCATTATTCATTTCTTCGAAGAATTTCTTTGATTTCCCATTTAACAAAACAGAAATAGTAATAAAGTTCTGCTATATCACAACGAAGTAATTTCCGAAATTACTTCGCTGAAATGAAGCAAAAAGCGCAACATTAAATTGGAATCACCATTCATACAACACTGGGGAAAGCTAATAAAAAAATGAAATAAATCTCACTGGAGATGGCAGGATTGTTGCCACTGCGCCTTTTGAATCTCGAATCTTTTCTATCTTCCTCCTGACGTCACAGATTTAATTGTTTTCTGTATTGAATAAGGGGACTTGATTACGGAGAGCACAAGTTTTCCCGTAGCTTTTGATTAAATTTCCCGCTCGCCTTAATGAAACATTTATCTTTCCTCAATAAAAGAATGTCCAAAAAGTAAAATGAATATTCATTTCCGTAATTTACATGGCCTTTTATTCAGGCTCTGCCATTTGGCATCATATCGCCAACGTACAGACGATAAAACCTTTCACACGCGCGCATACTGCATAAATCGAATGCCGATCGAATATGTTGTATTTTATTTTTGCATCTGCAGCGGTCTGACATTTACTTTTTTGAAGATAAATGATACATTATCGATTTATTTTTTTATTTTTTCGTGGGAGGGAGTTGGTACCAGATTTATCGCTTTCATCAGGAGTTGACTTATGGTGTCTATTTATAAACTCTCGTTAGCATAAAGAACGCATTCGCGCCTGCGCAAACAGCTTAGAGAGGATTGCAGAAATTCTCCGTCCATCTTTTTTTACAAGAATAGGAGAGCTTTTCTATAACCGTAAGAAGATTTACCATACCAGAATAATATCAAAATAATCTGGATTTCGGTGTCAATTTAATGCAGGGAAGAAATATTTTCTCGACGTGCGGTGCAAAGATTTGTTATTTTTATGAATATATGATATGTTGGAAGGAGGAAATTCAGTTTATATGGAAAAATTGTATTTGCAAAGGGTACATTTCCGGATGAAAGTAGGTCTCTAGATTTGCATGATTTTGTATACTAAATAATCCTCCAAATATGCAAAGGTACTCTAACACAGAGAGTATGCATATAAGCTAAAACGAAGATGGCATTAGTATATTTTTTTTCGATTGTAAAATGATTTATTGCTGATTAACAGAAAAATAAAATTTACCATAATTTCTGAAAGTAGTTTTTTTTCTATGTAAACATATCAAGATTATATTTTTTGGATATTTGTTGAAAGGCGAATGTTTACCCAATTAAAATTATTAAAATTTCGAAAAAGAACTTTAATACTTGAATAAATGATACGAGGAAACATATCTAATTCTTAATAAGTTACTTGAAAGCTATTTAATTAAAAACCAACTTACCCGATTAATAACAGTTTGTTAATTGATAAATATTGAAGTTAGAATCTAAAATAATTTTAAAATATCACAAAATTTTTCTTTCAGTTTTCTTAATTATATTTTAATACAAAAACAAATACCCCTAAACATTTGTATAAAATCAAATAAAATAATTATTGCATTTGAACGGATCTTGCCAAATGAGAAATGGAGAGATGGCAATCTCATCTCAAAATCTCTATCCTCACCAACCGGAGAATATTCTTTAAAAATTTACTTAATAATCACACTATAAGACTCTTAAAATATAAAATGATAGCTATTAACTATATTACCAATAACATTTTCCATTAAATAAATTAACAAGCCGTATATATTTTGATAACTTTATATTAGATAACGATTATATTCTTTTTTTATTCAATTCGATTTAAAATTTTCCCAACTTTATAGAAACCGGAAATGAAAGTAGTAGGATTCGTTGCAATCTTCTCAGAGAAACCACCCCCACATTTCTCGTTAAATATCTCGTATTTGTAGTCAAGCGAGCCACTCTGCCAATTTAGCCCGGGAGCCAAACGAATTGCACATTTGAAAATATGTTCGCTTCGCTGCGCTAATCAGAGTAAATGACCCTCAATTTCATTTGGGGATTCTATTCTGAGCGGAGTGGAGTTGTTCCTCCCTCGAGTCCCCTAACTGTTGATTGTGTGGCACTTATTTCCACCCGGCAAATCGTATCCAAAGAAATTAGTCGCGCGAGAGATTTTTGCGTCACGTCGCCGATTCGACTGACCCCTGATTGTTTGCTTAGAAATTCTCGCGATGTCTCAATTAGTTTGAGGAAAAATGGGATGGTGACTGAATTCGTATAGTAATTGCTGGATTTCTAGTGCAGAAAAAAAAGAAAAAGAAAGTTGAACAACACGAAGACAAACTTGAGAGATGAATGAGACCCATTTATCATCCGCAATAATTTTGAAATCCTTCAAGATTTAGAAATAAATTAGCTGTCTATGGTGACCAGCTTGTTCGCCAAGATTGTTGATTTTTTAAGTTATTAAATGATTGATATTTAATGCATTTTTTAAAAATTTCAGTTTATTTGATGTGACTTAAAAATAGGACTTGAACTGAATCATTCTGCAAATAAATTATTGCACGAGTTCGCAAATTGTACAGACTAAGTCTATGACAAAGTATACCGACGTGCTCTGATTGGTTTAAGCCTTGGCATCTTTTTGGCAATGTTTTGCCAAAAAGATGCCATACCGAAGTGTATTTTTATAAAAATAAATAAAATTTGTGAATTTATCCCCCCCCCTATTTTTTTACGGTTTACATGTAATATTAATCTGGAACACATATACAGCAGAAAAGACCAAATCCTGAAACCTAAATTCAGGAAATATGAAAATTACAATTTATTAAAAATATTTTTTGTGTGTGTTTCTCCTTAATATTATTTTGATATTACTAAAAAAAATTAGCTATGAAATCACATATTCCATTAAAGCTTACATATTTATACGTTTTGGGCATTCAGTAATCATCTTCCCATATGTAGTTGATGAGAAAGTAACATACGTAAAGCAATAAGTTTCAATGACTGCATAAATTATCTAATAAAGGCACGAAAATCATAGAAAAATAAGAATTATTTAATTGCTGCATCATATGTTGAGTAATTACTTTCATTCAGTTTTTATACTTCTGTGCATAAACAACATTAGTTACTTGTATTACTAGTATTATTAGTAATATTTATTATTATTAATTAGTATTAGTAGTATTACTAGTAATATTTAGAGAAAACAATTATATTAATAAAAATTAGATCTTGTTGATATTCACTCGTATCTTCCATAAAACTAATGAAAGGAACAAGATTTGAGCCAAATAAGCGAAAACTACTCTATTATGAGTCCAAAACATTGCCAAAAAGATGCCAAGGCTTAAACCAATCAGAGCACGTCGGTATCCTTTGTCATAAACTTAGTCTGTACAATTTGCGAACTCGCAATTATTGCGAGCACAATTTAAAACCGTATATATTAGGAAATACAAGCGGAAGTGAAAATCCTATTTCGAAATGAATGATAAAAACGTGATTTTGCACTTTACATTCAGCAAAGTCACGCGACTGAATATTTTGATGGAGGAGTTTGAATTTCATAACATTCAAAAAGCAGCTAAAGTGAGCATTACTCTGAAAATGATCTTTTCAAACCAAACTAAACCAAACCGAACCGAACATTAAAAGCATCGTAATACAATTAATTAAATTTGAAGAATTAATTAAAATTTAAAAAAAATGAAATCAATATCATTAAAGAGATAATTTTTTGAGTTTTAAGATAATGCGAAATCCTTTTTGGAAAATCAATCATTCTGGAAGTCATCTCATTCCAGTAGGTAATTCATAAGGAATATCCATAGCGATGGTTAAGCCAATTTCACTTTCGATTATTAAACTTGCTGTTTAAAGATTTTTTTCTTAATTCCTTTTACATTTTCTGACTGAATGAAGTGTTTGATACGGAAAACAACATTTATAGTATAATAATTTTATTTTATTAGTGAAGTGTTGAATGAAGCGCAGCTGTAAAAACGATGAATTAATCTGACTGCTGAAACTTACGTGCATCGATATGTTTACATTCGTTGCTGCCATTCCGTGATAAGTAATAAAAGAGATTTCTGTGCCAGGTACGATAGCGTTTTATGTACAAAGATATTTATTTAAAGTACTTTACGTAAAGCAAACAATGACATCAGAATTTTGATCTTTATTTTACTCTAAAAAGTCACCGAAAATGGCTGTCATTCGTTCATTTCGGGATACGAGACTATTTTTTTAGGGGGGATGATTTTTGGACATTAGGATTTAATTAATTATTTTCAGTTTTAGATAGATTTTGAAGCTGATGTTAATAGTTTGCCTTCTGAATTTAGGTTAATTAAATGCAGGTCTGTAATATATGGATGAAAATATATCTCTAAACCTAATGTAAATCTTAATTCATTTCCAAATTTTTATCTTAATTTAACTTATATTAACTTCATTTTAAACTGTTCTCTTATTTTCTAATCCGATTCCACTTTTTATTTAATTACTTTTAACACGCCCTCTGGAAAACTGATGAATTCAGCAGGTTCTCACGCTCTGAGTCAAGGGATAAAAATTCCTTAATAATTCCCTTGCAAAATTCTTTTAAAGATACCTAAAATTCCCTTTCATAAATCGACATGTGTCAAAGAAATTACTATCAAAATCTCATTGTAAAATCCCCGAGGAGAAATATTTTGGTATTTTTTGCACTTGTATCGCGATGTAAACGGACGTCGGTTTTATCATATCTTTTTGTACATAATATGTCACTCGTGATGAAATAAATCGAAATTTTTAAATTTTCAAAAATTTCATCTGTTTGGCCACGCAGCTGTGTAAAATATGTTTACACGGATGAATAGCTCAAAACAAAACATAAATTGAATATGTATATTTTAATCTGAGAGATTAGTCTCTGCGATTATTTTAAAACGGGCTCTTAACCTGTGAAATATAGAAATTCTACTCATGACGTTTTTTAGAAGAAGGTTTTGTGGAGTTTAAAACCAGTGATATTTCTATTATGTAGTAACTATACATGGAAAATTTATACATGGAACTTGTTTATTTTGTTTTAATTTGATATATCAGATGTTTGATTTGCTCCCCTTAGAGTCACATGGGATTCAATAGCATAACAATTTGCCAATTCCTATTCTGACTCATTATATGATGAATGAGAGTTTTCTTTTGCATCTAAGAAAATGACCCGTTCCGACAGAAGATTCTCAAAATATTTTACTTAAATTGGATTCTGAAAGGTTTGTCATAATTCAATTGATTCATTTGTTTGCAGGATTGATTAACCTTTAACTGGGGACGTGTGGTCTGTGAGACCGCTAGCGAAGGATTTTCTGTCACCCCTTTTCTATTTTTAGCTCAATTGAATGGATTGACCCTGTAGCTTCCTGTTTTGTGACCTTCAATACTCATGCATTTTTTCAACCGATTTCAGCAGATGCTTTTTAAAATAATTCAGTTATCTTTTCGATCGCAGTCTCTAAGACCGCATCTCCCTGTTAGTGTCCCAGTGATAAACAAGGCTTAGCAGAGGGCGCTAAAACTTCGGCCCCGAAATATCATCCAGTTTACTGATCCTATTATGAAGCAGTACTCAAGACACTTTTAAATGAAGCTTAAAATGATCCTAGTGATAAATATAATTTTACAGAAGAGTTTTTCGATGAAAGTTCGCATTCAATTGATTTTGATATCTATGTTTAAACATAATTAATTTTACTAGTGATAATGTATTTTGAAAAATTTATAAAATATATTAATATACCAAGAGATATATATACAGAATTTATAGGTTGATTTTTATACTAGTTCTTAACCTGTATGTTTAAAATGCCCTAGAAAACCGTGCTATGAAAGTCACACCAAGCCGATACAAAAAGGGCCAATTTTACCCATTGTCATTTTTTTTTATATCAATGTTGAATTTTACATTATATTGTCTTCTATATAATTTCATATACTGTAAAAATAAATATGATATAAAAAGTAAAAAGTAATATGCTTTTTCAAGAATATTATTTATTGTAACATGTAATTTGAGAAGAAAATATATGTTCCAACGCATTTACTTTTTTCAATGATAATATGTTTAGAAAAATTTCTAAAACATATCTATATATCAAGAAAAATATCTGCAAAATATATTGGCAGTTTTTCATACTAATACATTTATTAGAAAATTTATTTTGACTGTAAATGAAATGCGGTCTTGTAGACCGCACCTCCCCAGTTAAGTCCTAAAATTTCACTTCCCCAGTTAAGGGTTAATTTGTTTTTAGACGTCTGTTGCTAACCAAGCGGCAGTGGTTTCCCTAAAACTTTCTAGCATACTTTCTAATAAAAGTTAATTTGTGTTTTAGAGGCTTTTTTTCCAACGGATTGAAACTAAAATTTGATACAGCAATACAAGTACAATCACAAAATCGCATCGTCAGATTTGATATATTTAAGTCAATGAATTTTTAATGTTTAGATGCTGCCAAATGCGCAGACTGATAGACTTTCAACCCTTTGTTGAATTTCGTTCAAAATTTCATAGGTATCTACAATATAGCTGTTAAATTGAACGCTGTACCTAATTTTATCCATCTAGTTCTCTTTGTTTTGTTTATGGAATTATTTACATTCGAACACCCAGACAAATGGACTGTCCCTGAATAGATTTTACACTAAATTTGACAAAAATCTATAAATTTGTTGTAAAGACCATATACCAAATTTCACCCGTCAAGTTCAAAGCGATTTTGAGTTATCATTAACACAACATTGATTGACAGACATTTTCCAAAAATGCGTTTTTCGAACTTAAGAACGTCTACAGCAAGGAGATTCGTCAAAATCTGGCGTTCCAATTTTTTGACCATTATAATACCTTATCTATGAAACCTATATACCTTCATCATTACATACTTCATTTATGAGAAAGCAAAAATGATATTCTTTTTTTTTTTTGCGGAGAATTTAGAAGATAACATATAACTTGGTATAAATGAAAACTGAATGCATCACATAGTGATAATTTATTTGGCTTTATATTCATAACTCCGCAAATCATGCAGTATTTTACGCATGACATTTTATATTTCCCTCCATTCTACATATATATTTATGAAAAATGACATATCGAAGCCTAAGTTCAAACACGGTATTTCGAGTTCATTATATGTTGTAGTATTACGCGAAATGGGACAAATTCGAAAAGCATCAAAAAATGATTTTCCTGCTATTTGGAATTAGATACTTTATTCTTTTAAAGAATGTTGTGTTATAAAAACTGAAACAAATAAATCCTCAATGTTATGGACATGCTCTGTGCTACAACTTTTCCTGTTCCGGCGTTGAGAGAATTCTAGAGGGAATTGGGGAATTGGTGACGGAGCGGAGTTGAGCAGTCACGTAGCTGCTGATTTCCGTCGAGAGATTGCCTTTCGGCCGCAGACTAATTACCGCGTGGGGCGATGGTAAATATAATTTGGTCGGTTGGTTGAAATGCAGTTGGTCGACCCCGTAATAAGCACGTCTGTTCTCTTTTTGCTCGCAGAGCAGGAACGCTGGTTTATCTAGAAGCGCTTAGCGGGAGAAATCTGAATTCTCCAGTTATAAGTTTATCTCTGAAATTCCCATTTCGCGAGTTAACATGGACTGGGCCATAACAATTTTTGCAGATAAATCTGCTTTTGTTTAAAGCAGACATCACAAATTCTGAAACCTGTAAGTTCAGTATATTCCAAAAATGTTCCATAAAAATTTTCGTAATATTTTTAAAATTTCTACAAATGCATAACTATCAAGAACTGAACTTGGAATAAAAATGATAGCTTTAGCAGCCATCATCGTTAATGTTTGATTATGATTTGCTCATATTTAAATACCTGACGAAAAATGTACAGTATTTCTTTGAAATAATGAAGGAAGAGAATATATAACAAACGAACACACTTTTAATTCGATTAGTATGGAATTTTCAAGGATAACACATTTTGAAATTAGATTTATTAAATTGAATTAATAAAAGTGCTGAGCGAATGTATTTAATGGAGTCTAATGAGTATTTTAACACCAATTGACTTCAGAAGCTCCAATTATCTTGTATTTCCTGCATCACAATGAAAGCAGAATTTTCCAAATGAAGTAATAATTTATCCTCGTTTGTCTCCTATCTGGACTAAACTTTCTTATTTTGGACTCTGCCCTGGGCGGAGCCATATGTTATTTTACTACAAAGAAAAAATGAATTTTCATGGGTTATAGTATAACCAGATTGTACTGCTGTATAATATATAGATTTTCAGATTCAACCAAAATTGCGTATACATTCCAGCCTTTTCCTCAATCAATGCTAGCAGACATTTGAATAGCATCAGTAAGCCTTTAAGCCATTTAAGCTTTTATTTACTGAATTATATTACCATCAATTTTTCAACTTCATTTTTGCACTAGTAGTTAAGTTTTCTTGCAGAATAATCCCAGGGAACACAAGAAAAATATTTTAATCAATAGAAATTTCCTAATTAATTTAATTATTAATAAAATATTTTTAATTCCTACTTTTAGCTTATATTAACTTCTTGCTATTTGGTATACATTCTCCGTGTTCTTTAGAATACCATCAGCAAAAATTGTCATATTACGAAGATATAAGCCAGATTTAAATGGTACTTTTAAGTACCATCAGTAAATAAAGGGTTAAATACGTGAACGTTGAAAATCTCTAAAGTTTGCAAGCTATTTTCTAAGGTACAATGTAATCTATACAAAAAATTTTGAACAACAATTTTATTTATAGAAATAAAATGTACACCGTGGATTGAATTTTACGTAAACTATACAATCCCATGCCAACTAACTGATTTTCTATTTAATTTAAAAACGTACCAACATTTTTGATACAACATGAATAAAAAAATAAAATTTTTGTATATATAAATTATAAAGTACAAACATTATACAAAGAGATTTTCGACATAAATTTCTTTTAAATTATTTTTTTACTTCCATTTTAATTTAAGTTATTTTTCACATTTATTATTTGTTTTGCACAATATATTTTCAAGAAGACACAGACTCAATAAACAAAAATGAAATCAATCAGACAAAGCATAGATTCTAATACATCTGTATTAATTTTAAACTAAAGAAATCACTAAAATTAATGCGTTTGACTCGTTTCAAAGTAGATTGTACAGCAATTTCCAGATTTAGAGAATTTGATTGTAAATGTAAACTCAATTTACTGTCACCGAAGCCATTATTCCTGCATAGAATTTGAAAAAAAAATATTTTTGTGTTTCTTCAAGACATTTTAATCTTTTTAATCCAAAAATTGTTTAACTTTGAACTGTGATATCTTTGAAGTCGAACATAATCTAACCAAATTACATTGCAGTAATTTTAAAACTTCAAAAACTCTACAGGAGACGAGATTTGTCTAGATAAAAAGATAGCAGTTTTAAGAATATCTATAATATCAATTCTCGATGTATGGCACATTATATGTGATTAGTGAAACATTAGATAGCTTCTCGGGTAATTGATTTTCCCATTTTCGGTCCTAAATGCAGACTCCGGATATGAAATACCTAGTCGTGATATAATGCATTCCAAATCCCTTTACAGATATCATGCTTAGATTATCATCGATTTGCACCATGGCATTCAGTCACAGGAAATTACAAACATTCTACACAGCATTCTCTAGAGACCAAGGTGACATGATCGGCAGTGTCGATTATGTTGCGTCGCAGTAGTTGAAAGTAATAAATAAGTGGTTTCACAATTCGCTATTATTGGAATATTCTGGAAGATATATAAATCCCAATATATTGGGATATATAATTCCAGTAAATATAAAATAGTTGGATTTAAAATTATATTCGAATATTTACAGATTCCTTGGAAAACAGTCACAATTCGTAGGAGAGCGGTTAGATACACAAACAAATAATTAGAGAATAAACATAAATAGCGTATAATACAAGAGTACGATAATTACACATAGATAAAATCAAAAACACCAAACGATATCCTCGCAATTCTTTTTTTGGCACGAGATTATTTAATTAAATGTAAGAAACCAAACCATTCATTTATCTTTGATTAAGAATTGAAACCTTAAGAAACTTAATTGATTGATTAAGAAAAGTAATTAACCAAACGATGAGTTTATGACTGATTAATTAGCGAATAATATATTTTTATTGAGAATTGAAACTGTAAGAAACTTGATTGATTAAAAAAGTAAAAAAAACCAAACGATTCATTTATGACTGATTAATTAATGAATTTATCGTTAATCGCAATATCTGAAGGTGACGCTACATCATGGAATCGCCGAAAAAGTAGACTCATAATATGTCTTGTACGCCATTTGATTTAAAAAACTCAATTCAACAATTTCGGGAAGCAACGCGAGGTATAATTTAAGGAAATGGATTCGAATCCTTTTTAGTTTCATTAAAATTCATTATTTAAAAACTGTGTTCGTTATTTTGTCTTACAAGTAAATTTGCTTAGCTCCATATCGATTTTACGGTTTAAAAGAATCTGATATTAAGTATTTTAATAACTGGAGCAGTTTTATTTATAGTATTTTGTCGATACTGTTTGAGAATTGGGGAATTCAAGTGCAAAAAATCCCTTCTGAAGGTAGTGAAACATTCTTTTGCTCAGTCTGAATAGAATATAAAATATAAAAACAAGAGGTACAAACTGAGTCTTATATCATGAATTATAAGAAAGAGAAAGGAAACATTCATCGATTCATATTTAAAATAAAGTTTGTTTAACAGATAAGATTGATAAATTTCGTTAAATAGTGTTTGAAATTAGGATTTCTGCAACCTGTAATTTCTGGAGATTTCTCCCACAATGATAACACTGCACAAAAAAACATACTCTTTTAATTGCAACCTCTTAAACAATGTTTAATTGACTAAAACCATTAAATTGTATCCAATTAACCCTTTAAAGGGCCATTTTTTTCTAGTCATATTATATTAAAATATTTTTAGGCTTGAAATTAGAATAAGAAAAAAGGGTTCATTTAGCTTATTAGATAAATTTAATTTGATTCATTAATTAATTTGGTTAATTAATAATTAAGTAACAAATCAAGACACGTCATTTTGTGTGAGATAAAGAACTGAAGCATCTAAGTTTCTCTTTCTAAAAAAATTTGTCAGAACTTAAGCCAACCTACAAAATTTCATACAAAGATTGATAAATTTGGTGGGAAGCATACTTCCCACGGCTCTAGAAAGGATTAAAATATACTTGTTACATACTTCCACGAAAGATTTTATAGCTGAACCGTTTTAAATGACCCAATGCAATAAAATAAAACAAATGCAAGTGCGTCGCTTTCATGCATTTTCTTTACTTCCTCCCAAAATTTGAGACGTTAGAGTTGATAAGTTTATATTCTACACTCAATAAAACTCTTTTCTTCGCTTTTCTGAACTGTTTTTATAATCGCATGATATTTTCGAGCTGCATCTTATCTCAAAAATGAATCACAAATCTATTTGGAAAAATAAAAAGACATAAATGTGTCATTGGAATTTTTGATGTCAGGTTTAATACCTATAACGTTTAATTGAAGTTGATAAGTTATTAAAGTTCATTTCAAAAATTTAAATTTAACAATATAGAACCTATTTTCTAAGAGTCATTAAGTTTCAACCTTCTTTTGAATTAATATTTGTTCCTTTAAATATACGTATAAATTCATTTAAATATATGTATGAAAATCACAAAAACAATTTTTGATGAAATAGTGAAAACGATTTTAATTGTAGAAAAACAATTTAATCTATTACTCAAATTTAGGTAAAAACAGTTTTTAAAAGTTGCTAAAATTCAGGAAATATGAACTATTATTAAATAAATATCATAACAAAAATAACTATTTGAATTTTTAGATGGTATAAAAACCATTTTTATGCTGTAATAATTTTGAGAATTATTACAAAAAAATCATCAAAATTTCGCTGAATTTTTAATTAATTAAAATTCTAAATAAATTTCGAAAAAAATCGTGCAGTGCATATTTAAGTGTGTATTTCCAACAACCAAATTCGGTAGATTTAGGTCTAACGATTTGTCCTGTACAGCACCAACACACAGACACATATTATTAGTACAGATAATATATATGCAACTGCAAATAAAAATTTCCCAGTATACAAAATTTATTGGTAGTAGAGAGATAATCATATACAGTACCGAAAATAAAAATTGTTCAAACAAACACACTTTATTATTAGTAGAGAAAATCATATACGTTACTTCAAATAAAAATTGTTCAAAAGCATGTTCGTATTGATTTGAACTTTTTTTTTCGGTTATTTTGTGTATTACCTACAGCTGCCGCTGCACCTATCCCTTGAATAATCAAGTATTCGCTGCATATTAAAGATTTTAAGTTTTTTATTTTATTGTTCTAAATTTATTCTTTTTCTAAATATGTATAATAAAAGAAATGAGAAGAAAGAAATTATTATTAAAGAAAAAAAGAAACTACATGCATTAAAATTTCACATGTGAATAAAATATTCAACATCATGTCAAATTAAATCATAAATATCTACTTGATTTTTCTATAAAAAAAGGAGCTGAAAAAATGCTTTATCAAAGCTCTGAGCGCTTCAGCAATCCGGTCACGTTTGGAATGGTTATATTTCGAAGACTTTATATTGTTAGATATGAAGAGAGTGCCGATTTATGAGGAGAGTGAAATCCCGCGTCCTGAGAGGTGCCCCTAAAAATACGTGATGTTCATTTCAAAGAACTTAATAACGCATCATCCACTATTTTATCGGGTATGATGAAGGTTCACAGAATATGTGAAGCAGGTCTTACAGCAACTTTTGGCGCGAATTAGTTAACTCCTGAATTCAGATTAGGGAACGCCAAATTGGCATTTTTAAGCCTAGATTTGAAAAAGTTGGTGATTTTCTTAAAGGCGTATTGTTTTTTGTTGGATTTGAAATTAGTTTCAGAATTTTCATAATATTGAAATAAATAGTTTAGTTTAGTTATATTAACATCTCGCTTTAAAGCAACCCTAGGGTTATTTTGGAACGGACCTCATGTTTTTGAACCGTGGTCAGATGACGAGGACGGTCCCTGAGCTAACGTCCCCTCTCCAAACTTCCACGCCACACCAGCAAGTGGACGTTCGACTCCGGCGGGTTTAACATGCACCAAAACCGCTTACAAGGCGGGGAATAGTGTCTCGAACCTGAAGCCCTCCGGTTCCAAAATCGAGACCTTACCATCAGGGCACCGCGGCCCATAATATTGAAATAAATGAAATGTATAGAAAAGGTATTAATTATTTTTTATCTTATTGTAATGGAAATAACTGATAAAAGAAAACAGAAGAAAGTTTGATTTCAAATATATTGTTTTATTCCCAAATATAAATTACTGAAATTCAGCCTTATTGAATTACTAGTCTATTTAAGCGGCCAGCTGGTTCACCAGAGTTATTGTATATATTTGATGTCAGATAAATCGTTTTTCATAGTTTCATGCGCTTGATTTCTCTAAATTGTCTGACAATAAATCCGTGTTCATTTAATTGCCTTAATTAAGTTCCGTTTCTTGTATGTATAAGCCTTTCCAATAGAGACAGTCTTATAGCGCCATAGCTCTTTTAAAAATCTAAATATCCAGTTCATCTCTCTTCTAAATTTCGCGATATTGTAGTTTCAGTTTTTATATGTCTCATAAACAGCACTGATATTATACAGAACCCTTGTTCTATAGCTTACAACACTGAAAAACGTCATGCAATCTCATAATTGATGAAACAATGAAAACAGTTTGAATTTCAGGGCATCAATGTAATCTATAGTTGGAATATCAGGTAAAACAATTTTTGTAAAGATTTGTCGTGATTTAGCAAAAATTCGCGCTGCTATTAAATTGGTGTTATGAAAGATAAACATTTCAAATTTTTCAAAGGTGTAAAATTTACTTTTTTGTGATAATAACTTGGGAATTTATAGACGGAAAATTGCAAAATTCAGCTTCATTTTTAATTAATTGCAATTCTAATTAAAATTTTAAAAACATCTTCTAAGTGCACATTCTCGACCTCCAAGCTTCACATATGCCAAATCGGGTAGGTGTAAGTACAACGGTCTGGCCCGTTGAGCGCCAAGCATACACATGCATTCATTTTTATTATTAATATAGATAATAGGAAGCTTTTAAATGTATCAGCTATTAACCTTATACTATTAATGTTTCTGGAAAAGTGAGCTTCAATTATTAACGACGAATGTATCATTTATATTATGCAAAAAAGTGCTCTACAATTATTTTTCTGGTTACCTGTAAAAAAGTAAGAGCATCAATGATTGCACAATCAAGTAAAAATATCAACAAGTGAATCTATCTATGAGAGGCAACAGAAATTTTCGTTGAAATGACAATTAGAAATAAATAATATTAAATTAATTGGAAGAGACTGTTTGTTATTTTTAAACTGTCATAAATTCAAATAAATTCTGAATTATTTTCTTACTTCTTCTAAATTATAGGATTCATCTAAAACAATCAGCATAACTTGAAACAACTCATTATAAAGACTGATTAAAGAATTCTGAAAATGAAATAATTTAATCAAAATTAGTTTGGGGCAGCCATACCGACACTTATCCATAATGAAAATAGCACACTCCATCCCTTTCTAGTGGCGTAAGGACCGGGGGGATAATAGGGGTAGTGATGCTCGGCCGCTATCGAGACAAAACATAAGTGCGTTTATATCATTTTTTAAATGATATATCATGAAGAGAAGGGGAAAAATAATGCAATGTCCCGATCGCCGTATATATTTAATAAATTGGTTGATGGTTACTAAGGTGAAAAAATATTTTCATGTTCCGTGCACATACTTTTTTGCTAAATGCCTTTCCCAAAAATGCCTTTTTCTTGCTGGACTACCTTTTTTATTTTCTGGTATACGAAGTATAGAGAAAGTATTGTAATCGTCAAAAAATTCGAACTCGAGATTTTATTGACTCTCCATTACAAAATTTTTCACCAAATTTTTATAGGTCTACCAAATTGGTAGATTTCTATCAAATTTTCAGCAAAATCGATTTAGAAATCTGTTTATAAGGCAAATATAAGTTAAAACTGTAATTATAAAACGAAGAGGTCTAGATGGGTTAAATGCGGTACACAGATTTAATATATTTATATTGCAGAGGACCTCTCAAATTATGAGTTAAATCTAACAAGGGGTCAGACGTCTGAACTTTCTTATTAGTCTGCACTTTCAGAAGCATGTAAATGCGATACATCAAACGCCATGAAATTTGGTATTTTGGGACTACAATTGTAATTTTGTGGCAAATATTGGTTTTAATCAGTTTTATAAACGCATCTAAAATTCTAATTCACTTTTATAAGAGATTATGCAAACAATTTTTCAAGACACAATTCCCCACTGGTCTGAGAGGCAATCGAACCGTTAGAAGCTAAGCGGGCTATAAATTCTTCATTGAAACACGTTTCATGCACCTAGATGTCAGATAGATGGCGCAATAATCAACTGTTTCTTCTATTCACCCTTAGAAACTGACTAATCGCATTAAATCATATGTGTAACATATTTAATTATACAACGATTTCGATATGAGTATCTAGTTTTAATTATTTGATTCTGTAACTGTGTCTTACATCAATTATAATGAGTCCCACCTATACTACTATTGACTTATGTCATTATCTCGGGCAATTTAATTTGAGATTCATTGTATCTGTTACAGAATCAAAATGAATATGTCGCCAAGGCTTAATGCAAGATAGTATACTACAGAATGGCAGATGATATATGCAATGAAATTTACTTCGTGATTTCAAAGATGCATGAAATGACTCTATTAAGCAGACGGAATTTGGCGTTAGTGATAAAGAAATTTGGCATCCTTTAACCATTTGAGTCTGGTAGCCCTGTGCCAGGTGCTTAGAAGAATGCTTTATCTAAATAATCTACCCTTCCTTAGGGAAAAATATACTCCTCTTATCCCCCACCCACTTTTGGGGGGTTTATTTTTTTCCCTTTGTTCTCGTATTGATTTGGGAGAGCAGTGGATCAGAATGAAGCAAAAAAACGGAGAAAGGGAGAGATTTATGGGTAAAGGATAAAGAAAAGCAGTTTTCCGATACCCAAGAGATAAAAAGAAATATAAATAAACATGAGAAATTTTCGTTGTTATACTAGAAAATGAGCCGATGCTCCAGGGGAAACTCAAAATTTTCACTCTTTTTGTTTTGTTTCTACTTCGCACGTTTTATGAGGAAGAACATCCATTTTATGAATCTAAAGAAGAAAGCATCCTCCGTGAATTGCTCTGAAGCGCTCCGAAGCGCTCCGAAGCTATTCATATCGGAGTATCGCACTTGGAACGCTCACAGAATCTGAATAGGGAGATAAATGGAATTGAAAATAAGGATAAGAAATGAATGGTAAAAGTTAAACCATTAATAGAAAATATCGCTATTGTAAAGTAGCGATGGGAAGAAAGAAGTGAAAGTATATGGATGGGGTATAGGGTACGCATAATTCATATGCTTGTTAACTACTGGTTAAAAATATTAAAGTAAAGCTATGGAAAATGTCAAAAGGATCGAATAGTTGCTCTTGATAGAAAGAATTGTTGTGTTCGAATGTCAACAAAAATGGAATACAGACAAACTTACTATTAAACGAAATCTTACTACGTTATAAATAGTATTACCAAATTAACATCAACTTATTTTTATTGAAGCTCCTGTATCTTTAGAAACAACAAACTCAAAAATTCAATCATCACTGTTGTCAATCTGAATTAAAAACGATTTACAAAATAATATTAATAATTATCAAACTACTCGTGAGTTACTTTTAAATGAAATATTTATAATTTATGTAGCAACAGAATAATCTTAAAATATTAACAAATTTGGTCTGCTTATTACCAAGTATATAAGGCAGATTATTTATCATATAAGTTAATCAGTACAAGTTTTCTTGGAATTTATCTGTGATTGTAAGATTTTAATTAGATGGCAATGACCAGTGGCTTATTAGCTCATTGACACTCGGTAGGTTTTGTCCCATGTAGCTTATCTTTACAGTTTGCTTTGTTCTTTGTGAACTCTGAATCAATAATCTGCAGGCTAATGGCCAGGATGGTTTATTGGTACAACCAAATCAGTACAGTTTTTTTTTATGATTTATCTGCAACTGTAGGATCTTAAGTAGATTTAAGTAATGACCGAGTGGCTTATTAGCTCAATTATAATTATTAGGTTTTGCCCCATGTAGCTTATCTGTACAGTTTACTTTATTCGTTATCAACTTTTAATCAGTAATCTGTATGCTAATAGCCATGATGGCTTATTGGTAGAACTAAAGCAACGAGATCTGACAACCACGAGGTCTAGACTTAGGTATTCAACAAAAGATCCATAGGTATTAAAAATAAGATTCATAAGTATTAAGAATATAATTCATAAGAATAAAATTCATAGGCATAAAGAATATCTTATATATTTACTTTAACTTTGAATATCAACAACAGTTAGTCTAATGGCCATAATGGTCTACTTGTACAGCCGTAGCAATGAGGTCTGATAACCACAGAATCGAAACTTGATTATTCGACAGAAGATTCAGAGGCATTAACAATTTAACTACCAATCACACAATTTCGTGTGATGCGAGTTCTTACTAAACGAAATTCCAGTTTTCAGTTCGGCAATGAACGTGTTAAGAATATAATTCATGGGGCCGGGATAGTCTGGTTGGTAGGGCGTTGGATTCGTAATCCTTTGTGAGTTCGAACTCTATCGGTCGAAGACTCTCCGTCTGTGTGGTGTCTGGCACACGTATAAATATGTTGTGATCACAAAGTCCTCCATATCGAGAATAATACCACTGGAGGTACTGGTTCAGAGGTGATCGTTCTCTGATTCAGGTCTAAATTACAATCTGTGGATGAGTAAATGAAATGCATAAATGAAGTCCACCACGTAAAAAGGGTTGTGACGCGTGAGTAGCTAAGACGGACTCTTGGCCCTAGATGGCGCTACTATAAGACAAGAGACGCTCTCTCGGCTTAAAATTGCTGACTTTGTCAGCGAGCTTATCTAAGATAAGTGCCATTAGAAACAACAACAACAGAATACAATTCATAGGATTACGATTATAGACATTAAGAATATGTTAATTCTTTTATTGACTTTATTCTTTGTAGACATTGAATTAATTACCCGTAGGCTAATGGTTAAGATAGACTACTTGCACAGCTATAATCATGAAGTAAACTGTAATTTTTAAACTGATGAATTAAACTGTAAGAAACAGGTTACCTAGAAACGGATATATAGGTTATTCGGGGATACCTAGATATCCATCCAAAATGAGAATTCTAGCTGAAAGGTAGATATAGTCTCGATTCTCCTCTCAAATCATTGAAAAATAAGATGTTACATTTTTTTCGATCTCCTCAAAGGTTATCAATTTTATGTTTTCCTTCACTAAGAACACATATTGACATCACACATGGAATCATACAACAGGATAGAATTAAACGATTTTCAAGTGATAAAAAGACAGACATATTAATTTTGCTGAAAGGTTAAATCTCAAATATCTTAACTTTATAAAATCTCAACAAGTCAATGTACAGCACTTACATCTCAGAAATACTCTTGGAAATTATGAAACTAAAATTAAATATATAGAAGAAAATATATTTCTAATTTAACCACATTCTCCTATTTGAATTTATTTCTTACAATTACAATTTACTATGTAATGTATAAGAGAATAAGGAAATAAAAAAATAATTTGTTACAAATTCTTACAAGAATTTTATAGTGATATTAAGTTTCTTGAGTTTTCCATGAATGGGTATTTGAGGCGTTTCAGTATTGACAAATTAAAGTCCTTTCCTTCTGATGACATGATATACAGTTCTCATCCAATCAACGGAACACACAGTACATTTGTTTTAGTTGATCATTCGTTCCCTAGAAACTTCAGGATGCTTCCAATTAGGAAAGGTATGTTAAATTATATAGCGTTACAATACAAAAATTACTTATATGACAAAAAATTATGGTTGACAATTATGGTTGTCGAGCATCCTTTAATATAAAAGATGTGTTGCTTCTTTTTTATTTGTGTAATTAATTCTTTATAAATAATTACGGCTATTTAAATACAAAAAAGCAACAAAAAAGAACAGAAAACGCCATCAAAATAATTTCATAGTTTCAAGTTGATTTTCGAACTCAAAGTTCAGTTTTATAAACATCTAAGAAACTTTGAAAGCTCAACCAGTAACCAATGAAATAAATGGAGCAGAAAATGTATGACACATGAAGCTATCATCATTATTCTTTTCTTGTCATTCTTGGACAGTTCATTTTTCTTCGTCATTCATTCGAGAGTAAGGAATGTTCATACATTTCACTGATATTTATTTTGAGGACCGTACACAAATTTCATTACATTTCTGAAACTCTTAGTAATGCCATCTAATTTGTTTCGTCTTCAGTGTTTTTTCTAGAGGTAATATAAATACTCCCATATTTTATTGGTTGAATTGGTTGGAATTGACTGCTTTTTTAATCAAGCTACACCATGCAGCTGTGGCTTAAATTTTGCAGTAGAATTTCTTATTTTAAACTATTGCTATCTAAATACATTTACCATTTAACTTTTGCATATATTAGTTGTCCTTACATAAAGCATAAAATAAAGTAATAAAATGTTCTAAAGAAGCATAAAATGTTCGCTAGTATCATTTAGGCTTCTTGTAGTTTGTTCGTTGGTAGCTATTAGAATCTTTTAATACTACAATAAAATTAAAATAAATTATAATGCATTGTGTTTCTTTAATCTAATCAACCAAAAACATTTTTTTAATTATAAAAATAAGAAATGAATGATTTCAAAAAATCAATCAAATCGCATGAAATGCTACACTAAGTTTATATCGATTGTTCTACATCGATTGCTCCTGCTACATAATAAATAAAACGCTTATTCACACAAAAAAAATTGAATTGAATGTTTAGTAAAAAATAAGCAACCGTTACATCTACGGGATATGAATCCCTCGGAGAGCGGGCACTTCGTAATTGAGGATGATAAGCTTCAGGCATGATGATTGGTTCTCGCCACCGCTGTTGGTATACGAAAAGGGGGCGGGGGGGTCCTCATATCAGTGACGGAACGTACTTCCTTAGGGAAGTGTTGTGCCGTGGCTGGTAATGGCATTTAGGACTCGACCACAGTTGCTGTCGCGGCGGTTCGGTTTCAAGTTTTTCCGTGTGCCTTCGGGCGGAATATTCCCCAAGCTGGTTACATGGAGATGAGAAGCTTTCGGAATATTAATTGATTATCGCTACCCTGGTGGTTACAGAAATGGTGCGTGATTAGCTACCTCCTACAAATGACTGGCCATGCCTCCTACAGGGGGCTTGTACCATGCCCGGTAATGGCATTTAGGTTTAAATCTTATTTTCCGCCATTGTGATGTCACTTATACTTTTCACGAGGCGGGTCGTGGTATTTGCTTATAGTCTTTGGAATAGATTTCAAATTTAGATTGCAATGAACATAAATTTTAGTTGATTGGTTGAATAACTGGACATCCTGTACTATAATAACTAATTTAATGTATATTAATGACATTTCTTCTAATTCCGTGAATTAAACCATGCTGCCGATCAAAATGGCGACCATCAGGGACTCGCACATCTTGACTTTATTTAGAAGTTCAGTCTTAAAAGAGGAAAGACCACGGCATTTGATGGCACCGCGGGTAATTATAAAATGATTCTGAAATACTTGTTCAGATAATGAACCGAGAATAGAGTTTAATAGCCTGATTAATCGTCTTTCTACTCTTTCGTAATGGGTCACAGTTTCGAATGAATGTTAGAAAAATGTTTAGGGTGGAGTTGCAATCGGAGTGAGTTTAGTTTAGTTATATTAACGTCCCGTTTTAAAACAATACTAGGGTTATTTTGGGACGGGTCTACGAGCGGTTAGATGACGAGGAAGGCACCTGAGCTGGCACCTCCGCTCCTGATCACACCACCAACGGATGGACTATTGGAGTTCCTTGTGGAAATTTTGTTCATTTAGCTTCTTTTTGGTTCAAGTTTTGTTAAACTTTTGATGAAGTTTAACCAATATTTTTCTTGAGGATTGAAAATTGAGATTTTAAGCATCTTAAATCATCATATTTCAGTTTTTCATCCCAATTTTAAGAGCAAACTTTGCTATATTTTTCTCCAGACTTGAAAATTAGAGCTTTTATGCATCTTAAATCAACATTATTTTTTCTTATCATACCGTATATCTCCATATTTCTTTACATGCATGTAGATCTTATTCATTTCATCATACGCGATTGTTCTTCGAGCGAAAATAATCGTCGTCAATGATTTCACATAAATCATTGCTAAAAACACACAATGTCAATGATTTCACATAAATCATTTGTAACTTTTAAACACACTGGAGTAATACAGTGGTCTTTAGTATCGTATCTCACAGTGTGTATTGAAAAGGGTATTCCGGACGAGTCTATATTCCATTCGTGATTCTAACATTTATTAAAATTAGCAGTTTTGAATTGAGATCATAACTCACCCTTTTAAATGGATTTGTGTTAGAGCAGTACACAAGAATTGGAATTCATTCCAAGTCTAGGAATAATCAACAGAATAGAGTTCTGTAATGTGAAGGCACTTCAAAATTTCTATTATTGTTTCTATCCATTGCTTAAATATACAGGAAAGTAAAAAACAATGCTGTAGTTAACATATCAAAAGAATTTGTTAAGGAAAAAATAGCACAGTTTGATAATAACCAATAAAATATTTTATGAACTATTTCAGCATTACCAAAGAATCTTGAAAACCGAAGTCTTCTGTAAATCTCAATATATTTGAACAAGATTTTGCCATCTGTGACGTTATAGCCATTTGTTAAAACAGAAATATATATTAATTGTTTATTAACTGCAAAGAATTCTTTTTTTCAATGAATAAATATAAATAAAAGAAAGGAAGCAGACGATAAATGACATGAAAAATAAAATAATCTTTTAATGGATTAGCATGGACGAGACACTAATTCATATAAGTATAAAGAGCTCATTAATGTTTGAAAAACAATGCAGTTAATTAAAAAAATAAAATAGCGAAATAAAACTGAATATTTGATTCATCTGGCTAATATACTACATATAAAAGATTTCAGGTTTTAATTTAAAAGTGTCAACGTATTTTTGAAAACCGCAATTCACTTAAAAAACTGAATTAACTGTGGACAATTTTTGGACTCAACGTGGAATCACAGTTATTTATAAAGTACATTAATCATTTGTTCAATATAAACCATTATTACACTGAAAGTATAAATAAAAATTATGAGTAAAAACAGTGATAGAAAATGGAATGAGAAACACAACAATCCTTTTAGCGGATAAACGTGTATGGGAAACAACATCGTATGTGCCGTAACGACTTAATCTATTTGTTAACAGTCTAACTCGTTTACCAAATCCTTTTAAAAGCAACACACAGTGAAAACACGTCCCATCTAATCAAATGGTATGGAACAGAAACCCCTATTCTAGTTTTAATGAAAAGAAAAAGAACATTGCAGAGTTCGTTAAAAACCGTCCAAGGTTTCGAAGATTCTGTTGCGAACAACATCGATGTTTTTCTCTCGCTCAATCTATTTTCGAAATTTTGAAAACATTTTGTTCTGAGCTTTTAATATTTCGCGATCGAACGGAATTAAAAATAAACAAGAAAAGATTATAATTCGCAGGAAAAAGGGATTACGATGTTTTCTCCGAAACTGTTTACGGATTAAAATGTACTGCAGTGTTTGTTGCTTTGAAATCATATTTTCGGCAGGAATACTTTCCTCGTAGAGAACTTTGATGGCGAAAATCCATTTCAGAAAGAAGGAAAATTAGAAAGAAAAACAATAAAAAAATAAATAACACAGAGTAAATGCAATTTTCAGAACTCTTACTTCAAAAAGTGTTATGGAATATAGCCAACCTATTACTGTACGAGGAAGAATTTTGAATCCATTCCAGAACTGAAAAGTGATTTGGTTAGAATAGTTTTAGTAATGGTCTAGGTATAGTAATCTCTCTGGATGGGCATATATTGCATAAAAGAATATACATGCGTGCTATTTTAAAAGAAATAAAACCCAAACTTAATATTAACTACAGGAAAAATAGCAAATAATAAATTAAATAGGGAAAAATAAACCTATTTGAAAAATAATAGACATCGACTCAATGAAATAAAGCTCAATGATGCAGATTTATACAGCATAAGGACTAGAATTAAAGCATACTTGTTAATTGGAATTTATAAGAAATTACAAAAGTTAATATAAATTGAACTTGCATTAAAGTATATAATAAACTTTTCTTTATAATGTTAAAAGGTATTTTTTCATTTCAATATATAATTATAATATAATTTATAATTTTTTTACTGAAATTCACTGCCAGATGGCACTACTCCTATGAAATCAAAATTTAACTAAATAAATCAATTAACTGATAATTAAGTCTTGTAAATTTTCAGACAGTTTATTGGTAACGAGAAATGCATAACATTTCTAAAATCTAGTACATCAGGGGACTGAAGAAGTGATTTAAAATTCCCATTCATTTGTTTTCCATAAATTAATGAGATTTTATATTCCATTATTCAATGGGATTTCATATCCCATTATTTGTGAGAAAAAAAATTTCTTTGTATAACTATATTTTATGCCTGAAAATTGAAAATATGTTTCATTTATTCCAGCACTTTGAAATACATTTAATTAGAAGTTCGCATCTTGTAACTTCAGATGGTTTTGTTTACCAACTTTGAATTAGCATTCTTTAAATATATTCACCCTACAAATGCCTACTCCTAGTAGGGCGTATATATAGAACAATAGTATGTAATATTAAACAATATTCAGAATATTGTATAATAGCGTTGACTAAAGAATAATATAATACAGCACAATGTTGTGCTACTTGGGACATAATACGCTAAATTAAGTACTTTATTTTTCTCCATGATATTTGATACATTTTTCATAATTTCATAGAAAAAAATTTTTGCTTGTAATTTTCTCTTTACTTTTTTAATCTACAATAAACTAAATAGCAATGACGTGGTAAAATAATACTAGCGATATTTCAATACATTCAAGTTATTACATAATTTAACAAAAAAAAAGCATTTTTTAAAAAGAAAGAATCGTATATAACATTTTAACAATTAAACCCATCCAAAATGGTTCAATTTACGGTTTGCATTGCAGTTCTTTTCAAAAACGCTTGACATCTCTTCGTGATCTTCGTAGCATCTTCTCAGTAAAACGCGAGAATCAGTAACCATCCCCTCGAAAGGACGTTAAATTGAAATTCTCTTTTTCATTTGTCATTAGTTCATTCTTTTGTTCTAAATGAGTTGCTTTAGACATTGGTGGTTTAAGCATTGGTTGCTTTGATATGTGAAATGGCATTACGATTTCCCCACAGGCGAATAATGATTGATGTCTAGAAGAAGGAAACAAATAATTGGGTCCCTCACTGCTGGAACGGGAAGAGTGAAAAAAGCTCGAAGAAGTTTTCAAATATCTGAAACAAATTACAGTGTTATTTCCAAAAACGCCAGTTATTAATCTGGTGCCATTACACGTGGTGGTACATTAGTGGTACACATCCCATTATGAAACATTCTTCAGTTCTGAGACGACAAATATGTATGCACAGAATACGGTAAGCGTAACCACTGGCGACCACATGCAATTATTGTTCGGATTAAGATTTGGAGATGATTATTCCCCAAAGGAGTGATACTCTGTAAGTTAGGCGCATTTTCAGAGTTCTTTCTTAAGTCTTGGCCTTCGTCCCGTTGGATGCATTTTCTTTTATTTCACCCCTATTTTGGCGAAAAATGATTCTTGGCACATACGCAGAATCATGGAGGGTTTCCATATCTGAGAATTGGCAGTATCTTGATATCATATTAATAAACGTTAATTAAAGCGATCGGAACGGCAACTGAACTGTATCAAATCCGCGCTCAAGTTTTTATTTTTTTATACAGTGGTTCTCACATCCAATCGTTTTCAAAATACCAGATTTCTTCATCCAGTCTCTTTCATTACTGATCCAGCCTAACCAGCCATTATCTTAGCTGGCGAGTTTCTATCTCAAAAGAAGGATAGACGTTGTAAAATGAGTCATCATCAAAAATGTCCTCGCTTTACATCTTGCAACCATCGTTTGAGATTTAAATTTGTCTGAGAATGATTTGAAATTCGTTCTGAACACTAAACTTTCTACTTCAACTTTATAGATTATGATCAGTGGGTAGCAAAAGACTAGAACACTTTTATAACTTATCTATTTATAATTGCATGTTTACAAAACGAGTATCATTGGAAATGAACCTAGTCAACGGGTTTATTCAGATTGCGACACTGATTAATCAAATTAATTAGCTACTCTCAAAAACTTATCAAATCTTATCAACCAACTAATTTCAATGAATAGATTCTATTTCACACTATTTTTTTTATAAATTATTAATAAAAATTTCAAGAAATATGCTTTGAAAAATGGCGCTTTTCATGCTTTCCATTTAAATGCGTCATAGAAACTTTTGACAACTCAGAAATTATTATAAAATTTAACAATTCAATCATTACATATTTTGCTCACTAAATGAAAATAATCTTTCTACATGAAATAAGTGAATATATTCATTAAAAAGTAATAATTGTTTACAAAATTTTGAATTTGACTAAGAAAAAAAAATGTGAATTATTTAAAATAATAAATCTGAGATAGTAAAACGTTAAAATCGAAAAAAGAAAAAAAAATGTGGGCATTTGAATCAACTTGTCTTCCCAATATTTTGCTATTAATATCCTTTTTGAGGTTCGATACTTGAGTTATAGGCGTGTCCCTATTTTGTGGAAGACAGTATCTACAATTATTTTGTTACTTCTACGCACAGGTTAAAATAAATCTTACGCTATAAAACAGTAAAACTTCCCTTCATCACGACGCTAATGTATCTTAAATGACTTTACAAATAAAATAACTGCATTGTTAGAATATACTATAAAAAATAATATATTAAAATTAATGCATAAATCATGGGAAATAAGAATAAGTAGCCATAATAGTTCCTCTTAGGAGAGAACAGATCTACGTGGAAAAGTAAACACATTTTCCTGTTTCTCCTCTTAAATCTTTTATTTTAACCTTTTGCACTCGGATGGACCATTAAGACGGTGCATCACTTTGGTGCTTTATTTATTTATTTTTTTTAATTTTGATTGTTAAAAATATCTACAGAGTGGTAAGAAGATAGATATTAAATTTTCTAGGAAATTCAACTTAAAATAATGATATATATTTATGTTTTGGAATAATAAACAGGTTCTTGTATTAAGGGATTAATTATACATCAAATTATTTCTCCGAGTGCAAAAGTTTAACAAGGTATCTGAGAAATTAATCATCATCTAACAATAAAAAAAAAATTATACCACATTCTAAACGTACGTTAATTTTTAAACGATGTTTGTTATTTAAAAAATAATTCATAAACAACAATGTACATATTTCCAACTAGGAGGACGCCTATAAGAGGCTGAGAGGAGATCGTTATTTTATCGATTTAAAATTTTTATTTTCCTAACTGTAAAATAAATAAGCTTACAAAAATACAAATTATATGAATGATAAAATTTGAGAGTATTATTAATATTTAATCAAGTATAGTTAACCAGGGTTCCCATATGCTTCAGCATGTTCATATGTTTATTAGAAAATTTATAAAACTGAACATCTGTGTACAGTGTGTAAAATGTGTACACAATATTAGAATAATATTGTGTACACATTAGATGCCAGACAGTCTTGAATCGTAAAAGGTAAATAAAAATAAATACATATTCACAAATTATATTAAGTCTGTAACCAGTGGTGTATTATATATATATATATATATGTGTGTGTGTGTGTGTGTGTGTGTGTGTGTGTGTGTGTGTGTGTGTGTGTGTGTGTGTGTGTGTGTGTACGTGTATATACGTGTGCGTGTACGTCCATTCTTTACACCTGCTCCTAGATGGCACTTTCAGACGGAGTATTTGTACAGTTCCCATGATGCCTTTCAGTTAGAAAATAAGACATCACTACTCTGTGATAGTTCGCAAGCCAATTTGAAACTATTTGATATTTTATTCTTCCATGTTAAGTATGTGAGCGTCATTTGATGTTTTTTGTGTCTTGAGATGTGGAATTTAGAAGAAATCTAAATAAAATATAATTCCTAAAAGCTAATGATTTCATCTGCACTACATCAAGAGTCTCTCGTCATTGCAAGTTAAATATTATTTTAAGATAAATCACTAACATGTTAAAACGTACTGAACTGTATTAAAGGACATAAACTGAAAAGCTTATTAACGCTTTAAACTGAAAAGCTTATTAAAGGACATATACTATAAGACACTGTCTAAAGTAGCAGAAAACCTAAACAAGCTACAATTCACAAGTGTTATAATAAACGAATACTTGATTGAAACAAAACAAATAAAAATCACATATTTTTATAAAGTCAGTATATCAGTTATAAAAGGAAGTTAAAATATTTCCCAAGGTAATTACTAAATATTTTTTCTGGATTTATTTTACCTTCTCACCCCCGCGAAAATAATAGCTTTTGCAATAAGTAAAACCAACGGGAGTGGTCACGCCAAAACTTCCTCGCATACTCTTTAATAAAGGTCTTGTGCCCCAAGTACACTCTTCAAAAAATTGTAGACCAATACCATGTAAGCCAGAGAATGCCTTACATGGTATTGGCGTACATGGAGTTATGGAATATTAATCATTGGCTAGAATTTAGCATTTTTATTCAATCTATCTTCTGATTCTTGGCGAGTTTCTTTAACGATTCATCTCTGGCATGCATTAATAGCATTCAAAAATAGAATTTGTGTTTTAGATAGCTTTTTCTCAAAATATTGGAGCCGAAATTTGACACAAAAATCACAAAATCTCACACCGAATTGTATATATTTAATTCATTGCATTTTTGAGCTATCGCATTTATATAATTTTGAGAATACAGATCGACGGACGTTCTATCATTTGTTGGATTTGGATCAAAATTTAATAATAATAAATTTATCAATACAGGTATTAAATCCGACGAATAACGAATTTTTTTCATTTTTGCAAAGAGAGAGCTCTTTCTTTGTTTTATAATTATCGTGTTAATTTATATTTGAACACTCGGTAAGACAGACTGCAGATTAGATTTTGCTCAAAATTTGATAGAAATCTACAAGATTGGTTCAAAGGACATATACTAAATTTCATCCGTCTAGCTCAAAGCGCTTTTGATTTATCTTTGCAACGGATAGACAGACAAATAAACTTTTTCCAAAAATGTATTTTTCTGATTCAGGCAGTTTTGGTCTCTAGATTCGTCAAAATCTCGAGAATTTTTGATGACTGCACTACTTTCTTTTTACTTCGGATACGAGAAAGTAAAAATAATTAACTGTCGTGCAAAAGATAAAAGCTTGAGTCAGGGCTCTAAGTTACCTACCGTCCAAAACTTTCGTTCGGAGCAGCTGTTAAAGTCAGCTAAGCGTTGATTTAACGTTTGAGCTAGGAACACATTTCCTCGCTCAGTAACAACTCATCTTAACAAAAAGAAAAACATAGAAAGACAATAAATATGTTATAGATAGTTCGAAGGGATAGAATCGTAATGTCCAAGGAATGAAAGATAATTGTGCAGCATTTTATTTCATGAGCCATTTTCTATTCCTTCTTTTTGGGATTTATCTTATCGTAAGAAGGTATCGAATTCTTCTTTGATCTTTTATATTACACTATATATATAATATATTATTATTTCTTTTTTTCTGCACTTCTCAACTTTTATGGATTTTTAAATTTACTGAATTTTTGATATAAACATCTACCGCTGTCTGTAACGCTAGGTGGAGTTAAAAATATCCCCATTCTTTTGGTCTGCATAGTTATCGGATGCGAAATTCTAATTTCCGCTTTGTCATCCAACAACTGGAACAGGGTTTTTTTAATATTTAAATTAATTGATTTACAGCGTGTGAATAAAGCTTAACATGAATAAAATTAGTTATAGGATCGTAAATTGTATATTTCCTTCACATGTTTTAAGGCTGGATTGGCAATTAATAAGCTGAGGTTTGCAATTTTTATTATTATGTATTATTGCAGATGCATAAAATTTTCCCTTTTGTAGGAGGTTATTGCTGATATTTTTTTTCAGTTTTTCTTTTATTTATTTTGCATTTGGCACTGTAATTTTTTTTTTGTCAACAGATCACTATATGTTTGAAATCGAATTTTAATTGGAGTGTTCATGGACATTGTGAATAGAGATGATCCCATTGCATGGAAATAATACTTTTAATATTACTAAATATTTATATTTAAATTGCACAAGAAATTATAATTTTTTTGGTTTCTTTATCATTTTATCAAAGTTAATGAAACTTTCTATAATAGCTTTCATTAATTAATTTAATTTGTGATAATCAAATTTGAAATATTTATAACAAGAAAACATCCCGTTTGGACGGATTTACCTTTTAGTGTTATAGACTTTTACTCTCAAATAACCTTCGGTGAGTTGTATCTTAACTGGGGTCGAGAATATATTTTGTGTGTAGCTGACATCATTGTATCATTTCATCCGAAGAAACATTTTAAAATAGACCAAATTAATTATTCAATTTTTATAAAAACAATAAAATTGTTACATCTATAATTTTCAATTGATTAATTTAGTAAATATATGTTTCATATATATAAATTTTTCATGTAATTATTTATCATTATATTTACTTAAAACAAAAGAAAAAATATATATTTTTAAAAATTCTTTTAGAACTCAGATTCAGTCATCTGGTTTAGTTTCTATGTTTGAATGAAGCAAATATCTGTTTTAAAAGTAGAACTTATTAAAAATATTATTAAAAGTTATTTTAAAAACAAAATTTCGAAATTCAGTTAGACTTGGCAGTACTTTTTATAAAGATCAAAATTATAGCTTATAAGAAATTAGAAAAGTGGTCTTTGCGACTATTATAGTAATACTCCATTATTTTGATGTCTTTATACTGAAGCTCAGAAATCCAACATCGAACAATCTCTTGGTAAAAATAATTTTATTCGTCTGAGGTATGGCTCTGATTTAACTTTTACTAATAAAATACAAACTAGAATAGCCATAGAAATTCACTCAGACATTGTAAAGGTACTGATAGTACTGATAAAGGAAGGTGGCAGGGAACGTCTCTTTTCTAAGCGGATAGAATAAATATTTAACGAGATTAAATAGTACTATAATTTCAGCTAAAGGATGTATTCATTTATTTAAAAAAAAAACTTGAGTAAAAGTCAACTCAATCATAATTGCAAATGAAAATCAAAGCCGTCGGAATATACAATAAAAATATATTTAAAAATGACACAGGTACCAAGACGGGTAATGAGAATCATTCAACTCGCACGGATATAAAACAGGTAACTAATTTCTGGTCAAAGCTTTAGAAGAATGCAAAATTAATAAACCAAGCCTACTTTAACTTACTACTTTCTTTTTTCAGAAAAGACACACTGAAAGTTATTTTTAAATATAAGATTAACAAACCGTTTTGATGTAACACAAGAACTTTCCGAGATACACATTAAACATTTCAAACTCAGTCAGATGACAAGGATACTTCAAAACAATCGCTTCCAGATTTCCATATAATTTTAACTATAGAATGTTTGAGCCCAGAGAAATTATGACATGACATTGAACATTACATAGTTAACAAAGTACTATTGTCACTTAAGATGAGATTTTTGACGATTAAAGAGCTAACATACTTGATTTTTGTGTAAAGGTTTTAAATTGATGTCAGACCATGAATCCACATGAAATTAAATCTGATCTCAAGCTACAAGTTCAAGAGTGAAAGTCTGAACAGAATGCAATCATAATTCATTTTATCTTCTTTACAGTCAACAAAAAAAGAAGTGAAAAATCAGTATTGTTTACTGGAATTTTGGTAGAAAATTAGTATTTTGTCCATATTAGAAATGTCCAGACAATAACTGTTCTCTTCTAAAAATACGTGGAGTAGTTTTGCTGTTTATTAATTTTTTTTTAAATTTATCTCAGACTATTTTTTTCTATCAAAAATATTATAAATAATTTAATATAAGAAAAATATAGGATAAAAGTACCTAAATGATGAGCAAAGAAATAAAATAATTTCTTCAAGCAAGAAAAATTATTGCTTAGTTACATAGTAGTAGCCCATACGCAAAATAAAGATTTCTGCTGTTGCAACATTTATTTTATAAAGAATATTCGATACTTTACATGATATTCCAATTATTTACAAAATATTTTAGTCTCGTTTTGGAATAATTTTCTGTTTGAAGTGTGTGATATCTAAGCAACAATTTTTTTTAACTTATCCGAAAATTTATCTGAAAGTAAACATGTTTTAAAATATTTTCAAAACGCATAGATTATTTTTTTTACCTTGTTTATATAATCACAACAAAATTCGATTTTGAAAAAAATGAAATTATGATTCACTTTATGAACAGTTGTATGTAGGAATTGTAATTTTTACTTTCAGTTCCATTATCCCTGATGATGAAAACTATTATAGATATATTATTTAATAAATAATTTTTAAAAGATTTAGTGCAAAATTTTTTCAAGTTATTCCCGATACGAGCATGTATTATATATTAGTTGATAGCGACCTAAAGGAATGTTAAATTAAAAGAAACGCTTTGTAAAGATATCTCATCGAATCAATACGATTCCAAAATAAGCAGATTCAACTAAGAAAACAAACACTACCTTTCGACTAGACTAGAAACTAATTATCTCCTAAACATTAATTAATTTTCGTTGAAGAAAAAAACTGCAAAAAAAGGTTAAAAAAATAATTAACCTGTTCTGGAGAGAAAATAAAGAGCTCGATGCTGCGCACATAAATAGCTTCCTGTGACCAAGATTTCCATCCAAGCAGCTGCTGAAGTCAGCCAGACGTTGATTTAACGTTTGCTAAAGAATTAAATTTTCTGTGTCCAGCGGCAATTTGTCTGAATAGAAAAAAAAATACAGGAGAAAGGGTAAATATATTGCGGACAATCCCAAAGAACGATGTTACCAAAAGAATAAAAAAAATCCAGTTTATTGCACCTTTAACTTATTCGGATGCTTCTTTTATCGTTTCGTTAATCTTGTAAGAGGATGTCACCATCTCGCCAAATCATCTATTGATGGCATTTGATATCTACTTTTGCTGTGTTTGTCATTCTCTTATGGTTTGTTTGCATTATAGATTAAATATGATGTTATTTGGATAACAGAGAAATGGAGCATTTATTGGTTTTGCATTACGAGATGATCTAAGATTTTTGGCACAAAATTATTTAATGAATACCAAAAACAATAACCATAAAAGCACCAGAAACAAAACATTATTTCTAGCTGCTCATAAAGGCAATACACATGATTAATGATATCCATTTGTCATTTGTTTGATTAATCGTGTTAAAACAATTTTAATCTCAATTGATATTTTTATCTTCGCTATCAGAATATATATATTTGAGTCCTTTATCCATATAAAAAAATAATATTTCTTAAATTAAATAAAGAATTTATGCTGTTGTGTAATCTTATAATATATCCTATAAGATTTTATATTATGTGTGTAATACGTAATCTGTTTTGGCAGAATATCTCACGATATTTTAGTTTCGAAAATAAGCCATGCTATTTGAAATATTTCGATAAACATCTTCGACAAATTGTTGTTTTTATTTTTATAAATATTTTTAAAATCGAATAGAAAAATTAGAGAAAATTATTAATGAGGCTTTTATACCATTTAAATGATTCTTTGTAAAAAAATTTCTCGTTTGTTTTGAAAATTAGAACATTTTAATTACTTTATGAAACTATGCACGGTATCTTCTATAAACTCTCATTTTATTCTCTGCATAGTTATTATTAATATTATGCTCGTTTAAGAAAATAATTTAAAGGTCAACTTGACTCAAAATGAAGCAACGGGCTTAAAATCCATGTATCAAAATTATGTTTCTTCCGAAATCCACAAATGATATTGTTTCAATTTTTATCTGTGTATAATACTGGCTAAAAATGAGAGTTAAAATCTTTATACAAACGTACTGTAATGCGATGACAGCTTTAGATTACCATATGCCATGCACACTGGTTGCCAAAAAAATTCCAAAATTAAAATTACTCAAAAAGTTACATGTAAAATTTAATAAACTGATCCACAATATACAGCACATAGTATAACAGGAAACGAAATTATCAGACAATTATAGTGTTATAGAAATTAGTATATGTATAAAATGAACAAATCGGATGTATCAGTTTGGTCGAGAAAAATGACCTACAATATCGATCTACTATTATCCTCCCCTCAGAAGTAATACAGTACATAATCAGATGTAATCTTAAAAGCTTTTTCCATGCTCCCCTTTATAAAAAAGTACTTTTCGAAGTGCACATATCGAACATCTGCGAACAATTCTTGGAGCTATTTCAAGATCTAAAGATAGCTAGCTCTTTCTATCTCGATGGTCCTACATGAAGAGGGAATGAATGAAAATATTAATGCCAATCATTGTGATACTCTCCATAAAAGGATAACTCAAGTCTTAAATTGCAGTCCGACGTGTTCTAACGGATATCAATATATCACATTTGCTACGATCAGCAGATGTAATGATAATTTGAACAGGAGTGGGACATAACTGGCATTCAATTTCCTTTTTCCATTTTTTTTAAACAATTTCTACTCAACAGATACTATCCCCCTGGGACACACCTCAAAAATACAGATGAGATGCTTCCGGCACTATCGTTGGTGTTCACCGCCCTTGTGGGTACAAAATTGGTATGGGGTGTCTATTTCTAATAGGTAATAAGACGTGCCTCCTATGGGATGGGTTGTATCTTGGCCAATGATGGCCCTTAAAATTCAACTATTGTCCTTGCCTATGCTGTTCTTTTATCGCATCCGGTCTTTCAGATTTCTAAGCGGCCCTGCAGACAAGACGGAATAGTGAGTTATGATTACCCTACAGATAAAGCAAGCGTCAACTCCTGTGCCACAGAAAGAATTACATTAGGTGCTTGTTTGATCTACTTCAGGTATGCAACATATTTTCCACAATGAATTCTGAAAATCATTTCATTATATTGTAAAAACAATTGCTTATATGCTTATATTACTTATTACAGTTATTCATGTATCTGTATTACATGTTACATTTATTCATGTATTTGTATTACGTGTTACAGTTATTCATATATTTCTATTACTTGTTACAGTTATTCATATATTTCTATTACTTGTTACAGTTATTCATATATTTCTATCACTTTTTACAATTATTCATATACTTGTATTACTTTTTACAGTTGTGCATATATTTGTGCTACTTGATGTAATTCATATTTTGGTATTACTTGTTACAGTTGCTCATACATGTGTATTACTTGTTACAGATGCTCATACATGTGTATTACTTGTTACATTTATTCATGTATTTGTATTACGTGTTACAGTTATTCATATATTTCTATTACTTGTTACAGTTATTCATATATTTCTATTAATTGTTACAGTTATTCATATATTTCTATTAATTGTTACAGTTATTCATATATTTCTATCACTTTTCACAATTATTCATATACTTGTATTACTTTTTACAGTTGTGCATATATTTGTGCTACTTGTTGTAATTCATATTTTGGTATTACTTGTTACAGTTGCTCATACATGTGTATTACTTATTACAGATGCTCATACATCTGTATTACTTGTTACGGATGCTCATATGCTTGTATTACTTGTTACAGTTATTCATATAATTGTTATGTATACTTATGTTTTGTTTGACGTATGTCCTGTTGTTTCCGGAGTTTTGCATTTTATTCCACAAAACTAAACAAACATTTTCTGGGCTAAATTTTCTAAAACGCTTTTTTTAAATAATCATTTATATTTAGTTATTTTAAAAATTTAGAATTTTATGTTAAAATTTTATTTAATTTAAAAATTTAGTTATTATAAAAAATGTAAAAAAAAAATAAATAAAACAACCTTTGGAATAAAAAGATTAGAAAGGAGATAAGATTGAAGGATTTCAATCGGAGCTTAAATTAAGTTATGATTTAAGATTTCTTGACGAACCAAATTTTTTCCGTCCAATGACAACTCATATCTTCAGCAGGAAAACGTGAATAAAGAATAAATATTTGCAGATAGTCCAAGGAAATCGTGTTAACAGACCAAAAAAGTCTAATACATCATTTCATTCCATTAATAATTCTTCTCTCAACTCCAATTCCTAAGGATCCGTTTTTATCGTTTATTTAAGCTTGTGAGAAAGCGGTGATCTTTGGTCAGATCATCTGTTGATAGCTTTTGGTATTTGTTTTTGTCTTGTTTGCTCATCTTTTATGGCTTGTGTACTTTACACATCGAATGGGATTTTGTTAGTAATAGATTAAGTTTGTATTTATTTATTTTAAAGATATTATTAGATGTTGTATTATGAAATAAAATGTCCCATCTTTAAAAGATAGCTATTTAATATTTCATTTGTATAAAGTTCAAAAACCTGAATCTGTCAGAAACATATTATTAAGCTACTAAGGAAATTATTTTTTTTATAAACTTGATCTTCCCCTTCACATATCAACACAAAAATAACTATTAAGGCCATTTTCTGAGTTAAAAGAATATGTATTGTAGAAATGTTTTATTTATGCAAATTAAAAAAATTATAGTTGATTTATTTTGTTTTTTTTTTAATGAGAATTAGCAGAATTAAATCTAAATTATTAGAATTAATCTAATCTACATTATTATTTATATCTGGTTATGCCTAACCATTTATAAGTTCTATAAAATTAAACTATAATTAATTAAAATTGTAAAGTTTACCTAATCTAAATAGGCATCGCCCTTTGGAATTTTGTGATTCGGTAATACTGGAACGACTTGCTTTCACATAATGCAAACATTAACTTTGTGTGAACCCATGCAGCAAATCTTTCTATTAGGAATAGAATAATATTCCCTATCTTAATAATCCTCCCTGTAATTAATTCACTAAATGTGATTTAATTGCTTTCAGTTTAGTTCAGTTAATAAAATTCCTATAGATATATTGAAGTGAAATACTGATTAACCATTTTAAACATACTACGGACTAATGTCATAGAGATGGATTTTGTACGTTATGTTATGGATAAAAGACGGATGTTAATATTGTCACAATCTTCTTCGTTAATGGTTTCTGTGATAGTAACGTATTTCGGTTTCATGTATATAGAAAATATTTTCTTTATCCTATTAGAAATAACTTAACAGCCAAATTGAAGGATATCTTATTCTCTTTTACAATTTATCAGCACTCAATATCGCCCCATATCCCTAGGCACATAATAATTAAGGTATACAGTTTATGAATAAATTGTGGTTAATCTATACTACAATGCAAGAGATAATCGTGGGGCTAAAGGCTGTACATTCACTGAAGCATATCAAATTTTATACTCATTTTTATGTTTTCTTCTTAATGAAATTCTTGTACATCGAAGGCCCGTGGAATCTACTTGAGGGCGATTTTCATATATTCTATGCATGACTTAGAATATATGAAATAGATATAAATTTGATGAAGAGTAATTTTTTTTCTGACATTTTATAGACTGATGCGGTCCCAAAGGGGGGAACCTCGTAATTGAGGATGAGATGCTTCCGCCATGGTGGTTGGTTCTCGCCACCATGGTGGGTACAAAGCAAGGTGGGGGTCTAGCTCCTAACATCGGTAACGGAATGTACTTCCCAAGGGAAGGGTTATACCGTGGCCTGTGATGGCCCTTAGGACTCAACCATAGATCCCGCCAGTGTTTACTGTTGCGGCGGTCTGGTCATTTTGATTTTTCAGCGCGCCATCCTGCAGGTCGGAGTAGCTATTTGCGATTTGTGATTATAGACTGATGTGATATATTTCAAATGATTTGTCATTAATAAAGAATTTCAGATTTCAAAACTTTTAATGACATCGAAAATTCGTAATGAGGAGTGATATTCTCTCAAAGTGCTTATATAATTTTGGATACTCATTTAACAATTCCAATATATTTTGACAGGTCTTTGATAGGTCAAACATTTTAAGAGGTTATTACAAATTATGCAGTTAATAAATATATAAGTGATTTAATTCTAATTTTTCTTTAATTCTATTGATTTCAGGATGACAATTAGGAATTATACGGCAAGTCTATCGTCCAATAGAATTCAAAATAATGAATATTAATGACTTAAAAATAAGTCAGAACGTATTAAATTATTGCATTTAAATTAGAAAAGTTGTAATCCGTATTAAAATAAAACAGAGGAATAAGTTGATATGAAATATCGCATCAATATATATGCATTTGATATTATATATCAATTAACACGTTGAATGCCGCAGGGGTCACCTGTGGCAGGCGGGGTCATATGAATTGCATTATGAGAAGTTCAACGCGGCAGTCAACGTGTTAAACATTAACTTGATATCTATATACCTATCTGCTTTAATAAAATCTCTTATTTTCAATAATTATTGAATTTCAAACAGAACTCTTCATTCTCAAGAAAGAAATAATATTTTTTTAAAAACAATTACAGTCAAAAGCTGCTTTATGATGGGAAAAAAAAGAACACTCACTTCCAGAATTTCTTTGTTGTACTCATAAAATCAAATCGCCCGAAGGCTTTGGCAGATAAATGTTCCTGACAGAGTTCTGGTCCTCTCAGATCGATTCTATACAGTTCACGCCCAGGGACTACTTTTCGAAGAATGGATGCTTTTTCTGCAGTGGGCCGACAGACCCAACAGTGCAAAGAAGCAAGTTTGTGAAATATTTGTCTGACTTTCGTGATGAATGTGGCGAATTCTGAAGCCAATAAATTGTTTACAGAACGAATTTCGGAGTTTGCTATTAAAAGTAAAAACACTCTTGAGGTTGAATATCAAGGAAGAAATTTATCATTGAATAATAAATATTGCTATTTTCCTGGTTCTTACTTCGTGTTCAAAGACATCAGTTTCAGTAAGCAACAATATAGAGTGTTGTTTATTTCGTTTCAAAATTACATTAATATAATTTTAATCATAATATAACAATTGCAATAATATAAAATGTATAATGACCTTTTAACAAATGTCGTTATTTTTTTTCTGTTCTTATGAGAATAATTAAGTGAGTCAAATTCAAGTTGTAATCCCTCTCTCTAATTTTTATATTCATTCTATTCAGATGGTTCTCAATTTTCTGCAGAATTATCATCAAAACAGAAAATAAATAATTGTCACCCTTCTAAAGATTAAACAAGATATATGATTAATTATTAATATAATATTAACAAGAGATTTAATATTATGTTTAAGGTATATTTTACTAAAGTTTATAACAAAATATAAGGAGAATAAAGTGTAAAATAAGTTTGTGAAAAGGGCAGACAAAATTAAGTTTAAATTATTTTATTTTATTTAGTTAGTTTATTTAAAAGAAGAGGTCTTTTAGGATTGATTACGTTATTTTGGAATGTGACCAGATGAATTTAATTTAATTACCGTCCCGTTATAAGGCAAATTATGGCGATTTTAGGGCGAACATTGTAATTTTGAGCCGCGGTCAGATGACGAGAACGGCACCTGAGTTGACACCCCTCCTCCAAATTTCTGCACCACGGCAAAGGGAAGACGTTTGGTTCCGATATATTTAACGTACACCAGATCCTGTTTCACGATAGTTCGTCGATGGAATCTTGTCTCGAACTGGAAACTTCGAGAACTGTCTCGGAATGGAAAAATATTAGATGACGGAACCTTATCATCAAGCTACTTCGGGTTATTAAGAACATTTACGCTTAAATCAGCCTCTGTATATTTGCAGGCACAACAAAGGTTGCATGTTGTATTGTAGGGGATTTGTTAAGTTTCGAGTCTTATATATATACATAGCGAATCGTTAGTAGAATATAGTCTCGTTGTCAAACCCCCTACCCAGTTGGAAGTTGAAAATTAGCATAGATAGTTATTTAGTAACTAAGAGCAAAGTAAGCACTGTGTGGACTACTTCTGGAGTTTTCGTAGAAGCTAATTTGTTTTAATCACTGAATATAAATCAAATGACTTGGTTTACATAAAATGCATTTTATCATAGACACAAGCATTCTTTTTGGGTAATTTGTATTCTCTTAAAGCAATTTATATATCAAAATAATTCATCTTTTCTTATTTAGTTTTCAATAATCCGTTTATGGCTCAGATTATTCTGCGGAAAGATCTTGCGCCAGGATAATACCCACATGAATCAATAATCAGTCTGTTATAATGTTTTGATCTTCCATCTTTAATATGTCAATTGTTGAAAATAACATATTAAAGAATTAACATAAGTCATTTTACCGTGACCTTATTTTAAAATCAGACGCGCTTCTTTGCTTGAACAAAAATGAAAGATATATGAAAACAATTAATTATCAGCAATCAAAATTATATAAATTATCAAGACATTAAAAATGATTAAAACTTATAAAAGGAGAAAAATATAGAAATAACAAGGAAAATAAAGAAAAAGGAGGTGATCACTTTGATCTTAGCAAATCGGCTAAATATGTAATTTGTAAAAATAACTTTTTATTGTTCATAATTCGTTTCACAAAATCATGCTTATTATGAAAAACACTACTCTGATTCTATTTTCATATCCAACAAAATTATATCTTATTTTAAATCTTTTCATGTTCATTCTTTCACACAAATCTTCCGCCTACTTTTTTATTTCTTTAATACCGACTGTGACATATTACGACAAATATTTGTACGTCAGATACTGTAGATAAATGATTCCATCCATTTTTATAAGCAAGGATCGATATTTAATCCATATAAGAGCCGTGGACGAAGCCATCGTCTCCTTGTTAGCCAGCTGTTATCGATAAAAGAGAAAGAGAATTTATCTGCTTCATATAAAACACCACTCTTGATAAATATTAGCTATTTTACACCGGCGTATGTTGGAGACGGCGGCTGCAAGTTTTCAAAATCGTTTAAATCTAGTGATCGAGTCGTAGATGGATGGGTTAGGCTATAGCCGAAGAAAGTAGCATAATTTTTTTTTCTGGAATGAGAATTTTAAACTATACTTGTTTCCATTGAATCTTTTTTGTTTATTTATATATATTTTTTTATTTATATGATATTTTTTTATATTAATCCTTTCGGGAAGGAAGGTCTCTATCCTAAACGCACGAACTGGACGGAGCGTACACGAAAGGAATCATCTCACAGGAGTTTTGCTTCGCTTTGAAAAACTTTGAAACTTTGAAAAAAAAAATGAAGTTTTATTCCTAAGTTCACAAAAAAATGAAGTTCACAAAAAAAATGAAGTTTAATTCCTAACGTAGACATTTTTTTTCTACCTTTTTAGATTATTAGTTCATCATAATGCGAGCACATTCTTCCTCTGACAAATTGCGTTTTTTTTTTTTTTTCATAATAAACCGAAATCAAGGTTTTCCGTAATAAAAAGAGAAGTGCGCGAAATGTATTTGAAAGCTACGCCAAATGCAACAGAACTGACGGTAATACCCAAAAAGAATAGATATCGTTGCACAGTGTAGCGGATTGGAATGCTCGAGAATAGAACCTGGGACCTTGTGGTTCGCAGTCCAGTAACATAACCACGATGCAAAAGCAATTGCTCGGGTAGCGTAATTGTTAACTGGCTTATATATACTATTCACTAGGGATGACGAATATTTTCAGAGCGGTTATTACGTAGCCAATATCAAAAAGTCACAAATACAAGTAATCAATACTTTTCAAAGAGGGGTGTGATTCAAATCCTTGATACGATTTTACTGATGATATTTCGATTACAGGTTTGGGATCACGATAGAAAGTAACAATCGATACGATATCACTGAAATTTGCCGGAGCGGTGATTTTACTGGAAAGTAAGAATCGATACGATCTGTCCAATGGATCTGTCTCGAAAGAAATCTGTGATTGGATTGAAAAGTGAACGGATCGGTTATTGGAATTATCGTATCGTATCATTGAATTGCATATCACTGAAATTTATCAGAGCGGTGATTTCACCAGAAAGTGCGAAGTCACCGCTCCACTTTACGGGAGTGACCGATATTCGTATTTGATGATGCGCTATTCCATACAGATCATTTCTAATTGCTCGTGACAAGATTGACTTTGATTACGTGTACTCTGTTTACTGCTGGCGCCATCTATTGATAGAATATAGGACTAAAGTAAACATTTTAAAGAAATGACATATATTTTTAACTCATCTTTTCCAGAATATGGTTCACTCTAATAAATAAATTAAATAAATAGTTTTGAGAAAAAAAATAAAATTTAAGAAGTAAGCTGAAACAGATAAATTAATTCAACCACACGTTAATTAATTATTAAATTAAGTATTAATTACAATTAATAAATTTTATATTTAAGTAATAATTTTTAATTAATAGTATGATTTAAATAACAGATATTTGGAACGCATATTTAAAAATAACAATAGCAATATTATTTGTTATTCCAAAAATCGTGGATTATGCATCTCTACTATTCACTGCAGACTCTCCTTCCAGTGAGTCGGAGGTGAGACGAACAGTATGGCTGTTGAGTGGTGATGTATTTTTAGCTGTTGAGTCTAACGTGTCTGAACCCATTTGAGTAGCGCCAAGCGTTATGACGAGCGTGTGCTGCCACGAGAGTGATTGCTGTTGCGCCAAGTGAGTCTGACGACTTTGGTTGCGGATAGATGGCGCCACAACAGCTGTACGAAGGTTGAAAGTTCATTGTCCGAGGTCACCAATGTAGCGATTTGGTATGAGCGAGGATAGAACCTGGGACATTGTGGTTCGCAGGTCAGTAACATGACCATGATACAAAAGCATTGGATACAATTGCTTGGGTAGTGTAGTTGTTAACTGGCTTATATGCTATTCACTACAATAGTAATAACAACAAAAAAAAAGAATTCGAAACGCGAATGATTCTATCAAGTGGAAAGTTACACAACCCAGCTCTGTTTATTTACATTACAATTACCCACCCCCCTCTCACCCGCAACAGCTGATGAGTAAAATACCAAAGACTGAATATGAGCAAACTGAAGGTCAAGATACTAAAACTATATTTATTTCAAAAGTAATGAACTCAGGGAGCTATCTAGTGGCGTTTAAAAACCATTCTAGTTTAAAATGCACATATACATCACCGTCTGATGAGTGTGATTTCCAGAAATGCACGGATGGTATGCCCGGCTGTGAGAGACGTTCTTTGGCGATGTGTATATGACACGCCCGTCGCGAAAGAGTTAAGATGAACATAAGTCTGATTACTCTAAATGACGGGACCCGTAAAACATAGAAAGTACTCTACTATAAGCCGATAGTACATCAGTTAGATGTTTCCAAGCATATTTTTGCCGTTAAAGCCCTATTTACGCCTAGTGACAAAATTATCTTTCCTTCTCTTGTTAAATTTTGTGTTTAGAAATCGTGTATTATTATTCTCTTGTTGAGTTTTTTATTATTATTATTATTATTTTACTTAGAGATTGTGTATTATTCTTGTCTTGTTAAGTTTTTTTGCTTAGAAATCTTGCATTATTCTTCTCTTGTTAAATTTTGTGCTTAGAGATCGTGTATTATTCTTCTCCTGTTAAGTTTTATTCTTGGAGATCGTGTATTATCGTTAATGGTGAAGCGGATGAGATTCGATTCCGAGCAAATATATTAATATATTCTTCGCAATAATTTCAAAGAGATAAAAACAGTATTTCATCAAAGTTATCCAATTGACTTTATTTTTTGGACATTAACTAAAAGTTATCTGTGAGGTTGGAAAATCAGCGAAAAGGTGGTGAATTTCTGTTCATTTTTTGAAATAATTTCAACAATCAAAATTTAAACCTTAGTCGCTGAAGTTTCAAAAGAATGGAACTCAGCTATAAAGATATGAGTGACCAATAATTATTCGGAGATGAAGAAGACATAATCAATTGTTAATTATTGTGAGAACAGTTATAAAACTTAAATATTGTCATATCATCAAAAATTAATTAGTTTATTTATTTATTTTTAGACAGGAAATGTATGCTTGCTCCAATGATTTACTACTGGTAGAAATTAAAAGATCCTTATTTTTATAACAAATACAAAAACACGCCTTCACAAATCATTTTTGACTACAAAAATATATGTTTGAATTTCTTTGCACTAAAGTGACGGTTTTACTCTATTTAAGCAAACAGTCGAGCATAGATTGTATATTTCTACGTTAAAAATGATAATAATGAAATTAAGAGATGTACTCTACGTTACACAGTAAATATTGATATTGTGGATGGCTTTATAAAACATTTACTATTAGATACAAAACTCCAGATAATGACCATGAGTCACGTATTAAATAGAAAGTCATAAAGGGAAGTTTTTCTTAAAATAAATTTATGTAGTCATAAACTGACTACATATTTAACGATAAGTAATCTCACAATAGTTTTAAAATATCGATATTTTGTATCGATGTTTTGTATTTTTGTATTTGGGTCAATAAATCGTTTCATAAAACTTTCAAAACCAAGCATTGCCCCATAAAATATACACAGTTAATAATCCCTTAAAAACAAATTACTTATTTATAAATAATAACTAAAAATGCATATTCAATTATATATCTATTGGTAAAATAGTCTTTAGATACAACGGAAGTATAATGAGAATATTTATAAATAATGAGAAATAATACCCAATATTTAAATAATAAATCAAAAAATATTTCGAAATAATAAATATAATGCAATTATTTGCAACGTGCAGATTAATATTTCATTTAATTTTTGCTTTTTGTTATCTTTATTTCGTTTCATAGAGTTTAAAAATGAAATAAAATTACAAACACAAAGTGAAAAAAAAAATTAGATGCTCGTGGTTGCTAGCTCAAGAATACTATTTTCACGGAAGCAGATTAATTTTCTTATTCTATTATAGGTTTTGCAATTACATTTCCCATTTCGAAATAAGTATATTTTTTCTGTTTCTATGTTCTATACGAAATAACTGTCATGAAAATTTTCTCTAGTTCTTTTTTATGTGTTAATTTCTTTCTTGTCCTTTATTCTGAATTAATGAAAAATATTTAATAAAATTTGTCAAAGGCGTAGGTAGAAATGGAAAAATTTGAAAAGAACTCAAAAACAATTTTTTTCAAGATATTCTAAAGCTGGTCAAGTTAAGTAATGAAATTAAAACGAAACATGTTAAAATATTTATTCAAACAATCTAATATTATAGATAGTTTGATAACAAAATATTTATTTTTCACAAATTGGAAAAAAAATGAATAAAAGTTTATTATATTTATGGATTAAAATCTCAATTGTTTTCACTAAATGTGCATATGCTAAATTTTAGAAGGTTTTATGATTGGTGAAGTTTGATTTAACTAATTTTAACAAATAGAAACAAAACATTCCATTTAAAAAAAAAAGATTACCTGTTTTACCAAATGAGGAAAAGTAATAATGTCCTACATAATTCAAAATTTTAGAAAATTGAATAATCATTTTGTTTCCTTTTTTCCGAAATATTATCATGGTTAAAAGGAATATCCAATGTTGAAAACTTGATTCTGCAACAGGTATATATATGAAATATGTATATTTAAGGAGGTATTATGCAGGTAGCAATTCTATTTGACCAACTAAAAATTGCCTTATGCTGTGAATAGACGTAGCGTCGTCTTTTCGACAGCTCAGAATAGATTCTAAAAAATTATTTATTTATTTGTTCATTTCAAGTATATTACGAAAATATGAATTCAATCAACATCATTAATAGCAATTTATAAACAGTGCAGCCATTAAAAAAACAGCCCTATATTGGCCAGACAGGAGAATCGGGTACATGGCGGGCATTCTTTCTAAGTAAATTTTTGTTAGCGATAAGTCGCCAAATGTGACAAACTTCTTTATTATTTTCTAATAACCCTGAAAGCGAAAAATTGATGCCTCAAACGCGATATGTCGCCAATATTCTGCCAGTGCATTTTTTGTCTTCAAAAGCCTCAAACCAAAACAACATCATGTTTTCACATAATACATAAAAACCTCACATTTTTTTAGAGACATCCGGATTTAATATTAATAACAAAAATGAAGCTTAATTTTACATACATAATGTAAAATGCATATAGATGAATTCTGCAAAGTTTAATAACATATATCGTTGACAGAAGAGATTTTGTCGCTAGCGGAATTGAAAACAAGCCAATAATTAAATGAACGCGAAAAATGGGTTATGTAAAATTGCATTGATTTTTGACAGATAAAATATGCTTATACAGGTGCAAATGGCTTACAGCATTTAAATAAGAGAAAATAATTTTTTATTACTCAACATTAGAATTCCCAGACCCCTATGCAAAATTTTCATGTTCGAATTTTCCGAACGTACATAATATTCCGTATGAGCTTTGATACCCTTTTCTGCAAGACGTACATCTCCTTGCCTAGTATCTGTATATCAAATAAGCCTTCTGTATATCAAATAAAGTTTCATTTCGTTAGACAGATTTAGCTGAGACTGCCTTCAAATAGGGCAAGTTATTTTATAGATTACCAGCAGATTAAGTAAATAAGATTGTATTCGAATACGGCTGTATTATTTACAAGTGAAGATAAAGTAGTATAAAAGTATTTTTATAACTTATTTAATTATTTTAATTTTTGTAAATTATGCTTATATTCTTTCTTAATTAAAAAATATTTGCTAATTTTGTAAAGTTTTCACAATTAAAAGAAATAATATTGAATAACAAATGCAATACAGATTTATTTTCAGAGTAACGTTTTAATATGAAAAACGTAGCTCACTTTACTAAGTAATTTCGTAAGTGTAAAATTTTAAAAAACAAACATAATGAAGCTTTTTATATATTTGCAAATATTTTAGTAAAAGGATTGGAGAGGTTGTGCAGGTTGAGGTTCGAACTCGCAACGTTAGGGTTCATAGCCGACTAACAAAGCCACTAGACAAAAGTGTACACTCTTCTCCGGAAGTTGCTAACTGGCTTATAATGTTACCACCACAACAGTCCCCCACCAGTGAGTCGGTAGAGTTTATCGTGCTAGTTATGGCGAGCGACGAACGTTGATATCGCGCCAAGTGTTATGGCGGGCGACGGCGAGCGTGTGTGAGTGGTTGCTGCCGGTAGATTGAGCCACGGCAGCTGAATAAAGGATGCGGTTGTTCAGAACCAGGGTCACCAATGTGCAGGTTGAGGTTCGAACTCGCAACGTTAAGGTTCGTAGTCGACTAACAAAGCCACTAGAAAAAAGTGTACACTCTTCTCCGGAAGTTGCTAACTGGCTTATAATGTTACCACCACAAGGTTAAAGGGAGAAGCACCAATTATTAAAAAGTGAAGAAACGTGTAAAATTATTATTACTATTTTTACTTATTGTGAAAATAAATTATTAAGATTATGTCTGTAGAGCTAATATATTGCCTTTTTTGTACAAAATAAATTCCCTTTCATGCGTTTTCATAATACTTTTTTATATATATTTTATGATTGCTTTTTTTTTCGAATAAGTAAAAAATTTCGGTAGATAACTTCAAACAAAGTACAAACGTTCGATCAAGACAACCAGATCTAAAAGTCGACGAGTTGGAAAAAATTGTTAGACCATAATCCTTTTTTATCAATCTTGAAAAAAGTAAAAAAAAAAAAAAAAAAAAGAGAAAGAAACATCAAAACAGTCCCAAAGCAAAGCAATGCTGTAGGATTCGCAATTTTTTCTTTTAAAGAAAGATATGAGTGATCGCTGAGGATTTAGAGAAAAACGTAGCAAAAACAAGTTTGTTATTACATAAATCTTCAATGATTTTTCGCTTTTATTTTCATTTTATTCTGGTACTGAAACAATATTTCACGCAAGAAAAATGATGGAAATTATTCAATTGGCTAAACAAACGATTTCCGCTTTCTAGATAGTAAATAAATTTCTCTGTGCATAACATTTTTAAATGTTTTTTTCTTACAATTTCAAAAGCCGTTATATTTATTTTGACATTAATATTTTTAAACATGAAATAAGATATAAAAAATCGTTTTGAAGGTTTAATCCGTGACATTAACCGAAATAATAATAAATGAATTTCGGGAAATGATTCATATTCTCTGGAAGTAAGCATATATATCTCCAAAAAAATGTTTTAAGATGTGGACTTTCTAATTTTTTTTATTAGTTCGATTTGTAAAGCATTCTTCAAAAAATAAATTAACAAAAAGCTTTAACTCTTACTTTACAGCAATAAAGAAACCTTTATTTAATAAAAATGCTGAAATGTGCAATTTGAATTGTAATAAATGTTTTTCCTGTACATTAATCATTGCGACCATTAAAATTTTTTGATTGAAAATAATTTTGCAAAAAAAAATATTCCTGATTCGTTTTTGCTATAACACATGCAATATATATGCATAACATTATCCTTATTATAATACGGATATATATATTCGTATATAAATATCTATTAAATTGTAATTTATATACTATTCTTATTTATTACTATCAATAATAAAAAACGAGAATTACTTAGAAAAAGATATATTAAATAATATTTTTTTCAATATTCTCATTAATAGCAGTTCGAAAATAGCGAAAACAAAATACATAAATATCAGATTATTTTTTTTAGAAATAATTTAAAATGGATTATTCTAGTACAAAGTTTAATATTTAAGCTCAATTTCTTGGTATTAAAATCATTCGGCTTCAAAGAAATAAATAATTCTATTAAGTATTTAGATTTCCGTTTCAATTTAAATGGAAATGCAGATTAAATACAACGGAAAAAAGGAAATTGTAGAAAGGAAAATATACACTTGCTGCTTTATAAATTCATTCTTATTAACTCTAATGTAATTTCACAGAAGCGCAAAAATGTTTTTCATTATCATTTTAGGATCTACATATTTTTTCACTTTTTGATAAGTATTTTTTTTTTTTTGCTCTTTTTATTCATTGTCGGTCATTAAATAACTTTCTTCCTCTTCTGTCTTTTTTTTTGTTCTTAATTAATAGAATATATTTGTAAATTTATGGAATGCAAAAGGCATGGGTTGAAATCTAAATTGAAAAAACAAAAAGCAACATAATAGTTGAAATGTGTTTGAAGATTGTGCATATAAAAATATAAATATTTCACAATAGCTAATAAAGCTGTATATATGTATATACACCAATTACAAAAAGAATGAATTTTCCTTTTCAGAACTGCTTAGTTCAAAATCTACCAAAGAATGAAAATCCACAATCAAGTATTTTTCTTGATAGTTATATAGAAATAACGTTTTAAATTTACTTAGTTCAAAATGCACTAGAATTTGGAAACCTGATTTCATCCTAAGGGTAAGTTGATATTTGGAAAAGTATTTTAAAGCTCAAAATGAAAGGATTAACAGTTCCAGACTTCAATCTGATAAGCACAATCAAACTTGTCATAACGAGTGATTCGCATAAGGAACAAAATAAAAAAAATATAACTTGCTTAATAAGTGACATTTTGTCGAACGCGTGGTGCGGAGACACCTTGATGTCAATGTTGATGCCTTGTACTTGTAGCAATCTGCGTTGAGCGCTTGCTTGAAGCTATATTACATTGAGCGCTTGCTCTTATATTACATGGTTTGGCTAAACACCATTGTCAAACGCAATTCCGAGGGGTTTGAGTAAGTGCTTATGGAATCTTAATGAACGAGAGTTTGTCTCTGGCGAGTTGAAGACATCCATAAACTGGTGAATGAACATAGCTAGAACTACCGAAAACATTATGGAACTGCATTCTGTGACACAGCAGAAAGGTGCGGAGGAGATTTGGATAGGAGAGGAAGCAATAATAGGCGCAAAAGAGCATTAACCTTCCAGTGAAATAAGTACTTACGAAATCGTTACATTGTATGGTGAGAAACATCACCCTATAAGGCAGTAATTGTGCCCGATACAAATTCATTTAAAGATAATACTGTGTCTCATTTCCCTCAAATTTTGAAACGTCGCCAGATACAAATGTTTTGTTAAAATTTTCTTGTTAAAAAAATATGCATTATAAATAATAAATTATATCATTATGAAATTTTTTGAATACTTTTTTCGGAATGGAAAGCATTTTTATATTCTGTATGGATTCCTAAGTGAAAAATTTAATGAGTTTATTGATTATTTCCCATATACTAGCAAGATTATAAAACGAGGTCTCATTGTGTTTATCTTTTGATGAACATAGTGTAAACGAAATAATAAGTGTAAATATTTAAAATGATAACTATAAATTATAATAATAATATACGTTTACACTGTTTATTATCCTAAGAAACACCACAGAACTTGATAGAGAATCGAACCCGCCGATAAAATCATAATGCCACCACCAAAACTCTTTCATCATCTCATCCGATAGTTTTTCCGAAAGAAATATGAACATAACTATTATCAAAGAGCAGCAAAGACATTTATATAATGATAATATTCACAATTGTCTATCTAAATACCGAGAAATTAGAAACCAGCGGATGTGTATTCTCCAATTTTCTTGCATTTTATATTTGGATTTAAAGAAGAGTAAAAAGAATTGATTAAGTATTATAGACCTATTCTATTTGATCGAATGACAGCAAAATTTTATAAAGATTTGTAATTTTGGTGTCAAAACAGCCTATTTGTCTAAGTTTGGTTTTTATTTATTTATTTCCTTCGCATCTGCGGGAATAGGTTGATAGATAAACTTTCTCTGAAAGATTTTTGTCAAAAAATTTGATATCGATCACAAATTCTTTTGGGGTAACAATGTGGTAATTGAATTTTGTGAAGAAATTCGATATCGATCACAAATTCTTGAGAGGTAACAATATGGTAATTTAATTTTGTGAAGGAATTCGATATCGATCACAAATTTTTGAGGGGTAAATAATGTGGTAATTTAATTTTGTGAAAAAATTCGATATTGATCACAAATTCTTAAGGAGTAACAATTTGGTAATTTAATTTTGTGAAGAAATTTGATATCGATTGCAAATTCTTGAGGGGTAACAATGTGGTAACTTAATTCTGTCTTTCTTTATATGTTCTTAAGTTATTGGAAAGCAGCAGAAATAATTTAATTTTTTAATATTGTTTCAGAGAGATCTCAAACTTAAAAATTCATTAAAATCTAGAGATCGAATTAATTTTTGGATAATTATAATACATTTACTGCTTTATATGGTGCAGATAAAGTAAAAATTTTACTAACTACTTACTAAATGAAAGCATATACTTATACTACTGTACAATGTTTAAGTAAATTTATATATTTTGTTTCTCGAAAACGGTAAAGAGCTTTTAGAATTTTAAAACCCATTATTCAACTTAACTACACATTAAATAAACCACATTAACGATCCCGCCCAACTCTTTGCGAAATAAAACTACCCGACATAAGCACACACATAAAACCAAAAACGAATAAGAGAAAGAGACAGAGAGTAAAAGTCCATTTGAATAATAATATGGGCCCGCTTCCTTGCTTCAAAAGAGATTCATTTTTCGCAAACGGAATGGAAAGCGGGAAATGGAAAAATCATGTCACAACTTGAAACGTTCGTAAAAGAGGAATTGCCAAAGTTTGGCGCACGCAAAACTGAAAAGATCCAGCGCGTGCGGGGCTCAGACTCGGATGAGGAAAAATTGTTCTCAAAAGCCACCCCCCCTCCGGGAAACTCGCGTTTGAAAAATGGAACTGGCTTGAAATTAGAGTTGATAGTTGCGTGTCACGCACACAAGGCCAGATTCGCAATAAATAGATTTCGTAAAAGGGTGAGAAGAAACATGTGGATGGGGTTCCCAGCCGGAACACGAGACCGTCTTCTAGGTTTTTCTTCTGCGTGTCGAATTTTATATTTTTTATGGACCTATCCAGGCTTTTGTGCCTTTGATGTATCAATTTCTATCAAAACACGCTCACGTTAACAATTGCGCACTTTTGCTATAGAATCCGAAACTCTTAGATAAAAAAGAATATTATTTCACATATCATTATTGTCAAACGAAATAAAGGAATTCTACTTGTTTTTGTTAATGAAAAAATTTAGCACACGATTTTTTGCTTAAAACTTTTGTTATAATCTTTCTTACAGCTGCTTTATAAGACATGAAAAGATTTTTGTTACGATCGAATGCCCTTTTATACAGATGTCTTTTGGCTTTTCACTTGTCGATCCACAAGTTTCCATAAAGTTCAATCAAGTTCTTACTTTTAAAATTTGTGATTTGAAAGCTAATTATTTTTAAAAAAATAGTATCATTCCATTCATTTAGTAAAAAAAGTTCGCGTTATTTTTTGTCTAAAGAAATAGTAGAAAATGTATTGTTGAAGTGAAAAATTTAACTCACGGTTCTCAGATCAAATTACGTTAATTATTACCGCTTTCAACGAATTGAAAGAATCTTCTACTGTATTTTTCAGGAGATACCCTTTTTCAGGGGTTTATTACTTTAAAATATTAATTTCTATCAAAACGTATTAATGGCTTTAAGTTCTCCAAAATGAGATTAGCAAGACTCGACTTATTATAGCACGGCGCAACACGTAGCATCCCAATTTGACACATACGTTTTGAAAAAACGCTTGCGTCAAATGATTCGTCAGTTGCAGAGACAATTATTTCTGCTATACAGTACAATAAATGTTTCATCTAAGGACTGGCGATTTAAACGAATGGCGGAAGAAGTTGCAATTTTTGCTGCTGCAGATTCGGTATTATTTTATTCTAACTTGTTAATTAAAAAAAAGTCATTAAAGTGCATGTTGCATAGGGCATTTGTCATAGAAAATCCCGCTGATGAAGTCAGAGGTTTTAAGCCGAGTTTTAGCGTCGTTTGTTTCGGTAGAGCCATCTAGAGACAAAGGTGCTTCTTAGCTACTCATGCTTCACAGCACTTTTCATGGGATGGACTTCACTCATACATTTCATTCATTCATCCACAGTTCGTAATTTAGACCAGAAAGAGAGAACGATTTTCTCTGATCCAGTGGTATTGTAACGACTTAGAGGACTTTGTGGCTACGACAGATTTATACGTAGCTTTGTAGTTACGACAGTTATCCCAGCTAACATGCAGTGGGGTGGGGTTCGAATGCAGTGGGGTGGGCTTCGGCCAGTGGGGTTCGAATGCGAATCCAACACCCTACCAACCAGGCTACACTAACCCTTTGAAGTGCATTATTTACCCGATTAACGGCACCAAAATAGCTCGTACCGTGTGACCGCACAGACGCATATTCTAGATTTCTTTTGTTTCTGGTGTAAAAAGCTGACAACCACAGCTGCATACTTCAATGTGAAATGTTTGAAGCCAGACAAAAGAAATGCGCAAGTTCCGCCACAGGGTACCACAAACTGTCTAGCGTCCAGTGCTTGGACAGATTGGAAGAATAGAGTAGTGTTAATGTTAGCGCTTATCAGAAAAATAAAGCATTACAAGAAATGCTTTATTTATAATCCTATTCAAATTCCATCGCAAGTAAACGTGTGTGAAGCCTCCCACTTCAAATGTTTTCAGCAACTGCTGAATAGGGAAGACACCTTAATCGTTTAACTAATACTTTTGCTAATGCAAGCTCATTCACTTAATTTTGCAGAAACATTTGCTATAAGTTTAGTTATATTAACATTCCGTTTTTAAAGCAACACTAGGGCTATTTTGGGACGGACCTCGCAATTTTGAATAGCGGTCAAATGACGAAGACGACACCTAAACTGATACCCTCTCCCCTCTCCAAACATCCACACCACACCAGCGGGACCATAAACCAAAAGTGTTAAACCGTATTCAACGAATTAATTTAAACGTAACGTAATTAACGTAACTAACTTAATTTTAATTCAAACGAATTAAAATTACAAAGCAATTGTTTTTCAAACAAATGATACATAATTAAGGCAATCGTTTGAATTTTTAAACTGATAAGCAAAATTTTTAAATTGTTTAATATAAATTTTTGGCTTTTAACATTTTGACCGTACATATGTAGAAATATAAAAAGAGGATAAAAAATAAATTCTAATCAAATTTGTGGACAATTTCGTATAATGAAGAAAACTGAAAAAGTATTTGAATCAAATTATTTCGAAATAAATAAATAAAAAAAAATATCGAAGTGGAAAAATTTCGGGTGAGAAAAATGACAAGATTCTTTGAAAATTCAATTTACATAGTTAATTCATCGGTGAAAAAAAAAATGCAGACTGAGCATTTGTGACATTTTGATGGTTCTTTCCAGCTCAGAATAAATTATCACTTGGAATAAATTATTATACACTGGAGTTTGGTTTTAATGTAGATTTTTTTTGAAGTCACATATTTAGTTAACAAAAGAAACTCTTTGTCTGTCTACATGTCTGGAGAGGAAAGTCTTTGTTCTCTAAATTGCATTTCCAAGTATTACAATTAGTGACGCTATTGTGACGGAGAAATCACATGGGGACCGATTATCTAATACAAAACTTTTTTAGTTGGAAACATAGTTATTTCACATTGTTCAAAGAATTGATTTAATACATTTTGGAACGTATAATGAATGTAATTTTTGAAAATATACAAGAAATGTTGTAAAAAAGGTTAAATAAAAGTATTGTTACAGGAGTCTTTCAGAGCAACGATTTCAACAAAGACAAAGCGGTTTCACATAGAATTAAAATAAGTCTGACATTCGTTTTGAAAAGAAAAGATTTATCTGTCTTAAAGTCCTCTTATCTGGAAAGAAGAATCCTAGTTAAAAGTTTAAATTATGTCATCGTCGTTTCTCTAATGTTTCCTAATTTTCCTTTTCTTAATAGCTTAAATTAAGGATATTTATTATTAATTTAAATCTGTTTTTTAAACATAGTTATTTTTTGAGATTATATTTGAAATGAGATGATAAACTTTTCAGAATTATATATAAAGGAATTACTAATCAGTCAAAAAAAGAGAGCTATATGATGCCACCATATCAAGTGACGCACAATTGAATTTTTTAAACGAAACTTTATATGCAGTGTGAATATTTTAAGAAGGTAAACACCGAAGCAAAGGTATCTCGCTATAGTTTCAAGTAATTTTTTTATGAATCTTTTCATAAAAGCATCATAAAACATTCTTATGATTTCCTTTTTTTTAATAATTTTGCTAAGAAGGAATTCCACTTCTGTCATATCTGAATAATGATACAAAAGAATGTTCAATTTGGAACACTGTCTTCCTGTTTAAACATCTAAGAACCTATGAATTTTGGTATTTATTAAACACTTTTTTATTATTATTAAATACACATAGAGCGTTAAAAACATTTTTGTAAAAGGAATGAAGCAAAATTTTGCTGTCTGTAATATCTCATTTAAAAATTAAACGTAGTTTTTGGATGAATTACGTCATTGTTCTATGTCATATTAATATACGAGTTCGTATCTGCTTTCCTACAACAATCGAAAAACTATCACACACAATATTACATTTGAATTACTTGTATCAAAGTTTATGTATAGAATCCGTATTTGATGGAATCGGTTGGGGAAACAAGCAACCAACTAAATCGTCGCAGCTTCGACGAAATGTTGAAGAAAGTTCACACAATTGCATAATTCACTACATGATACTAAAGCTATATTCTTCACTCAAAAAATTTATATATTCATAATTATATAAAATTAAATGCAGGTTTTCAACATTTGTGTAGAAAGTTTAGAAAAGACTTTTACAAGTAATATTTATTAGAATATGATTCTATTAGATAAGCTAATTCCGATAGTTTTTAATCACATCTGAATTAGAAATCATACGTGGTAATAGTTGATGACTATGAGAATTCAACAAATAAAGAATATTTCGCTCATCAATCTCTTTCATAAAGATTCTCCTTCGTAATATCTAAAATGCACTATTTTCTCAAAAGTTTACGACTAACATACTTTATAATTTACGATAAACTTGTATGACGATTAAATAAAATACATAACATTTCTTTATACAGGTAAGCGCAGTCTTTTCTTCAGTAAATAAGAGAGTCGGGTTAAAATGTACATTCATCTCCATATCTGCAAAACATCTGCTAATTTTATTTCTGAAAAGGAAAGTAGTGACGTCACTGTTCATCATCTCTAACTTTTCTAAAAGTTTTAGACACAAATTATGCTACTGAAAGACACTAAAATCTATGATAGTAATGAAACTACCTTATTTCAGAATACTGTGCTTTTCTCCACAGTTCAGTAATCACTCTGAATCCTTGGCTTTAATGTCATTCGGGATATATTTTTTTTCCTAAATTGTCATCGCAATGCTTTTATGTCTTACGGATGTTTGACTTTCTTCAAATAAATCTCCTGAAGTGGACAGTTGTTACATTTTGTTGGCATTTATGCATGACATTTATGTTGGCCCATTTCCGAACAGGAAGAATACATACGGCATATATCATTTCTTTAATAAACATTCATTTAGAAGTAGAGATTACAGAGTCACGACTCGTTACTTTTTATGACTCAATTCTATTCGTATATGTTTATTATCATTGCCAAGTTGTTCATTAGATGCTGTCGTTTATTTTGAAATATATAAAAATGTCAGATTGTAATTATTCAAAGACTGAATCTTATTCATGAAGTGGATCCAAAAAGGATAGAAAATAATGCTCCTTAGCATCATGGTTTTCGTATCTAGCTGGTTTCATTTCTATGTGAGGTCAAGTCATTCATAATATAAATTAATTTACTGAGGTTTCAGATATTTTAAGAATTGAGTTCGCTAAGAAGAATGATAAGACTTAAGATAAGACTATTCTGTCTTCCTCTAATACTATTCTGTAGCTGATATATGATGATTAACTGGCTATCTTAGGATCAGATAGGGACCACGAATTTTGCCTTCTAATATTATGAAAATTGAGTAAAGAACATTTCTATTTTCTCTGTAATTGGGAAAGATCAATTTCGTTTCATGAAAAATTCCATTTCCTAGACACATGATATTTTTCAGATTTCATCTGGCAATAATTTAAAGAAAAATTAATCACTCTCTCTCTATGAATCTCAACAATTCTGCTTAGTTCATAACGAAAAAGTTCCATTGTTTGGCTCAATGAAGAATTTAACAGCTTGTAAAAATCATTTATTTGTCGGCTCGATGAAGAACTCAGCGAAGATATCATTTGTTTAAAACATAGTTATTTCCTGTTTTGTTATGAATGTTGGGCGAGAGGATAAAAATAAACTTTTGTAATTTGTCTCGAGTATTTTACTCCAAAAATGTCTCGAATTTTATTTGAATTTAACTTTCAATAAGCATAATTTAAAACAAGTATATTTGTATACCTAGTCTCCCATTATGTGCATAAAACTAAACAATACTTTAATATATAAAAAGGGAAGTGGAAACAAATAATTGTAATAATAATTTTTAGGTCTTGTTCGCACTTTAGCTAAAATATTTTTCCCTGTCAAGAACCTATTTTCTTTCTCAAGACAACCAGTGTAATTCTTTAAATACATTAAAAAAAAACTACAATTTATGTCCTAAAATTATATAACTAGAATATATGTTTATATGATGCTATTTTGACTAAAAAATGCCCCCTCCCAAAATAATAAAATTAAATAAGAAAAAAAAATTGAATAACATTTGAAATAAGTTAAATTATTCATTTCTATTTCAATTTCAATTTCTAGGCAGTGTTTTAAAACAAAGAAAAACGAATAATATTATACAATGTTTCCTTTAAATTTAAATCAAAGTGCAATTTCTGCCGAATTTTGGAAGTAATATGAAACTGATTTTCACAGGAAATGGAAAGAAGGGATTTGTGTATGAGAAAAGAGTCTCGAACCTACTCACCTTTCAGCTGATGATGTCACGAAAAGGAAGAAAGGGAGACCTTATTCCTTAATGGCTGAGTTGTGAAAAAAAAAAAAAAAAGCACAGCTTCCTGATTTGCGCGGTTTCAACAGCTGAAAAACTTCAATTTCGCCTTTCCTTCTTACGTTACCTCCATTTGAAATGACCTGCCACCTTTTTCAAGTCACATTCTTCCTTTCACGAATAATATGCAACAAATATCTTCCATTTTTTAAAAAATTATTTCTAGACTTTCTAGTTTATGTTGCTCGCTCCAAGTTTTGGGGAAAAAAATCTAAAATTTTTTATTCTTGAATTTCGTTTAAAATTTAACTCCGCGTAAATTGTCTCTCTCATATAAAAATGAAAATTTTAAAATGCTTTTCCAGTTTCATTAGAAAAAGCTTGTTTAATTCAAAAATTCGAAAGTTTTTCAGATAAAAAATTCAGAAAGATGTGTTAAAGACTTTTATTCTGATAATTATTTTCTACTAATACATACAATTTTGAAATGGTGGAAAGATCATCTTTCTAAAATTCAAGAGTGCATATCTACAGAAGAATAACAAGATCTTTTCTTCTTTTTTGGATTTACAGAAAATGCTTCTGTTAAATGATCTGAAAAGGAGTATTAAATATCAATCATTTTCAGTGAACGACATAATTATTGAATATTTAGTGAAGTAAGGAATTACAGGAAAACATTTCTAAAGAAAAATATGTTAAGACTTATATGCTAGTTGTGTTGAAAGCATATTTTTTTATTAGAGCTCTTCAAAGAAATAAATCGGTAATTTTTTCTTCTATTTTGGATGTTAAACAACTCCCAGGAGTACTTTTTTAATGCATTCATTAATTGCAAATTCAATCATTTTGAAATGCTGTATACTATTATAATATTAGAGTACGTCAAACTCAAGTCGCTCATTTGCGCCCATCTGATTCACTCGAATATGTAAGCAGATTGGATGTTATGAGTCACAGTTCAACTGTCTTCTTCGTCACTCAGCCAGTATTTTATTTTTGATGCCAAAGCAGAGATAGTATTCTTAAATGGATGTTTTTAGCAAACATCTCAAAATTGTTTCTTTGTTTACAAAAGAAAGACAAACTAAGATTTGAAATTTCAAGCAAACATCAAGCCTAGGATATTAAAAGGGCTCTTATGTTTCATATACGAGGTGTTATGAAGGTCATTTAAAATTGCTAAGATAGTTCAGACATACAGAAATAAATCACTTTTGCAATAAGACATGAACTGGAGCATGCATATAAGAGCCTATATTAATTAAATAATTTTAAAAAAAGATTTAATAGAATACAAATTTATAATAGCCCTACATCCTTGCTCTTTAAATAAAAAAATAAGAAACGTGTATGGCTTTAGATTAAAAGTCTTTTGAACACTTAGTTTTAGTTAGAAAAATGAATTAGTAAGATTCGCGTAAGTATTTTTCATATGGTTTCGATTAAAGATTGAAAAAAATATTTTTTGTTAAAATACTATATTATAAATATTAAAATTCAAGCCCATACTTATTTAATTATGTATCTTACTATATGTTTATGCATTATTATGAAATGTCTAAAAAAGTTTAATTGCCTTTAACGATAAAAAAACTTATGTTACGATAAAAATAATACTTTGCTCAATAATTACATAATTAATTTCCAAAAATCAATTACTAATAAAGCATAAATCCTTAAGAATCATTTCAACATTTTTATATTTCAATGAGGAGAAAAGAAAGCATTTTGTTGAATTTATAAAATGAAATAAAGCATTCTTTCTCGAAAGTTATTACCAGGAAATATCTTGGCAATTACCAAGTATAATGAGACTCTTCAAATGAGCAAAAATAAGGGCCTGAAATAAATTACGTAGAGAAGATTTTCAGCCTTAATAGGAAATTCATTAATTGTGTAAAAATGAAAGCGGCAATATAATTATAAGTTTTTATATTGATTTTTGAAATACGAAAATTGAAAAATAAATGTTTCGAAACGTTACAAGAAAAATGAAAAAAAAAAAATCTTTAAGATAAAAACATTTTTTAATGTTTAATATTGGAATGTGTTTTGTATCAAATTTTATTTTAAAACTTTATTATATCTTTTGCAATAATAAAGTACTTATATAAGAATCCAAAAATATATTTATGAAATATTTTAGAGTAATATTAATTAGTGTATAAGCATAAATTTATACATTCTTAACTTTTCTTTAAGAATAAACTAACAAGTTTTGAAATTTCATAAAATTTTATTTGCAAGATATTATTAGACACACATATACTACTTTTATCGACATTTATGAGCTATTTTGTAAAAATATAACTTGAGAGAGTCTGAGAATTTATTAATTTCTACAATTACTACTCAATAATTTAAGAAAACAAAGATTACAACATATAAGTTTTCGAGAATCTTCAACCAAATGCAGGTGGCACTTGAAATAATTTAAATAAAATAAAATTAATAATTCATTTAATATTATTCGTTCCAACTAAAGAATATTTTTTCCTGAAAAAAAAAATGGTTAGAAATGTCTTCTGTCATTTTGAATTTGACGGAAAAGTTCCATAATAATATATTCAAGTTTGTTAATAAATATTTATTAAATACATTAAATGATTTTACAATAAAGTACTAACGAATTGCTACGATTAACCTCTCTCTAATTGGAACAATCTTTATGCATTTTCTGAAGGAGTAGAACCTATCTTTTTAAACGTTTGTAAACTCAAACAAATGAACCTTTAACTAACGTTGTTAAATTCAAAATATTTTTCATAGATGATACATTTTTTTGGTTTGAAATAAAACTAGCGTTAGTAGTTTTCCAAAACTATTTCCACATACTTTCTAATCAAGATTTTTTTTTCTTTTCCCTTGCATAAAATTGTGAAACTTGTGTGTTTCGAAATATATTAAAGAAAACAAATAATTTTGTATTAATACATGGAATTGGCAGACAAGTTCAAAATATCGATTTTCGGCATAGTTTGTTTGAAGCTGATATACTATATTTGGCAATTTTCTTTTGATGATTTTTAGCCGGCATGTGGTTAAAACACAAGTAACAAAAAATCAAATAGGAATTCTGAACGCCATTTCCCCAATCAAATGAAACTAAAATTTGATGTAGAATTACAATTGTATACACAAGACCACAGTTCAAAATTCTTTTATTTAAGGCAATGCGTATTTTAATTATTTACATGCATGCGAAAGTATAGACTGACAAATGATAACCTCTTGTAGGATTTGGTTCCAAATGAGATTTTTCAAGTAACAAGTAACATCAAGAAGCAGTTTTTGTCTATTTGACTCTTATAATTTGTTGATACTATGTTCATGTTTACTCGAACAACCAGACAGACAGACATCCTCTGAATGGATTCCATTCCAAGCTCGATCGAAATCAACAAGACCATATACCAAATCTAATACGTCGAACAGTAAGTTTTTTTCAGCTATCAAGTTCATAGACAGACAAACATTATTCCAAAAACGTTTTTATTACTCAGAGAGATCTGATAGTTAGAGCGTCATCAGATTCTTCAGTTCAAATTTTTGGACTTTTAAAATAATTACTCTTTATATAATTCTTATATGAAGAAGTAAGAAAGTCAGTCCAATATAGGATATACACATCTTTTGGATTTTGAAACCGGTCGTTTGTCACTAGAAGTTATCTGGTTGAAAAGCAAATTTAATAGCTTATTTAAGTACATTTGCATATCCTTTTACATAAACTATTTCATACTCTCACAATATTAAAATAAAAGTCTAAATAATGAATTGACAAATTATTCAACTTTGTCTCTTCACCTTTATCTAAAAAAATCATCCTTTAACATATTATATTTATTTTAAAATTTGTTATGCGCCTCGAAATCTTCGACTACCTTAAGACACTTTAAATGTTTTTATTCATGTTCATAGAATGTCGTGCAAAACTTAGAAAAAGTGTTATTTTCACAATTTAAAGCATCACTTTCAGAAGCAACCATAGCAAAGACATTTTTCTCTTTAAAATGCAATTCATTTGCAATTAAAATGCAATTTACTTGCATTATTACTAAAATGTATTTATTTATAAATGAATTTATCTATTTTATTGTTTTCCCCATATCAATGAAACTTATACAAATTTTTGAAAAAATTCAACATGCAGAATTGTAATTTACTGAGTTTGAGATAAAACCTAAATAATGATAATTTTAAAATGTAAATTCGATTACAGTTATCAATTGCCATAATCTAACACTGAGACACACAGTAATGGGGATAAACCATTACTGATAATTTGAAAATATAAGTTCGATTGCAGTTATCAATTGCCATAATTTGACGCTGAAACACACAGCAATGGGGATAAACTATTACTGATCATTTGAAAATATAAATTCGATTGCTGTTATCAATTGCTATAATTTGACGCTGAAACTCACAGTGCAATGGGGATAAACCATTCCTGATAATTTGAAAATATAAGTTCGATTGCAGTTATCAATTGCCATAATTTGATGCTGAAACACACAGTAATGGGGATAAACCATTACTGATAATTTGGAAATATAAATTCGATTGCAGTTATCAATTACCATAATTTGACGCAGAAACACAGAGTAATGGGGATAAACCATTACTGATACTTTAAAAATATAAATTCGATTGCAGTTATTAATTGCAATAAATCAACACGGAAACGTATGCTCTAAATATGGCATCATATTTTAACGTATCATCATTTATTTTTGTTGTTAAAATTTCTACCATAGATATTTATGAGTACACCTTTCGCTGGAACTTTTAATCAAACATTTCCAGAAAAATCACATGCATAAAAACTTAAGATGGACGAGCATGATTTCTGTGAAAACCTCCTAGGGGGAAATATACTTTACTTCGAAACATTTATTATTATTTTTTTCTTGAAGAAAGAGTAGACATGACGATGTCCACCTTCCTGGATTTTCTTAAGGCTTCATCGAATGATTTACTGAGCACTATTGCGCAAAAAAATGGAAAAGAAAAAGAATCCATGTGAAAAATGAAGGCTCTCCAAATTTTATTACGAAAACTTGTGGCTTTCTTCACTGCTTACTAATCATACCGATTTCTTCGCTTTGTTGTCCGCTGCTACACATTTTTTTCGAAACCGGAATCACAATAATTTCATCTGTCTTGAAAGTGCTGGACATTCTTCATAACTCTCTTGTGTTGGTGATTTATAGCATTTCTTTGACATTTATGCGCAACTGTGATGTTGGTTGTTCTCCTAACAGGTATAGTAGAAATGTAAGCATCGTTTTCTCGCCAAGCAGTCACATAGGTGAAAATTCATGATTATATTATACATTAAACTTGCTTTGTAATTAGCTTTTAGCTTGTAAGCATTTCTCTCTCATTTTATTTTGAAATGTATATTTTGATAAATATGAAAATGTTAGCCTAAATTTCTAGCAAAGAATGTCAAACTTGAAAGAAAAAATAGGATAGACAAAATATTCATATAATGATATACCTATGATCTAATTTAGGTTAATATCCATTATTAGAATATTCTGATTAAATTTAATTCCTGTTCATTTTTGAAGAGCTGAATGCGTCAGCCATTTTAACTGTGCTCGGAAATGAAAAAAACTGATATATCCTCTCCAATCTTTCTAATGAATCTGGTTAGAAGATATTTGTTCCAGAGATAATTGAGATGCAATAAGTATGTTTACAAAGAACATTTATCTGGTAGCATCCGGTCTTGAGGTCACCCCTTAACAATCTCAGAACTTTAAATCTGTCACCAGCCATGCAAGAAATTTTTGGATCCAACAAAATCTGCACTGAAGGATAGTTTATCTTAAGCACTTGCACCCAATATCCATTTATTTGTAAGTAGTATAGATGCCCTACCAGCAAAAGTCTTTCTTCTATGTGAGTGCACGTTCTTTCAGACAATAGAATATCGCTTTAAAAAATCATTCCGATGAAAATATCAGGTATGAAAAATTAAAGAAAAATTAATCTCCTGATATTGATCTTTCTAATCTAGAATGACTGAAATCTTAGCTGGCAAGACAATGAAACTGCAGTAAAAAAGTTTAAATGCATCTTGAATGTAAAATAAGAGTTTCTCGATTCGTTTTTGGCTACCAGTTGAATCGGCAAGGATTACTTTCAGTTAAAATGTACTGATATAACTTCATTTATGATTTCTATAAATTTTTATGTTCTATAAATTAAAGCCATGTTATTTTAATTGCCTAATATATGTTTAATTGCCTTACTTTACATGAATGAACCTTTCTATAAGAGACTAGTACCATGACATCGTAGCTTTACTAAAAATATAAACGTGCTATTTATGTATCTTCTAAATTTCGCAATACTGTCATTTCAGTTTTTCTGTTCGTCTTGCAAACTACATATATATATTAAACAGAAAACTTTCATCTTAACTATCAGTAATGGAAGAAATTCATGTGATTAAATATTGCATAGAATAAAGAAAACGGTTTAGATTTCTGAGCAACAATTTAATCCTTTTTCAAAAATACAGCAAAAGTAATAATAAAAAAAAACATTCTAAAAATTGACGAAATTCAGGAAAACTTTGCACGGTTATTAAATTGGTATTATTAGAAAGACAATTTTTAAAATGTTCATGCAGTAAAAATTCATTTTTGTGAATTGATGTTATTGCCGGAAAAAGCAGAAAGTCAGTTTAAATTTTGATTAACTGAAAGTCTAAATTAAAAAACTTTTCAAATTGCACAATCATACCCTCTAATTTATATAAGGCCAAATTTGATAGTTTTAGGGAAACTGATCTGGCTTATAAAGCATCAATACTCAAACAAATATTTTGTTGTTTACAGCTGGGACACTTATGATGATAACTTATCATTGAAGCTTTCAACAATATATTTAGAAAACACTCATTAATACAACTTAAGAAGTATTGTGTCTCATTTTGCGTATATACCTCTAAAGAATCGATTCGATGGATAACAAATGAAAGAAAAACAGTGAATTACGAAGTTTCTGAAATAAATTATTTATTTATCAGATTAAATAAAGAAAAATATTATGCATTTCTCAATGTTATTCACATTGCATATTTTCTACAAGCATTTAAAGATTGCATTTTGATAATACGAATGATGTATGAAACAAATAGAGATAAATTTGTTAAATAAACAAATGATAATTCAGCTTCGACCCCTTTGGGCAAGTGAGTCGGAACAGGAAAAAATGATAATTGAATGGTTCTCAATTAATATGATTATTTTTGATTAGGCCAGAGGCTCTACTTTGAATAAATGCTTCATTTTCTTATTAAAAATTAATTCCGTCTTATTTACTTTATTTTTATCCCATGTTATAAAAAATCTAATTATATAACCATAAGAAATGACTCTTAATTGCACATTTCTTAATAATCTCTGGGATCTTATTTTTGGAAGTAACATAACAGAAGTAAATATCAAACTAAAGAAAAAAAATTGTAAAAATAAAATTACAATTGCGGAGTGAAATGTTATCCTAGTTTTATTTTCGCAAAGAAGAAAAGAATAAACTCTGCAGGATAGATACATACATTTCAGATACATTTTGATTCCATCCAAATGGAGTTCTTGGAAATGGAAACTCACTTCTTCTTCCTTTAAATTAATTGATTCGCGCCGTTCATCCCTGGCGATATCAACAGAAAACCAAGCGGCTAGTATTCGAAAATGAAAACAGTTGTGATACAGAATCTGATGTCTTTTTGTCCGTCGAAGCCATTTTTCTCCATCAGTGCCATTTATTTATTTATCTCTACAGTTCTCTTGCTTCGTTGCATTTGCTATTTTTCCCAAACCTTCAGTGATATTACTTTTTTTTATAGTTTTATTCTCATCCTGTATTTCGCTTTCGTCGTTTGGCATCAGCTGAGGTAACAAAAGCACAGACGAAAGGAAGATGGGCCGTGGGATTTAAAATGGCGGCGAAGGAATAAAGAGAGATAAATGAAAATAAAGAATAAAATAAGAAAAACGAAAAAAGAATCGTCTGAGAAATCCGTTGGATATGCGATAATTCAATTGTCGTAATGTACCGCGATCTCTCCTGAGTTTTTCTGCTCGAAAAAACCGAACAAAATATCCTGAGTTTGGGTTATTTTCTTGTTGTTATTATTTTTTAAAGCAATTCTTTTGGGAATGAAGGGAGGGAAAAAAATCTATCATGAAAGCAAAAATATAAAGCGCACTTCGAAATTTTTGATCTTTTTGGCATACTTTGAAGAGACAATAAATATGGGAGGAATAGGACGTATATGTTTTCATTTTATAAAAGATGGTTAGGTTTAGAAAAATAAATAAAGAAAAAAAATTGTGTGCTTCGACAAGATTAAAGCAAGCAAAGACTCGACCTTCTAAGAAATCACAGAAATATTTCATAAGTATTGAGGTTGAAATCGAAATTGTGTTCTGATTGAAAATCCTCAACCAATAGTCTTTCTTCCGTTTCGTACAAATAAAGCGATGGATTTCGAAATATCTTTAGGGTGAAAGCTGGATGAAATTAAATAAATGATAGACAGTTTGTTTGTTTATATTTTCTAACCAAAAAGGGAACTTAGTTCGTTCGGAAAAATATAATGGTATTGAATTCTTAAAATATATATTTTCGATGTCCTCTCAGTTGATGAAACTAAATTATCTGGAATTGCAATAATGATAACATATTAAAAATGGAAATTACTATTGATTCTTAAATAACAGAAATATTTTATCACATTCATTGCTTAAAGATGGTGATGTTTTCTTTTTTTTCAAGAGCTTACCTAAAAAGTTATTTATAATAAAAAGTAATTATCCATTAAAAGTAATTTATAATATAATAAAAAGAAATTTTTATTAAATTTGATAAGTAATGCTATATATGTGCATAATTATATTTTTAATTTAATTAAATCTCAATTAATTTCCTAATTTTTTTAAATCTAAAATGAATAAACGTTAACTTGATTCTAAAAAGTCTCTAATTTACTGATCCCAATCCCACATTTTTATTTCAATTATTTCTAATATGCGCTTAACAAATTTGTTGATTCCGACGCTCCTACGTCAGGAATGAAAGGATAAAATTCCTTAACACCTGTACATCTTTTTAAAAAAAGATCACTATGATATGTTTGCCTAAATCGACTAGTGTTAAAGAGATCTCTATCAGAATCTCATAGTAAAATAACTGAAGGGAAAATTTCGGGGACTTCGTTTTCAGATCGCGATATAGAAAGACGTCATATTATCATCGCTTCTTTGTCCAAAAATTATGTGAATAAATCAAAATTAAAATTTCAGAAAACTTTTCTTTTCGACCACGTATCTGCTAAAATATATTTACATGTATATAATAACTCTAACATAATTTAATTAGCAGTTTGAAGAACAGAATAAGCGCCAAAATATGGAAAAAATATAGATATAAGAAAAAGGAACGCATTAGATATAAACAAGACACGTATTAGATATAAACAAGGCGCATATTAGATATAAACAAGGAACATATTAGATATAAACTAGGAACAGAAACTTCTAAGTAAAATAATGACGCAAAAGATCATGTATAAAAGTTCGGATAGGAAATATGATAAATAAGAAAAAATGGTAATTATTTTCATTTCCAAGGGAAAACGACTTTTCCTATTCGTTCCCTTCTACAAAGTGATGATGCAATTATTGCCTTGTTAAATCTTTTATTGATTTTTTTTTATCAAACTCTGCTTCTATCAATCTTGCTAAAGAAATATCTAACCAAATAAGTAGAAAACCATAAATTTGCAATCAGTGAGATGACTAGTTACACCTTCACCAAAGAATATATATTTTAGAAGAAAGTATTCAATGTTATTAAAATGCAAACATTTCAAGAACCTATGATTCATATCAAAAAATCTTGTCAGTTTTATTTTAGAATCCATTGCGTATTTTGTTAGGAGAAATTGCATAAGCTCACATACATCGTTAGACAGCATGCTTTTCGACATATTGATTATCGTGATTGTCATTTCATAATGACGACAGATAAATTGACTTCGTTAAACGCCAGGTAACTAAAGTGGCCTTATTAATGCCAAGAATTTTTATGGATGATTTTAACATTTAAAAAAATACCATTTCGGGATAAAGAACTTCAGCAAGACTTTGGCTACTCCGATATTTAAGAGATTACAAGACTTTTAACAACTAAAACAGACTTCGAAAATTATTCAAATGCAACTCCCCCCAGCGCCAGAAAAAAATTCTTAAACTTAATACATCTTTTTGCCACAGTTTAAAAAGACATTTAATCTTATAATGATGACTTTTTAAATCAGTGAAATAATTTTCATAAATTAAAACGCATATGAAAAAAAAAATGTTCCGTATAAATTGTCGAAGACAGAATTAGCTTGCGTGCAAATTTGTCTGAAAATAAGCAATTTACATTAACATATATCACACCAATTTATTCCCAAAGAACATAATCATGCAAAATGATAAATATTATAAAAGATTTACTAGAATTGCTTTACTTTCTTTAATGTTAAAACATAGCAATTTAAAAAGAACCTTTTTAGCATATTAGAAAACACTGAAAAAGTGCATATAATAATGTTTTAACTTTGTATGAATTACTTTATCATATTTTTATAAGAATACATGTAAATGTTTATATTGATAAGATGAACCATTATTTAATCCTGCGTCCAAGCTTTGAAAACGTAGTATTTTAAGAAATGACTTAAATTTTTTCTGAATGAAAAGTCATCGGTTAACTTCGAGCTTTTAACTGTATATCTTAAACTAATTAACGTGCACACATGTGCAATACAAAAAATGTTCAGAAGGGATTCGGCCATCAAATGAAGTAATAATAAAAAAAATGAAAATTTAAAGGTCCGACATCCCTTTAAATGGAAATGAATTATCTACTTTCATTGTCATTGTAAACATAAGTTAATTTTATGTGTTTGTAACAGGAAACATTTTGGCAATTATCGTATATATTTAGGATATATATCATGGTATTTTTTTCAACTAAAAACAGGTTTCGGTCATTTAATAAGCTCATCCAACTCAGACATTTTGCCATTTTATAGAAAAACCATTAAATTCTGATCTATGAGTGTCCAGAGATTATTACAAATGTGGTATTTACATCACAAGATACTCTTAAGGGACACAGATTATCCATGTTGAAGAATGAAATAGAATTAAAAAAAATCTACACTTTTCTGAAACTACAGGCATCTAATTTTATCGTGGTAAGCATTCATAAAACATAAAAGCATCTCAGCAACATAAAGCATAAAAGCGTTCAACATAAAAGCATTTCCTTTTGTAATATAGTTACATACTTTATTATTATTCGAGATGATCGCTTCTTTTCTAACTTTTTAAGTTTTACATGAAAAATGCTACAGCTTATAAGTTTTTAAAGACTCTATGAGATAAAGAAAAGATCTAAAGATCATTTTGTGATTCAAACCCGCATTTATTCTAATCAGAAAATAATTGCATTTAATGGCCAAACAATTTTTTTCTCTTTAATTTTTGTACCACTTATTCTTTATTCAAAATAAAAAGACTTATCACTATGAAGCACAAAAGTCACATCCATATATGACAATATTTTATGACTAATAAAGAATGCAAATTTCATTAAAGTCTAGTTGTTATTTACGAAGGGACATTGCAATAGTCAATGTGGATATTAATTTCTGATTTCGTCATTAGTTATATTTATGCAGATTTGGCTCTGTAATTATTAAAAGGACCTGGAGTCATTTTGAAATATAGACTCATCGATAGCGTTTTGATACGGAAGAGGTAATGGGTAACTGCTTTCGTAGGTACCAGACTTTTATAATGCAGTAAAGACACGGTATCGGTGAATATATATAATTTGTAAATAAGATGAGGAGGCGAAAGAACAATGCCACAACTTGTACATCATTCATTTCCGCTATCTCTTGTCTCGTGAAAACAAGATATTAAAATACATTTGCCCTAGTGCTACTTATTTTCATTATGCCAATTGAGTAAATGATGCTACAAATTATCAGCAATAATTTTTTCTGATCTTAAAAAAAAAGAAAGAAAAAACATACGAATCTGAAAGAAATACAGTTTCTTTCAGATTCGTATGATGTTTTTTATAAAGAAATATCAGATACATCTTCATCTAAACTACAAACTGATATCATCTAAACTACAAACTTAAGAGCCATAGCATAGAAAAATGAAATGTTTTATTGGAGATGTTCAAATAAAATCTGTCCCAAATCCTGACGCACCATTCACAATCCAGTGATTATGAAATTCACTATCCACCTACCAACCCGAGATCTTACCTATCAAAGGATGATTAAAGCTCTTTTGAGTTCTGATGGATTACAAGATGTAATCCTTTTGGCAACACCCCCACCTAAAGTAAGAGCTTTATTTTAATCGTCTCCAGCAATCATCCGCTTACTCCCTCCAGAGACTTGTCGTCACTCCCCATTCAGCCAATCCGGAATGCTGACCGCAGGTCCATTTGGGTCAGCAGATTACATCTGCCTTCTCCCATAATCCTCCAGAGGTGTCGCGACCACCGGACTCCTCTAGAGAAAACACTACTAATGAAATTCGGATCCGGTTCCTCAGGTTTCTGTAAGAGCACAGATGCTCTAAGTAAGTTGTCTGGGATATAATTTAAAGGGAAAATGTTATTTTCTTAAGATGTGTGTTGTTTTACAGGCCATGTCTCTCGCTATCGTTTTAAGGATTAGATGGAAATACACGAGTCTGATTGGAGTATTTTTATTGCATGTTGAGCTTGTTTTGTTTTATTAGTGGTAAAGCAACCTTGGGAGTATACTCTTGGGAATATACTTTTAAAGGATGCCCTTACTCACAATCGTGAAAGGTCATTAAAAAGAAGGGTAGGGTGTTTGTGTAAAGAGAATTTTGAAAAGTCAAATATGATGATAGAGTAAATAATAATACCATGCGATGACTGACTCTAACCCTTGCTAAACTATCCGGGACAAATGTGAATGAAAAGAGCAAACTTTGCCATGACAAATATTTACTTTCGTTTCGCCACTGTGTTGCTCTTCCAATCAAAATTTTCGACCTTTTACGATACAGCAATTATTTTTTCCATGTATACAATTAAAAATGGGGCAAATAAGTAATCAAAATTTTATACTCATCCTCGAATCCAGACTATGAAGTTCTCAATTACAACACAAATAATGTATTATACCCTTGTTCCATTATTTCTCTGAGTACTAATTTGGTAATGAGACATTTTAATATAACCTCCATGGTCAATCTATGAAGTCCTTAATTATAATGTAAATGATGCATCATATCCTAGTTCTATTATTTCTCTGAATAATAATTTGGTAATGAGATATTTTAATAATAAACTCCACAGTCAACTGAAAGCATCTACAGAGCTTGCTTTCAGATAATCTGAAAATGTAAAAAAGTGTTTAAAATAAAACCTCTTTTTGGGAGAAGATTTGTAATTTCATCTAATCTGTAATTCAAAATTTAAAAAAATTGAATTGCATTCTGAGTTTTTTCATAACAAGATATGCTCCTGGAATTAATAGTTTTAAGCGATATGTTGAAACTTTAAGAACGCGGTTCCTAGCTGGAAGGTATTCCAGTAAGGGGGGGGGGGGGTAGAATATATTTATATGCTTGAAGACTGATTTTCCCCCAAAGATGCTAGTGTATATATGCTATTGGCACATAAATTTAGCGACGAAATTCAAACGTCTTAGTTCTGCAGTAGTATAAAATTTTATAAAGGTGGGCGCCAGCTGAAGTATCAATATCTGATTACGGACTCAAATGAAGATCCAAAAGTGATCCTCAAATTGCTCTAGAGCTTTTGTACAGCATTTTGAGACGAAACCATTTTCAAAGTTCATGTTTCAAAGTTATTTAGAATTTAATTTTGGAAATGTGCCAGCAACCAGCATAGTTATGAGAGGATGAATGCACATCCATTTCTTTCCAAAATTGTTTTTAATTTTTTTCTTTACTTTATTAAGGAATATAAAAACTAACCAACAGGGGATTATAAATAAAATAGAAATCCTCCTTTAGTTTAAATTTCAGAGAGCTTTATCATCATTTTGTTATGAATGCTTTCTAATATTTTTTTGTACATATTTCAATCGGTTACACTACGATCATATTAAATGCTAATAACTAAACGCTTTATTGCTGTAAAACATAATAATAAATGGCAAAAATAAAACCAGAATGACAAAAGAAATGTTCTAATTGAAATCACATTTGCAACGATCATTATTCTATCTGAAATTGAATTTTTTAAGAAACTGAATAAAAAAGAAGATAAAAAGTTTGTGTTTCTTTTCACGAAATTGTACTGTATGCTCTGATTGTATCTTTAGAAAAGTCCTAATTTACGATGAATTCTCATATAGTGTGTTCAAGTATAACGTGGCTTCATATAATGAAACGAATGAATTCTATCGAGTGCTCTTAAAGAATAGATAACAAGTATTACGTTACTAGCATTACCCATATTACATGAAAGATAAATTTATCACTTTCATAATTTGGATCTATTTTGTTTAGACGATAAAAATGTATAAATTTAGCTATTCTTTATAGCCAGCAATAAAGCTATAAGTTTCGAAAAGTATTCCCAAGAATAATATACTCAATTGCAAATTGGAATCGTATTCAAATTTTTATAAATTCGTTTGATAATGTTTACTCAGTATCGCACGATTTGTTATTCCTCCCTTCATTGTAAGAGAATTACAGTAATTCAAGAAATATTCTCTCGAGTGTCTTTATGAACAAAAATTTCTATACTTTCTATATCATACATAAAATAAGTCTCTATAAATGCGATTTGCAAACTGATTCAGGGAAAAAAAATATAGAAATGTAGATTCTGATTTAATTTTCCCATTTTATTGTAAATTGTCTTCCAAGTTCTATGTCATCGTTAGAAAAATTCAAATAAAGCAATTCTAAATTTCTGAAAAGATACAAATGCCCACTGTAGGCCAACAACAGCAAATAAAAAAGAACGATCAATATTGTAGAGAATGAAATATTCAGTGACTGGTTATTTATTATAAGGGTAAATAATTATGTGTATTTTAATTTTAAATAACCTCATAAATTATTCATTGAAATATATCTTCTACGGGAGTTCGCTTTAATATGATGCATTCAATATTTAACTAACAGTCTGATATGCGAAATCTGAATCGCATTTATTTACTTAGATAAGTTCATTACTTTACGAAATTGAGATTTCATATAACGAATTCTTTAGAGTGCAACTTAATCTTAAATTCATCTTTTGTTTCGATATTTTGTCAGGGATATTTCTAGTTTAGAAATTCAGTGAATGTTCGTTGTCTAAAAATTGTTGAAATGTGTGTTCCAAAAATTATGTCTAGAGAATAAATTACATATCCATTAATATTTAATAGTATTTCTTATTTCAAAAATTTCATTTCTTCGTTTTACATTTCCAACTCAATTAAATTCAATTCTTTATAATGAGATTCGTCTTTCAAGAATTCTTTCTAAAACAGATTTGATGTGTGTAAGGAATAGATTCGAATTTCATTGGTTTTGATATTCTAATTAATCGCGAATTTAAATTTATTATTTAAACTAGCGCTAAATTACCTTTCTAATTAAAAAATATAATACTAAATAAATGAATGTTAAAAATGTTTCGAATCATTTATTATTCTTAAAATACTATATAATATAATTTTAAGGATCATTTATTTTTTAAAAACGTTTATAGAATCTATTTTTAAAGTAAAGTTTATGTTCCAACCTTTTATTAATTTTTTTTTTATCTTTCAATTCAAAAAACAAATTTTGTAAAGTATTTACTGAATTCTCGATCATTAATTTAAACAACGAAATAATTTAACTTATTTTTATTGAAATACGATTTGATTTTTTAAACTATTTTCCTTTCTCACAATTTTCTAGATATATTTATATATATATACAAATTATTCCTCTAAAGCAATGTAAAAAGGCATGCTCATTAAAATACAGCAATCATTATTTTCACTGCTATTTTGATATCGACATTTTAACGTTACTAATATCTGATGGTTTTTTTCTTTTAATTCATGATTTTATTATTTTTACAAAGCCTTCAAAAATAATGATCGATGGAGTAAAAGTTTTAATATTCTTGTTAATATTTTAAGAAAAATTATATTCTCATTTCTGAAATGATGTTTTACAAAAAAGCAAATGAGATTCCAATCGATTATTTTAAATTTAACGAAAAATGAAAACTATTTGAAAAGAGAAAAATAATTTAAAAGATTTAATTTTGAAAAAAATATCTATAAGGATTTCTTGGTTCTTTCTCTATGATCCTGCTTTCCATTTCTTAAAGGAAATTTAAAAATTAAAAATCGCAAGCCATTTTATTTTAAATGGAGAATTTAATAAAATCATTCTATTATTCAGTGGGAAAGCTAAGTATGGAATTGATTGTAATGCAACAATAACATGAAAAATGTCTAGTATTTCACTTAATATTTAACGACAAGTTATCTTGCTCAGTAATAGACTATCTCTTTTTATTTCTGCAGAATTTATAATGGATTCCAAAATAATCCATTATCCAACACCTCTGAAACAATTTCATTCTCCATAACTAGCTGGCAAAAGAATGTTTTCAACAGGATTGAAATTCTCCATTCGTGCTTACATGAACTAATTTCACTAATTATTGGCATAGACCAAAATAATATACAGATAAAACGAATTATCTCCTATATGGGATTATGTGAAAGATATTGAAGAGGAAATGGGATGTAGGAAGTTTCTGAATCTTATTTTTAGCACAACTTTGGAAGTCCGTCATTGAATAAAACCAGTGAGAATTGTTTCCCCAAAACTTTCTCGCATTCACTTTAATCAAGATGAATTTGTCTTTTAGATTCATTTTTCCCAAAACGACTGGAACCAAAAAATATTACATAATTATAATTGCAGTCTCAAAAATCAAATATCAAATTTCATATCTTCAAGTCATTGTACTTTTGATATGTTGCTTACATACTTCAAAAAACAGATAGATGTTCAACTCGTTGTTGGATTTGTGCTTACAACAGATCTGATATCAATATCAGTACTGAATTTTATTCATACAGCTCTCTTCATTTTCTAAGCATTGTATTAAATTTCATTCGAAAAGTCAGCGAAACCGACTTCATCTGAATAGAGTTTGCTCAAAATTTGATAGAAATCTACTAGTTTGGTATAAAGACCACATATACCAAAATATTGCATCCGTCTCACTCAGAGGAATTTGGGGTTATCTTTGCCAATACATTTTTGGCAGACAGTGCCGAAAAATGTATTTTGAGAAGTCGGAGTGGTTCAAAACGTCTTCAGAATATTGAGTTCAAATTGTTTGAAGATTATAATACTTATGCTTATACTTATTGTACAAGAAAATTTAAAAAGAACACCAGAAAAAATAAGAAGAAAAATTTATTTAAATTTTCTCTAATTTGAACGCAGTGGAAGCTGAAATCTTCAATATGCACAGATTAAGAATTTTTAAATGTATCAAGTTATGGCGCACTTTAAAAATTACTACTAGTCTTTCTAAGATCGATCAACAGGTTTAGACTACGGAAGTCCTTCACCAATCTAAATTGAACAGGAATTGTTATAAGATTATAAAATAAATTTAAATTTATTCCTCGTGTTCCGGAGTCCACCAAAACTTAAAGAAGAAATAATAATAAATTGCAATTAATTGTATTACAAATAAGTGTTAAGTTATTATAATAACCGAGTTCCGAAATGAAAAATTTCTGATTGCGAATGATGTTAAACTCATTTATTTTGATCTTTTCACATGAGGTTTGTTTTTACCCTTAATCTAAGTTTTACAAATAAAGTTTTTGGGTCAGATGAATGATTCTTACATTTATATCTTAATATTTTTTTCATTGAGTTCTAACAATCAAGACATAATAAGTAAAAATATTGAAATCAAATTATTGTAAATATTCAACTTTTTATTAATACAAATATGTTAAAAATTAAATAATATTACTATGAGTGAATGCTCCAGTCTTGTATAAAATAATTCTAATTCTTTATTTATTTAATTATTCTTTATTTTTTTAAAATTGTAAACCGAAGGCAGTACTTATAACAGTTATAGTGATATCAAAGAATTATGTATTGGTTTTTAAATGAGAATCAGAAAGATATACTGAGCGAATTTTCGAAATTATGAATTCTAAATCAAATGCATTTTTTTAAAAGACATATTAGAATTGACCAGTGAAAGAAGTCATCTGCATTATGATAATTATGAAATAATTAAGAGTATGATTTATTCTAGGCAATTAAATGAATAAGGTGTACATAATTTATATTTTAATATCAGTGAATTTTCGATGAGAGTTCATATTTAACAAGTTAATTCTGCATCATAATTTTTAATAATCGAACATAAAATGTTGTTTTATTGTTTTTACAATTTACTTTTTAGCCATGATCTTAAAATGATATTTTTAAGCTAAAAGCTGCGAATCATTTTAAAGTTTAATTTAATATGAAAAGTTATGTAAAAAGTTATTTAAGAAATTTAAATTTTAAAAAGAATTTAGACACACATAATAATTTACTCTTTGGTAATATTATCAGATAAAAAAATAGATGTTCAGTTTAAAATTTTCAATAAATATAGTTTCATAATCAAACGTTAATTCTATTGTTCCATTTTCATTCCTTAATGTCCATTTCCTAATATAAATTCTAAAATACATTTCTAAATATACAAATGCATGTCTATCTGCATTTACATAGAATAATTAAAAAATGATTTTATATGATTCTAAACTTTTTTTCATTCTAAATTAGCGGACGCTCTAAATTTACTATAGACATGGATGCAGATAGACATGCATCCATGTCTCTCTCTCACTTGCTACCCCAATAAAACTACCAATCTTTTAAAGCAACAAGCTAGTATTTCAGTAAAACAACTAACAAAAATATACCCTGTATTTAAACAAAATTTTCTCATCGTTTTTTAAAAACTTTAATAATGTAGTACCCATCAACCGCAAAGAGAATGATTATTAGTGACAACATATTTATAAATTAATTTTTACCCAAAACAAGTGATCAATGCTCAATATATTTTAAATATCAGTTTAAAGAATAAAGTCCATAGAAAGATCCGATATTTTATAAGGTCATATAAGAATATAATCACATGTAGCAGAAGCGGCTAAGATCAGAATCAATCTATGTAGATATTGTTACAAAAAAGGCATTCCAGTGAGAGTACGTAGAAAAAGTCCAATAGGCTCAGTATGGGTCATTATAAATGTAACACAATAGGAAATATACGAAAACACAAGTAATTAAACACAGGGGAAGCATACAGGACAACACTTCCAGTAAACAGAACAATGAAAACAGAAAATTGCTATTAAAGAACAGCAACAGCATGAAATGCTCAGAAAAACCATCCCAAAGAGAGATTTCGCTCAACTTTTCTCTCTCAGATTGACTCTTCCTCTTCTTGTCTGCGTGCCTTTATACATTCACGACTCCTATGGCAAGGCATCGAATAATCTAGAACAAATTCAGGAATTCGACTCTTAATAGAGATAAAACCAAAATTCCGTTTTTTTTTTTTTTTTTTTTCATTTTTATCGCCAAAATAGGAAACTATTAACAGTTAAAATAAAAGTAAAACGCCCCTCCTCCTTCTAAAAAGTTTGAACTATTATTTCCGATTAACGCCTTTTTTTTTCTTTATTATTTTAGTAAATGTTCCACAGATAGGAATAATTGTATACTATTTTATTTTGCCTGAAAAAATGAAATGTAATTTAATTTAGTTGTTTACTAATGGAACTCACAATGTTTGTTGATGCAATTATACTAGACAATTGCGCATTACTATCCTGCAATGTGTGAGCATAATACTGATAATAAAATCTCGGACGTGTTTATTACCGCATGGTTATGATTACGTTAAATATTTCGTAGAATCATGAAATTCGAAATATAAATACAAACCTTAAATTCTTAACTAAAAAATATTTAACAAAAAAATCACCACTGACCTAGTCAAAGAAGCCAGTTCCTCCGTTTGGGCGATTAAATGCACACCATAATTGAGTAAGCAATAAATCTGGAAGAAAGAAAAAAAAATAATATAAAAGATGTAATTACCTTAATGAAAGTCATAGAAAATTTTCAAGTTAATCTAAAATTCTAATATCATATCTAAAATGATTCATTTATAAATACCTGAAAAGGGATACTTTTAGTATATTAAAATACATAAAAGAAAAGAAAAGGATATTGGAGAATTTATATAATTTCATTATTATATGTTTAATTCCTTTTTCGATATTTTGATATTACAAATGGAATTTATTTTCAGTTAGTAATATAAAAAGCATTTTAACTCCGGAAAAGACTCAGAATGTTATAAAAGGATTTTTTTAAATGAATTTTATTGATATAATACTTCATTTCAGAGCAGAAAGTTTTAATTTTTTAACAAATAAAACAGATTTGGTGCCTTTTTCACCATAACAAACAAAGATTTTTTTTTCTGATTCTGCGCAACAAATTCGTGATCAAATTCGATATTGAAAGAGTTGTCATGGCAAACAACGTTTGTTGTTTCAGTTTTATTTTTAAATGCCCATTTTATTTTATTTATTCATTTTTTTAAGCAATTATATTATTGTTTACAGTGGACTGAATGTATGCCAGAATTGAGTTCTGAGAAACACAAAGGGAAGCACTCTGAAATACAGAAAATGGTTTAAAGAGAAATCTATTGGTTCAACCTATTTATTTATTTTTTTTTGTACAAACTATATTGCCACTTTCAATTTTTTTAATTCCATTATTTTATTGAATACAGAGAGAACCAGTCTATTTGGAGTTTTCATCGGTATAATTACCCCTTAAAACTATATAGTTTTGCCATCTTTTATACATGGATATAAATAGAGAATGGAATCTTTTGTCTGTTCAAAAAAAATTTTACCTCATAATTAATGATTAAACCTAAAGTAATGATTCTAACTTTTCATAAATTGCAACAAATTTTTGACCTACATTTAATATTTCATCTCATTCAATTTTTTTTCGTTCAAATATTGGACGATCAAAATTTAACAACATATGATGCTTATATAATAGACTAGAAATATTATCTTATTAATTCTTTAAAAAATAATGAAAAAAATGATTCTGTAACGGAAGATCACTATAATTTCCATAAATTACAATCATGCCACTCCAACAGTTTTCTGTTTTTATTATTCTAATATCTCAATTAAAGTGCTATTGAATTTTTTCATATATTATGTATGAAAATAAACATGTTACGGCTTTAATAAGTCGATTTATGATCTTTTATTTCATCAATTTGATGTCTGCCATCGTCAAAAATAATGACTTTAACGACAACTGTGTTAATGTGTTAACTTTGGTAATATAAAACAAACTTCAAGTTTTACTACAATGTATTTATTTTCTATATGGTCATAGCTAAACTTCAGATCATAAAAAAAGGGGAAATAAAATTCTATAATTTTAAGCGCAATATTCTGTGATGTGCGTTTTTATTCTAATTTATTTCATCATAATTTCCTGAAATATCTAATGTTAACAGTTAATCATAGCACGACATTTATAAATGAGGTCAAATTCTATCTTTTGTTTGTTCATTTCAAAAGTAACAACATAGAAAGGCACCACTGTAATCGTCACTGTCTTATCGATGTTACAACTTATGCTATCTACTATCCTAATAACGACCGATCTTTAAAATAATATTTTACTGTACCGTACCAAGTCAGAAAACATGAGAATGCTTTTTAAGAATCGATTTGTATTTGTTTTTTTGTCGACTCAATATTCTGCGCTCTGCATTTTTATACTAACCTATTTCATCATAATTCCTAGAAAGATCTAATGCTTTCATAAATGAAATCAAATTTTATTTTTGGTTTGTTCACTTCATAAGTAATGACATAAAAGGGGACCACTGTAATCGTCACTGTCTTATCGATGCTACAACTTATAATATCTACTGTCCAAATGCAGATAAATCCTTAAAATAATATTTTACTGCACTGTACCAAACCAGAAAACACGCGAATGCTTTTTCCTAGTCGATTTGTGGCCTTTTATCTAATCAACTTTATTCAATGCCGATGAGAGTCACTTGCAGTGACTTTAGATCACTATTATTTCCATTTCTAGCCCCAAAAAAGATAAGCACGGGCTAATTTGCCGGCTTGCAATTCTGCAGCTCATTTCCCAAATAGCCATAACTGGATTTGAAAGAACAAGCGACTGATTGCAAATCGGCTTTGCACTCGCAGCAGCAATGATTCATTAAGAGAGGGAGGCAAAACTGCAGTAGTTTTATCAGATTTCCAGCTAAAACTCATCTCCTACCGTTTCCTGTTCATTTTTCATCAACTCAATAATCCTGTTAACATTTCCTCATTAACATCGGACTTCCGGAGATTTCATAATACTATTACATTTATTGACTTTTCTGTATTCCGTATGGATCGGTCTGGATGGATAAATATAGTAGCTGATAATTACCGAGCTTTTCCCTAATTTCACGAGAAACTGGAATAAACAGCTTACTGGAACACAGAAACTTGTGTTCCAGGCATCAAATGCATTGACGTTGATTAAGTTAATTATCTGCCTATATTTTTTCTTTTTAATGCGCTTCCTGTCAGCAAGAAGCGGCTTTTTATGTATTTTGACATAAATTGACTTTGGCGAATTTGGCGCTCGGCACGTCCTAATGAACGGCAGATAAGGCTAATTTTGTTTTCTGATTTTATCAGCTAATGAATAACGGTGTGTGCACGGGTTGTTTAAATGTTGACAGCAGTTTTTTGTCTACGTCCATGCCAAATAAGTTTAATTAGTTGTTTAAAGTTTTTTTTTTTGTCTCTTTTAGAATAGATACAAAAGTGAAAACTCTCATGAATTGGAATCGCTTACTAAGTGATGGATAATCATCCATTATACAATGGCTATTTTGTATTTATAATTTAATTTAATTGTTTTAGATATATTATGATTATTCTTCAAAATAGATGTAAATTTTATTATTTATCAATAGGAAAAAAATATTTATAAGTTATATTATTTATTTACATAGAAAAAGAGATTGTTTTGTTGATGCATTTATTCATTATCTTTCAAAAACTTCAAACTGGAGGTTTGTTATCAATTTTTTCACTCATTTTCTAATTGCCAAAGTTCTGAAATACGCATCGTTCGTGTATTCTCGATGACAAAGCAAAAATTAAATATATTTTAGATTTATTTTTTATTAATTTATTAATAATATTAATAGAGATGATTCTATTTCTCTCAGGGAAAAAAATTAAGATCATGAGAAAATTACATTTTTCTATGGCCCATTTATGAATGTGATATATATCTGACATCACTTTTTTTAAAAAAATCTAAATCTCTGTCGCACAGCAAGTGATTTTATTATAATAAAGTTTTTATGTACTGCGAAAATAAAAACGAAATTTCTATTAACTAGATACATGGGTAAAGATGCACTTCAAAATATTTTCGATAATTTCAATTTTTTCCATGCATTAGTTCAGGAAGAATAACTTAATCCAAGGTTATATTCTTTTAGTAATGATATGTAAAAATTCGATTTTTCAGCAAATTTGCTAACAACTCACAGCTATTAATTGTTGTCAACAATTAATTTAGCTTTAATTGCGTTAATGTTCTCACCATTAAATCATATGAGGAATATATTAGTTAAGGCTTCAAGAGTTTGAATCAATGGTAAAAGACCTTGACAGATGTCAACCACTGACCAATAGGGTAATAATCAAGGGGCAATGGTGGGCTATATATATCCCAATCACCAGTATAAGGGTATGCCAAGGATTATGCCAAGTTGGCATGATTACCCCAATTTTTCAAAGTAAAATATGATACGGGGGGCAATACCATACCTCATACTCTTGGTGCCATTTATTCTTGTCAACAAGGGGGAAAATCATATGTCTCGATGCCATTTACTTCCGCTGCGTATACTTATCTGTTACACTTTTCTCGAAATGACAACAAAGGAAGGCGTTTGTTCTCGATGTCGAATTTAATGGGCTCTATGCCAATAAACACAGCGAACCTTGGCTAGAATTATATTTTAGAACCGATAACACAACTTTCTAAACACCACCATGAAGTTAATCAGATTGTAGAACATCAACATGAATTAATTGGTGAGTCGCGATACAATGTTTTTGTAAAACCCGCTCGAAATGAATCGGATATTATAACATTATCGGATTCTAGAACACCACCAATCGGATTTTAGAACACTATCGGATTCTAGAACGCCACCAATCAGATATTAGAACACTATCGGATTCTAGAACGCCGCTAATAGGATTTTATAACATTGTCGGATTCTAGAACATCACCAATCGGATTTTAGGATACCACCATGAAGGACTCTAATTAAAAGAAAAGAAAAAAAAAAGAAAAAATACTGCATCCATTTGGAGTTATTTTTGAATAAAATAACAGCAAAGAAAATTATATTTCTGCAATCTACATAATATAAAAATATGCTTAATAATCAAGGAATTTTTTTTTTGCATGAATTATTATAGACAGTTTATAATGTGTTGCAATTTATAGTCTTTGTTTAGTATGTATAGCAACACCACAAATTTTGTTACCACTGCAATATTAAATCTCCGAATTTATTAGGAAAAAAACTCATGCCTGAAACACAATTTCTTCTTCTTCTTTTGTATTTTCATCCATAAGCTGTTTGGACAAAACAGACAAGGTACTTTAGACTTTGATCCAACATGTTACAAACTTGTTTTTTCTTTTCGGAACAATGTCGAGCCAAGCCTGGAATTCTGATAAAGCGGAATTTGTAGCTCGAAATCTCTCTCGAACCAACCCACGAATTCCAGTAGAAAGAAAAAGACGAAATATATCTATAGGACACCTGGTCACAGTTCTTCCATGCTGGCGATCAAGGGTTCGGAAAAAATTTGAATAATGCCCCCTGAATTTTTGAATACATCTTTCAAAAATATTCATGACTTTTCCGTAAGACTCTGGCACAAATCCGACGCTCCAAAAAATGATAGAGAAATCTGTATATTTCTTTATTTGTTCCGCGCGTTTGGCCAACAGGAAAAATAGCGAACAACACCACTGACGCATGGAGAAAAACACATCTAGGATTTTGATGGACGTGTTTTCTTGGTTTGAAAGGCATCTTGTTTATGTTCTTCGGAAAAAGGGATTTTTTTCCAAAGAATGTTTAAATCGCGTTATTTCTTTAAAATATAAAGGATTGTCCTTTCCTTTTTATTTACCACAAGTCAGTAGAAACATATGTAAAGTAATATTTATTTCCAAGAATATTTAGGCAAATAAAGGGAAGAAAGATTTTCAGTAAAGCCATATGAGTACTATATAAATTTTAATATTTATTCGTAAGTTTATACGTGTACATTATGTTCGCTTGTTTTTCAAGAATTTGTCTAATTGTTCTATTGTTTAAATAAGAACATCGAATTAAAAAGATACGTACATTGTTGTAACATATTAATTTTCTAAAAATGTGATGCAATTAATATTTACAGAAACTGACTTTCTATATAAAATACATCTATAAGGATTTTCTAGAAATGTTTAACGAACAAACGATAGATTTAAATAGAGTCAAATTATGTGCTGCGATAAACATAATTCAAATGTAACTACGCATTAAAGAAATAAGTTAACCCTTTGCACTGGGATGGTGCCTACAACTCACCATTCAAGATGGTGTATCATTAACGTTAAAAACGCGAACAGAATGGTAAAAAGATGTAGATTCATTTTTCAGAGTAATTTAACTGAATTTTTTTATGTATATTTATTTTTCAGAACAATAAACAAACCCTTGTATTAATGTAATAATTGTAATAATTTTGCATCAAATTACTTTTCCGTGAGAAAAGTATTAAATAAAGTATAGACACAGGCATATATAATTTTACACTAATTTAAATAGTAAAATAATGTCTTTGTTCGTTGATTGAATATTATAAATACAAAAAGAAATAAATAAATGCCTTAGGAAATATTTTTCAAATTTTCGTTGAATAATTTTGATTTGCAGTCAGTATTACTGTATATAATGTTAAAACGCTTTTAGTAAAAGTTATTTTTCAAGACGCTGGCCTTTTTTAATTAAGGCAAAAACGTATAAGGCAATCTAAAAATGTTTTAAATAAAATAAAAAATATACATATATATAATACAAAATATTCTGAAATGTTGATTCTATTTGTGTTTCAATAATTTTAATATTTTCTTTGAACATGAAAAAGATTAATGTAAATATAAATTGATATTGAATTATCCTAAGTATTAATTAAAAATTAAACTTATTAAAATCACAAAGTAAGACCTAGAGATATATTTCTAAATAAAATGAAAAAAAAATATAGGCAACATTATTACTAATAGCAAAAATAAAATGCACAATGGATTTCAAAATGAAATTGGCTGGGTGCATCTAATGGGAATTAAATGAGTTTGAATTATCTCCAATGAGTTTATTTTATTCAGTGATAACAGGAATAAAATTGTATATTTTAGTATATACATACTATGAAGCGCATAATATACTTTTTAACCACTTATTAATAATATTTTACGTTTCTATCGATGATTTACCTTTGTTATCTGTGTTAAAATACGAATAAAATTCTTGTATAATTAACAAAAGTTTGTTTAATGACATTATGTAATATATGCTTCTTAATATTGTCATAAATCCCTAAAGCCGTCAATATAAAATCATACTTTAATATTTCTAATAAAGAACCCAATGTCATGTTTATTAAACATGTGCTTTATTGTCCATTTTTTATATTTATGCTATATTCATTCAGTTAACTTCATATTTCATATTCTCAAACTGGAAATCATTTATTTTTGTAACATTTTCATAAAGTTGAAAAACTTTAAAAGTATACATTTTATTTTTAAAAGCAGATATCTTTCCAAAAATTTTTATAGATATAAAATTATCCTTTACTCCAAAATATTTATATAATATTATTTGGTAATAATTATTTATATAATATTATTAAGTATATGATACCAAAATAAAAACTAAAGTGATTAAAAAATTTGTATTCTACGTACACTAAAAAGGAGAATATAAGAAGAAAAAAAATAAGCTTTTAAATGAATGAGACAGTGAAAAAATTATTTCCGGCACTTAATAATTTAAAATAATACCATATCAATAAATAAGTATTTCAGTAAATTTAATAAAAGTGCTATAGCTTCTAAAATTCAGATTTTAAATAATTTTAAATATCAATTTTACCAAATAACAGAAATCTTAATAAAGAAACGAGCACATTGCTCCTTGAATTAAGATTTGTTCAGTGAATGAAGAATGTAAGATAATTAATAATAAAAGTTCCTTAAAAATCATTCATTCACAATCATGAGCATGATTTATGTATGTATTTCGAGTGAATTCAGTATGAAAAGTTATTATCTCCAAATTTTCGTTTTGATTTCGAAATGACGAAAGCAAATTAAAAAAGGATTTAAAGACTATAAAAGATGTTTGAATGTTACATTAATAGAAAATGGAGGAATCCAGAAAAAAATTCGAATAACTGATTGCTTTATATTTAAAAGTTCGAATTAGTGACGAATCCAAAGTTTTATTGCAAGCAAATTTATTCTATTGCAAGCAAATAGATTAAAAGTATAGATGTCCAGTTAATCTGCAGATTAGCTAGCTATTCTGCAAATTAACTAGGGTGATGCGTTAAAGTGCAGAAAATTTTTTCATTTCTTAATTTATTTAAACAATCTGTGAATTACCTAAATAATTTGCATATTACCTACTATGTACTCGTTAAAGTGGAAAGGAGATCTTTACTGGAACAACAGCAACCTTTCTGCACGCTTAAATTAAATGGAGTTTATTTATTTTCTGATACCTAAAGAATTAAGCGAATGCAATCGAACAATAACAAATTCATTGATAGAATCAATCATCAATCCATTTAAAAACTATAATACAAGGAATCAAACGATTTAACGCATTATTACAATTAAGAAAATTATATTTATGAAACAAATGATAAAATGTTGCTTACTTACTAGTGTAATCTTAAGATCGGTGATACTTTGAATTGCATAGCAATTGTTTTTGTGACAAGCACACCTATTTGTGGTGCATTTGGATTTGAAGCCACCTTTTTGGGACCCTTCCCGATTCTAAGGGATTGTTTTATTGCCGTTTGGCGTAATGCTATTTCAATAGTAGGGACATATTTCGATAAAAATCTATCTTTGCAAATACTGAATTTGGATAAAATTGTTTTAAAGTACCCGTTTTAATACCAAGTTCCTGAAACTCATCCTTACCAACATTATCTAGCGAAACAAACTTTTAAACTTCAACGATACAGAATTATGAGTTAACACATATCATGCAACTTGAGTTTTAACAAGAGAATAAATACATTATGTTTTACATTCTTTGGCAAAAATTGATAATTTTATGCAATTTTCATGGCGATTCTCCTCGCATAAAATAATATAATATGTATTTATAATTTTTTAAAGAAAACAACCCTTAAATTTGATTCTACCCATAAAATTCAGAACATCATTAGATGATCCTTATATTTTTTCGAAGGTTTCTGATATATTGGATAAAAATACTGAAATAAGTTTAACTCGTAATAAAAAGTGTATAAAACAAAATTTGACTCTGGTCCCTAAGGTATTGAATTTCATTCCAGTTATCTGCCGCTGAAATTGGAGATTACCCACACGCATAGAAATGTGAAAAGTCAGCGGGGAGAAAAATACAGCAGGATTCTGGACAATTTCACAGCTGTCAAACGAACCTTTCTTTTGGAATATCACAATGATTCTTATTCGGGAGTGGAAGGCATATATGTCATTCCATACACCCCATCACTGTGGCTCAACATCGGATCCAAAATGACAGAACCCTTAGGAGAAAGATATATGCAGTTAATCCATTGGAGCAGAAAATTAGCAATTAGAAATCTGGTTTCATAATAAATTTTGATTAAAATTAATACTATAGCTGCGTAATTTTTAAAATTCACCATTTAGATATGATGTTTGCAAATAAGTTCAAATATTTTTCAAGCAAAGTTAACTAATATTATATTCTACACGTTAAGAATATGATATAATAAAAATCTGTAATCGTAAAAATAAACACACTAAACTGCTGAAAACGAGGGATGCAATAGACAATGGTCTGATTGCCAACCCGCAGGAAACGCGGGATAAGCAGCTGGAGGGTTAAAAATAATGCATGCAAATATAAATAACGAGAAAACGGAATTATTCCCTATTTGTTTTAGGATAAAGTAAAATTTGGCGGTTTATAATGTTACGATATATATATAATAAACCAATGATTATGTTTAATTATCGGTGATTATTCATAATCGTTTTTATCGCAATTTTCTAAAAAAGTGATTGAAATAATCACTTGTAATTATACATAATCAACACTTTATTATGCCAGGGGATTCAATAGCCCTTGAATATTTAAAAATTCAATAATCACATTATTCGAACATTTTTCTCCTAACTCCGGTGATAGCTTGAAAAATCTTAATAGCTGCCATTAATATTTTATGGAAAAGACTATAATTTTTTTTCTTTCTGTTCTAGGAAACATCAACATCATCTTTCGATTCGCTTTATGCCTAAAACTATATAATATTTGTAAAAAGCATTCAAATTGTGATATTCACGTCAAAATATTTGAAAATAAATAAAAAATTGTTACTAATTGTTTATTAAAGTTTTAGTTTAGTTATATTAAGGTCCCACTTTAAAGCAACACTAGGGCTATTTTGAGACGAACCCCGTGATTTTCTACCGTGTTCAGATGGCGAGGACGACACCTGAGATGGCAGCCCATTCACCAAACATCCACAACACACTAGTTTGGTCCCGACGGATTTAACGTGCACCAGGTCTCTAACCAGAAAGCCTCCGATTCCGAAGACGAAACCTTACCACCATGAAACCGCAGCCTTTCATTGTTTTTTAAAAGAATTCAATTTCGAAACTAAAATTATGTTTATCATATGATGATGGATATTATAAAGTTATTTTAACTTGGTAAAGCCTGAATACTTTTAAAACTTTCTATAAACCATAATACACTCCGGAATACACTATAGAATTATAAGTTACATGAGCTGCATAGTTTAGTTTAATTAAATTTGTGACCCGATATTCCTTCTTAATATCTCGAATGAGCAGTATTACATTCAGGAAAATTATTTCACTATGCATCAGTTCTATCCCCAAAATAACATCTTTTTCTATATGGGCAACAAATTATGAGTTTAATGCCAAAGTTGTTGAAAATCAGCTAAAAAGTTGTTATTCTCTGTTACTCTGAAACCACTCTATTCCAGAAATGAAAAGTGATGTTTATTAATCTTGGCAGTGCTTGAATGCTTCTAAAAGTTTCTCCAAAGCACTTTCATAATACACTCCGGAATACATTATCTTTATACTTCAGATGACTAGCGGCAATTTTCTCTAAAATTTATTGTCCTGTTCTGAATACATCCCTTAACTGAAGCGAAGAGAAAATTTTATACAGAGGCAAAGTCTTATCAATAGAGAAATAGAAGGGAGGGGGAAATAAATAGCAGACGATATATTTGAGGCTTGAAAAAATTCAGTCTTTAAATGACCCAAGCCGCAACGCAAATTGGACTCCTCCAAAGTTTTCAAAGGGATAGACCCCCTCTTTCGCTATTTTCTTTGATCTTTTTCGAAGATGAATTCGGCATTTTTTTTCTAGGGGTCTCATTTCGAGTCGAGGGTAGGGATAACTTGAAAACCTTAACAGCTGCCATTAATATTTCATGGAAAGGAATAGAATTTTTTCCTTTCTATTCTGGGTCGCTATATTGTGATGGTAATGCTATAAAGCGATGGAATTTTCATTTTTTGTTGTGACATTTCCTTTATTTTTTTAGATTTTTTGAGAGAAAAATAAAAAGTGAAATGCGGATGGTTTGATAGGAGTGAGGTAAAGGTATTTTCTGAAAAGGATTTCACTTTTTGTGGATGATAGGTCTTGAGATAGAAAAAGTTTGGAAAAAAGTGTATTTTAACTTTATTATTTTTTTCAGCTCTTTGTATAAAAATAGTTTAGTAATATACCAGAAACATTTCCAGTTCTCAAATAATAGGATGGTTTTCTTTATTGTATTTTAACTTTAGATTTAACTGACATATCTAAGCGTAATAGTTTACGCAATAACTTAATTTATTGTCAGCCTTGAATAAACTATTTAAAAAATTAAAATAAACTATTCAGAATAAAATTTAAAAACAACAAATCAAATATAAATACGTTATCAAATTTTTTTTTAATCAAATTGTAAATGCGACCAAATATATATATATATATATATATATATATATATATATATATGTGTGTGTGTGTGTGTGTGTGTGTGTGTGTGTGTGTGTGTGTATTCTGTAAACATTATAATAGTACTGATTTTTGTGGATTTTCTGATGTACTAATGATTACTAATGATTCTAATGAAAGTGCTAATTCTTAGCTATGAATTCTTATGGTAAATTTAATGATATATATATATTCGAATCCTGTTGACTAAATAATATGTAACATATTTTGGTTTAAGTAGAATGCAGGTTCGAAGCAGTGAAGAGACTTGGTATTTTTAATTTCGTTTTATTCTCTCTTTAATATCCATCTCGGGAAAGCAATTTATTTACAAGCAGACTCAGAGCGGTACAAAAGCAAAAGTCAGATAGATGCAAAAAAAGGCAGAACAAATAACCACTAGTCTTATATAAGATGGGATTTCTGGCCAAGCGCCAATTCAATACACGTGGTGACCTTTGACACCTTTTCAAGGGTACCAAAGTATCACTTTCATTTGAAACGTGGTTCTGATGGCGCATTATTTTTACAAAGGGATTACTTAAACCGAAAGTGGAATTGGATCACGAAATGAGAGAATATTTTAGAATTAAATTACGATGGGCTAAATTAAGATAAAGTTTTGGAAATTAGGAAATTAATTTGGATTAAATTAAGAGTTTAAAATATCATTACATATTATATATTATGTATTATAGGCACATTGGAAATAATTTTAAATTGATAGATAGATGGCGCTTCAGAAATAGGGAATAAGAAATGGTAGTATCCATTACTAGAAACATATAGTGTTTTTTTAACTATTTAAATAAAAATACATGAATTCTATTATCAATAATAATGCAATTTCGTTTACAAAAAAAATGAACATATGAAATATATTCATGTCACAGGTTTCGACATATAAAAACAAAATTCAAACATAAAATACCAAATATTGCCAAACATAAGTACTCAGAAGTAAAATAAATGATTAATTGGACAAAAATTATACAATAAAGGCTTTAATTATTAAAACAACTGTAAAATTTTAAAATAAAGGCAAGTTAATTAATCTCAAAAAGGATGATTCGGAAAACGTGTTTCTACAGGAATGTGTGACGTTTGAAAATAATAATAAAAATACATGATATAATTATTACGATATGTAAGTATCAGTTGCAAAAAATTATGATAACACAAAAATTATCTCATTACGAAGTACGGATACTGAATTTGTTTAGCATCAAACTAATACCCTGAAAAATATTTTTGAATTTACATTGAATATTTTTGAAACCATGCCACATATTCTTCAAGCATAAGGATAAAAAAATTATTAATAATAAAGAATAGCACTAGACAATACAATGTTCATAGGGATGCACCTCGGTTAAATACAAATTTTGTTATATGTTTTTAAATTTATAGATATTGTACCAATAATAAATATTAATGTGTATGTGTTGGCTCTCTAGAGGCCGGATCTTTGATTTACTGGTACGGAATACATAGCATACATATTTCTTGGAGGATGAAAATGTGAAACTTCCAGCAAGTTTAGTAAAAATTTAATTAATTTAAAATTAAGCGAATATTTGGCATTATTTCACGATAACTACCGAAAATATTACAGCATAAAACACATTTCACATCTTATCAAAATTTCAAAAAGTACTTTTTTTATGATATCAATTTAATACTTCTAGAAAATTTTCCTGAACTTCGGCATTTTTTTTAAATAATATTTTTTACCTAATTTCCAACAATAGATATATTGTTACTCTGAAATTCATACCACTTTCATTGTTTCATAATTGTTTCAATGCTCGATTTTCTTTCATTTTTGAAAGCTGAAGCAAAAGGATTCTGTTTAATTTGTGTAATGCATAAAAAGAATAAAGATAAATTACAATACTGCGCAATTTAGAAGATTACCGTACATTTGCGTTTTTAATAGCGCTATGACAACATGGGATTGGTCTCCATTGAAAATGTCCATGTACACAATGAACAAAACATAGAAAAAAAATTAAAATACCACACCTTTTATATCTGATAATTTGAGAATATCAAATACAAGAAATTATATATATATACACACAATTTAACAGAAATTAAATATATTTATTATCATCGGCGAAGCAGTTATTTGCCAAAGGCGACTAGTTTATTCATATATGTAAAACATTTATGTATGATATTAAAAGCATATTAGCTATTCAATATACTAATTGAGCATTACAAATTTATCAGTAATTGTTTATATCTTTTTCAGTAAATATTAGATTTCATTTATCTATATCATTATAATTTTTTTCAGTGAATATTTGTATTGAAGTTTAGTTTGAGATAAAAGATTTTCTTGCAACACTATTTAATAACTGTAAATTACCCAAAAATATTAATAAACACTCTAATACCTAATTAAAATAAGTTCTGCTACGGTAATTCCCCATAAATTAAAGTGCAAATAAATACGCTATAATTTGCTTCTGGGGAGGATTATTTCGTTGCCCTTCCAGCAAGCGACGACCCACTTTTCCATTAAGTAAAGAGACTTCATTCAGTGCATTTGGGTTTGCCTCCCTCAACTCCAAGATAAACTTTTATACCACCTAATGGCAACCCTGGGAACTCAACGTCTTTTTACTATCGCGTTTATCTTCCCTTGGTATTCCAGCATGCAAATGAAGACGATTCCCACCCCTTAAACCCACCTCCGGACAAATTTAGCCCAGAATCCTAATTATCGAGAGCAGCTGGGGGAGGATCTGACGTGAAGAGAAGGGAAGGATTATGAGCTGTTCTACTGCCAACCTCACCCTCAAAATCCTTCACTCTCAGCTTTATTTTAATGCTTCTGATGCTCCCTAGTTTCGGCGGGATATTCCGGTTGCGGAAGTTGAAGTTGGATTGCGCAAAAGTATTCTTAGGAAAATTGCTGAATACAGCTCGATCAAAGAGTTACGGAACTACTGAATAGAATTCACAATAGGGATGTTGATCTTCAACTCATATTCAAACAATTTGGAAGGTCGTGATAGTCGCTGCAGACTGTTTGATATTAGATGTTAGAAGACATGGCATATAACTTCGCAAGTAAAGTTTATGTCTAAAGTCTTTGGACAAACTAACAGAGAAGTAATTTCGGTGACTCGACATTATTGATAATAGACATATCTGTAAAGTTTCCTTTTGGCGCAATCCCTCTTTGGTAATGGAACTGGATTCATTTTCTACTGTTTAAATATTTGTCTTTTCATAGAGATATTGATATCAAAATAATATGGAATGCTGGAGGAATTTCGAGATTCTTCGATAATAGCATTGTAATAGACATTAAATAGCTTATTCTGAAAATATATTACTTTCTAATTAATGAAAACTCTTACATTCTCCATTATACTGTAGAAACATATTTGAGTTTCAACAATAGTCATAGCTATAAGATAAAATTTTATATTTCAGTCTTCGAATCCAATTTACTTAATTTAATAAATTACTCAATCTTTATTTTTAAATTCTATATAACCAGAATAAATCACATACTTTCAAGAAAATGTTACATATTTTTATTTTATTTTAAATTATTTGCCAAGTAAATGTTGCGAATGACAGTTATTAAGCCATTATTTATGTTCTATCTGATATATTGCTCATTTTTTACTTTCTTTTATAGAAGTACGAAAAAAAAATGTTGCAACAGTCAAAAAATTCGAATTAGACATTTTGATAAATCTGTACGTATCACATCTCTTTGAGTAAAAAACATTTTTGAAATTATATTGGTGTGTTTGAGAAAACGATAAAGCAAAAACGTTTTTAAATAGGTTGATGAAATTAGGTATATAGTCTTTATATCAGATTCGTAGATTTCTAGCTAAGTAGTCTTAGCATCTATAAAGCTGATGAGCATTAAATTTTGAACCAAATCTGTCAAACAGTGGACAGTTTTCTAATAGGTCTTTCTCGTGCATATAAATAAGCTAATTCCAAAAACGTAATGATTTGAACAAATGAAATTTGGTATGCGATCTTGTGACTACAATCATAGTTTTAAATTTAATCGGTCTGAAAGAAACACGTCGAAAATATATATTCAGTTTTCTGTTTCTTGTATCAGCGATTAATCACCAATTATGGCTTCCTAAATCCATGCTATAGATTGATTTTTCATACTTTTTAATCATCAATAAAATGCAGCTAATACACTTGTATTGGTTTTCTATACTATACCACGAAACACATAATTCTCATTTGTAAAAATACAAATATGAACACTCATGGCTTTTATAGTCTTGCCAAAAATCCGCAATTCAATGTGGCGAGTGTGGGAGAGGTAATATCTTTATTAGAAAAAATGCGAGAAAGTTTCGGAGAGACCACTTAAGTTATTACTTATATGTAACATTATTTTGGTTGAAGAAGAATGCAGGTTCGAAGTAACTAAGAGACTTTGTATTTTTAATTTCGTTTTATTCTCTCTATAATATCCATCTCGGGAAAGCAATTTATTTACAAGCGGACGCAGTGCGACACAAAAGCAGAAGCAAGAAAGAAAGCAAAAAAGGGCCGAAACAAATGATTACTAGTCTTATATAATATTGGATTTCTGGCCATGCGCAATTTCAATACACGTGGTAATCTTTGACACCTTTTCAAGGACAGCGAAGGGATCACTTTCATTTGAGACGTAGTACTGATGGCGCATTAGTTTGACAAAGAAAAAGTTTTACAAATTAAACCAAAAATGGAATTGGATCACGAAATAAGAAAATATTTTTAGAATGAAGTTACTATGGACTGGAAATATTCTTCTGGAAATATTCTATTAATGTAATTTCCATCTGCATTGATATTGTATAAGTTTCATATTTGTTCGGCCGGAAAATCAGTGATGTAGCATTGACTAGCATGATAAATCGTGTGAAATTTCATTCGGTTCTAGTCGTTAATTATACATTAACTTACACATATCAAAAGTCTCAATGAAGTTGGATAAAATTTATTTTTTAAGAAGTATCCAAACTAACATTTAGGTTTAAAGTAATTGTTTTAATTATTTCGCTGTAGAATTATTACAAAAACAAAGAAACTTGTAAAAAGATTAAAATATAAACATTTTTTAAATCATTAAAAGCACAAAACAACTCGTATACATGCAAATCAATTAACACTCTTAAATCTAAATTTGAAGCAATCGCGCGGATAATTAATGAACATATCCATTTGGCTGCCAGAATGTTTATCCGATATATCACTAAGCGACCTGTATGTAAATATACATTTCATAATTGAGTCAATAATGAGTATTTTGATGAATATGATTACCTGTTTGATGAATGGTAACAAATATTTAAAAGAAATGGAGAGCCAAATCTATTCGAAACCCAAAATTGAAGATTTATTAAAAAAATTGTGTTTACAAAATTAAGTATTATCCCTTCTTTATATGAGATTTTCTTTTCTTGAGAAATAAATCAGGTGATATAATTCAAGCTCTGGATTAAAGGGAAAATTTTAAAAAAATCCTAATATAAATACATAATATAAAATATTTATTAAAAACAGCATGATGGAAATATCCATCATCGTGCATATTTACGTGTTAAGCTCAGTACAAAATCTTCAGTGTCCCTCTCTTCTAAATTTCGCAGCTCATTATCGCTTTTATTAACAAAAAATCTCAGATTAGTTATAAAAAATATTCCAGAATGATCATTTCAAACCCGCTATAATGATTGTGACATTTGATTTTTTTGACAGCTACATTTCTTATTACGCAATAGTGAAAAAAGTTGTCAACAACAACCAATTGACAGTACACCTGTTTTGAGTATAATTTTTTGTTCACTAAATGTTATGATGCAAATTTCCATCATCATGCAAAAAAGGGTTTTAATGCATCAGAGTTTTAATAATGGAAGCATTAATAAAAAAATTAATATAATTTAACGATATTTTACATGTTTTTATGTATATGTAGGCTACTGTCTCATAACATGTTTCCATATCAAATGAATAACTTCGAAGCTAAGAAAAAAGTGAGAGTAATTGCCTTACACGGACACATTTACGGTTAGATAAATTAATATTTCTAAACTTTTAAATTGCTCCATTATTTATATATGTAGAATGAAACTGGCAATCGTAAAAAAAAAGCAACATATCACTAGCTGAAATTGAACTTAGAAATCTGCTTGACCTTATAATGACTTTAGTAGTGTCGTGAAGTTAACATATGCCCAAAGTATAATAAAAATTGTTTGCTCCTAATCGTTCTTAGATATATAGATGATGCCAGGGGTAAGAAATTATTACCCTTCATGATATTTCTTTCAAAAAAAATTATGCAACTCCCTGATTTCTTGTTTGGTAATGTAAGACTTGTGCCTGGGGCATTAATATTCCGTCTTCTTGTTATGTATTGTATAATGCCACTGTATATATGAATGAAAATGCCAATTAAAATACTTAGACTAATCATCTCTTCTGTTAAGTCTAACGTACCCGCTATAAATTAATACTACTACTAGAAAATATGCTATTTCAATAATAAAACTAATAATTATAGTAATAGCAACTATATACAAAATTACCATTGGCTAAATAAAAAAAAATGTTTTAATTATTTATAATGTTCATAAACTCAAAATGTCGTACCGATTCTCTCTCTGAAACTTAATTAACGACTGAAAATGGTTGCTATATCTATTGCTTTTGCGATTTTACTCGGCAACTGAAAATTGATTTTAGCTTCTTAAGTTAATAATAGAGACTAAACGCACTGACTCTAATCATATCTTACAAAATTTCACTTCACATAATTTAATAAATTAAAACGGACATAATTTGCTTCTTCCCCAGCTTTATTTCGACATTAAACGACAACGCAAACACAATAGGAATAAAAAGGAGGGAGAATCTACCTGCTTATTTAATATTCCTGCCCCGAAACGAAAGCTTATTCGCCGTCTGATTTCTAAACTTTAGTGAGGTCGTTTTGTCTTGAGATGTGCTTATCTGGGCTCCAAAGAAATAAATTAAACGTCAGGCGCAGGTTGCTTCGAAAACACGCAGTAACTAATCAAAATAGTTTCGTTTAACTTCACCGGAGCGGCAATTTCCTCGGGACTTCTTAATTATTGTCATTTGTGCTCCGCCGAGGAATAATAAAATATCAGCAGGAGACACACGTAATATTGCGATGGGAACACATTTCGTCCGCGGAAAATGAGTGTTTTCAAAAGGGATCCAATACATCGCTCAACAAAGATTTATTGATCCCGATGCCAAGGGTCGATTTCTTCGTACACTTATTTTCTAGGTGCATGGGCGTCGCAAAGGACATAAAATTAAGTGCCGTAGAATGTTAATTTAAGACTTACTGCAGTAATCATATGAAAGATAGCATTCGAATTTATTCACATACGATGTATAAATGCAAGCACAAAGGGTTTGTTTCTGTTGAAATTTATTTACTTGTATAAACAATTATAATAACTACAAAATTAATAATCCTAGATAATAGATACACTTTCTGATAATTGTAGCTATATAGACTTAGAATGAAATGCTCAAGATAATTCCACGTGTTTGATGTCGCAAAGGACAAAATTAAGTGTTGTAGAATGTTAATTTAAGACTTACCTGAGAACTATCGGAGTAATCATAAGTAAGCACGAGAATTTATTCAAATATGATGTATAAATGCAAAGATAAAGGATTTATTTCTTATGAAATTCATTTACTTCTTTAACAGTTATAACAGCTACGCAATTAATAATTCTAGTTAAAAGATACATTTTCTGAGAATTGTAGCTATATAGACTTAGAATGATAAGCTCAAGATATCACAGATGGGTTGATTTCACAGAGGACGTAGATTTAAGAGCCATAAAATGTTAATTTAGGACTTACCTGAGAATTATTGGAGTGAACATAAGTAAGATAACATTAGACTTTATTCAAATACGATGTATAAATGCAAATGAAAAAGGTTTGTTTCTTATTAAATTTATTTACTTTTATAACAGTTATAACAGCTATGAAATTAATTATTCTAGTTAATAGATACATTTTTTTGATAATTGTAACTATATAGAATTAAATACTCAAGATAATTTCATGTATTGTTGTCGCAGACAACTTAAATTTAACAGCTATAGAATGTTAATTTCTAACTTCCATGAAGTGACGTTATCGTAAACTAAAATAACATTTGATTTGACTCAAAATTTAATGAATGTAGTAAGCCCTAAGATTTCTTTAAAAACATAGGTTTTAATACTTTTCAATACTTTTATTTTTCTGAAAACTTATCTGATAATTGTTACTAGTTAGACTCAGAATTAATACCGCCATTTCGAAATAACCCGAATAACGAATATCATCCGAATATCGAAATAACAGCCGAAAATCGAATTTGTCTTTTAGACGCGTTTCCCTCCCTCCACGCCCTACTGAAAACAAAAATGTGACACAAATGTAGTCACAAAATCAAATACCACAATTGATAAATTTAAGGCACTTCGTTTTTGAGTTGCCGCGTTTAAATGCCTCTGAAAGTACAGATAACAAACTTTCAACTCCAACTGGATTTGGCCCAAAATTTGATAGATTTCCACACTATAGACATTAAATCTGTGCATCAAATTTTATCCATCTGGTTCTCTTCATTTTGTATTTATAGTGTAAACTTATATTCAAACAGACTTCCTCTGAATAGGATTTGTTCAAAATTTGACAAAAATCTATAAATTTGGTGTAAAGAACATGTATCAAATTTCATCCATTTACTCAAAGTGCTTTTGAATTACCTTTGTCAAAGACAGACACATAGACGTTTTTAAACAAATATATTTATCGATCTCAGAGAGGTCTAAAATGGGGATTTGTCAAAATCTTGAATTGAAAATGTTTGACGATCACAATACTTCCTCCAAAATTCCTAAATATAGAAAGTAATAAAGCCCTTATTCAATAGGTATTAATTTATTTAATTTTTAATTTTGGGCAGTATTTCCCTCCCCGCATTGCCAGTCAATTTTTATCAAATTACGACTGCATATATCATCGGTCAATAGCGTGACTCGTTCTTGCAAGTTTCTTAGAGCAATGAACTTATTTGTAGTTTTCATAATAAATGGCAATAATACTAGAAACTCAGTTACTACAAGTTCTTTTTATAAATTTCTCTCCATACTAAAGAGAAGAGAAGGTATATTGCAAATGTCAATTTAACTTTGTTTTGAAATGATGTCTTCCAAGTGTGAGTGATCATTTTTCATTAACAAAGTATTTTTGTTTTACTAATTAACGAACCAGATAAAAACATTCTTTTTAAATTTCTTTCTAAAAATCATTAGATTCAAAAGGTATGGACACCAACGCACTCGTATGTAATTTGGTTCCATTAATATTAACCTGAAGTTTAATTTTAGCACCATAGCCAACAAAATTAAACATCAATAAGTATGATTTAAAGAATGCAACAAAAAGAAGCCTGGCCGTTTAAAAAGACAATAAAATAAACAAAATATTGTTTAAAACTTAAGGTAAATGATCCTTAAGCTCTAAATAAATAAAATAGTGCACCATTAATTATTTCTGAAAAACATTAAATATCACAAGATTTTTAATGATAAAAAACACATTAAAATTATTTTGATATTTTGATAATATTAAAAACATTAAATTTCATCATGTATTTGCTTCCACATTTATTTTTAACATTCCAATTATATCTTTATCATTTTTAGAGATTCTAACAAATTTATAGTCACACATTTCATATTCCGAAATGGAGATTATATCGAAAAAATACTATGATATAAATTTACATAATTGTAAAAGAGTGATACGATATATAGAAGCTAAAACATAATGTAAACATTTCCAAACTATATTTACATCGGCATCAAAGACTAGCTATAAAAATTTCAAAGCATAAAACAAAGAGACTAATTTTTAAAAACCTTAAAATTAATGTAACTAGTCAATTAACAAATCCATCTAAAATATTAGAAGTTTTGATTTTAATTGCCATCAAAGTATTATTTTTAATTCGTGTTCCTGTCGTTTGTCACCTTACCCAGAAACTTAAGAGAAAGCAATTATTTTAGAAACGCTTTTTGTTTCGAAAAACTCTTTATGATGAAATCTAGAATTTATTTTGCTACATATTAAATATATTCAATTAAATCAAAATGTAGATGAGTTACAATGCATACGGATGAACTATGGAATATATTTATACTCAAATATCAATTTCAAATTTCGCTGTTTGAAATTCTTTTAAGATTTTCATTATTCCCTTGTTGAATAATGTTTGTTCGAAAAAAGATTTTCATTCTTATAACATAAATTATTAATTAAAATATGAAATAATTAAAAGCGAGTTTTTTACAGTTAAGGAAAAGCTTTTGTAAATCAGCTTTTGTAAATTTGATTCTAATTTAATTTCATTGTTTGGAAATTTCATGAACAAGCATATACTTAAACAATAAAGTCGATAAAATTTTGTTCATATTAAAAACGCGCCATTTATTAAAATTTGAAGTAGGTTCGAAAAGAATCGCTTCGGTGATTTGTAAGTTTTTAAATTTTCTTCGGAATTTTGTTACTGTCTAGTTTTATTTCAAATTATTCTTTTATAATCCAGCATTTAAAATCAACGCTTTGAATATATTCCTTTCTTTGAAATAATTAAGAAAAATGATTCGCCTTTTATAAAAATTTCAAACAATAGCATAGCTATCGATAGTTTCTGAAAGCTCTTTTAAAGAAGAAAACATGAAAAGAAAGAAACTTTTCATGAAAAGAACAAAGGAAAGAAAGAACAAAAAATAAATGATAAAAAATGCGAAATGTATTTCCATTAAAATTTCTTTTTTCCACACCTTTTCTTCTTATCGATTAAAGAAACATGCGAAGAGCTCTTATATTATCGATATTTTTGTTTCTTTATCGGTCATTTTAATCGATATTCTGGTACCGCTTAAGACTTTGAATCGCATCTTAGAAATGAAGACTTCTCCAATCGAAGTGGATTAAATTATCTGATGAAACTAACTCGAGTTATCAGTTGTACAAGAAGAAAAACTCGAGTTCGAATTGAATTCGATTTATAGGTAGCTCCACAACTATCCAAATGTATTATGAGCTTAATTTAATGTCCATTGGAAATGTTATTATACTTATGATAGAGATTATCACCCGACTTGGGATAAGATTGTTCAGCTTATAACACAATTCCTTTTTCGTCGAAGAAATATCAAATTTTGAATCATTCAGTTTCTGGTAAATTAGCATAATCCAATTTAGTTTTTTTTGCAGGTTATTTTAGCAATCATGACATATTCCCTCATTTTTGGAAATAGTCGACTTCTTTTTTTTTTTTTTTTTTTCCTTTTCAGGTTTAAAATGATTGCAATTTCACTGTCGATTAGTTCCATTATAACATTCAGCGCAGTGAAATGATAGTAAAATTATTTCTAACGAACGTATTCTGCTTAGCTGAACAATTCTTGCAATCACTTATTTCAGGTAAATAATATTGTGAATTACATTCAAACATCCTATAAAATAATTAAAGCCTGAAATTTCATACCGAAAAACATGTAGTTCCATCGGAAATTCGCATGCTTAACACCTCTTAATGTTTTGGTACATTACCATAATATAATTTTTTAATGATATATAGTTTTTAAGTGATTTAGAGTTTTTAAATATAGTTTTTAATTAATTAAAAATTAATCGAAATTCTGGCATTTTTCACGCTAGCTCCTAAAAATATTGTCGAACGAAAATGAATTAACACCATATAGAAATGTAATCTATACTTATGTATAAAGCTCAATGTGTGTGTGTGTGTGTGTTGGTGTTCTACAGAAAAGACCATTTGACCTACAGCTACCAAATTTGGTACGTGTATACCTTGGAGGTCGGGAATGCACCTGGGGTCCTTTTTTTGAAATTTTAATTAGAATTTTAATTATTAATTAAAAACTAACTTTCCCGCCAAAAACTCCTTTCATTTTCCCTACCGCCAAATGAGTAAGGCTTCAGTTTTTTTTCCAACAGCAATGAGGCTAGGGCTAACATTTTTCGGCCGATTATTTCAAACGATTCTGTTTATTTTCTTAATGTTTAATGCAGTTAAAATTAAACATTGTTAATTAATCGATCTTTTAGATTCATTCTTAAGTACTTTTGAATTAAAATAAAGCAGAATTAGGGAAATTAAAAATTTCCAATCTACATAGCGTTACCCCAAATTTCACGCATTTCCGTTACCGTAACTGGCGTTGAAAATTCACACATGCGCTCTGATTGTTTACATTTCAGCGGAAGCGGACTCGATTTAAATTATTTTTAGGTTAGTTGTATGCTTTTGTAATTAAATTGTATTTATGTTAGTGTAAGTTCATCGTTTTTTAAGTAATTTTTTTAACCTGTTTTCGAGCGATTATTTTAAACGATTCTGTTTATTTTCTTAGTGCTTGATGCATTTAAAATTAAACATTGTTAATTAATATACCTGCTAAAAATGAACCTGAAAAAATTTTGTTCTTGATTCTTGAGATAAACAAAAACAAATTCTTGAGATATTACATAAATTAAGAAAGATATTCTTTAGTGCCCATAATGCTCAGTGACTCTGACATAATGCTCAGGTTTAAATGCTCAGTGACTCTGTTGTTAGTAATCATATTACAAAAAAAAATTCTTTGTTTCAGTAAAGAGTAGAGATACATTTTACGTTATGACTGAAGGCCTTTATAATATTCTGAGTGAATTGAAGTTTGAAGTTTTAAAATATTTTAATGAAGAAGCTATTAAAGTAGGAATTACATAAAATAGTTAATTATTAAAATTTTAACGAGTATTAAAATTGGCGAACCGGCTGTTCACCAAAGGCGGCTAGTACATTATATTTTTAATGATACAAATATGTGCGTTATTCTAAAATTTTCAAAATTAAAAAAAAAAGATTTTTTAAAATCTTTAAATGCAGATTATATAACTATCTTGATATTCAAACACTTTTCATTGTTTCATCATTATTTAACAATTAATTACCTAAATTTTATCTCTTTCTATCAGCTAAAAAGATAAATATATATCAAAATTCCGCCATATCATAAATTATATCTTATTATTTAGGGTCGTACTGTCTTTCTATACTTCTATTTCATATAGTTGTTTCGTATATTTGAAAGTTAGATAACAAATGAACAGATGAATTAAATTTCTAGTAGCAAAAAATAATTTTAACTCAGTCTAATATAATGTATCAAATTTGGAATGATATATCCTTTTTAAAATATCTAAATGCTTGATATGACTCATAATTTGGCGAAATTTTAAATACGTGTGTTAATAACATTACGCATTCCTGCATGCATTTATATTTCCCAACAGTGATAAAAGAACACATGGAAATTCTAACATTTGATTCAAATTATAGATATTGTTATCTATAAAAATATATTTCCGTTATTCCAATTATAAAACAAGATATATCGCTATATTTAAAAAAATTCTCATATTCATTCCTCAAAACTTTCCATAAAATGAAATCTTAAGTTACGATATTCCAATGATTTTTTTCAATGGGAATAAATAATAATAAAATCTATAATAATCGAAATTGACATTTTGCACAATTACGAAATAGAATCAATTCAAAGTTTATTCACTGCAAAGTGGTACGAATTTCAGCTTTACAAATATATGAAACTGAAGTATTAAAATATTAGTACATCCCTAAACAATAAGATGTATGATATGACGGAATTTCGACTTATATTTGCCTCTTCTAATAAAAATAGGTGACAGTGCGTGTGCTGACATTTTACATTCCAAACCGTTCGATTCAGAGTTGCCAATCTTCGTAAACATATACTTTGGAGAGTGGGAATTTACACATCTTTGTACCAGTTTTGGTGAAATTTTATTAGAATTTTAATTCAACAAAAATTAAACGAAATGTTGGCTTTCCTTTCGCGAAAGTTTCCGAAAATATTAGATCACGCAAATAAATTAATAAATTTTACATTATTTCAAAGCTCCAACAAAGAAAAAAAAACTTTTTAAGCATCCAATTTTTTGGTCGTATAAGTGTATTTTCATTTTTATAAATAATATTTTTAGCGGATTTTGCAACAATATATTTCAATGTAGAAGTGAAATTCAAATTCATAAATGTTAATAATATTCCATCCTGGTTTTTAATTTCTATTATTGATGATCAAGATAGGAAGATTTCAACTTCTGATTTTTACCAGCAAAGTTTACCGGCAGGGTTTTATTAAAATTTTCGAATATTGTTTTACTTATTATTAAGAATTTCAGTATTTAAAAACAGCAAAAGAACTTTAAAACAGCAAAGACCTTTTTAACTATTGTTCTTTATTGTGACCTAATTGTATGTGAAAAAATACGAGATGAAAATTAGGGAAAGGCATATCGCTATGAATAAATACAAACGGAATAAGGCTTTTAAAACAGTACGAATTTATACATATAATAAAATTTGAAATGAGAAAATATTTTGTTGAAGAATACATAAGACCAAGTTAAACAAAATATTGAATTGAAATTTTAGCAGCCATTAATCTCGGAGGACTAACTGATCCCAAAAGCGACTGATAATTTAATAAATGAAAAGGTCATCATTTTACACACAATTCAAATTTCATATTTAATTGCATATCATTTCTCCGAATAATAAATAGACTATTATGACAGAATTACGTTCACAAGACTTCCCATGTATGTGGTGGCTGGTGCACCTATGAATCTGCCGTGGCCACAAAGTCCTCCAAGTCGAGACAATACCATTGAGGGTACTGGTTCAGAGATGATCATTCTCTGATTCAGGTCTAAATTACGATCTGTGAATGAGTGAATGAAATGCATGAATGAAGTCTGCTCTGTAAAAGAGGTCGTGAAGCATAGATAGCTAAAACATAATATTGGCCCTAGATGTCGCTACTAAAACAAGAAACACTCTCTCGGCTTAAAATCGCTGACTTCGTTAGCGGGCTTGTCTATGGCAAGTGCCATAAGAAACAACAACAACAAACAATAATTACATTCATTATAAACCGAATAAGCATCCGTTTTACAGCATTAAAAATTACATAACATCCTGCATTCAATATAAATTGAAACATATCAGCGAGTTAAAAAAAATCCTGAATCCTCTATAGTACAAATTAATGTGCAACAATTGAGAAACCATTCATTTATTGCCAGCAAATTCAATAAAATTATATTTTACGTAATAAGATTCAATAAAATCCTCATTTACGTAATAAAAAGAGAGAGATTGGGCAAATCTGCAGTACATTTGAGAAATGGATGCAATTTGAACCTGGAATCTTTATTCTAGTATGTCATAACTTCTATCCTAACCTAATAAATGATACCGAAGTAATAGAGAAGCAGTACTTCTCAAGGCAATAAACGTAAAACACAGTTCTAGAAGAACAATGTTATTTCAAATTTTTACGGTCTCGTACTACGACGGGTCATAAAGTTCTAGTTACTTTTTTCTGACAAAACGTAACCTAATAAATGTAGCGCAGGTTTTAGAAAAAGACCTCGTATTGAATGAAGAACATAACTGTACTTTCTATTTTATGGATTTAGGAACATTGTCGGCCTTTATCTCTTCTTCGCACAATTCACTTGTCAAAGAAAGAGAATATTTATATAAGATATTTCAAGCGAAAGATTCCATTTTTGATCTGCAGCACGTTTTTTTATTCCGAGTCTTGACATTTCCATGCATTTCGAAATAGCCCCCAAACTAGAAATGACAATCTTCAACTAAGGACAGGAAAAAAAAGGGTGGAAATTGCATTGTACTGGCGCGATTTTATCACATTCACGGTATTATAAAGCAAGTATAAAAACGCCAGCTTTACACACGTCCCGAAATTCTTCTCGGCCAATCATTGTCGCGTATCCGGAAAAGAATTCTGGCGCGGCTCCGAATTTTATTGACCGAAGTACGCACTGGCGCACAAAGGCCAGGCAAAAGGAATGAATGCGAGGCGGAAGAAATAAGTCCCTGGCTCGTTTCGCATTTCGTGAATCAAAAAAATAATCAGAAAAATACGTCGTTTTCTTTTCTTTTTATGGGCCCGGCTTAATGTAGTGAGAAATAATGCTTGTCAATAAACATTACGTTCTGTTGCGGGTTGCGTCATTCTGAGAATAAAAAGTAACTTTTTCGAAGGAAAAAGTTTTCTGCGCTTCTCTGTTTAGTAACAACATTTCCATTCGAACGTTCTTTTTCTGCTTTCGAGTTTTATTATTTGAGGCATGTCAGGTGAAAATCGCATTAAAATGCACTTATCTATAAGAAATGTCTTCCAGCCTCCGACGTGAGGGTCTGAACGAAGAAAAAAGAAGCAATTCTAAATTAAGCTACTTTTGAATTCTAATGTTTCTAAGATTTATTTCGGCGCGAATATTCTTATTTTACCGCTCAAGCTTCAGCGCTTTCTAACTCGCTGATTTCTGTTTACCACTCCTGAATAAATATCGCTGTTGCGTCTTTATTCGTTATAAACAATTGTTACTTCTTTTAAAATCGATGAAGCATTAGCATCTACTTTTCTGAATTTGAAGAAAATTTTTACAATGTCGATTTTTGTCGAAACATTTTACACTTGTATTTAATCAGAAAAGGCTTATAAAAGATGTAATTCTCTAAAGCATTTTTTTTTCACTTTTTACGAGTCAGAGTTTTGAAATTTCATACACATATGTGTTTAATAGCAATAGATCATTTCATTATTTTCGGAAATAATTAGTAATCAATTAAACAATTTAATTACATTTAGATTTTATATCAGATTTATTATATATTGTAGATATCAATTTCGGAAAAAAAGTGGTAACAATATTTCTTAATACTCATAACATTGAATTTTAGTAGTAGTAAAAGTAAACTAACAAGAAGTAAATTGTTATTTTTCAAATTTTGAATTGGTATTTTGTAGTAAAAATTGGTTTTTGAAACTATGCTTATAAAATTTATTTATATGATCTCTTAGGTTTAAAAATAATAACTAATAGCGTGGAAATTGTGTTCGAACTTCGAATTGACGATTGAAAATAGAAATTTATAATCGATTTCAAAAAGACTATCGTCTTTGCGAGCCTGGTCGAATATATGACATTAATCGAAATGCAAAATGTTTTACATTAGCGTGGCGAAAAATTTCGTAGATTAGGGTGAGTTACTCACATATCATCATAGCTATAATGGTCAAAGAATATAATTATTAGATTTGTCTAATCTTCTAATCATTATCTGTTAGTAAAATATTAAAGCAATAATTAATAAATAATTTAAAAAGCATAATTAATTAATATGAAAATTTTATAATAATTTACTCACTAATTTTAAACAATAAAATAATTAATTAATTATTATATCTGCATAACAGATTTTGTGTGGTATTCAATCGTAAGGGCATATGTTATGACATATGTGTAGTTCTTAAAATCATATTAGTCCGGTGATGCTAAAAGATTTCATCAGAGCCGGAAAGGGTTAAATAGGATAAAAATATTTTATAATCAAATACTAGAAAGACATACACATCTAGACCATCTGTTAGCCTGTTAACAATATCTCAGATTTGATTGCCACATATTAATTGACAAAAATTGAAATTGAAACTTTTACGCACATCGTCAGAGTTCTTAAGAAATAAAAAAAATATATTATTTATATTATATTTTAATTTTAAATACTGTGCTTAGTTATTGTGAGATCTTCTCTATGCATAATGTTCAGGGACACTCGAATCGAAAACAATTATTAAAATAGGTTTGAAACTAATTGTGATCTATTAACCAAAAGAAGAAAATAAGATATAATACAAAAAAAAATCGACTTGAAAAAAAAAGATGGAAGTTAAACATAAAAATCCAGAAGTAAAATCAATGTACTTAATGAACATTAAAGTCAATAAATTTATACTAAAAGTAGTTCAGAATAATTTTTTTTAGACTTATTCCATAAAATCCTCAATCATAAAACCATCAATTCCATAAAATCATCAAACTAATCAACGTCAAGAATCGTCAATGTCAACTTCGATTCCGAAAATGTCGATGTTCTTTTTAACTGAGAATTGCAATGTTAAATACAAAATAGAGATATTGTCGAAAGACGATAATAGCAGAACTCATCTCATTCATATCTACTAAGATTCAATAATTAAAAAATGTATGAAATAATAAGTTTACTGTCTCAGAATTATTTAAAGCTCAGAAAGACTCAAATCAAAACTAATGATTAAAATGTTAATGAATTAAATAATGATCGATCAACAGGAAAAAATAAGCACTTCTAAATACAAAGTTAAAAAATTGCTGCATAGAATAAAAGAAATAAGTCGATTCTATCCGTATTCTTCTTCTAACTATTTTCATGTTTACTCGCTTTCATTATTGACAGACATAAAAGACGTTCAAACACCGAAAGCCCGTTACAGACATCTAAGGACAATTCTTATATGAAGAGACACTTTCAAAGATAAGCTATTTAATTTATGTAAATCGGTTTTAAACGCTCGTTAAATAACATGCATAAATCACAATAAAATATTATTATTGATAAAAAATAAAATATGCATTTTAGAAAAACGTCCTAATTAAAAAAAAAAATCTCTTATTTCATGAAAAGGAAATAAAAAAGGAAAAACTTCCATACTTTTTTTTCATAAAATATAGTTATGGATCATAAAGAAAAACATCCAATAAATATATTTATGTTCTAATATGTCTTTAATATATTAAGATAATTTTTGCAAAATATTTCACGTCAATTATTTGAAAAAGAACCAATTCTTAGAAAGGACCTTTCTTAATACAAGTTTTTAACTAAGAAATAACAAATAAAATGATACATTCAGTTATTTTGCTTAGTATTTTAACTACGTGGTCTTTTTTTTTAACTTCCAACCAGCCTCATCAAATAGTATTATAGAAGATATAGAGAACCAATTTCCTTTCCGAAAAAAAAAAAGGAGAAGAAAAAAAAAATGAAAAAAAGATTCCATAAATATTTTGCAGCAAACAAACAAAAAGTTCGGACGGAATGGCCTTTTAAATAGATAAATAAAACGTCAAAAATACAGAGCAGTGATTAGCTGCGAAGTTACATTTTCTTCATTCCTCGGAACTATCTTATTTTTTGCTTCTTTTTCGTTGCCAAACGGTGAAAGAGAAATATTCCTTGGCACGCCATACACTGAATAATGGCATCATTTCGAAGCGATTTAACTTCTTTTGTTTATACAAAAATGCGGTCCTCCTTTTATTTTTGGAACCGAAAATAAAAAGCTCTCTTATTTTGTAAAGAGTCTGGAAGTTAATGATGATCACATTTTGGTGAAAAGTAGTTTCGAGAAAGGTGCGGGGGGGGGGAGAAAATTATGGGTGGGAAAGGGATATGTGTGAGGCACAGAAGGAAAAAGACTTCAAAAGGATTTCTGAAGTGTTGCATTCGAACGCCATCTCAAAGGATAAGGCATTATTTTCCAAGGGTAGGATTTATACCCAGGAATGTGAGAGGCAATATTTGAATAGATGTGTGCACAAAAGCGGAGCTTTAGGATGACAGTAGTAAAAGTGATGCTTCTATTCACCACAAGAATCTTGCAGATGGGGTTTTATTTTTGGACAGTCAGTTGCATCGAACTTTAAGAAGAATTATTATGGAAGCTGGTTATTACACAAGTTTTCTTTATTCTATTTGTGGCATAGAATGCTATTTTCGTGATGCTGATATTTATAGAGATGGTAAAATATATTTTAGGAACCATCAGTTGGGAATATTTCAATTGTATCATCAGAATATCAGATGATACTAAGTAAAAAATATGGGAATTTTCCTTTTGCTTGATTATCGATAAATTTCAGCTCCATCTTCTGAATTTTGAAGACATAAAATGATAAGTCAAAAATTACAAAAACTAAACTCTCTCCTACCTTATTTTAATGTACAGTACACCTCGAGTATCCAGTTCGCGACTGTCTGGCCTAGTTTGCTTTTATCGTAATCAAATGGGGAAGGCAAGGCGTTGGAAGCGGGCGTCTGCCACGATCCCCCTACGTGTCGTCTGCAAAATAAAATAGGAAAAGAGAAATGTTCTATTCGTTGATCATTGTTTCGTCACTGTTGAAGATTATACTACCAGTATAGAACCTTCCATTTTAATTCGACACTTTTCCGGCAAGTGATTCACCGGGCCGCTGCCCCGTTCACATTCTACGTGACTTGAGAAAAATGGAGGAATTAGTACCCAATAAGAAGTGAGAAAATACGAAATAAAACAGTGAATTTTGGTATAAAGACTTTGTCTTCTGGTATTTGTGGGCAAAGAAATGGGTTCATAGCACTCCGGTCTCTTTTTTATTATCCGGCCTATCCTTCATCCACAATAGGCCGGATACCCGGGAATGCACTGTAATACTACTGAGATAATACAGGGTGGCCATAATTAAACTGACAGTGCTCACAGTGTTCTGTAGCGCGATCTATTTGCGAGAATGACGCCACATTTTCATGGAAGATTAAACAAGACGGGGGACGAAGGATTCCGTAAAAAAAAAAAAAAAAAAATTAGTTCCAAAAGCCACCGCTAGGGGAATATGTGGCGCCGTGTAATAGAAAATAGAGTGTTAACAAATGCAAATCAATACGAAAATAAAATTACCTTTCATTTTGCACATTTGCTGATGTAGTTCATGTGCAATATGGCAACACTTTTAAAAAATCGAAAAATTTGCATAAACACCGATAAAGACTCTTTATTTGTAATTTCACTTACTGGGTAACAGAGAACGCTAAGCGACTTCTGGCTATGGGGTTACCTTAATTCCAAGGTCTATCAAGGAGTTGTCCAGGACCTGGCTAAGTTGAAGGATAACATATCACGGATTGTACGGGAGATTCCTGCAGACATGTCACTTTCTGTTGTTGTGAATACTGTGCACAAAATGCAATATGTGGTCCACAAACACGGCAGCCACATTGAACATGATTTGAATGTGCAAAATAAAAGGTAATTTTATTTCCGTATTCATTTGTATTTGCTAACACTCTATTTTCTATTACACAGCGCCACATATTCCCCTAGCGGTGACTTTTGGAATTAATTTTTTTTTTCTCGGAATCTTTCATCCCCCGTCTTGTTTAATCTTCCTACAAAATATGGCGTCATTCTCGCAAATAGATCGCTCTACAGAACACTGTGAGCACTGTCAGTTTAATTATGGCCACCCTGTACTTCGAAATTCCAATTCTAATCCCGCCATTTTTCTTCTTTCGGTTTCGGATAGATATTGGCTTCTTCAATGGAAGTTTGCACCAAGGAGAAACAACTAACAATGATCTAATTCTTCGAAACGAAGGATGTCAAAGACTCCACAGACTGTTGTTGCACTCCAGTAATAAACAATTATTCGCCAAACCCATCGTTCTATCTTGCTGAATGTTGTTATCTATAGTAAAGACTGATAGTCTTCCTACAACCTCTCGACAATTGCACATGTTTTGGCCACATTTATACTACTCGATGAAAACTACTTCGTGCAGTATTGTAGGTTTTGAGTGCATGCAAAACAATGTTTTCTCGCGCTTATAGAATCATTTACACAAAAAAATCTAAAATGTGTACAATATTGCTTTTGAATAACGTGAACACTAATTTCCGTGCCTATTGATCCATTTATTTACTATTGTTTAGAGAAAATACATGACATCCATAAAAGAATGCCCCAGTTATAAATTCTAATAGTGTCAAATGTGAGCGTTGTAGAATGTCGTTATCAAGGTAAAAATTAAGCAGTGACACAGAGTTTCAGTTTAACGCATGCACAAGTAATACTACTTTGTTACGCATGCGCAACAAAGTAGTATTGCTTTGTTGTTTTCTTGCTTGCTGTCCCAAGTATGCAAAATGGCGATTTCTGAGGGTAAAGCATTTTGTGTTTCGCAATTTACTAGAGTAATTCTGTATTTTTTAGCGCAACATGCGTTTTTTTAGAATTTAATTATGATCCCACATAAGACAAAAACGTTTCTACTCCTACTAATTCCATTACTCTGGACTTGATAACCGAAGTGTGGGAAGAATTAGACGAGTTTGTGGATGTGTTCGTACAACAAAAGAAAACCTTGTAAGTAAAACTGGGCTAGTTTACCCTCAATTCTTATGTATGATTTCTTGTAAATAGCCTAAAATAAAATATTATAATAACATAGAATCTGAGACATTCTTTTGTGGACACCCTGTATATGTAACTGAGTATAGCATATCTAATAATTTATATTTACGTTTGCATTTTTTATTTGTTGGCAGTAATGTAGAATATGTAAAATATTTTAAAGCATAAAAACCAAATAATGCTTCATATCTACTCAAGTGTAAAGAAACAGACATTTTGATTCTAGGTGCTTTGAGATGAAGTGGTGTTCGTTTATTTGTTAACAGTTTTATCGTATATATATATATATATATATATATATATATATATATATATATATATATATATATAAAAGTATTAGAATCAAGTTAATAGGAAAAAACAAAAATCAAATAAAAATTAAACCAAAAAAATTATTAAAAAATATTAAAAAAGAATCCGGCCTGAAGACTTTTTCAAGGGTCACCCTCAGGCAGGGATTCAAATAAAGGGATTTTTTCTGTGAGGACATACAGACATTAAGTCTAATAATGATTCCTCGTGACCCGAAAATCCCCCGAAATTATGCTCAAGAGATATACCATTTTAACAGAAAGGAAATACAAAATAACAAATTAGAAAAAAATCCACAAAGTTAATCTTTTGGCTTAAATAAAAATAGAAATTTACTTGCATATTGGATCACTCAATAGATGGCGCTGGGTGCCTACCTCTGTTTACATAATTTACCGTTAACTTTCAAAAACAGGAAATCACAATCGATTGTTTAAAGTTTCCTTCACTGTTGGATGGTATGGTCTGGCCTTTTCGTTTTTAATTTTAATTTTAATGCTGTTTTTGTTTTTATTGTTATTGTTTTTATTGTTTTTTTACTTTGTGGTTTTTTTCTAATTTGTTATTTTGTATTTCCTTTCTGTTAAAATGGTATATCTCTTGAGCATAATTTCGGGGGATTTTCGGGTCACGAGGAATCATTATTAGACTTAATGTCTGTATGTCCTCACAGAAAAAATCCCTTTATTTGAATCCCTGCCTGAGGGTGACCCTTGAAAAAGTCTTCAGGCCGGATTCTTTTTTAATATTTTTTAATAATTTTTTTGGTTTAATTTTTATTTGATTTTTGTTTTTTCCTATTAACTTGATTCTAATACTTTTGTATCAATTCATCTGTGTTTTAGAAGTAGCTGCAATTGCGCTCTCTAAATACTATGAAGTTCCTTTTTGGTTTTAGTTTAAATAGGTAATAAATTTTAGTTGCGATTTCGAAACTGTTTTGTTTCGTTTTCATTTTAGTTTCGTTTTCAAACTTTTTCTTACTTTAGATTGGTTACTATATATCTGTGAAAGGAATTAAACAGAGAAAAAAAATGATAAACATCTAATTAACTTTCAATTAAAATAAAAATTAATGGAATTTGAAAAATTTTGAATGTTAATTTCATTCACCCTTTTTTTATCTTAATTATTTTTATAATAACATCAGTAGATGCTTTTCAAATGCATAGATGCTTCATTTTCGTAAGCTATCATTATAATAAAATTATGCAGCTTCATTGTAATTATAGAATTGAAATGATTATTTGCAATTTTAAAGCAATTATTTCCTTATTTTAAAATTTTGAATCATAAATACAATTGCTTGAATTTTAATAATTTCTGCTTTAAGAAAAAATTATTCTTAATTAATAAATATTATTTTTAATCAATAAATATTATATTATCATCAATTATTGGTGATAAATAGGGTAGATTTGATTTTTATTTTAATATAATTTACAATTGTTTCAATTAAAAGGGAGAAAATGGCTAAATCCAAATTTATTCTTTTTTTTTAGTGAAGGTAAAGCTTCAAATAATTTAAAAGCACAATTTCGTTTTATTGTTTAAAATATTCTTGTTAATAAACTAATATTATTAGGAAAAGAACTCATAAACAGGTCTGAAAAAATCTGCATTTTTCGAAAAAGTGTAGGTCTAGAAAAAAAAAATCTGTATTTATCGAAAAATGGTAGATTTGGAAAAAGTCTCTATTTATCGAAAAATGGTAGATTTGTAAAGAGTCTCTATTTATCGAAAAATAGTAGATTTGGAAAGAGTCTCTATTTATCGAAAAATGGTAGATCTGGAAAGAGTCTATTTATCGAAAAATGGTATAAATTTTTACTGTTAAACTTTCTCTGATCATTACATTTTGCAAAGAGGAACTTTAAAATGTAAGGAAGAAAGAGAGTTTAAGCAAAAGAGTAAGGGAAAAACCCTAAATACTTTTGCGCGCTTTTGTTTTATGATAGAAAATCAGATCCAAACGGAATTCCTCCCAATTGCACCCTATTCGCTTTAACGTCTAAAACAAAACTCACACCGAGAGTCAATTCTCAACACCCAGCTTTCTGCCTCCGTTATTTTCGTAGTTGTTGCTGAGTTGAACTACCTTTTTCTTCTCCTTTATGCTTATCGTTTCTTAGTTCTCGTGAGGTTTCACGTTATAAAAATACAAACAAAAGAGTGTTGTTGGAATTTAAAACACTGCCTTTAACTCTTAGACATTGCATAGCCAGTCTGAGAAGGATCATGTCTGGGAATAAAATAAAAATACTATTTGCTCTTATGGATGAAAGTGGAATTGGTCATTCTGAACCTCCATTTCAGAATTGTAATTCAAACTGAAAAATTCAATTTCGCTAAACAACTTTTTTTATAATTTTTCCGAAGAAGAATTCTGAACGAGAAGAAATATTATCAGACAACTAAAAATAATGTATTATATTTATCCAGTTCCATCTCAAATATACAAGCATATTCACCTGTTTTTTTCATTTTAGTAATATTTCTCATCCTCTACAATTATAAATAAAAACACATTCTGGAGAATTATGAAAGAAACTTTTGCTTAGAAAACTAGCCGCCTTTGGCGTGCGTAAGAGTCCCCGAGAATACTGACTGTTTTTAATACTCATTCAATTTCTTATGCATAAATTTTTCATGATTTTAAACTTAAAATTGTGATGGACTTTAGACATGCATTATTTTAATAGAATTATGGCCATACCATTTATTGGGGGATTAATCCCGTGACATCATACTGGTATAGTTGTTGTTTCTAATGGCTCTTGTCTAGACAAGCGCACTCAGTCACTCACCCCATTCACTTAAGAAGTCATTTGTGGTTTTAAGCCAAGGATTCGTCTCTTGTTTTTCAGTAGCGCCATCTAGGGCCAAGAGAACGACTTAGCTACACACACGTCACAACCCTTTTTACGAGGCGGACTTCATTCATGCATTTCATTCACTTCTCGTAATCTAGACCTGAATCAGAGAACGATCACCCCTGATCCAGTAGCCCCTCTAGTATTACTCTCGACATGGAGGACTTCGTGATCACGACAGATTTATACGCGCGTCAGCTACCACACACGCGGGGACTCTTCGGCGGCGGGGTTCGAACTCGCAACCCAAGGGACGCGAATCCAACGCCCTACTTACCAGGCTATCCCAGCCACTCTACTGGTATTAAAGACATAGCTGTCAGGATAATTCTAATTGCACTTCGTCTTTTATATAATTTTACTTTCTTATTTCCATTGTATACTAGGCACATACTAACCAGAAATCTTCTACCTTAGCCTTTTAGTATTATCATGAAGAGTTAACATTTTCATGCTATTTAATAGAGCGCAAAGAAATTAATGGTATAAAATATTTAATGGAAAATGAAAAGAGTTTGTAATTCATTGCAAATGCGGAAAATAAAAACTGAAAATTCTTCAAAAATATATTTAAAAAATTGCCAGTATTCAGAAAAAAATTATATGAGAAATAAATTGTTATTATTTAAAAGGCTTGCTCTTTTTATTTTAAAATGATATAAATTAATCTTTTGCGCTATAATAACTTTGAAAGTTATAACGAATATTTAATTTTTAATTTATTAAAATTTGGAAAACCTTGCTCCGAGGGAATATTCGCATTTGTGTTGGAATGTGCACCCCAAGATAATGAAGTCAAGTTTGGTTTATTCGATTTGAAATCTTCTAAAACAGAAAGAATAAAAATTTTAAAAGATGTACTTAAAACACTCTTATGGGAAGATAAAATATCATGTCATCGTCTCTTTTTAGAAAAAAATTAGCACGAGATGATAAGAATTACTCACAAAATCGAGAAATATGCTTCAAATGATCTCCAAAAACAAGCTGCTTTGGCGGTCTTTGAAATGAAAATCTCTATTGAAATGAGAAGTTCAAATTTAGTATTTTAAAAAGCATGGCCCTATCACAAGGTATCCCATGTTAAGTGTAGGAACAAAATGTAGTAATATTGTACAAAAAAAAATGTAATAAAGAACAGAATTTTTTTAAAAAAACTATTTAATCAAGAATCAACATCAACGAAAACATTCATTTACTTGGTTTAATACATCTAATTTTTTCGCTTCAAAATAACTTAATCAGACAAAAATGTGGAAATTTCGAAAAGGCACATTCCTTTTCAAATGGTTCAAAGAAAAAAAAACAGTAAAGAATCTTCAATATTTTAAAATAACCTCACCAAAGCTTCCAATAAAATGTTCTATTAAGTAGATAAATGGAACATCAAAGATGCTGAGTAGTGATTGGCTGCAGAATTGCATTTTCTTTACATAGAAGGAACTCTTTTCTTATCCCTTTAATCTTGCCAAACATTGAAAGATAAATATTCCGAAGCACACCGTACACTGTATACTGACATTATTTCGTAGAGTTTCAACTTCTTTTGTAAAACTAAATCCTTTTTCATCTCTCGAAATGTAAAAAAAGAAATAATAATAATAATTCTTTGACTTCGTAAATTGCTGTGATATTAATTCTGATCATGTTGATACTTGATATTGTTAATCTTGATTAGTTAAAATTAATTTCAAGAAGACTTCAAAAGAATTATGGAAGGGATTTTCCTATTCTTAAGAACTTGCCGTTATTATTCCGGAGTAGGATTTATGAGAATTGGGCGAGGAATAATATTTAAATAATACAAAATGGATGGTATTAATGTCGATACTTTGACTCAACACAAGAATTTTGCGAAAATGCTTTAATTTTGAACTTAATGGCCTTTTTATCCTTTTAACAATACATTGGATAGGATTGTCACAGATTAAATAACGAAATTTGCAGTAGAAAATATCGTGTACTTTCTCAGTGTACATAGAAAAAAAATCTATATTATTTCTAATACATTTTAGATTTCAGTAGAGAATATAGAATTAAAGTGGTCCATATTTATCATAATGCGATTCTTATCCATTAATACTCAGAGTAAAACTATTCACTGAAATCGGCTTGAATATAAAATAATAAAAATCGAAGTCCTCAGCTCAATAATATTTGCTATAATCCAGCTCCCCAAAATAAATACTTATCATCTGACCGTGGGTCAAAATTAAGAGGTCTGTTCTAAAATAGCCCTAGTGTTGCTTTAATACGGGACGTTAATATAACCAAACTAAACCAAAAAGAATGCAAAGGGAATGTGAAATATACAATCCCCTGATTATTTTTTATTCACGCATTGCTTTAGTTGCAAATCAGTCAATTTAAACAAAACGTTCATATTTTTTAGATTTTGCATCCTATAATAACACAGATAAAACTAGCTGAAAATATTTTTAATTTTGGCCTGCGTTATTGACGGCAGTGGATTATTATATATATTAATGTTAATTTCCGACGTGGGTTGATTGGAGTTAATTGAATGGGTGCTATGAATTTCCATTTCGTTTGGCCTTTGTTCGTTATTAATGTAGTTTGCTATCATTTTGGATATTTATAAAATGCAATATAATTTTGTCGACATTTATAAAGATGGTTTAATATATTTCGAGAAACATGACTTTGAGGGATTTAAATTGTATCATCAGCATTTGAAAACATTTCAAATAAAAAAAAATGTATTTATTTTCGGACCTTTTCTAGTTTTTTCATAATTGGCAATACATAAATACAAGAATTTGTTTCGATCTTTTACTGATTCAGTAACAAAAAAAAGCAGCAATAAGAAATAAATTTCTGAATGAAATTATTTATCGAACGCAATGCAAACTATTTAGAAATTTCCCAATTTACTAACAAATAATAAAGATAGCAAATAAAATAACATATTACTTGTGAACAAATTCAAAAACTTGTGAATTTTAAAAATAATAAATTATCTTCTTTTAATGCTTTTTATCATGCACTTATTTATTTAAGATATGTTAATCTATAATTTAGAAAATCTCATCTGCATTTCAGCAGAAATGCACCCGAAGCATGGTACTTCAATTAAATTTGGTGTTAGCTTTTTTTATTCAAATACATTTATTAAATATTAGTTATAAAGATCATTTACGAATTATTAGTTAGCTTTGACATTATTTATCTGTGTCTCAAAAAAAAAAAATTCCTAATTCCTAAAAATTCCTAAATAATAAATTTTATCATTCGCTCAAAGTTTCAACTAATTAATTTATTACAAGTCAATGGAATTCTGATTTATTAGCAATAAATGACAAGTAAATTTTAAGGATAATATTTTTATTGATATGAATGAATAGCTTTTTCTAAACCTTTGTATAGAAAACTTTTGTAATATGACTTAATCAATAAAATATATTGTAGTTCAAACAAAACCTTCATGCAATTTTAAAGGACTTTTGTATACCTATCATAAGAGCCGTAGTATTTTGCATAAAATATGTAAACATAATTGGACTTTAAAAGTGCCTTTTATATGTTTAAGTACACTTCAATTCCTTCTAATTATTTTCGTTACTTCAAAAAAAAAAATTTAAACCAAGAAACTTTCAAGTCTTTAAGGAAACCTATACTCATTAAATATCCGTGGAAGAAAATAATTAATTAGAAGAAAAAACTGTTAATTGAAAATAAAACTCTATTACACGAGAAAAAAAGTGAACAAGCAAAATAATGTAAATTGGAGTGTTAAGAAAAGGTGTCGTGTATTCTCTCACTGCTTTACGTTGATATAGAAACTGAAATCCTTTAAAGAGAAATTTTCACAGCTGTTTTTAAATTACACCAATGTAGAAAATAACATTCTAATCTAGAACTAAGCCTCAATAACTCCTCAATCTTTTCTCCATTATATCTGTAACTGCTACTGAATTCAGTTCTGCAAGTGCATATCGTTGCTAGTTTTCATGAGGTATTAATAAAAATACGGTTAGAACAGTCTGCAGTTAGAATTTAAACTATTTCTTTTTTAATTTCTTTTAAGTATTGTCTGGAAAAGGCGAGTCGGATTTAAACTAAGAATAAAACCGAAATGTTTCTAGTTCTAATAATAATGGATGGATATGGAATAGGGAATTCTAAATTTCCGAATTATGGCTCCCAATGGAAATACATATTTTGCGAAAAAACGTTTTCTTTATTGAAGAATAAAAGAACAAAAAAACATATACAAAATTGTGATTGATGATAAATATTCTTTTAAATAAATAAAAACAATGAGTAATGCAATAAAGCTGATATAATCCAGAATCATTTTTCATATTGATACATTAAAGTTAATATTTAAAAAAAACTTTTTGCTTCAAGATAGAATACTCTGTTTTTAAAAGCAGACAACATTATCAAGGAATATTGCAGCATTTCTTTTTCATTAGAAATTGTGATGATATTACACAAGTAAAAAAATTAACTTAATTAGAACAACTTAATTATACCACTTTAATTAAAACAATTATTACTGAATTGAGAGACAGAAATTTTGCAACGTTTTTAAATTTTATTTAACGTTCACAACGTTAAATTGGAAAATTTGCTATAGTCGTTACTTTGATTCAAATATTTTTTTTTAAATAAGGAGAAAAATAATTTTTTTCTATTCCAATTTATCAAATAGAGATAAATAATTATTTCGCTTTCGTTATACTTTTCTTTATTACTTCAAAATGATATAAAATATGTATGCTAAATTTGAAGTCATTTCACTGTTAAATTCGACAAAATTTTAGAAGTATTTTAAAGAATTTTCATTAATAAATGTCTAAAATTCAAAACTAATAATGAATCACATTTAAAATTAAGCTTGAAAATGAAGACATCATATTTGGTACATTTCCACAGAAAATTTGATATGAATAAATCATAAAATTTTCATTAAAAACTCATTTTATATTCAAAACAATTAACAACTAACTAAATTTCTATGTTAGAATATAAATTACACAGGAAAGTATTTTATAAACAAATGAAGCGTAAAACTTTTAAAATGACATCTTCAAACAAAAATTTTCAAAATGGCTTATACAAATGAGAACTTCAGAAAATACTCATTTAGAAACCTTATCTAAAAATTACGTCGATTTTTCCAGACGATATTTGATATCAAAAGTTATGCAAATAATTTACTTCTAGAAATAAAATATTTTTAGTCAATTTAATCAGAAAAAAACTGATAAAGGAAACATATACCTCATTTTGCTATAATACACTTACATGATTTTTTTACTTCAAAATAGCTTCATTAAAATATAATATGGGAGTATAGAAAGTAAGTTTGTCCTTTAAAATGAGAATTAAAAGACGAACATTGAACGAAACGAACAAAAGCTTTGGACTAAAGGATCTTTTACATGCAAAAATTTATCAGCAAAGAATACAGGGTAGTGATTAGCTGAGATGATATATTTTTTTTCATTCTTTAGAAATATTCTGATGCCAAACTGTGAAAGAGAAATATTCCATAGTACGCTATAAAATGGATAATGGTATCTTGTCGTAGGGATTTAAGTTCTTTTGTTTAAACATGAATGCAGCTCAATTTTATTTTGCAACATCCAAATAAAAAGATCCCTTATTCTGAAAAGAGTCATGACTTTAATGATGATCGCGTTCTGGTGGGAAGTAGTTTGAAAGCAAGGCGAAGAAAATTATGAGAAAGGAATAGAAAGATATATGAGAGGCATAAGGAAAAAGTGTTCGATGGAATCGTTGATGTGTTGCATTGGATGCTATTTTGAAATATAAGACATTACTTTCCATGGGTAGAATTTATATCCAGGCATTGGCGTGGGGCGAAATTTAAATAGATGTGTGCACTAAAGCGAGGCTCTCTGATGATGCTAGTAAACCTGATGCTTCTGCTCGCCACAAGAATTTTGTTGAAGAGGTTTTATTTTTGGATCGTCAATTTCATCGAACTTTAAGGAGAGTTATTATCCGAGTTGGTTGTTACGAGTTTTCCCTCCTTCAATCGTGACTGAAATGGCTTTTTTTGGAGCAGTGATTTATAGAGATTGTAAAATGAATTTTAGGATGCATCAGTTCCGAATCTCTAAATTATATCATCAGCATTTCAGATGCCATAAAAGGATATTGGAATATCCCGATAGCATTATTACTGATAGAACTGCAAGGTCATTTTGCTGAGCCAATCGAATCGGTATTCAGAATATTTATCCAGAATTCATAATTACTTTTGCTTGAGAAATGTTTTATTGTTTTTTATACTTTTGATTATTACGTGGAATTGCGATCATTAAATTCGACGTGCATTAAAATAAATAATCTTATTATAAATAGAGAGAACTTTTAAAAGCTTATTTTTCAGATATGTTTTAAAAAGGATTAAGTATTATGCATAAATTAGAAATTGGCATTTATTGAGATAAAAGAAGTGAAATGCCTGTTTATAGTTTGTTGGTTGTAAAACTGCAACATCACATGAAAATGTGCTTATAATGTGCCACATTAAATATATTTTCAAGGTCATTTTTGAAATTTAAGATTAATTTGAATTTTAAAAAGATATATTCTTCAGGGTTTTAAAGTTGCGTTATTTGAAGAAAATTTCGGATATGTCAAATCAAGTGCTTTTAAGGTTAACATAGCAAAATAAATACTTTTTTTAATTACGTGGATCTTTATATCCAAATTTCATTTTATAATATATTTTATTTACCGCTTTTTTTAACATAAGGTAAGTGATTATAAGAAATAGAAAACTAAGTAATAAACTCAAAAGGAAATGCATAATAATAATCAAATTAAACTCTAGTAACGAAAAAAAAAATAAACATAAGAAATAATTGTTTGAATGCAATATATGATTACTCAATAACTAAGAACTATGTATATTAATAACAAATAATTTCCTTTAGTAACAGAAATTAGATAAATTTATGTGTGTAAAAGCAGATGACACTATTAATAAATAATACACTAAAAGTAATAAAATAATTCAAAAAAGAACGAAATTTGAAAATTTTTAATTAATAAATACTAACTAAATTCATTAACATTTTTGCCATGCTTATTTATTTCCCATATGCAGAATAATCATTTATTATGTTAGTATATTTATTTATTTAAAAATAACGAAATTTTCTATAATGATAGAATGAAAGTCAATATAATGTTACTATAACGTTCTTTTTTTCTTTCAAATAATAATAATAATTTCTCTTTCAAATAATAAAACCTTTAATAGATGCATTCACTGTTCTCTTTTAGAAAAAACAAATTGATATTTCCTATCTAAAAGACATAAAAAATGAAGAAGCAGTTCTGAATGTTTAGAATTCTTATTACTTAGAAAATAAAATGTCCTCAAACAGTAGTTTATACATCATAAAATTATTTAATTTGGTTTAATGCTTGGAATGCTTTAATGCTCCATTTTTGATTAATTATATGCTAAATATGTATGGAAATCTTAAGAACATAGAGATTGACTAATTCTAAATTTTTAAATGCTAAGATTCAATTATTTTAGTTTTTTTTTTTAAATTTCAAATTGTTAAAAGGAAAACTTAGATTAACTACTTGATTTATATGATTGTGCACTGCTATCATAAAATTTTAAAATTCTGTGAATGGTATCTTTTATTCAGCGTTTTTCCAAAAAATACAAAATACAAATTTACGATTTATTTAATTTCGATTCAGTTCCTTAACTACATTAAAAAAAAAATAAAAGGGAACTAATTATTTTAAAATAAGAAAAAAAAATCCCATTTTCAAGGCAGAAGCATTATTTTCGCCCCAATAGTTTTCACGTGTTTTTTACCTTTCGGTTCTTTGGAAATATAATTTTAATATGTGCTTAAAAAGTACAAAATTAAAAAAGATTAACATTAAAGTTAATAGAAAAAAAAGAATAAAGGTTTTTGAGCAGATCCACTTTAGTTCAGTTTCATCCAATTCTCAGTAACACAAACAACGTTTCATCAAGAACTTAGACATAACATCCATCTACCTTCCTTTACTGTTTTTGTAATTGCTCCCGAGTTGAATTGCTTTCATTCTTACAAAACATAACCTAGTGCTTGTAAGTTTTCAAGAGATTCTCGATGTAAAAACAGAAATAAGATGTGTTACTGGAATTTAAAACGTTCTCTTTCTTTTGAGACATAGTCCAGACAGAGTGAGAAGAATTTTGTTCAGAAATAAAAACCAAGTGTTGTTCGCTCGAATGGCTAGAAGTGAGATTGATCATTCCAAACTTTATGGCTTCCATTTTAGATTTGTATTTCGAAAGAAAGCATTTTTGTAGAAGTACATTGCAAATAAACAAAATTTTAGAAATTCTGTTAGATAAAAGTCTGTGATTTGAATCAAAGAAATAAATTACAGAATACTTATAAAAATATAATTCATTTATAAATGTATATTCAAAGTAAAATATGTTTTCTGAGAAATTATGTTCGATAAAAATCTGTATTGGAACGATTATGAATTAAGAAATCTAAAACATGCATAATAAAACAGAAAGTATTATTCCTTTATAACTGTATATTCAAAACGAGGTATAATTTTTAAAGAAAATTTTCAGCTTGTAAGCGTACTTTGATTCAAAAATCAATTTTTGAGAATTCGGCAGAATCGCTGAAAAATCTATGGAATTCCACTCATGCATAATGTGCAAATAGACCTTATATGACCTTGCCCTACACATTATATCGAGTTAATTTAGTTATTTTTCGCTAATGTAGCTCAGACATCAATGAGAAAATTATTTTAATTCTATACATTATACAATAAGCTGCTCAAATTTGTAAGGAATAAAGTAGATAATTCTTAATTTTTTTTCAAATTATGTAATTCGCAATATAACCTTATCCACATAATGTATTTTTAGAATTAAAAAGACATTAATAATAATTTTTGTTCCCTTATACATCATAACAAATAAATGTCTTTGTTTTCTGGAAATTAAAATCGAAAACGGAAAAATTCGAAATGAAAGCTAATCACATACAAATAAGATAAATAGGATTCTTTGATTAAATATGGATTTATAAAAATGGAAAATACATTAAGATAAATTATTCCTGGATTTTTCTTATTATCAAAACAATTCAATGGCTAAAACATAATAGAATTTTCTAATTCTAAATAAATTTCCGAAAATTCATTTCAGAAAATAATGAATGTTAGTAAGATATCTAATAAAAATATAGTATTAGAAATTAATGTCCGAAAAGACAAAGCAATTGCATTACCAAGCAACTGCTGCAGCAACACAATTCGTATTTTTTTCAGGTGTCAATTTTACTTACCGATTTTATTCTTTGCTTAAACTAAAATTTGAGTTCCGTTGGTATAAAAGCCAAGGAATGCAGTAGGTAATATAGCTTATGCTTTGTTTATAGAGTTCTAGAAAAAGTATAAAACAAAGTAGCAATAATAAGAAAAATTACTCAATATCAAAATTTGATAATAATGAAGGTAACGAAACTATGTTTGATTTGAGCTAAATTCATATATAATTTCAAAGACTGCTTTAAACGGTTTAGAAAGTCTGAAATAATTAACGAAAGATTTCAAATTTAAATCATTTAGTATAGTCCATTGCAATTGAAATAAATCTTATAAAAACATAAGAATTCATTCATTCATTTAAAATAATACATACTTGATCACATTGGTGATTCAACTTATTATAATTCTTACAACATGCGAAACATAAAAAAATTATAGTTATTTTGATGCGAAGTAACTCACTCGGTACATTAAAATCCAAGAAGACATTTTTAAAGAATTGTGCCTTCAAAAATCCCCCGCATCTCTGTCTTAATAAAAAGAAAATTTCGGCAAATTACAAAACGGTTTAAATAAATATTGGATTATACTAATTAGGGCAATTTTTCTTAAGTTATTTGACGACAGTTATACAACAAAATAACTTTTTTTAAATCACAATTTTTTTCTTCATTTTAATTAAGATTATAGCAATAAAAACAGTAATTTTGTTGAAAATATTCATTGCACGTGCTATTTGCTTCCAAGTAGTCTTATCATATTGTAATAAGATAAAAAATAAGAAACAATTTCCCATTCACAACAGGGATTGAAAAAATGTTAAAAGATTTTAAAAATATTTTGGAACAAATAGGAAACGCTCTGACGGAATGGTCTTTTCAATTGGTAAATAAAGCGTCAGCAAACACATAGTAATGATTAGCTGCAGAGCTACATTTTCTTCTTCTTTCTTGTGAAATATTCTTTTACTTCCTTCTTTGTTGCCAAACGGTGAAAGCGATATATTTCTTGGAACGCCATACATCGGATAATGGCATCATTTGGAAGCGATTTAACTTCTTTTGCTTAAACAAAAACTCATACGCCTTTTTATTTTCCGATTCGAAAATAAAAAGCTGCCCAATTTTGTAAGGAGCCATGAAGTTAATGATGATCACATTTTTGTGGGAAGTAGTTTAAGAAAGAGGAAGAGAATTATGGGAGAGGAAAGGATTTTGTGCGAGACACAAAAGGAAAAGCCTTCAAAGGAATTGTTGAAGTGCTATATTGGCCGCCATTTTGAAAGATGCAGCATCATTCTCAAAATGAAGGATTTATATCAAGGGATGTGGGTATAGTGATATTTGAATAAATGTCTCTGCTACAGAAGAGCTTTAAAATAACGGTAGGAAAGCTGATGCTTCTACTCATCACAAGAATTTGGTGGAAGGAGGAATTTTACTTTTGAATCATTAATTTCAACGGAGCTTGAAGAGAGATATTATTTGAGATGAGCGTTAAAAGTTTCCATTGCTTAGATGTTTCATTTGTAATAACAAAGACTACTTAATGCAGTAAATAATACAGGTAATATAGTATGTTTTTGGAGCATATGCTTATCATATGTAAATTATATCTTGATTATCTGTTTGTTGAAATAAAATTAAAAAAAAATAAGGAATCTGTTTTGTTGATTGGTAAAGTCGTACAAAAATTTTTTTTTTAATTTCCCCTTATATCAGTATTTTAAAGGAGTTTGTGAGATTTTAAAATATTTTTGCTGAATAAAGATCCCAGTAGTTACAAACTTGTTAAATGGTGGTAATCATAAAATTCAACGAAATCACTTTTGAATATTCAATAACACATTTATCACGAAGATTTTTTTTTTGTTATGAAAATAATAAATAAGTTTGATCAATCATTTCAACAATAATTTTATAAATATTTTTTATAAACTATAAATTTGCGAAACATGACATCACTATAAAACTGGCGTTAGTAAAGGAATGCCAAAGAATCAGAATGCTTAAAGAAGAATTTATCGACAGTTTGTAGATATATGAAACTGAAATTTTATTTTAAGAGGATATTAAAGTTTAAAACGCAAATTGAAGACTTCCGTATAATTTAGAAAGAAATTCAAGTGATTAACACTATTTGATTAACTCGGGTAGTATACCTTGTTATACAATATGCTACAATATCATGCGATTTAATATTATCAAATATTCGAATATATTGTACAATATTGTGAATATTATTTAATCACATGCAGTATTGTACAGTGTATGTGCGATGCTAGTTAAGTATATCTCTATGTCCGTGTTTTATTCTGCTAAAGAAAATTTTTTTTATGAAATTCAATGTGCATTAAAAGAAACACTCTTTAAATTAGAAAATCCAAATTTTAATGATGGTACAGTTTCTTAAATGCAATTTAGTGAGTGAATTTAGTGATAACTTAAAATTTCAGTGAATTAATTTAATATACGTGTACGAATAATTCAAATAAAAATTAATGAAATTTCTAATTATAGTATTTTCTAAGTTTCTGTGCATTTCTCTCCAAAAAAGAAAAACAAATTAAAATGCAGACTTCTGGGCGTAGATAGATAACCTAAGAGTTTTCCTATTTTGACATTTATCATTTCTATTCTGATGAAGCAATGCTAGTCTTCTTAAATCAAATATCACTATATTAATTGACATTTAAATAGCACTGAATTTGTCGAATAAATTTTCGTTTGATCTCGTGTTCAAAAACTTAAAATGAATTAATAAGTAGGAAATTGAAATCATAAGTTATTTAAACGTTTTTATTATTATTTTTTCCAATTAGTAAATCTCTATTTATTATTAACTAATTTCATTATTTTACAGAAAGAACTAAGTAAAGAAAACATCATGTAAAAAATTTTTAGAACAGCCTTATAAGATCTAAATACACAAAATAATCTCAGAACCAATTTCTTTACTACGAGAACAAATATGTGTTTTTTTTTTTATATATGAAATTCCATTGCATTCCTCAAAGAGAAATTTAAAAAAGTAAACAAGTAAGTTAATGTAAAATGATGAGCTTGGAAAAATACTCCACTAAATATATTTCTAAAGTTCCGTGCCGCCAAAGAAATCGAGTTTCTTAAAAGAACCTCCCCGCAGCTGCAGCCAATTCACTCCGATATATAAAACAACATTCTCATCAAGAGCTAAGATTCAACACCCTCGCATCGGCCCCCATTGTTTCCGTAGCTGCTGTTGAATTGAGTTGCCTGTTTTTTTCCTCGATTGTGCTTATCGTTTGTTAGTTTTCATTAGGTTCCGGATGTAAAAACACAAACAAAGAGCGCTAGGGGAATTTAAAATACTTCCTTTTCTTATTTCTTCCACCCATTGTCTGGAAACAGTGAGAAAGATTTTGTCTGGAAATAAAGCACAAATGCTGGTTGCTCTCATGGTTGAAAGTGGAATTGGTTATACTGAACTCTACGGCTTTCATCTCTGTTTTTTTTTTTTTTTTTTCTCAGCAGAAAATATTTTCTTTGTTGAAGCACGTAAAAATAAAACAAAATTTTTATACCGATAAGAAATCCAGCTTTAAAATAAATAAATAAATAATATTCACAATAACACTGATACGAACAGAAGACAAGTTTTGATTTGGGATAATTAGCTTTTTAACTATAAGCGTGGACAAAGCAAAGATGAGAATCAAGAACAAAAAAAAACCGTTATTCTATACAAAATAGGATTCATTCTAAACAAACAAATGATATTCATTATATAAAAAAAGAATTTATTTATACTTGTATAATTTATTTCATATTAAATATTTTTGATTCTAATAAAAGTAAAACTATTAAATAATAAAATTATTAATAGTCAAAATACTACAGAGTGATTAGAAATGAATATCTCAATTACAGTCAATTGAATTTTTTGACTATGTATTCAAAATACTCTAAAACTATTATAAATTAGCCGCTTTTGGCAACCAGCCGGTTCGCCAATTTTAATGCAAGTTAAAATTTTAATAATTAAATATTTTATGGAACTCCCATTTTAATTGCTTCTTCATTAAAATATTTTAAAACTTCAAATTTTAATAGTCATATAATTCACTCATAATATTATAAATACCTTCAGCCATAACGTAATATGTATCTCTCTAATTTTCTGTTAACTTCTGTAGAATTTATGTTTTAAATTAAAGTGGAAATGATTAAACTGCAATTAATATAATAATATTTTTTTTTACTGAAACGAAACATTTTTTTAAAAATATGAGTACTGAAAACAGAGTCGCTGTGTATTTAAACCTTATGGGCACTAAAGAATATTTTTCTTAATTTATATAATATCTCAAGAAGTTTTCAACAAAATTTCCTCAGATTCCTCATGAACAGATCGATTAATTAACAATGTTTAGTTTTAAATGCATCAAACACTAAAAAAATAAACAAAGTCGTTTGAAATCTGTCGATAACATATTAAGCCTTCAAAACCAAGTCCGTATCCGTTGAAAATAGTTGTCAACAATCGGAGCACAATGCGCATGTGTGAATTTTCAACGCCAATTATGGTAACGCAAATGCGTGAATTTTCTACTTCAGTTGGGGTAACGGTATGCAAATTAGAAATTTTTAATTTTCTTTATTCTGCTTTATTTTTATTCAAAAGTACTTCAGAAGGAATCTGAAAGATCGATTAATTAACAATGTTTAATTTTAAATGCATAAAACATTAAGAAAATAAACAGAATCGTTTGAAATAAGCGGTCGAAAATTTGTTTAGCCTATCCTCTTTAGCGTGGGAAAAAAAACTGAAGCCTTACTCATTTGGCGGTGGGGAAATGAAAAGATTTTTTGGCGGGAAAGTTAGTTCTAAATTAAGAATTAAAATTCTAATTCAAAAAAGGGACCCCAGGTGCACATTCCCGACCTCCAAGGTATGCATGTGCCAAATTTAGTAGCTGTAGGTCGAATGGTCTGGCCTGTAGAGCACCAACACACACACACACACACACACACACACACACACACACACACACACACACGAGCTTTATATAAGTATAAAATAGATGAACATCCTAATTTGATCCCAAGGGCTATCAAAAGAAAACAAGCCTTATTGTTCATCGAATATAGCATCGAGTAGAGCCTTGTTGTTCATCGAAAATTGCAAATAACAGTTTAGAATTTTAATTCAATATACCTATAAATGTTTATTATAAGCATCTCCAAAAATACGAACGATATGAAGGTGTATAAAGGTGTATGAACTCGTATATCCGCATCGTTTCAAAGCTTCACAACAGGCATATAGTTATCTCACTGATTCGATATCTTTCGTATTTCTGAAAGGATTGGCATTGATTCCATAAGAAAAGACAATAATTTTTTCTTAATTACTCAAATGATTCGCCAGCTTTTCAACGCGGCTAAATAAATATCAAAAAGACATTTTTTTCCCAAGAATTAAAATATCAGTTAAATCAAAAAGATATATCATATATATGAGTTTCTGGCATTTTCACTTTAAAATTGTCTGATGGAATTTAAAAAATCATGATCGCTTCCAGAATGGGGACTAAATTATAAACAAAGAAAAATTCTGCAAATATTTACAAGAAACAAACCCTTTTGAACGAAAAAGTTCTTTAATAAATCAATCAGTAAAGAACAGACAGCAGTGATTAGCAGCGAGAATAAATTTTCTCTCTTCGCGTTAAATATTTCCCCCCTCTTTTGTTGCCAAACAATGAAAGAAAGATATTCCTCTGCACGAGTCAAACAGGATAATGACATCATCTTGGAGCGATTTAATTTCTTTTGTTTAAACACAAATTTTGTTTATTTTTTATTTATTTTATTTTTTATTACGAATATAAAAAGCTCTCTTATTTTGTAAACAGTCATGAAGTTAATGATGATCGCATTTACGTGGGAAGGAGGTTCAAGACATCGGAGAAAATATGGCATCGAAAGTTTTAGTCAAAAGAAACAAAAAAAGAGGACATCGGAGAAATTGTCAAAGTGTTGTATTGAACTTCCATTAACAAAAATGGGGCATTATTTTCCTGAAGCAGGATTTATATTCAGCAGTGCATCAATGGATAATATTCAAAAGAGTGTGTGCTAAAGAGTCGTTTATGATGAAGATAACAAAGTTGATACCTCTACTCCCCACAAGAATTTGATGAAGAGATTTTATTTTGGTATCTTCAGTTTCATCGAACTTTAAAGAGAAATTTTATTTGCCTTGGTTTATACAAATTTTCATTCCATTTTGGCTGCATTCATGATACAGAATGCTATCATTTCTGAAAGTGCGATTTAAAAAGTTGTTGTATTGTGTTTCCATAAGCATTAATCCCGCACTTGTAAGTTATATAATTAACATTTGAGATATCATCAAGTGGAAAGCATGTAATTTGGATGTTAGCTTAATGATTGGTATTCTAGAAAGACGACGTAAGTATATTCGACGCGACTCTTCAAAGATGCCTTGTTATACCATCTATAAACGGTATTTCATAATACATATATTAAAATATTTTGAAGCAGATATATTTAAGAACTTTGATATGATTGCAGACTGAATAAAGGCATCGGCAAAAAAATGTAATAGCCAATAAATTATAGCTCTTTCAAGTAATTGTGCTCAATTTTCAATATTGCATGAATTTTGATAGGATAAACTATAAATATATTTCCTCAAATGCTGCAATCAAGGCATTTAAATATTTTACATCAGATTTTGAAGAAAATGAGGGGAAATTTGTCTTGCTGGCTATTCAACTGAATGCGATTTTTGTAAACGTCATGAGTTGGATAGATAAAATGTGGTACACAGGCTTCATTTTTAACATATACGCCTTATTAAGTTTGAACAAAATCTGTCAAAGAATTGAGCAGCTGTCAGTCTGTACGTTCACATGGATGCAAAGGCGATAGCTCAAAAATGCCATGAATTAAATGAAATTTGGTTTGTGGTCCGTCTTAAGTAATTGTAATTATTGTGTCAAATTTTCCGTTTCAAACGGTCCGAAAAAGTATGTTCAAAATACATATTCGTTTTTCTGGTACTTGTGTATTAATTCGTATCTAAATGAAAATAAAACCTATCTCAGGCTAGGTCTTTTACTTAACTACTGTTGCAAATAGCAATCGATTAAAAATACATGAATACCAGTGTTTTCTTTAGTGTACTATGAAGCATGCAATTATCAGCTGCAGTACTCTGAAAATAAATATCTGAGTACTCTTGCTGCTTACCGAAGGTTGACAATTTATGCTCGATTGTGCAGAGAGATAGAAACTTTATTATAGAGCATGCAAAAAAGTTTCGGAAAAACCACTCCCAATGGTTAACACAAGTGTATTTTTTTTTTCAGAAATGTGATGCCAAAAATATCAGGAACATTTAGGATTTTTCTTGGGGAAAGAAACGAAACATTGTACTGAGTGTGAAATAAATAGTATAATAATAATCCATGATGAAGCTGTAGTTCCGTTGTAAAAATTAATCTTTGTGTAAGCCTAATATCATCAAATCAGCTACTTAAAGATTTCGAAATTTTGAAATTAGAAATACAAAATGAATTCATTCAACAAACAATGTCTTAAATTAGCTTTTGAGAAACTTCTAATGAATTAATATTCAAGTACATATACAGGAGATTTTATGGCATAGTTTTTTAATATTTTCAAATTATATGTATGACTATTTTTTAATTATTTGCACTTCATATGTTCAATGTATATAAGAAGAGACAATTACATTCGTTCAATCAACTTGAGTACAGGAGTGCTCGAATTAATTATTTATAAAAAACTAATTATTCTAAATTTTTTTTTAAATCATTGCCTTTGCTAAACAAAGGACGAATACTTTGTTTAAAGTTCTCTTACTGCATGTTTACAAATTGGTTGTACAATTTTTTTTAACATCATTAATAATTTTAATTAACTTGTAAGGTTTTATATAAAGAAATTTCAATAAAATAAAAAAAAAGTTTCAACATCTTTAGAAGATCTATTCTCATCACATAAAAGTGGAAAGCAAAAGCTTTAACGCGAGAATAAAAGCTACGTTCTTCGAAAATGCAATTCCATTACACTTTGTAAAGACAGCCAAAAAGTAAACAAGCAAAAGAATGTAAACAGGAGATTTAAGAAAAAAGCAGTAAATGTTCCATCGCAATCTCGCCATGTGATAGAAATTGAGATGCTTAAAGGAATTCTTCACAGCTGCACCCAATTCACTTCGACACATAAAACAACGCTCTCATCAAGAGCTAAGAACGTAGCATTCTTTCTTCTCTCCCTACGTTGTTTCCGTAGATTCTGCTGAATTGAGTTGCCTTTTTTCTTCCTTTCTTCTCTCCACTCTACTTACCGTTTGTTAGTCTACATGTGGTTTCCGATAATAAAACACGAACAAAAAGAACTTGTGAATGAATTTAAAATGTTTCTTCCCTGTTAGGCAAAGCCGGAAAAGATTGAGAAGAATTTTGTTTGGAAATAAAATTCAAATGGTGTCATTTCTTATAGAAAGAAGCGGAAACAGCGATTCGAATTTCTATGGCTTCTAGTTGTGATACATAATTGAAAAAGAATATTCCCTTTTATCGAAATTTATAAAGAAGCCTCAATGATACTAGAAGTCCTCAATGAAAAGGAATTTAAATCAAATCCAACAAAAGGATTGGTTAATAATAATACGATACGACGGAGTATAGTATATTTTCGAAATTATTTCAGTTAAAAAGACAAACCAAATAGAAGCTAAAAGTTGCATACACATTCGCAGCACAAACCGACATTCTTCAGTAAGTGAATGTGCCAAGGGACTGAATTAGATTTGCTGGTTTTAATTCCACTAGAGCCAGAAAAGACTATACTGCGCCATATATACGGTCAATAAATAAAATGAAAGATGCATAAAAGTCTGTGATAAAGATGTAAAACAACACGATGATGCGTCAGGCAATAAATAATATGAAGTTTTAAATGAAATGATAAAAAACAATTGCTTTGAAAAAATTAAATGTGTTTTTGTGAGAATTTTTCCCAACACCGTTCGCATATGGTGATGAGAAATTAAAAAAACGCAAACGATGAGGATTAAAATCATGGCATTCAATAAAAATCTGAAGAATCGTTAAGGTCACTTTCGAACAGAAAGAACTCGATCGCTGAATAAAAGATATGTGTGCGTTGTGAGAGTAGGACCATTGCGGAGTTTAGTTTAGTTTAGTTTAATTATATTCAAGTCCCGTTGTAAAGCAGTACTATGGCTATTTTGGGACGGACCTCGTAATTTTGAACCGCGGTCAGATGACGAGGATGACACCTGAGCTGGCGGCCCCCTCTCCACACCACACCATCGGGAGAACGTTTGGAATGACGGATTTAACGTGAACCAGACCCCCTCACACGACGGTTCTTCGTTGGAATCGGATCTCGAACCTGGAACCCTACAGCTCACAAGCGGAGACCTTACCACCAAGCCACCGCGGCCTAGGACCATTGCGGAGTCTAGTCAATTTGATATCAAGCTCGTGCATTAGATGAGAAGTCAAAGATGTAATTGTACGTTTTATGCAATGTAATGTATTATTTATATGTTGATTCAATCCTTGTTGTCATAGCGAATATCAATATCTCACAAAAGAGTTCTTCGCGTTGGAGTACGGTATTTCATGCGACATAAACAAAGTCGCCTTTTTTGCAATGTTGTATGTCCGTTTATTTCCAATTATTCTTGTATGACTTAGAACCCAACACTGTTTCATGTAATAATATTTCCCCCTATAATATTTCATAAACTCTGTTTTGAAGAATCTTTAAAAGACACAATGGGATGAATTTGAATGTGAAAATGGGAAAGTGTTTTTAAGAAACTCATACTGTCGGTATAAATAAGAAATTTATATTAAGAGCAGATGCATAAAATGCTTCATCACTGAGACATTGTACGCTTTAACTCGGTATTTCTGTAACTCGTGCTTTTGTAAATACACGTTGTACCGATTTTGTAATCTTTATATAAGCGAAAGTCAAATATTATGTGAAAATCAGCGAATACACCACTACAGAAACTTTTCTCATAATGCGACAAATTTAAGCAGATATTTTCACGAATCTTGCAAGGTGGCTTGTGTTGAAAGCACCAAGAGCGAATAAAAAGGATTTCCAGGACATATTCCATGTGAAACTAGAACATATGGAACATTGTATTGAGGTGCAAGAAGTCTACCTTTTAAACGACAGTGCATCTACCTGGATAAATAAAAATGAAACTGAGTTAATCTCGAAATTTTTATAGCCTTTCTTTCGTTACTCGATATAATATCAATGATATATTATAATATCATTTGTTTTATACAATGTATTCATATTACGCTAATATTTAGAAAGAAGAAATTATTCTCTAAGTTCATAAAAATAATCTGTAAAAACACAGAAATTTTTGTTGAATACATTTTATTGATTATAGTAGACAGAGAGAGAGAGAGAAGCCAAAGAAGTATTCGATATGTATACATGCATTTCCGGTGCTATGCCTCCCAACAAAATTGTCACTTGTAATATGAGGATGTGAAGTGAGCACATGACAAGTTTATTTATCCCCGAAAGTCGTAAAAGGAATCTACAATGAAACTAGTCATATGTTGAAGAGATATAAAATACAATATTGATATGGATGGCAAGAACTACTTCAAATTTATGTGAAAGTTTCAATTTAGATCCTGTGGAAGTTTTCAATTAGATTTTATTTTCTTCAATAAAAATACTATTATGAAAGCCAATGCTCAAAGAATATCATAGAAAATATTTTTAAAAAACGATGAGAGAAAATTCTGAAGTATTAATAATAATCATTAATCTAAATTAAAAATTCGATTGAAAACACTCAAACAATTAATCAAATATTATGTAGCTTATATAGAGGAATTTAAATAGCACATAGCATAGCATAGCATTTCCAGATTTTTTTGTCTTTTATATAATGAATTTCATACAAAAAGAGGTAACCATACCTTTCCAATTATAAAAAGTTTTTTCACAAAGTATTCTCAAAGGAGAATTCTCAGCCTGACTTCAAAATAATAGCTACAAAGTTCCAAACGTCAGAATCTTCTACAAGGACAAAATAATTGCTATTAGATAATAGCTGCTAGCGACAACCGAATTTTATTTTATTTCCCAGGTGTCACTTTCAGTTGCCTCTCTTGTCCCTTCTGTAAAAATAGTTTTCTTTGTAATTTGTGACTTGTTTTGGAGAAAATACAATAAGACAGGTACATAGTTTCAAAATATATGGCGTATCCTTTTAATTTTTCGCAATTCTTATCAACACGATTCCAATTATTTTCGAGGTGATTACTGATTTGATCCAATAACTTATGAAAAAAAATAACTAAAAAATAACTATGAACATAATTTTTACAGAAAAAGAGTTATTTCTGACATTGATTGAATCTTTGGAATTTTAGGAATGCCAAATCATTAGACTTTTGAAAAAATAAGAAAGTAAATATGAATTATCTTTTTTGTGAATTATCTGTCGGTAGAATGGGGTCTCAAACCTGAAACCCCAAGGCTCACAAGCCGAGACCTTACCACCAGGCCACCACGGCCCAAAATCACAAACAAAGTTTGATATATTTAAGTCATTGCGTTTCTGACTTATTGCTATTACATACTACTAAAAGTACAGACCGACAGACATTTAACTCCTTGCTGAATTTTGTTCAAAATGTGGTATGTGTCTACAATGTAGATAGATCTGAGTACCGAATGTTATTGATCTAGCTCTCTTCGGTTTGTGTATTACTTTGTATTTGAACAGATGGATATACAGACTTCCTCTGAATAGATTTTGATCAAAATCTGATGAGAATCTGCAAATTTAGGTGTTACGACCTCAAATGAAATTTTACCCGTTTATTTTATAACGTTTTCAAGTTATTTTTATCACAGATAAAAAATCTTTTTCTAACTCAGAGTGGTTTAAAACGTGGAGATTCTTTAAAATCTCAAATTCAATTTTTTTGACGATTACAATACTTTCTTTACACTTCAGATACAAGAAAGCAACAGGTATCGTATTTACTGTATTCAAGTATCCTTTGACTTACATCCTTTTTCAGAGTATCTTTTGAAAATCAAATCATAATTTCTTCACTAGAATCTATGTCTATCAAGTCATTTTTCATCGAGTACGGAATTCTTTTCGTAGAACACGGCCTCTTTCAACCCTGTGTCTTTTGGTGAAGTCAGAACTAAAAAGGACTAAATTTGAGACTGTCTACAAGCAAACGCATTGGCAATTGTTAAATTACTTAAAGCTCCGCTTCGAACTCTGAAAAATTAATTTAGAGCTGTGAAGAGGAAGAAATCTTTAGATTAAAAAAGAAAATTCATTAATATTAAAAAAAATGTAAAAGCTAAAAACTGAGCGTCTTATTATTAAGCATCTTATTTTTGTTAATTTTTAGCCACATCCTTTTTAGTGATATTTTAAGTATGCCTACAATACTTAAAAAAGCCTGTAAAATAAACAAAGCAAAATAATAATGCAACATCAAAATCAAAATTTTCTGTTTTAAACAGATAAATAATCAATTCCCATCTTAACGAGAGCACTCATACGAGTGACCGAAATGCAGTCTGGCGACCACAGCTGTCAGAATTCACTCTCAGTAGCTTAGTCCGCAAGCCGCAGACATCATCCATTACATCTTTTACTTCAGACAAATGAATAATCTAACTTCTTCCGACGCCCCACTAATAGAGTTACGCCAACAGACCCAGCTCAGTGAATCAATATGTTTACTTCCAGATGGAATTCTAATGACTTTTATTTAGCCGGTGTTGTCTTGGCGGGAAACGCCGATATCGGTTTCATGGAAAAAAATATTGAATTCTGTCTTTTCATTTCACATTATTGGAAAGCATGCGATATGGCGGTGAAAATTAAATTTAACTGAAAGTTTCTTATATTAGCTTACTCACTTTTCATTGATGAATAGTGTATATTTAAGATTTTTACATAATTCTTTAATGTTCGGAAGTTTTAATTTATTATACAAGCTTTCCTTTCATGATTAATGTTCGAGTCTTTTCAGAATTTTGTGTTTTGCCCCATTGCTAATTTCCTGTTGAACCTGATTTCACTTAAGAATCACAATGTTTAATTAAGTCCAACAGCATATAAATATACGATAAAGTGAGGAACAATGCTTATTCAAGTAGAGGTAAGGTAGGTCTTAGTGCAAGGCAGTCTTTAAAGCAAAACTAAATTTTTGGAGAAATATTCCAGATATAATTGTTTACCATTGTGTGGTACGACAAAATAAAACATAGTGTCATCCACTTTCTCATACACTTACTCGGTATGAAACATTTCATGTTTAGATTCGTCGTTTAGTGAAGAGCCGCCTTTGGTGTGAGTTTGAGTTTGTTTGTGGTTTAATGGCGCAAGAACCATATTTGGTTATACTCCGCCAAGCAAACGGTAAAATCAGAGCATATTATAAAATATAAAATCTAGTAAACCCTTTGAGATAGGAAAAGATCTCTGGGTACCTTGGAGTTGGGACACCCGTACTCACCTAAAGAAGGTGAGCCCCTGAGGGGGTGCCGCCTTTGGCGACTAGATTGTTTGCCCAGAATTATTGACATTTTAGGCTGTAAAAAATTAGTATAAAATGTATTTTTTAAAGCAGTACCTTGTTATATGATTGAACTAAAAACATGAATTTAATTGAATGTATCTGCTAAAAATTATCGTAGGTGCACATTAAAAATTGTATATACTGCGAAATAAAAGCGGACGTGGATAGATTATTATTTCGGTGCTAATGTCCAATGAAGGCAATTTTTATATCATAATTTATATATTGGCAAAAACACCTTATTGAATGTTTTGATTGGATAATGGTATTAGTTTGAATTTTATCTTAAAGGTATAAACATTTTACAGATTGAATGTCACATTAAATCTTAAAAACTTACTAAACAAAAATATGCTAATGACATTCTTATCAGTAATTATGCAATCTTTATTTTCAATTTTAAGATATTATAAAAACGTTTTTTATAAGATAATAGTTTTAGTTAGACATTTATAGCCAATTATTTTCACAATTAAGTTGTATGCATTACTCATCTGACAACAGTTAAGCCTATTTTTGCTTTTGTTTAAACTTTTAATTGGACTATTATTTCTTGATTCTTTTACATCTTGTTTCTTCTGACTGAATGGTGTTTTGGGCGAGCCCACTTCAGAGCATTTCTGATAATATTTTGCAACTTTATTAACTACCTAAGAGTTGAATTAAGTGCAGCTGTAAAAAATATCAATGAAGCAGAATGAAAGAATCGTATAGAGATTTGCTTACATTTGATTGTTTTTATTTAGCAATAAGAAATGAGAGCGATGCATGTATGTATATTAGCGTTTTAAAGATGTAGAGTTTTTGGCTTTTTCCCATTGGCAGATTAGATATAAAACTTGATCTATTGATTTATCATCAATTTACAAATCAAATTTAATTCATCATTCTCAGAGCGTTATCGTGTTCTCATTATATGTACTGTAATTGATCAGACAGTATACATTTGGATGGGTTTGATCAAAATTATGACACAAATCTGTATAGCAAATCTATAAATATACATTCTTCTAGTTAATTGCATGCTATATTTATCACTTTTACATACAAATAAAAAAATGGACAGCTTATCACCCAGTGGATGAATTTGGATCAAATATCATACAAATCAAGAATTATAGTACAAACGAGAGGAATTTTTAAATTATAATGCTCAAACCCATACAGACAAACTGATAAGCAACACTTTATCGAATTCCATTCAAGTTTGAAATAATTCTGCAACTGCGACTTAAGAAAACATCAAAATTTCAATCGTGTATCCCTTTCCTTTCTTGAGGAATTGCCTTTTATCCACCAAAACATTAAGACCTGCTTCCAGCACAAAAAAACTGATGAAAATCATCCAGCAGATGGTTTAGAGATCACGTGAATGGCATTGCAAAGAAACCTTGTAAACCTTAGTCAAAAACTGCCTTAAATGCAGATATTGTCTTCTTAAAACTAATTTTGTCTAAGACAATTAATGAATTTGTTGAACCCTGTGCAGTTTACCTGTATTATCTATTTCAGTATTCACTTATTATAGTAAAATTTGTTAACAAATTGTCATGTTGGATACTATGCTACTATATACTGTCATACTATTCTCTGATAATATTGTATAAATTCAAATAATATTCCGTGAACAATATCTAATGGTATTGCTTAATATAAGCTATAGAATAATGTAGTAAAATATCATACAATTTGTTTTGTTATTTAAATGAAATCATTACAACTGGAAATACGTAACCCCATTTTCATAATTGTTTAAAAATGCAGAATTTGGAGTTTGAAACTACATATATGGTTTTATACTTTTTAAAATTATATTATTTTACCTTAGGAAACACCCCGAAATGCTGATCATATTAAAAATAATGACTCGTCGTGTTTTAATAAGCTAAAAATAATTTCAAGCTGTTGCAAATACTATGCAATAAAGTATATTTTCGGACATTATTCTCATTATATAATAGTATTATATGATATTAAAGGATTTTTTTATATCCTGCAGCATGCCGTGGTGCCTGTAAGTAAAACTATTTGGCCTCACTTAAGCGCTTATTTGTAGAATATTATCGGTATTTAAAATAAATATAAGGAAACACACTTTTCAAACATCCCGTTATTTTACTTATGAAATATTTGGAAATGCCTATTGAAATAATCAATAATAAACTTTCGCGCGCTTATAAGCTATACAGAGATTTTTTTTTCTTCAATTTCCGTCAAAGCCGTGAAACACCTTTAACGCTTATCAAGACATAAGTTACCAGAAGAAAAGGTAATAAATTTATGCATACACAGCGAAAAGATTTGTTTAGCATTTTGCTAGCAGGGGAAAATGAGGCGAAATCTTTTGTCAATCCCCTGCATGTGTTGTCTCCGGAATGAAAGAAAAAAAGAAAGAGTTTATGAATATTTTTGCGATTAAAGTCCTTTGCTAGATGAATGAATATTCATGCCGCATCGATCGGCATTCCAATAATGCTGAAGTTAAAAGCGTGGAAGTGAGCAATTTATTCAATTTTATTCAGATGGGAGAACAGGTAAAAGGGGGTGGAAACAGCAGCGAGATAAATCTTGTTTTTTTTTAAAGCTATTTTTGTCTAACGAGATTTAAAATCACCCGGACGGTGTTTAAGTCGCTGTTAAGCAGCAAATTGGATCGCTGAAATCCGTCTTATTAAAGTCTCACTCTGGCGTTTTGGATCTCATTATTTGGAATGCGCCGATGAATGTTTTATGTGTCAATTCAAAATATTCTAATTTGATTAATGGAGTGAATGATTTCTGCCTAGCATTCAGAGTGAATTTTATTTGCAGGAGGTAAATAAGCACCGTTGTCTTCGTTGGCAGATACAAAACATTTTATTTTTGTAACAAAAGTATATCATTATATATTTAACGGCCGATTAAAGCTTCTTACTATAATTGAACGCTATTATGTTACATCAAATAATTTAATTTCAAAAATTACAGCTTCGTACAAAAATATAACCATATGGAGAATACAAAATTAGGCTTTAAAAACGCAATCGTTGAATTATCAAAAGATGCTTGCTATTAAAGCTGTGTGCAGTCAAAGAAGAGAAAACTTTTGACATAATTCCATATTCCGCAGCTAACAGCTTGATATATATTCAGTATACAATCACAGGGTGGCCATTATTTCTTCTGCCTGAAATTCCCTGCCTTTTCCCTGATATTTCCAGGGTTTTTTTAAAGAAAGTTTCCTAACTTTTCTCGGATGCATCCAATATTCTTAGAACGATGTTGCTTTATTTTCTTTAATTATTGCACAATATATTCTCACCTGTATTTAAGAATAATTCTATTCTATTAACTAAAAAAATGCAAAATAAAATGTGATGCTCAGACAAGAAACAAAAAAATAAACTTTTTCACTTATTAAAAATCTCTCCCCCCCCGTCCTTTTTTTTCTTTTTTCTTGCAAATATAATAACCAACACTACAAGATGCATGCCCATCTAGACCGACCTTTAGCCAACCAATCATTTATCAAAACTGCTTGTCAAATGCACATTGGCAGCTTGCTTAAGAATGAAAAGATGTGTTTCCTTCCAGTGGATTCTCCCCTATCCTTATTGCTTACCAACACACGAATCAGAAATGGACAGCAATTTTACTATCCGAAAAAAATTCACTTACAAATTCAAAATGAAATTTCGGTATCAATTAAGAAAAATTCTTCAAGGATATGAAAATTGCTTTGACTTTTAGCCAACCAACAGAAATAAAAAAAAAAATCGCCTGAATGCTGGCTGAATACTTAAGCCGTAAATAGAGAAAAAAAAAGTGAAAAATGGGTCATCATTGTTTTTTCTTTATTGCATAAAAAATGTTTTAGAGGTATGAAGAAAAAAGATCGTATGAATGAAATTTGTGAATTTTTATTGCAAACAGTTTCATCTACAACAAAACATATAAGGAAAATGTTGCTCTTCTCTTTAAAATTTTAAGAACTTTACAAGATAAATATGTATTTAAGATGTATCAAATAAATTAAATTCTTGAATTTAATGCTATTTTTAAATTATACAGCATTTTTGAATGCATAGGAAATTTTAACCGTTTAAAGGGGCCTTTTTATCTAGTCATATTATGTTAAAATATTTCTAGGCTTGAAATTAAAATAAGAAAAGGGATTCATTTAGTGTATTAGATAAATTTAATTTGATTAATTAATTAATTTGGTTAGTTAATAATTAAGTAACAAATCAAGACACATCATTTTGAGTGAAATAAAGAACTGAAGCATCTTGGTTTCTGTCTTTCTAAAAAAACTTGTCAGAACTTATGCCAACCTACATAAATTCATACAATGATTGATAAATTTGGCGGGAAGCATACTTCCCACGGCCCTCGAAAGGGTTAAACGAACATTAAAAAAAATTGTCGAAAGAAAAATGTTAGCAAAAGGAGTTCATTTTATGTCGTCCATAACATCTGTCCATATGAAGAATTTATTAAATCTGTACTCATCACGTTTAAAAATAAACAAAAAAAAAATGCTTTAAGGAATATTAGAAATACTTCTTAATTCAACAAGAAGATCTCCGAGAAGTGGAAAAAATAATCACTGTAAAATACATAATTGTTTTGGGGTTATGGTAACGGGTCAGGATTTTATATCCAGCTTAAAAATTTTGAATTCTCTAGCTTTCGTAACCACATGGATGATCTATTTGACTCTTGAAGGAAGAAGCGGCAGGAAACATTATATGTCTCCTTTTAAATAAAAGAGACCTTTTAAAGCTAAAAACCTAAGCAGTAATAAGAGTTGCGAAAACTTTATTTTCCGGAGGTCTGAGTTGTAAATGTACTTTCGAGATTGATTTTTTTAATGATTATAAATCGTTTTTTAATACTTCGTATAAGAAAAAATTTAAAAAAGGAAATTATACTGCATCAATTTGTTTTTGATACCTTTAGAAAGAAAAAAAAGTAATGATCTACAAGTAACTATGGAGCACGAGAAACATTGTGGTTTACTTTCATTTTTGGAAGCCTTGAACTATTCAGTGTACATACTTTCTCATACAGTGAATCATTAACTTTTGAAAGTCAAGATTTAATTAAATGGCTGAAGATAATGCTTATAAGTGTATAAGTATTTTAATGCAAAAATTTCTAGCAATAAAAATGTTAAAAAATTACTTTGGTGATTTATTAAATGATGTTAAAATATAATTGAAATACAATCAGGATTTTACATGGATACGAAAATTCATTCTTAAACGTTTGAATAAGCGATTTTTTTTATTTAAACAAGCAAAAGGGGACGAGAAAAGATCAATAAAAGGCTATATTTTTCCCATACCTCTTAGTAATTCTCAAACCTGAGGTAAAACTTTTCCACAGATTTCAGGATTCATTCAGGCCCTTAAAAAATGAAAGATTAAACATCACAAAGAAAATGCAATCATATAATCGGGTAGATCTAACATTATCCTGTGGTGTGGTGAAAATTTTATTTTTTTCTTCAAAAAGAAAAATAAGCATTTGAACAAAAGAACAGACACTTATAAGGCTCTTGTATAATAGTAATTAAAAATAAACAGCTTTTTGACATCTTTTAATGATGTTAAGCACTCAGTTTAACATTCAATAATAAATTTCAATAATAAAAATTGAAAAGAAAAATTTGCGCTCGATGACAAACGCACGCATTATATTACAAAATATCTAACTGAATGTTTGGACATCATGATCAGTTGTGTTTGTCATGCTCTTGTGACATTATACAATGCTATAACTACCTATTTAGATGATTAAATAACTTTGCCAAAACTTTGAAAAATACATAACCTATCACTGAAGATTGTCAGTAAGGAAATTTTCAAAGCGAAATAAATGGATAGAATAGAACACTTTTGATGCAATTCATTCAAAATCCTTGCAAAATTCGCATGGCTTATTGAAAACCATTTTCCCGTCAGAAATTATTTTCCAGACATAGACCAGACTCGCATCTAAGCCTGTTGTTATCTTTAAAATCTCAAGAAAATCTTTCCTTTTACGTACAGACTGATACCTGTAATCTTTCGCAACACATTCAATATTTGTAGTAATGGATAATCCTATAAAACCATTCTCCAACGTCGCTGGCACAAAGGCTTTCGATAATTTGTAATACGAAGAGCAGCCTCAGCAATACCTGAACACTAATAAAAGAAGATTCCTTTGCTGAAAATGCTCTTAACCGTTAAATCCATTTTCTAAATAAGAAAGGATTTTTCCTTCAAATCCGTTCTTTTCGCAAACTTTGGAACCTTTTTAAAATAAACACTAATGCCTTATACCTCCCAAATCCTTCTATTAAAGTATCAATCCCTCGCAAAATAAGGGAAAAAATATACATTCCATTATATTTTTGTGCAAAAAAATACTTCCGATGGCAAAAAGAAATATGGATATTCTTTCGGCGGGAACTACCTCACTGGTGCGAAAGGGGGACAAAAGGTAGGAAATAAGGGTAGGGCTTTAGGGATTTTTTTTTCTTTCTTTTTGGTGAGGGATGTTTCTTATTTATTTATATTTTTTTTCGTCAAGTCGTCAATCTGGAATAAAATAGGGAGGATTTACCGAAAAGAAGTATCTGATCTACAGATTGTAAAATTCAGCATTTTCTCATAGCTTCTAGCAAAGAATATGATTGATAGAGGATACTAAAGGTGATGTTTCTATTCAATCATGTATTTTTTTTAAACTGGCAAATATTTATATATATCTTTTTTTATTATTCTTCAGTTCGGGTTTAAAAAATGTTTATGAGAAAGAATTACTATAATGCCTTAAGCGTGATTTTATTTTTGTTGTTGCTGTTGGTTCATCTTTTAATGTATTGCAATTTACTATGAAAATTAAATTTTCTTTCTTGAAGAAGACCACAAATAGCAGTTTGAATGAATAAAATATCCTTCAGTTAATATTTAAAGCATGAATTTAACTGGATGTGCCATGTGTTAATGAATTATATAGGCATTCATTGTTATAAATACGTTTAACTATTTCCTTTTTAAGCTAAATGCTATAATTTAACCCTTTCTAGGGCCGTGGGAAGTATGCTTCCCACCAAATTTATCAATCTTTGTATGAAATTATGTAGGTTGGCATCAGTTCTGACAAGTTTTTTTAGTAAGTTAGAAACTTAAATGCTTCAGTTCTTTATCTCACACAAAATGATGCGTCTTGATTTGTTACTTAATTATTAATTAACCAAATTAATTGATTAATCAAATTAAATTTATCTAATAAGCTAAAGGAATCCCTTTTCTTATTCTAATTTCAAACCTAAAAATATTTTAACATAATATGACTAGAAAAAAAATGGCCCTTTAAAGGGTAAAGGTAAAACCTACTTTTTAACGTAGTCATGTTTTTTTTTTTTTTTTTTTTTTTTGCGAAAATATGAATTCTTTATTTGATATTCTTAATGTTTAAAGAATTTATTTATAAATCTGTCTTAATTGTATTTCCTTTTGGGGAAAGCATTTATATAAAAAAGTTTGCATTTATATAAATTTCAATGCTATTTTAGAAAAAAAAAAAAATAGATGTTTTTTTTTTTTTTTTTTTTTTCAAATTCTTATATTGGGTAGAATTTTATTCCAAAACCGTATAAATTAAAATCTAACGCTTTTTTCAAATTCAAATTTGGTTTAACAAATTCTCAATGTGTTATGCAATTCCTGAACTAGAAAGTAAGTAACCTATTTATTTAGAAATATCATTTAGTTGTCCAAAATATGAAAAAAAAAATAGTTTTATTTATCGGTCGAACTCCAAGACATGAAGAGTGAATGAGAATACAGTTCAGTTTTTACTTCAGCAACTAATATATCTTTTGAGCTGTCGACAAAATTTGAAAAAAAATATTTTAAAACCCTCTTAACTAAACAATTTTTGCTACATATCTCTTTTTACCTAAAAAATCAACCTTTTCTCAATTTTTAAAAACATTCTTTTCATTTAAATAGCATATTTTGATTTCGTAAATGTTTTAAAATTTTTCCTGGAAAAATTTTAAAAAAAATTTACAGTATTTTTTAAAACATTTAATCCCGAATATAGTCGTACGCCTTGAATAAAATTTGTACACTATTATAATTTTACTACATTTTTCATAAGTAAATAAAGACTCACGTTCCTTAAATATTGAAAATAATTTTCCCTCTAAATGCATCTAGCTTTCATTTAACTCTGCTGTTTATTGGACCTTATAAATTGGTTTAATCTCAATGCTTCTTTTATTTGTCAAATACATAATTCATTTTAATTTATTTAATCTAACTTCCAATGTCTTAATTTACTAAAAAGTAATTTACTATTATAAAATCCTCTAAAAAACGTTCCCGGTTAAAATTGTTTAAATTTTTTATGGCTTAGCATTGAAAACCAAACAAATAAAAAGAAATAAATATTAAACCCGAAATGCTCGCCTTTAGCAAAGTAGTCAAAGCTCATACGCTAATATTTTATTGTAAATTACGACAGTGGAAATCAGTTTAACACATTCACGGACAATACATTTATAACCGTCATTTGCATATATGTGACTTAACTACACCATTAATACAAATGCCGGCGTCCTGTTCTAGGGCTAGCGCGTCTTCTCCGTGTTTTGGGCTTCCCGGGTTGGGGTCCTAGTTAGGACATTGTTGTTCTTTACCCTGTGTTCTATCTGTGAGATTGTGACCCCCCCCCCCTCCCCTGTAAAAAGAGGTTGTGCAATTGAGTATGTGAATGTCATCTTCATATGAGCTAAAATCAGACTTCTGCTTTTGGGTGCTCAGGGGTCTTTACCCTTAAAAGCTACTGCATCCTTTTTTCTTCGCTCACTTGGACTTGGTTTGAATTGGAGTTTAATCCAGGGTTTTTTCCATCAATAAAAAGATTTCGAATGGAAAATCACTTTAAAAAAGAAAATAAAAATATAATCGCTAATTCAACCCAAATTTTAAAATTTTTCTTGAGTGTGATGGCAATTATATGCTATTTCTGAAGTCTGAATAAAAGAGGCAGGATGAAATGTGCTGAGGATTTTCACATACATCTATCTAAAACTCTTCATTTCAAAAATAAGAGAAACTTTCACATTAATAATTTAAAATTAAACACAAATATATTCAAAGATGACATTCATTTATTCAAAATTATCTTAAAGTTTTCATCGCAATCAAATATAAGAACAAAAACTGAAAATATTGCTCAAAACAGCATTATAATTATTTCTTGAAATTAATTCTGAGTCAATTGTTCGGTCCCAAAAATCAAAAACATTTTGGGAGTACTTCATTATTTATTCAAGAAAGTCTCCGCATTTGTATAATTAATTTCGACTTAAAATTATTTAATTGCGTCAACAGTAATTAATTAAGCTTTTTCGAGTGATAGCAAAATTCATTGGGTTTCATGACTTGCTTATATTTTTTGATTAAGTAAAGTAACAATCAATAAAATCTCCATTTAAACTGAAAGAACGAGGTTCTTTTGAAGAAAATAAAATATAAGAACTCACCTTTTAAACTCTCTTAAGTTTAATAAGTAGTTTTTATGTACAAAAAGTAAGTTAAGTATGTAAATCAATTTAATCTTCACAGTCATAATTTTAATGCTAGTTTTCTTCTTATTATTATTACTAATTAATTGTTTGTTTTTTGCTTTTTAATTAATAAACATGGTTTGCAGGGTGTGCGATTCGAGTGGGATTTTAGTAGAATTAGTGATTATAATGCATTTCAAGTAAGAAATTTCAAATTTAATTTCTAGTCTTTTTTCCCATCTTTTGTTTTCTTTATGTTTGCTTTTAATTAGTTTGTTTAATCTATAAGATGTATGTTAATACAAATTCTATCTTTCGTTCTTTAAGTTCTATTTTATGTATGTATATGTCGAATTTAAGAAAAATAATTTAAGAAATTCACATGTTAATATTTTTTTTATCATGGAATTAATAAATATAAAATGTATATGAAATTTCCAGCAGATGAGATCTTGACACATTCATTAAATTCGCGTATTTGTTAATTCAATATTAATGCACGAACAACTTAAGTCTAAATGTTATTACTAACTAAAGTTTCGCAAGTGAATAAAAGTAAAAGAATTTTTAAATTAAGAATTACATTAAATCCTATTGAATTAATTTTTTAAAAACTTTTTTGATATTTAATTACTGCTTTTAATAAATTATTAAATTTGAATTAAAACTTTTGTTTTTCGCTATAAAAATTGTATTCAAATAAAAGGTTTCGATCCTTTTATTGCTAAATTTCTAATGGAAAATTTTATATTTTAATTATTTATTAATATAATACATCGACAACTATTATTGTAATAGCTTTGAAAGATAAGATTTATTAGGAAATTTATTTTAATGTTTCTGCATATAATTCTGATGAGTTTTAATTAACCGTTAACTGTGAATGGAAAACTTCCGCGCCATTTTAAATGATGCTATAAATAGTTCTTTAATGACATGAACAAGAAAATTTAATTTAATGGATGATGCGGTTTTTTTTCTGTTATGCGTGAAAAGATGTTAACTATGCCATTTTTCATTTTAATAATAACTTTTAGCTTCTTTTTGAGAGTGAAAACCAAAAGCTTAAACACTGGTTATATGGATAGTTACCTATTAAAATGCACTGGTTTAAAAAATTGGGCATTAATATGCAAAAATATGCGTTCCAAATAAATTAATAAAAGCTTAGAAATATTTTCGAATGTTAAACACTTTTTTGTAAATAATGTAGTGGCATTTTCCAACAATAAATATCAATCTTTATAAATGAATGCAGATGACTGTATGGAAGACATACAAAAGAATATTTGAAGTGTCATGAATAAATTTTTTTCTATGCCCTCTTTCAATGGATACATTAGCTGCGGCATCTATGAGGCTTTTAGAACTTATTAACTTGAAGTGGAAATAACATGAAACTGAACTTGAAATTACAACTAATCCACACTTCACTTTTATGAGTATGTTAAAGCAACATTTTCCAAAGATTCTTCCTTCATTTCTTGTAATTATATAAGTTTAATGATTTATTTGTTACCAACGGAATAGTTTAATTATCATTACCTATAATATAAATATTGTAAATATTTTTGAAAGAAGTGTGAATATTTAAATTGTAATTTATTGAAATTTTGAGAAATGATATCCAGACAAAGGTAAAATCTCTACCGAGGAAGTATTATATTTAACATAAATCTTTATGCTTTTTAAGTCCAAATATGCTATAAGATGAAACCAATCTCTAAAGAATTGGTTTAATATAATAACATAAGCAATACATAATGAAATGAAATTATAGTTTTAAATGAGGAAATGTTCACCATGTTTTGAGTTCTGCGTGGTGAACATTTCAGTGCAGTTCTATAGATTACCTAAAGCATAATTATCTTCCAACGTAAGTTAAAGCAGTGGTAGTAATTATCTTCCCATAATTCACATATACTTACATAACATGCTGCATTTTGCGTTAATTCTGAAAATATAATAAAGTAAATTTAGTATACATTTAAAACTCCTTTCATCGCCCGAGTCAAAAATCTAATCGAACAAATAATGTTCATTTCAAGAACGCATTATGAATTCTAGTTATCTTAATTAACTTATTTACATGCCCACCTCTTTTTACAATGGCAAATAGAAAAATTTTGGCCAAAACACCGGAAGATTAATCTTTGGCGTTTTGCTCAAAATTTGAAACTGCGTATTCAATATGAATTTGGTGAAACGCCATATTCCTCGTCAATCCATCTAGGTAAAAGAGCCCTTAAAATATTGTTTCCCTTAGCATATGAGTCGGTAGACGGTATATTTGTCCAAAATTTACCACAGATAAAGTTTTGACGAAAACGTTACACACTGAATTTCATTTTTTTAACTTATCCTGAGTTGGAATTATTTCTTTTGTAGACATTAGATTTTTTTTTCCTTTTTGACAGAGTGAGGCTAAAAGCCCCCCACCCCCATGCTCCACGCCTTTTTTTTATTGGGAATAAAAATTTGTATGAAAGGAAAAAAATGTTCCTTCTGAAATTCAACATATTTCTTAAAGAAAATTAAAAATGCAGCATTACACAATCTAAAACAAAAATATATTTAATTAAATCTAATAACATCGGAGAAATCTAATAGTGATAAAAATTAAGTATATGTTTCAAACGTTTATAATGCTTCCAGTTTCTCATTATAGCGTTTAGTTAACTTGCTTACATTTATGTAGATGCCTTCGAATCCATGAAATAGTAGCATTATATCGAATGGTTAATGCACAGCGATCTCTCGGTTTTAGAATGTTTGGTACAACTTGGTTATGAATACCAGGATTTAGTTCATTTGTCTTTGGAATAGCATAATTTAGTTCATTTGTCTTTGGAATAGCATGATTTAGTTCCTTTGTTTTTGAAATAAAATGGTTTAGTTCCTTCGTCTATGGAAAAATGCATTACGATTATGTGATGTAAATACCAACAGCGGTTCAGGTTTTCTCATGCAAAATGAGCAGCATACTAGTATAATACATAGCACCGCACAACTTTAGACCGCTGACTAGTGCGCGATGTTTCACTATGCATCATAGCGTTTGCATAGCGTGATTATATTAATTAGATGAGGCTATTTATTGGAAGTAGATGTCATTTACTAGCTAAACATGTTGACTACATTTAATATCATGTTTACATAAAACTAAACATTAAATAAATTATGAATTTCTAGGGATTATTACCACTGTCAAACTTCAAACCCAAATGCCAAGATGTATTTTTCTTTGGAGAAAATAGATGTAAATTAGAAATGAAGATACTTTCCTGATTAATTTTGGTCTCCAGTATTGAAAAATCTGACAGAATGCGACTGCATCCTTGCAAATCAATGACTTAAGATGCTCTGAGATGTATATTTCTTTGGGGAAAATAGATATAAATTACAAATGAAGATGCATTCCTGATTAATTTTGAAACTGAAAAATCTGACAGAATAACACGGCGTCCATGCAAATCAATGACTTAAGTTGCTCTGTCTCTGAGGAACTTAATCCATTGTTTCTACCAATACTTTCAGTGGCTGAAATGTGCTTTGTGTCAATCCATCCTGAAGCATTCGATGCACTCTACGACACTCCAACTTCTTAACCTCAATCAATACCATCGTACTCAATGGATTCGAATCAAAGTTCCGAACAACAATAGAAGTGCATTCCTTTTAGGACGAAACAATGTCGCCTCCTGTCTTAGTGATGCCATTCCGCTAAAAGGAAAAACTGCGATGCTTATTGGAAGCCATTTAGGATCGAATGTCTCCTACTCATCGGAAATCTCGCAGAAGCAGAAGAATCGGTCCCAATCACTTCCATGCATTCTCTCTGAAATAAGACCTGCCGATAAGAAAATGACTTCTGGGTTATTATCGGCGATGTTGGAAAAGATGCACTTAGAGGAAAAACTTCTCGAGAACCATCACAGAGAACCAGCTCGATGAGTATCACATTAATCATTAATTAGAGCAATACAGTTCTCTGCCATTTTACTTATTGATTTCAGTCTTAATGTATGCACTAAAGCTCAGTTCTTATTAATTTTGTGCTAAATCTACATCAGTCCGGTGAATTTGCCCTTTTCAATCACCCTACTGAGTAAGAATATATTTTATTTGGCGTTATATTAATAAATTTTTAGCCAGTCATTTTAGAATTTCTTCCAAACACAATTTTGTATTTTTAAATGTTTTTAAGCAATTTATTTGAAACAGTAATTCTGTCTGCAAAAACAAAAATTTGTAATCGAGTTTTCACCAACTACCTGATGTCCTTTAGAATTGAAATTTTGCACACTAGGGATTTTCTCGATGTTTTAATATTTCTTGTAAATCAAATTTTGATTGTATATCAGCATTGTCTTATAGTAGCTTGTTTAAGTTAGTATAATTAGTTTAGTTTAAGTTAATAAATATACCATAAAAATGACATAAATGACACTATTAAAATGTTATGCTTTTGGATTAACCATCTTCTTATTTACTCGATTATGTAAGTTCGCTTTTTTTTATTCACCTAGTAAAGAACATTGATATTAAATACAATTTTAAATATTTAGGGTTCAAAAATCAAAGAAAATCATGCGAATAATATTTAATGAAACGATAAAAAGGGGGCAAAAATGTAATTCATTATTGAGAATTTTTTTTTCATTACAAAATTCAGAAGAAAAAAATACTGAACTAATAAACTGCTACTATTGAAAAGATAATTTTTTAAATTTTAAAACAGCATAAAAATTATTTTTGTAAAAATATTTACGGATGCAATCGCCGAAAAAAAATGTTATCTTAATTTTAAATTACTTAGAATTCTAATAGAATTCTAAATAAATTTCAAAAATTTCATTTAGAGATGTACATTTTCACCTTCCAAAATTTACCCGTGTCATTTAGGCTTGTTCGGATTGTAATAGATGCTGGCTTGTAGAGTGCCAAGACACACGCATAGATATACATTCATATTTATTATTTCTAGAGATAAATATTATATCTTTAAACGAGCAATTCTTGTACATATGCAGTCACTCAAAAAAATATGGGGATACCTGGCATAAATAATTACAAAGCTATTTATAAAATTTTTTATCACATTAAAATAAAAACAAAATAAATCAAGAAATATTTTAAAATTTGCTGCACAATTTTCAAGGATTTTTTTTCATTATTTTAAAATTATAATTTAATCTAGCTTTTCAAATATAATTCAAAGGCAATAAGAAAAAAGTATTGGGAACACTTTTGAAATAAGAAATTCAACATACATATAGAACATCAATAGAATTGAATTTACTACCAATTTTTTAGACTATAATTTTAAACATAAAAATTTCAACAAACAAGACTTTTTACAGAAAAAAATGGCGAGAAACAAAGATATATCGGTTGATGTGCGAATTATTGTAATAAGTCATTGGAAAGATGGAAAATCAGTTCGCCTTAGAGGCCAAGTCGTGAAACTGAAGAATTCTACTGTTTATAACATTACTCACATGTCCAAAAAAAAAAAATAGTATTAAAAATAAGCAAAGATTAGGGCGTCCAAGGACATTTAATGAAAGTGAGGAGGATGGATTGTGAAACAAGTTTACTTTAATTCAAAAATTAGTGCAGTAAAATTGACTCTGCAATGTCAAATTAAGTTCGGAAAATCTGTAAATCCTGAAATTGTCAAAAATGTTTTAAGAAAACATAAATATCATGGCATAGTACCTCAAAGGAAGCCCTAAATCAGTAAAGCAAATCGACAAGTTAGGCTGGTATTTGCTAAAGTATATGTAAAGCAACCAAAAAAATTTCAGAAAAATGTAATTTCTATTGATGAAAGCATATATAACATTTTCGGAAAGGATGGCAAGTAAAACGTTTGGCGGAAACCAAATACAGAAATGCATATCAAAAATGCATGGCCTGCTATCAAATATGGAGGTAGCAATCAAATAGTCTGGGATTGTATGGTTAGCTCTAGTGTCGGGAACTTGCATTTTATTGATGATAAAATGAATAAATGCGTCTATCTTGACATTCTCAAGCGAAATTTAAAGCAAAGTGTGAGCAAGCTGGGAATCTCAAAACAGAAACTGTACATGAATTTCAAGATTAAACTGTACCGAGGTAATGACCCAAATCTGCTACTGATAATTGCAAGTTATGGGTTCCTAGTGTTATTAAGATACCTGCTCCAAGTTCAGACTTGAATACCATTATCAAATTATTATTTATTTGGAGCAAAAATTGTATGAATATCAAATTTCCAATAAACAGGATTTATAAAAACATTTGGTAAATTGTGGGCCAAAATTGATAGTCTTTTATGCAAAGAATGGATTCAACCCATGCCAAATAGACTATGAGAGGTCATAATAAGTAAGGACGGCCCAACAAGATATTAACTTTTAAGTTTGAATTATTTTTCTTATTTTATTGGAATGTGTCCCAATACTTTTTTGAGCATGGTTTTTTACTTTATTTCTTTTATTTTCAATTATTATCATATTACATTAATATGTGAGTTTTGTTTAAATTATTATGATTAGTATATATAAAAACAATATTCATTGTTTTGTTTTCATTTGTACATTTAAGTAAAATATTATGATAAAAATCTAAACTTGTAGTGCGTCCCAATACTTTTTTGACTGACTGTATATTTTATCTCGGAAATGGCTCAAACGATTTGGATGAAATTTTTATATTTAGCTAAGATTTTCTTTTTTTTTAAGTTTATCTATATATGTGTCCTTTCTGAAAATATTCCATTTTTTACACACACACACACACACACACACACACACACACACACACATACACATACACACACATACACACACAGCTTAAGTGCGAGCAATGCAGTATAATGGTCAGAACAACATGGCTCACGCGTGTGTTGAGGGTCCTCGGGTTCGAGTAGCTCTTTTTGTTTTATTTTTTACTTTATTTTTATTTATATTTAATATTTTTGCTTTTTAAGTCTATCTATGTCTTACCTGACAAAACGCGATTTTACACACACACACACAAAAAAACATTTTTTATAAATAATTATAGAAGCCTTTTTTCTATTATCTCTCATGATGACAATGCCCTATAACGCCATCTCGGACCCAATACATAAAAGCTAAACTGTAAAATGAAGGCTGTTACATTGCAGGTTGTTTCGAATAACATGTTAAACTAAGTGCATTCATAATTTTTTTTTTATTTTAATGACCAGTTCATATGTAAGTAAGGTTTAAAAATATTCATAAGTAATTAGTATGCGATTCCTATCTAAATATATGTTCCAGAAAAACCCGATTTTAGAAACAAAAAAAAATGCCTGGTAGTAGTATAATATAGCGTTATATGTGGGAATATTTCATCTAAACAATAAAGCTAAATGAAAAAAAGAAGCGAAAAAGAAAATTTTCCAAAAAGTATACATCCTTTAACTGATTTTGAATTTCAAGTTTCTATCTTGTATCGCTTAAGTTTTACAATCCATTAGGATGAGAGTAAAAAAAGTCTATCTTAAACATTTCCTTCCAGCTTTACTTCATTATTCTAATAGAGGATATAAGGAATAACACTTTTATTTAAGATTTTTTGTGGTGGTATTTAAAGCAAGCTTCGGGGTAATTTACTGTTTTTTTTATCCCATCGTGAATATAAATCATGACTTCATTTGAAAGAATTGCTTCTAAAGAGAGCCTTTTATGTTAAAAGACATAAAAACAGCGGACTTGAACATTACACAAAATAACCGGCATGTTTTGAATAATTTACATCATGTTTCGTAACAGATTCGAATTTCTTCATCAATTTTTTTTTCCTATAAGAGCTTAACTTTTATTTTTTACTGAGATGAATTTAAAAGTAATTCAGTTTTTTTAGGCTTTCTATTCAATTGAACTCAATTTTTTAATGTGGATCTCAAGCGTTGATAGGAACTTGTTCACAAAAAACTCTTTTATGCACTTTTTATATGGTAATAAAATAAACCAGAAGTAAGACCAATATATTTTTTTTTCTTTCTATTTTATATCTTTTTCTGACTGAAATTCAGAAAGTTCTTTTACAAGAAAATAACTAGCGCAACTAGAACTTAACACTCAAGATAACACCAAATGCTTAAGACAATGAACGCAATCTTAAAGGAATTATTAATTTAATTTATTTTCTTACTGCGTAGTAGACTTTGATATGTTACGATAATAAAACATCATCTCAAAGTTTTATTACGTAAAATGGCAAAGGCTAATTTTTTTTTTATTAGACATCAATTATTCTTTGTCCTTAGAATGAAGAAAAAAATTAATAAGTTATCAATCATTTCGATTCTAAAATGGAGATGAAGAGAGAAATATTTGAAATCAGGATCCTTTTTTTAATAAATTTCTATTTTCTTTTCTGTTAAAAGAGAAAATTTTTAGTTATAATGTAGGGTGGTCACAAAATTTTATTATGGAATTTTTAAAAAATTACAAAAAAGCATTAAATATAATAAGTGAAATCTATATTATCAAATAATCGTGTTCTTAATTTTTTTAGTCCAAAGATGGCGCATCTAATAAAGAAATAGTGATTAAAGCAACTAATACAGCGAATTACTGTGAAATAGCGATTAATACAGAATTAGAGACAGGAACATCCAATTTTTACTAAATATCTTCAGGTAACTTTACATCAAGTAACTTTCTACATCATATCTGAGAACATCAAGTGAAATTATGCAAAGTCTAAAATTGAATTCACCTTGAAGTTAAAAACTGAAATTCTGTATTCTATGAATTAAAGGATCATAGAGAAGATGAATATTGATTTTTCGGATTGTTACTTTAGAATTCAGCTGAATAGTCTTGATAATCATTAAAAGAGAATCTAATATTTGCATCCAGATTAAATTTTCTTTTTGTATTCTTTACTGCTATGTGACGGAGGTTTAGTTTATTTTAGTTATATTAACGTCCCATTTTTTAAAGCAACACTAGGACTATTTTAGGACGAACCTCGCCATTTTGAACCGCGGTCAGATGACGAGGACGACACCTGAGCTGGCATCCCCCTCTCCACACCACGCCACACCAGCGGGGTGACTTAACGTGCACCAGACCTGTTTACACAACGGTTCTTCGGTTGAATCGGCTGTCGAACCTGAAACCCTCCAGTTCCGAAGCCGAGATCTTACCACCAGGCCACCGCGGCCCATTTGACGGCGGAAAATGCATTTTGAGATGACATTTTCCAAGTAGCATCCAATTAATACCTAAATGTGGATAATAGTCAATTTTTTGATGATTACAATATTTCCTCTATACTTCATTTACAAGAAAGTATAAATTTATAATCAATGTTATAGAAACATGTTATTAGAATAGCATATTCTCAATTTAATCCAAAAAAAAAAAATTCAAAGAATGAAACAGTCGGTTTATTAACTTTAAAGTCTATAGACATAGTCAAGAGTTTCAAAAATTAGATAAACTACTCAGTAATGTTTAGAATTAAATTTATGCAAAACTAGGTTTTTAAGAATGTCATTCTAAATCAGTCCAAAAAAATGTGTTTACTGATTTCAAAAAATGTGGCAAAATTATACATATTTACTACAGAAATATATCCTTGGGAAATTTTTTATTTAGTTAGTTCATGAAAAGCCAAAAGGAATATGTTATTAAGTAAATATTTGATTTGTTAAACTGAATTTTTGTAACATGAAAGCATCTTCAAATTTTGCATTTTTGTAACACAAACCATTTATGAAAAACAACTAAAACTCCCGGAACTTGATAATAACTTCCATCATTGAATTTCTTTGAATTATATTATTTTACAATATTATTCGTCATGATGGTCATAAAATAAAGAATAAAACAGCAGTATTTCAATTTCATTTAAATAATAACTAATAATCATTTTTCTTAATATTTTATAATATATGACTTAACCGAGTTTAATCTATTTCTTAAAATCGTTATACATTCTGTTTGGGAAACTGAACTGCAATATTACTTTGCCCTTTTCCACGTCACTGTATTTCTAAAATTTCTAGTAACAGACTCAGCAGATATTCTTTATTTGATTTTAAGCCGTAGAATACTTATAAATTTCAAAATTTATTTTTCCAAAAAGAGAACTGAATTTTTTTTAAAAAAATGCTGATATTTCATTTTTAATATTCAGCTAATCGTCTGGTATATTTTTTTTAAATTTTGAGGAATCCAGAAACAGATGGCTATGCGAAAAATTTTCGACTCGAATGCTGTTTTAAATGATTTGAAGAAACAACTTGAGATCATTACCCACTGTTTAAGGGGAGGATAGGCTTCAAATTAAGAAAAAAAAAAAAAAAAAAACACGAAAACATGTTCTTTCTTATTTTATCACCAAATATAAGCTTATATATAATAATATACAATATAAATATAAGCTTCAACTATAAACTTCATTATAATAAAATGAATATTTGAAATGCTTAGAAGGATCAATACATTTATTATTATTTTTTTTATCAAAGCAAGCAATTCGATTGAAATACTTATTTTTTTAAAACTTTTTGCAGTTGTCTTATTTTGGAGGAAATTTTACTAAAATTAACAATGAAGACTGAGGTTAAACATTAAAATAAAATGAAGTATGTATTTTACTCTCGGAGCTCTTTTCGATAGTTGCAAATCATTTTTAGCTCAGAAAAACACAAAATTCTCATGCGAATTCAGTGCATGTGTTTAAAAGTACTTCGAACAAATAAATTTTCAATTGGAATCACAAAATCATACCCACTTTTATTTTAATATGTGTATATAGATTAATAAGGAAAAAAAGTAATAGTATTAATTAAAGAGAGTAATAGAAGGAATTTAGCAACTTGGAATAATTTGAAATTTTTAGAAATTAAACAATTTTTAAAAAGTAATATATTGTGTTTTAAAGAATTCTTTTAAAAATATTAACATATTTATATTTTTATATAAATAAAAAGTTCATTGCACCAAGTGAATAATTTGGAAAAAAGCTATTTCCCTGAACCTATAAAACGGGTAAATTAAGATTCGAATCTAAGTACATATTCTGAACCGATTCAAACATTCGTCTCAGAAAATGCAGTGCTTAAACCGAGATATTACTGAGACTTTCAGCTATTTTAAATGGGAATGCTGAGAAAGAGAATCCAAATTCGATATACAAATCCTATTATCTTAATCTTTTGCAGTTCGTAAAGTAATAAGATGCATAACTATATATATATATATATATATATATATATATATATATATATATATATATATATATATATATATATATATAGGAGAATGTAAGAATTCCTTTAATGCTTAGAAAACTAGAAAATACAGTTACAGGTTCATTATAATTATTAAAAATTAATGTGAAAATTTTATTATTCTGTATTTGAATCTCTTTTTCCTACAGCTTTTATAACAATTCTTACCTAAAAAGGAATGTGAAAATAATGCATACATCTGAATTTTTAATCAGGCATGACTTTGGAGCTCAAAAGATTAAATCATTTCATTTACGTAAATATCTTATTTTGTATTTCCATAAAAGCTGTTTTGTCTTTGAATCCCTTTTTTTTATTAATCTAAAATTTGATACATATATAGATATTGTATTTCAAGTTCCTTCACTAGAATAATTCATAAAAATCCCGAGATCGATTTTTTTTTTTTTTTATGATTCAATATTTTTTGCTCACATATTTCAAATACGATAAAACAGAAATTACAATTGACCTTTCTTTTTCCCCCATCCATGAATTATAGCATTCTGAATATGCTGAAAGAATTTTCATTCATTACTGTATAGCATATATTCATTGTAATCAAAGACAACAATCGAAAAGCACGAGTTCCACTTACAAGAAGAAACATTTTAAAAGGCGATACCTTCTTTCAGCGAACAATGTAGTTACTCTGAAACTACTCCTCTTGTTTCTTTCACTTCTCTACAAGGAATTGTTGCCAAGAAAGAAGAACTTTCATTGTTTCAGGTGTGAGCTGTATTTATTACCGCCGAGAAAAAAAGCAAAAGAAATTTCATGAGTATTGTTTTCTTCCTGGTTGAGATACGAGAATCAGACGAAGGAAAAACAAATGCAATCATTCTTCGTCGAGGAAGATCATTCATTTCAAGTTGACATCGGTCCTATCCGAATCGGCCATTAAACACGTGACGTATATTCCTTCTCCCGATTGGCCAACAGCTATTAATGAAGACGAATGAACGCGTGTTGGCTTCTTCGAGTGTAATCCACAAAGATTAGACTCGGATCACCGGATTGCTCGTTTAAAAGAGACGAAGGCTTAAAGGCCATTGCAAATCCAGAATTACACTTCTTTGAGGAGATCTTAGAGTGGGGTAATGGGCTTTATAGCTAAACCCTTGAAATGGATATTTTTTTAAGGCTCTTACTGACGCTTACTTTTTATCGGTAGGTTTTAAAGGTTTTTGCATAATAGAGTACTCCAGGGAATTTAAGGTTGTTTTTTTAAAGTATGTCTTGCTAAAATAAAGCTAGAGTACTGGATTTTTTTACCCATTTTTTTACTAAGTTATTGACTTAAGACATTTTGTTTGGAAAGTTTTAGTGAAGATTTTCAAAAGAGTGAACAAGTTAACATTTTAGTTTTCATCCTGAAAATCTTGTTCTTAAAGGACAAAAAAAGTCTATTAAAAAAAAAAAACGCGATTTTTTTTATTTTGAAATTAATACGTTTAATGTACAAATACTTAGGAAATGTAACACAAAGAAAGGATAATGTTTAAAAGCTACCTACCTTGGAGATATGATATTTATTTAACTTGTAAAAAGAAATTCTTGGCTAAATGCGGGAGTTATTTAATGCTAAAAATAAATTTAAGCCAGTTGCAGTACAATAACAGAGATTAAAGGAATTAAAATAAAGGCACTTTTTTAAATAATAAAACTATAGTCATTTTTTATAGAAAAATAAAAAAAAACAGCTGTTATTTTTTTAAATATATATTGTGTAACAATAATATTTCTATACTTTTCACGACTCGCTGAAATTGAGAATTTTTCATTTGATGATTCATTTTCTTTAGCCATACATTTGATTCTTTTAGTTCGCTTTGGCAAATGATAATTTAAGGTACATAAAATTTGAATCATCACGATTAGTAGTGGAATTGTAAGTTAAATTGATTATTCATTTCTTAAGAAATGAAATAATTCTCAAGTGAATTGTTTCATTTTTAAAGATTTTTCCTTTTTTGTACGATTTAAAAATGCTTTAGATCACGATTTTAGCATACTATTTTAAAACTTTTCGGATAATTAGTAAATCGGGAGTCTTGAAAAGATTTTAAAAAAAGAAATCACAATATTAATTTTTATTGAAGTTCTTAACTTTAATTATACTTACATTTTTTTATAAAATAAATGCCACTAGTAACTATATTTACCTTAAATTTTCAGTATTCTTCGATGATGTTCAATATTGTAATCAGTGAAAATTCATTTTGAAGCTCAATTCCGCACGCAGAAAGATATCAGCCATGGGAATATAAGTGAGTGACACATTTCGTTTTTGCAAGCATCAGAAACTTAAAAAGATTTCCATAAAATTATTAACTTTCAATTTAAAAGTAGAAATATTTCAAAAAAGGATGATAAATGATATTTAAATAAATTTCAACTGAAATAGATTTGTTAATTATATCACCATATGTTATAATTTCTATTATAATTTTTATACATATGTTTTTGTGAAGTTTTAAATCCATTTGAGAATTTGTGTATTTCATCACTATAAATTGGAAACTTGGAAACCAACCCGCTTCAAATATTATATTGTTTCCAATATAAAAATAGAGGATTCTTCTCCACCCCCTCCATATTTTTTTTTCTTTCTTAGAAATGGCCACTTTTTCAGAAACACATGATAAAACTTTACATGAATCATATTTAGAATTATTTCACTAAATGTAATGATATATTTATTAAACTTTAGTGTTGGTAAGCAAAACCTTAAAATTAAATGTATTTTCCTTATATAATTACGCATATGTGAAGGAGGTGTCTAAGATGGTGCATATAAAATTTTAAAATCAGAATTTTCTAATTTAGAACAAGTTTTTGGTAGGTATGAATTCATCTTTGCTTTATTTTTTGCGCTATAAAAATAAGGAAACGAAAGTAAATGTAAACATGCATTATGTTGCATATTAAAAAAAATGCCCTTCAATTATCTTTGAGCCTTTTAAAGATATTACTAATCAAAGTACTAAAAATGCTAAACTCAAATAATCTGAAAATTTTTAAGCTAAATATAGTAACAAAGAAGGCGATTCTGTATGCCAACATTTACAATGTAAATGATCACAAAATTTATTGTATCTTGAAAAAGTAACAGAAAATACTTTAAAGAAACAGTTATTCATTTTGATGGTAACACCATCTGAATAAATTAAACCGAGAAAAATGTCTGAACTTACTTTCCTAATTATAGGAAAGAAAGAATGATTTAAGATGAAGTTTTTATAAATGTATATCGGAATTACCATATTCCCTCATTAACTGGATTCCAGTCGAACTCCATTAAGCAAATTCAAAAAGTTTTTACTTTTAGAATTGCTAAACTGGAATACTGTAAATATCTGATGAATCACATTTTACTCAATGCTGAAACCGAAATTATTTGAAGTGCCAACTATCGGAACAGTTATTAAAATACTTCATTATTTAAAGTTTGCAAATGAAAGATCCTCAAGTGGCCTGTATTAAATTTTCTTTCCGATTTCGATTAGCGGGCGTAAGCAGTGTGGAAAGGCAGCACCATCAAAACAAGAGTTAACAGAGCCACAAGGAAGATAAAACCGCTATGACCAAATTAATGCTAACGCCACCTTAATTGTCCATCATCTATTACAGTTAATCCCCGAGTTCAAATTACACTTGCTGCCATGTCCCATCACGTAACACAGCCATTAAAGTATCAACCAACTCCAGAAACACGAACCTTAATCACTGCTAGCAACCACCTTTAAAAATTCCTCTTCCCGAGGCCATTTTAAGGCCCATCGGTTTCAATCGCCGTTGCCATTCTTCGATCCTAATACTCTTCTCTCGGAAGAATCTCTTTCCCGTGGAACTAAACTGGACGTCGGAGATGCACCGTGATGGAAAAGTCTTTAATAAGATGAGGCCAGTTCTAGAGCTCTCTCAATTTATTCGGGACACGGGATCGAATGTCCGTGCTTAGGCGCTAAGTGCAGAGGCATTAGGAGGGCACTGTTGCTAATTCCGCTGCGCTTCAATGGCTCCAATGGAATGGGCACAATTAGGGACTAGGGTGTTAAACGTTGCTGTGGATAATGGAGGATTGAGGCGGGTACAAATCCTATGGACTGGTGTAGTGCTATCGCCCAGAATAAACCAGGTCATCGCATCTGTCCCATTCCGACAGATTGGGTGCAATTTGTGCCAGAACCTCACGGCTGATTATGGTCGTTATAAACTCCAGCCGCATGGGACAGGATTTGCTTTCATTGGATACTTTGAATTGCAGAGTGGCGAGTATTTCCATAGTCTTATCGGGAATTAGTTTACGTTTATCGCACTTTAAAAGAGGAAATAATGTTTTAAGTGTTGTTTGTTCATAAACTGTTATCATGGACTTACCTTCTCACAAAAATAGCATTAAAATTTGACAATGAATCTCCGAAATGAGCAAAGAAGACGAGGGTGATCAGTGACATTTTCGGATTATATTTGATGATATTTTTCAAAGAACTGAAAGTGTTTTATCATTACAATATAAAAAGAGATACGAAACTGAGATTTCATACAGATCAATTAGGAAAAAAAAAGAACTGATTTTGCAAACAAGTGATAAAGGATTAATTATATTATATCCAATGAATTATATTATATCCAATTTGTAGTAACGCAAATGCCATTCTGGGCGTACTCCATGATTTTGGACAGGAGTAAAAAAATAAAGGTGACCCTGAGAAAAAACCCTAGTCCTGAGGCTTTCTCGATAAACCAGAGTTCAGATGTATGATCCCTTGCCAAAGACATAATATGCAACAAACTGATGTAAGCAACGCATATTTGATGGCACTAAGATAGGAAGATGGAAATCTCCAAATCTAAAACTGAGACTTAACCATCTGGGTAGCCCGATGAAATGACAGACAATAATATTCTTTAATGTCTTCAAAGTGATAATCTATTTAAGGAGAAGATAATTGCAAGAAGAAATGCAAAATATAAAGTAACTTTCTTTTTTTATCTTCAAATTTCAATCTTTCCTTTCATTACTTTTCTTATTTTATCATAGCTTGACATGCTACAAATGCCGTTATATATGTGGTATAACTGTATCAGAAGCACATCAAATGGGATCCGTATAAAGGATGTTGTTGCGCTTTGAGAGAAACTTTAAATGTATGTCCCAGCATTAATCTTTATTTACCTTAGATCACAATTCAAGGCTAGAAATGGAAAGCGTACGAAGTGCTAAATTGCATATTTTACAGGACAGAGTACAATCAATTTCGGCAATGACTGCGTTTTCCAGGACATTAACCCTTAACTAGGGAGTGCGGTATGTCAGACTGTTAAGGATGGACTTGACTTCTGATTATCCCTATTCTATTTTTAGCTAAATCGAATGGATTGACCCTGTAGCTTTTCATTTCATGACCTCCACTACAGATGCCCTTTTCCAATCGATTTCAGCGGAGGCGTTTAAAAATATTTCAGCTATTTCTTTGTGCGACATCTGTGTGACCGCACCTACCTTTTAGTACTTCAGTATTATACAAGGCTTAACAGATGGCTCTAAAACTTGGTTCTAGAAATATCATCCAATCTAGAGATCCTCGTTATGAAGCAGACCTCCAACGACTTTTGAATGAAGCAGAAAGTGATTATAGTGATGAGGATAATTGTACAGAAGATTTTTTGATGAAAGTTCGCATTCGACTGATTCTGATAAGTATGCTTAAATATAATTAATTTTTTAGTGATAATGTATTTTGAAAAATCTCTAAAATATATTAATATACCAAGAGAAGTATTAACAGAATTTACAGGCTGATTTTTATACAAGAACTTAACCTGTATGTTTAAAATGCCCTCGAAAGAATCTCGTAGAAATGATGCCGATAAAAAAAGATCAATTTTACCCATTTTAAATTTTTATTTTTTTTATTTTATTTTTCATATAATTGCTGAATTTTCCATTACATATTTTCTATATACCTTTGTATACTGGGAAAATAAATATGATTTAAAAAGTAAAAAATAATAGGTTTTTTTCAAGAATACTATTTGTTGTAACATGCAATTTGAGAAGAAAATGTACGTTCAAATGCAATTATATTTTTCATTTTGAAAAATTTCTGAACCATATTTATATATCAAGAAAAATATCTGTAGAATATATTGGAAGACTTTCATACTAATACTTGCATTATAAAATTTAATTTGAATATGAGGAAAATACGGTCTCGTAGACCACACCTCCCCAATTAAGTCCTAAATTTTCAACTCCAAAAATATTGTTATGAATCAATAACATTGCTTTCCACGTAGCAAGTATCCTAGTAAGGAAGACAGTTTTACAGATAATCTAATGAATAATTACCTTCGTCCATATTGACGAAAATGAAGGATCCCAATTATTTGAGAAAATCCACGATATTAGGACTCGAGTTCCAAAGCTTTTTCTAGACCATTCGATGTTATGTTACAGGAACTATAAAAGCGAAAGTACAGACATAAGTGGAGTAATCGAATCGAAAGAAGAACCAGCCGAGTGAATTTTCTCTTTGGGATATGGATCTTCAACAAGTTCTCTATGAGCGCGTTGTGCTGCAACTGTTGTTCAATCTACTTCTCATTAATGATTTCTGCAAGTGTTGATTTGTGCAAACTTCGTCTGAATTTTTTACTGTTATTTCATGATTCCATATAGCATATGTTATCGCTTAATGAATTCAATGAACTTTTCCGTATTTTTCATATGGATTTTTTCATTACAATATCTACTTCTTTCCTCCGTATGAAACTTGGTACCATTTTCTATATATTCCAGGTCACAATAACATAAGCCACAGTTGAAATATCCCGACATGTTTTTCAATTACATAGAGAATGGTGGACATTGCATGATTTTCAAGGTTGAGAATTTTGCATTTTATCTTTTATTATTATTTTTTTAACATGAGAAAATGCTTTTTTTTCCTTCTTATTTTGACATTTACTGTGCTTCTTATTTCGAATCTTTAATTCATCTAGCTAACAATAATCAATTAATAACTAAATAACAATTAATCTTAACAAACATTTATGATTTTATTTCATGAAATTGAGTTCCTTCTCTATATATTAAAGGCTTTTTCAAGTAAAAAAAAATTTTTTTTTGGTTATAGTAGTTTGGTGATTATGTATACAATAAATAAATAAATAAATAAAATCCAAATAAATATTTACAAAATAAATAAATAAAAAATTTCGAAGGGAGTCAACATTTTTACAATGGTGCATTAGTGAATATGAATTGTTTTCTTTTTAAAACGGAATTTCCACATTATGTTTATCTACTTTATCGCAAGTTGTTTTCACCCATCAAATTGATATTTATGATAAGGACTTAAAAAATGCACCTTTTCCGAACCGATGAAAATATTTATTTATCATTTCAAATTTATAAAAATCATCGTCAAAATGAATACAACACGACTTGACACTTATTGCTAAAAATTTAAAATTTCTTCAAACAGTTTGAAAAGGAAAACTCCAAACTCATTTTTCGCGATTACAAATTAATATTTGATGAGACTTTGTGCTACTAAGAAAAATAAAATGAACAAAATGTATCGAGAATGTCGCGTGGGTTGCAGTTAGCGTCGTTAGCATCGTAATTTAATCCACAGTGATTAGCTGACTTTGATGGATTAGTGAACCACAATCTTCGCTTATCATTAGGGAAATATTTTTACGACAAGCAACAGTCATTAACCTACAAGAACACGCGGTATTATTTATAATCAGAAACACGCAGAAAGGAAAGCTTTTGTAGAAAGAAATGAATGGAAATAGAAATAACTTATCATTAATCTGCGTCAGCCACTCGCACCGAGACGAATACTTTGGAACATTAGTCTTCTGCCCGAGAGTTACTTATTGAAGGAGCTTTTATGTGCAGCTAATTAGATCCTTGCATATGTTGACTGAATCGAACGGAGGCTTGGCAATCGTGCCGAGTTCTTTAATTGGAGTTTGATACATTTGAAATGATTTTTTTTTCAGTTTTGAATGTTAATTGCCTGAAATGATCTTTTATCAAGAATGTCGTAAGAACACTTTTTTGTGCATAAGGTTGAGATAAAAAGAATCGATCAAAGTGGAAATTATTTTACTTCAGATATCAAATGATCTTTTTAAAATGCATTTTAAGGACAAGTATATTTATGCAGAAGATCCTTTCTGCTTTTGCTCTCAACTTTTTCATTTCTGAGAGAAATTAAATTTAAAGGTAAAAACAATTTATAACCATTTCCATTTTCATCGATTCATATGCAGTCCAGTTGAATAGTCATGAAAAATAGCGAAATGTAGGGAAAAATCATAAAAAAGGAAATTATGCATGTGCATTCATAATTAAGGATAGAGTTAGCATTTTGTTGTAATTACAAATAGGAATTTATTTTCCAATAATTTTTAAGAATCAGTCAGTAAAACTGAGGTTTTTATTTCTTTCACAAATTTAAATTTCATTCAAACTTTTTCTTGTATGTTGACAATTATGTCACCATTTGTAGAGCTACTCTTTGAGAGTAGAATATATTTCTCCTTTTCTCGGATCCCTGTTTATAAAATAGAACATACTGACACTTTTTTAGGATCTTATTTCTAACAACAAAGTAGAATTTTTCAGAAAGTACTACAGGTATAGATTTGAAGTTTTGGTCAATTATTCTCTTGTAAATAGCATGTATTTAAATGAAATTTTTAAAAACTCTCTAAATTTATTTAAAAAGAAAATATATATCGCAATTTGCATCGTTTTTCGTAATTTACTCCCTCTTTAATTAAGTTATTAAAATGCTTTAAAGCTCAAATTCTAGGTTTTTATAATATCTACATATTTTAAATCTGCATTCTTTCTTTAAAATTAATAGCTTTTTACTTAAACGTGGATAGTTGTTTCACTCTTTACCGATACTATTATTGGTTACAAACTTAGAGCAAAATTAAGGATATTTAGCTCAAAACTTTGAGGCAATGAAATTATTGTTACCTATTCTTCCCAGGAAAAAATACGATTACATTAAACTAAAAACTAAGATGGATTATATCAAAACTAGTAGTATACAGAGAATTTTTCAACATAGCTTGTAGATTGTTAGGGAACAAAACCACTGATCAATAATTTAAAAAAAATTGCTATGGCATACGAATTTAAACAATAGCGACATATGACCATGCATAAAATCAACGAGCGATAATCGACAGAGACTTAATGGAAAACAGGTAAGATAGTAGGGATACAATCTGATTAACCGGTACACTTTTTTTCGTGCAACACATAAGAATTTTACATTTTGTGGCTGTAGGTCATGTTTAATATGAGACTCCTTCTTTTAATAAGATTGCCAATTTAGTTTCAAATTTTAGTACATTTTTTAACATGTTAATGAGTTATTTTAGGTTATATATATATATATATATATATATATATATATATATATATATATATATATATATATATATATATATATATATATATATATATATATATATTACTTCATTAACTTTGTGAATATGTTTTTTATTTTTACTTATCTGTTGTCACTCCTGAATGGTCAACATTCTCGTGTGTACAGAATACTATTGAAACAGATGGGCAGTTTTATAAACATTCTATTAACTAACTGAACGTAATGAAATGTATAGGAACATGACCCATTATACTTGATAAAATTTTAATATTAACCCGACATAAATTTTTATCTTTTTTTACAAACTTATTCATTTGATGACTGGGAAAATAAAGATCTTTAATTAATCTGCTTGCGGTCTTCTTTAAGTCCAGTGGCCCTAGGCAGCTGCCTAATTATAATACCGCCATTATCGGCAGCGCCATTTTTTGAACTGCCATTGTAAAAATAAAATTGCTTGCTCAACTGATATTGCTGTCTACAGAATTCGATGAAGAGACCACCAATCATTCTCCAGTAAGTATTCGCAATGACACCGTATCCTGCAACTTCTGGCATCCTTATTTTTAATTCGTTGCCAAAATAACATAAAAGTTATAACAACATGTTTCTACGTAAAACCTACTTATGTCAGCCTGTCTCCCATGAAAATCACTGAATGGTTGATTTTAATCATCCTCTGTATTAATCACAGAGCGCAAAATGTTCAGAAATATCATCGAATCTACTCAATTACAAATAACGCATGAAATTAGAGAAACGCATTTGTTATCAATTAAGTAAGCATATTAATACGATTCATAATAGTAAATATTATGCTGGTTTAAAAAATGTGTAACGGTTACAGTTGGTGTCTTTGTACATTTGGTGGATTTTGTATTTTGATGAATATACATGCGCGGTGCTGATGAAATATCAAAACGTCCCAAAAGAATTTGACGTTTGGAATTGGCCTGAGAGCTTTAGAACCACCTGAAATTAATTCTTTTGTATCGTCCTATCATTTCAGATGACCTAAGAGACAGTAAACAAATCAGGTAAAATCTATTATCACATTAGATTTTAGATTCTAACGTTCTGTTTCGAGAATATACTGGTTCATTCACATAATAGAACAGATCTTTGTTAATTAACTGGTATACTTGTATCGAATTATAGTGTATTTGAATGATTTAATTTCAATTAATATGATTAAAAAGCTTTAATTTTATGCCGTCAGTTAACTCTAATCATTCTGGCAGTCTGGCTAGACATAATTAGTGCCCCGCGAATTTTTATTCATTTATTTTATGAATTTATTTATTTATTTTATTTTAATTATTTATTATTAATTATTAATTTTATGGAAACAAAAATTTATAATCCCTGGAATATCTCGAAAAACCGCCAACGACAAAAATCCTACCGGCGCCAAACAAAAGAATCCCACTCAGATGTGCGAACAGTACTGTGTTAAAAAGTTCTAAATTTAGATGATCCACTAAAAATAACTATTTGTAATTCAGAAAAGTGAGAAAATATTAAGTTAATGAATAAAAATAATTTTTTATGTAAAACTTAAAAATATTTGATTTTTTAAATATTTGATATCATTTTAGAGCTGGAAGTTTTATCATTTCTTATTAATTAGCTTTCAAAAATATGAAACTCTCCGAAATTATTAATAATTCAAATCTCTACTTGAGTCAAACAACATTACTTCAGATTATCAGAAAACAGTCAGAAAGTTTTGCATTACCTGCGGAAATCCGAAATAAGTATATTTTTCAGAAAGTAAATTTGCAATTTATAGTGTCTCAGCACTCTAAAACCTTTTACTTTCTTCTATAAATTTTAAACTCCTGGAAAAGAAAGAGAGTTATTTTAATTTTCATTCCGGATTCTATTCCCGTTTTCTTAATATTCTCTTACTTGACTTTCAAATTCAAATTTTTTATTCTAAAACTTTTATTTATGGACATTTATTTTGTAGGTATTCAGTGATTTTCATAAAATCCATTATCGGAGGCAGATATTTTTGGTTCAAAGTTAACGATTTAAAACCTTTTTTTATAAGTTCTGAAAATAAAAATATAATGTTTTTCTGAATTTCAATATTATATATATAACATTATTTGGCTGAGTACAGGATGAAGACATAGACCAGACGTTCTATTTTTAATTTCACTTTATTCTCTCTTTAATATCCATCTCGGGAAAGAAACTTGTTTTGAAGCAGGCGCAGTGGGGCACAAAAGCAGAAGTAAGTAAGAAGAGCCCGAAACAAATGATCACTAGTCTTATATAACACAGGATTTTCGGCCACGTGCCAATGGATTACATATGTTGACCTTTGACAAGGGCAATGAAAGTATCACTTTCATTTGATACGTAGTACTGATGGCGCATTAGTTTTACAGAGGAATTAATTAAACCGAAAGTGGAATTGGATCACGAAATCCGAGCATATTTTTAGAATGAAGTTACTATGGGCTAAATTAAGATAAAATCTTGGAAATTAATTAAATTGAAATTAGAATTAAAATATCATTACACACACACACACACACACACACACACACACACACACACACACACACAGATATATATATATATATATATATATATCCAGATGCATAAATTTTAAGTTTGCCTTTTCCAGAAAAATATATAGCAATTAATTTCATCACCTAACGATATATTTTGTACATTTTAAAATAAATCGCAATATTTAGGTAAATGAAATATAGCTATTGAGGTTCGAACGTTAAAAGTTTAAATTAATTTGGCTAATATAAAGTTAACCTACATTTATTTTAACTTAGAAATATTTTGAAATGAATTACTTTCTTTTTCGCTGCTTTAGCATTTATGAATAACCTACTTAAAAGATTAACGAAATCAATTTGTCTAAGCCATTATGTGAATTGATGTCGCCACTGCATAATCGGATTTATTTTAAAATAAATCAATAAACATCTTTCTGTGGTGAAGGAAAATATTGAAAAAGATTTATAATCTTCTTAGCGATGTGTATAAGAAATCGCTAAATTGCGTCAAAGAAACGAGCTTATTCATCTTACATGCATGATTATTAAATTATAAATTGGTCACCAAGGGAAACAGTACTAAGATCATAAGAAAAACTATGCATATAATGTAATATTTTGTATTTTCTAACCAACATTAATTACTTAATTAATTAATTCTATGTATATCGAAGACAGAGCGACAAACAGTCAGTTCACAAAATAGCTAGTAGATGAGAACTATTAATTTAATAAAAAATATGATTGCCTGGTTATTATGGTTGTCTTAAAGCACATAATGTGGAAGTTGTATTTTTATTCAATATATGGGATTATTTTGTTTTCTGAAAAACTGGTCCACATTTGTGTTCCGCTATGATGAAATGCTGAGGAATAAAGTATATCCCCCATTAAATTTTTTTTGCTAACACTCTTACAAGTTTTTAGAATAATGCTAAACACGAGCACGGACAGAAGAAGCATACCTTTTTGAAAAACTTGTGAAAATATATTTGTTTTTTTATTCATCTATTATGAATCCAGATATCTCTACATCCAAATTTGTACACAATAATATTAAGACTTTCGGTGTTTAAAACAATTTTAATAACTAAATAAGTGAAATGAAACTCATAAAAATCGGGTCAATTATGCATTATAAAGAGTTAATGTTACACCAATATTTTGTAATTCATAACATTTATAGCTTTAGAACTGTATTTATTTAATAACTGAGAAGTTTAGTTTTTTTTTTTTTTTTTTGATCTGCTTACAGTTCCTTCTTAATCTATCTGCCTTGCCTTTTATCTAGTCAGAAACCTGTCTCCGTTTGTTGTGAAATATTTTCTATGGAATGGCAATCAATCTATATAGGATGACTCGGATTGAATAGGATAAAGATAATATTCCAATCAAACAAACTGGTTTCCAAATGCAGCTAGGAATTAACAAAATTAATGACTTGATAAATGTTTAAATGCATTAAAAGTTTCTACTCAAAAGCATTGATTACAAAATATATCATTCTTCTACAAGTAGCTTCTATGATCCTACTGTTTCGTTTATGTGTTAAAAAACATATAACTAACACATTCAGATCTCATTTTCGATTCAGCGAAAGAAAAAAAAAATGTGTATCTGATCGGGAAACAAAACGCATCATCTTATTCCTTTGCCCTTTAGGTTTTCTTATCATCAAGAGAAGGGAAAAAAAGAAGGGGGGGAAAGCAATCTCAGACTCATAAATCACGAGAAAACATACTCAACTCGAGAGCGAACGAGATATCAAGAATTGCAGCGAGAGTGAGAAAGACGCACAAACGATAAAAGACTAAGTTATTAGTTCTTTTTTTTTAGATGAAGAATTCACAATTTTCTTTTCATAGAAACGTATGGATTTGATTGATTAGAAAGGTTGGCTTAACGTGACAGCTTTCATTTTCCATATGAAGAGTTTAAAAAAATTTTACGTTATAATATAAACTTATCTGAAAAGACGTTTTTTATTGATTACAAATGTTTTGCAGTGTTTTTCTCCTTTTGCAATAAATTTAAACATTCAGTGATATGAATATGTATATGTACAAAAAGTTTATGTCGAAAAAAGCACGCACTTTTTTTACATCTTTTAATTACATTATTTTAATGATATCGTGTTTTCACTTTGTTTATCAGAATTAAAAAATCAATGCACTACTGTGATAAAAAAAAGTACTCGGAATAGTCGGTGATATAAGATAAAAATTATTAATTTTCTGGCCAAATTTTATTGCAGCGCCTTCAAAATAATCTCTTTCGATTGCAGTTAACTTTAGTCAACGTATTTTCCAAGCATCACAATATATTTTGAAGTTAATTTTTGCAAATCCCCTTTAGATTTTGTGGGAAATTTTCTTTCATGGAATTAATAGACTCAAAACGGTGACCACAAACAGAAAATTTCAATGTTAAAATTTTTATAAAAAGGCGCAAGATGCCAACGAGGTGAACACGGAACTTGCGAAGCAGTTTATTTATTTATTTTATTTTGTCTGAAATACATTAATAATAATTACATTGTGAAAAGGCACATTACCGTTTTCAACAATTCTAAAGTTATTCTTTCACGAATTCTGGGTGCACATTAAGCCCACCGGGACGAAATGTCCTCCCCCTGGTGTTGTGTGGAAGTTCATAGTGAGGTGTGTCTGCTCAAGTGTCGTCCTCGTTCTTTGACCGTGGTAATTATGAATTATGCATAATTATGAAGTTCGTCCCAAAATAGTCCTAACTTTGCTTTAAACCTGGATGTTAATTTAACTAAACTATGCTCCACGATTTCTGTTGTTTTTGACGTTTTCCATAAAATAACTTGTTAAATAGTGACTTTAATTTTTAAACGACGATAACGAACTAAGTAACATTTCTGTGATCTGATTGAAATATTTATGACAAGATTGAGTGTATAACCAATCTTTGGTAGTGGGACAAATGCGTACAACCATTTGCGTACGGATCATAAAAGGCCAATAAATCATGCGTAGCTCTTTGAAAAAAAGGGGGTAGGGAGTGTTTAGTCTAGGCTGGCTAAAACATATGTTTTCTGTTGGCAAAAGTATTTGGCGAGAAAATGTATTGATATTTTAACTAAATTTTGATACTTAAACACAAGGAAAAAACTTTTGTCTCTGTGTATATACTGGCTCTATACACACCAGGTCGTCTGCCTATCAAATTTGGTAAATATATACTTTGGATGGTAGGAAAGTGATTTTTTGAATTTTTAATTAGAATTTTAATTAATCCAAAATTAAGAGATATATTGACTTTCTTCCGTGATAACTTTCTAAAAATTTACAGTAAAAAATAGTTTTTATTTGCAAATCATATCAATTCTCTGCATTATTCATTCACAGTCAAAGTATGCTAAATAGAGTTTAGTTCTCAAATGAAAATCAATAAAGTTTAAAAGAAAATATGAAACAGAAACACCTGAACTTAACTATTACCATCACAAGCGATTCCAATTGTTTTAAGATAAGTGGATTATTTAAATGTGCATTTCAGCTAATTAATAACAGACAAGTCAATAAGAGAATTTAACAGTTGATAAATTTGCTACTATTTGAAATTAAATCTGTTCAAAGCTTTTGATAAATCTGGTAATCAAATAAAAAATTCATATACACATGAAATAAATAACTTAAGAAGCCTGATATAGTTATAAAAATACATTTTATCTTATATTTAAAAATCTAGTATTCTCGTTTATATGAAAACTTTATCTTTTCATACGTAAATATAAACGGAAGATCTTGACTATAAAACATACATGTTATCTAAGATCTGTATTCTTTTTACAGAATAAAAATACGCAAGGACCAAAGCAAGTATACGCAAGAAACCAATAAAATGAATGTTGTTAAAAAAATTTGAAGATAATTTACATTAGAGATAACATTATTTTTTGTATTAATATTTTTAAATGCACTGAATTGCAGATTTCTTTCTCCCAAATATACGTGTGTTAAATTTAGTATCGACATCCAATGGTCGATATTTTAAATAGATTGATAGACGCATATATATACATTCACTTTTATTCTTGGAAGAAAATCTTATTTTGTTAATTAAAACTTCTAGATTAAAGTCTGAATATTCTCCACTTTAATTTTTGAATAATTTTAAATGAAAAATTTGGTAATACCTGTGAAATTTAAAGTATATGTTTCCGTGCTTAAAGTCAATTTTTTTCCATTCTCTCCCCTTCCCCCCCCCCCCTTTTTTTTGTGTCTGTGTGCGCGCGCGCGTATGTTATCAGGTATTTTGTTATTTAAGTTCCTAAATCAGTCCTTATTTTATTTTATGAATTAAAAATAAAATTCGGGATATTTTAATGGAACATTACAACTGAAAATGGAATAAATACGTAAGAAAGCATTTTCTAAACTTTTCCCGAATTTACTATTTATTTGATTTTTATAATATCGCAATGTATTGAATATTATTTTAAAATATTCTTAGTGTGATTTCTTTTATCTTTTGTGACATTGTTACAAATTTAGATAATTTTGAAACGCTGTATTCTCTTATTTTTCCATTGATGATGTAAATTTTGAAATTAGAATGCATAAGAAGCTTATAAAGAATACTTATGATAAATATTAATCGCAAAATGCATATGCAGGTAAGTTAACATAATATTCTAATTGGATGAAGAAGTATTTAAATATGACGAGTCTGATTAAATGACAAATCTTAACAAAGAGTGATTAGTTAAAAAAGCAACAAAGAAAACTACCCTCAGCTCTTAATAATTTTTAGTAGTTGTAGAAAGGTATTTAGTTTTATACTTTCATTTATGACAGACGGCCCTGCAGTCAATTTATTCAAGTCATAATCAAGTATTGATTAAATTAATTTTGGAATTTTATTCTAGTAATATTCCTAATTACCATTTACAAGTTATTCGTTATGCTGTTTTATAATTCTAAAAAATTTGGAGCTTTACAGTTTAAAAAAATATATTTCCTCCTTTTACAATATTGTTTAGAGTGTTATAGAAAGTTGTCTTTTGTTTTCGATATTTTGTTTAAAATTAATTTTACGTTTTGACTGTGCCCTTTTTTTATTTGTACAATATTGAAATGGACTTTTTAGAAAGGGACATAATATTGCGACTTCAGTTTTCAAAATTTACTACTTAAAATTGCTTAATAAAAATTAAATTAAAATCAATTAAAAAATTTGGAGAGAAAAAGGGTTTTGAGATTTGCATTATCTCAGGCCCCTGGAAGGTTTAAAACAGCCATGAATTCTTCTGAAATAAGAAATAATTACATTGATTAAGATATGGAAAAAACGCATAGCTAATCAGTAAACATTTCAATTAAGGTGTAGATGTATATTGTTGAAGAGTGTATTACCAGAACTTCATTCAAAGCTATTTTTAATGATTTATTGTAAATATAAGAACGATCTTCAATAAAATTAAAGTTACTGAAGAACATATACTACATATATTAATGTAAAAATCATTTTTCTTAATTCAATTTTTTTAACAGTAGACTTGGATTATGGTTTAATAAATAGTGTCACTAGAAGAAAATTAAATTTGAATTCAGCTAATATCTCCTACAAATTTTCGCAGATACAAATGATCAGTTAGCAAAATATTAATATACTTCTGATTTAGTAAGTTGCTTATTTTATGCACCGTATACTTACAATATTTCATATACAAAATGCAAAGTCATACAATGAACAAATAATTTATCTTTATCAGAGTACAGATTTTTAAAAAAAATGTAACAATATTTAAATTATATCTACGATGACAAACAGAAAATTTTAAATTTGTAATGGCTTTCTACTCTGGAAACTGATTTTTTTAAAATTGATATAGCATGGAAACTTAACATCCGTAATTGGAAGCTTTTCTTACTACTTACAGAATTTCAAGAATTGCTTTTGCAAGTTTTCCCTCCTTACAAATCATTCCAATACCACTAACCTCATTTAATTGTACTTTAAATTTAAGAAAAAACTTTTTTAAATGCCTATATTTAAATAACATATTTTAATGTTCGAAATTATTATTCGAATTAAATAAATTAATAATTCGAATTAAATAAACGAATGAAGAAAAAATAAATCAAAAATTAATGAAACGCAAACTCTTTCGTTTAATGCAAAACGTTATATTTAAGTAAAGTAATGCATTTATATCTGAAATCTAGAAAAAATGATTATTATTTCGAAGTGGGTACACTATTTATATGAGCAGAAATATCATTCCCCAATGTTTTTATCTTACATTTTTAAATAAATACATTGAAAAGCCATCCATCTTTCATAAAAAGCAAAGTGGAAATTACTCCTATAGTATTAAAACGCATGAAATTATATAAATAAACGTATCTTTAAGTATTCGAAATTGTGTCTGACATCAGGCTAACTTTCGCCAAATCTGACACTTTTACATAACGTTTAAGATGTTGTAACCTCTTCTAGAACTGACCCTTATCAGTAACACAACCGCATTGTAAACGAGACAACTGATTGACAGTTTTATGATTCGTACGCAAAGTGTATTGTACGCAAAAGTCATACAACCATAATCTTTCAGAGAGTGATTAATCAATGATGCTTATTCTCTATCTTCTTTAAACATTTTATTCTCAACAAACACATTTTTTTCTGATTAGAAGAAAGATTTATTACGACATTTCAAATACTTCTGTTGCAAAAATTGTTCTGGAAAAAATATTTAATACATATTTTTTACACAATTGCATTCGCCTTTTGGAAAATAGACAAAGTTAAATTCAGTATCTCATATAACAAAAATTATTTTCAACAAAGAAAATGAAATTAATTCCTGATTGTTGCTAGATGTTTACGGAAGCCGAATTTTTTTTTTTTTTTTTGATAAACGTTAGACAACAATGTCTATTTTAAATGAAACATTACGGATTTTAATTGATCACAGCAGTTTATAAGATGCTCACAATTGCCCTGATCTCATACCCTTAATTTCAGAGTGATTGTAGATAGTTTCATAAAATGGGTGTCGAGATAAATGTGAAACGGAAATATTCTACTGGATGAAACCGCTTACAACAAACCCTAGTAGGATAATAGAAATTGGTGCCTTTACCTCGAATGGCACAAGATGCAGGAAATAATTAATTGTAAAGTTATAAAGCATTATCGATTATTTATGCAAAAATAATACTCGCACATCAATACTAAGAATAGAAAGCTTAGAGTTCATATTTTTTTATGCGAATCCCAAAGCTGTGACATCATGAATACTTTAAAAAATCCGCGTTTGTAAAATATTGTAATTTAATTTAGTTTTAGTCATATTAACGTCCCATTTTTAAACAACACTAGGGCTATTTTGGGACGAACCTCGTCATTTTGAACCGCTATCAGAGGATGAGGACGACAACTGAGCTGGCACCACTCCCCAAACTTCCATGCCACACCAACGGAAGGACGTTTGTCCCTACAGATTTAGCGTGCAGCAGATTCCCTTACACGACGATTCTTCAGTGAAATCGGATATCGAACTTGAAACCCTCTGGCTTCGAAGTCGAGATCTTACCTTCAGGTCACCGCGGCCCTTGTAACATAATGAAAGCCAACAACAACAACGTAAATCCAAAAATTTTTGAAAGTACTATTGACAAGAATTGCAGAGGAAAAATTTGTGTGGTACAGTTTTATTATCTCTTACGTGTCCAGGCAATACTCTTTGAGGATATGATACAGACTGTTGAATCATACTTTTCGCTCCACGATGTACACAATTTTTGAACATTCATAGCTGAGTGATTGAAGACTCTAGTACTACAATATCCAATACTTTGTTAATATATAGTAAAGGCTTGGTATTGAATTTTCAGTAATAGACTAATGGATCGTGTATTTTAATTACTAATTGTAATTCATGTATAAATAACAGCAAGAATGTGCCTGATTATAGATTATTACTCCAATCTTCCGCATTTCATGACGTCACCATTTTGGAAATTTGCGATGAAACGGAAACGCTACTTTTCCTTTCGTATTTAATGCTTTACTTTAAATCTACAAGTTCTCTCTGCTGTCAAATAGATGACGCTACACAAAACTGTAACTATCTTTCTTTTTTTTTTTTTTTTAGTATCCTGAATCATTTCTGGAATCAAAAATTAACAGCGAAATTTAACTACTGTGCGTCGTTGTGAGTACATAATACTGTAGTATATATTTATTTTATTTCACCTTGACATCACTTTTATAATCATTGCTTTCGCCATTCTGAAGTTATGAAGCATCAGGATCAGAGTAACCAGCGGGAGTGATCTCTCAAAAGCTACTTTAGAGTACAGGTATTATCTCAGAGAACGCCTTTCATGACAATATTTTTATATATCAAATTTCGGCATGAATTTAGCAATTTTAATACAACTGTAGTGTGATATTTGGCGAGTGTTTTGGCGATTAATCATTTATGTTTATTTACACTGTAAAGATTAAGATTTATGTTTATTTACACTGTAAAGATTAAGATTTATGTTTATTTACACTGTAAAGATTAAGATTTATGTTTATTTACACTGTAAAGATTAAGATTTATGTTTATTTACACTGTTAAGATTAATCTCTGACATTAAAACTATCCGAAAATCGGATTTGGTTATTAGACGCTTTTGTCCCAATCGATCAAAAAAATTTGACACAGATAATACTTGTAATCCCAAAATCTCATGCCGAAATTGATAAATTTAAGTCATGGAATTTTTAAGTTTATTGTAAACACCTATCAAATTTTGAGCATAGATGTTAAATCTGTGTACAAAATGTCATACTAAATTTCATACATTTAAGTCACTGCGTTTTTAAATTTGCTTAAAATTTGATAGGTGTTTACAACATAAATGTTAAATCTGTGTTCCAAATTTTAAATACCTAGCTCTTTTCATTTTGTATTTATCGAACAACCGCACGATCCTTCCTCTGAACAATTTTGCTCAAAATTTCATAGAAATCTACAAATTTGGTTTGAAGACCACATACAAAATTTCATCCGTCTATCCCAAAACATTTTTATTTATATTTGGCACAGACGGACAAACATTTTACAAAAAAAGGTTTTTTTTTTTTTTGTATTTGAGGATGTTTGAAATGTGGAGATTCGTCAAAATCACGAGTTCAAATTTTTTGGCGATTACAATACTTTATACTTCGTATACGAGAAAGTAAAATAGTGTGGTGAAAGCATATTTGCCAGTTAACAGCTACGCTACCCGAGCAATTGCTTTTGTATCGTGGTCATGTTACTGGGCTGCGAACCACAAGGCCCCCAGGTTCTATCCTCGCTCATCGCAAATCCACCACATTGGTGACCCGGACGTGATCCGCCGCAATAGTATGTCACGTAAAGAGATAAAAACTATGAAATATGACACATTATGCGTAAATATAAAACAATGTAATAAATATAAGTATATATTAAGCACTTATAAACACATTTGATATATTTTTGCATAAAGAAAGCAGCCTATTTCTATTATAAATACAATCTGTTGTTGCGATTCCATTTTTTACACATAGTATTAGGACATTATAACTATATAATGTTAGCATCATAACTATATAATATTAATTTCTGCATTTTTACAACACTTTCTCAGATTCAAAAAAATTGTGTATTTAAAATGTGTTTTAAGGATAACAGCTTATAAAAATGCATACTATTTTTATCCTAACAACCTTGAAGATTCTTTGACCTGACAAATGCCGATATTAAGCAAATAACATAAGCTTTACGCTTCATTATTATGAAGTTTTTTTTTTAACTATGAAACTTAAATGTCATAATTTCTCTAAAACGTTTTAATTATTCATTCACTGCGACCATTTCGTCAGGTTTAAAATGTCATTTCAGACTGCAATACAAGCGAAAAATGCCCCTCTTTAAAAGCCGTTAAGGCACATATTTAACAACCATTAAGTCCATTTAGCTATAATTACAAAACTGCAAAATGGCAACACTTTGTCATTGAAGATTCGAAAGTAACAATTAGTAAATCCTGAACGGCCAGAAAATAGGTGCTTCGAAACGAGGTTTTAAAAGAGAGATCTCCACCCATTGCGACGAAGCAATTCCGTTCGGAGTCAATTCCACAGTTATACCGAGTTAACTTTTTCCCTCATTACCCGAAAGCGTCTTTCCTGTGCTAAGAATTCGACGCATTCCGTCCCATGGAATCGGAGTTTCCGTTAATTGTCCTAATGAGATCTTTATACTGTACTTTTGCACCAAATTCGAAATGAGACTTGCGAAATTTAATTGAGAGAAATTCAACTTTAATTGTGAAACCGAGTCACACTGTGCAGATTAGTGCGCCACATTTAATTTCCGAACAATTCTTTCCAATTGAGTTTAAAATTGGAACAGCTATTATGCAATTATACAGTGCGAGTTAAATTCTGATTAAATTTGTCCTGAATTTCAGGATCTAAAAGTTATGTACCTATTATTAGTGCGGAAATCAGGTTAGAAAGTGACGTTCCACTTTTTAGGAAATATAAAATTACTTAGAATTGCATAATTGATTTAGCTGAGCACGGCAGAGTATCTTATAATGTAAAAGGAATTTCCGATTAAATAGGTCAAAAAATTTCAGGTACATTTTATGTTCGGAATTTTTTTAAAAAAAGGCATTTTATTTTATCAACTAGGTAAAAGGTTGGAAAAAACCTAGTGACAGATTCTATACTTTGAGAAACGAGATTTCAAAAACTAGGTTACATTTAAGTCGTGCTGTCAGTATGCAGGGCGATTCCAAATTCATGGTATAGGGGAGGTAGGGAACAGAGATACGTATAATATTCACGTAGGAAACCCAGATCGCAATGCATTTCTTCAGTCATAAATGCAGGTTACCCTTCCCTATGAATATTCGCTGTGATTTACCTACTGGAAATAGATGACTTCGAAAACTATTAATTTCCTAAAACGGTTTTTGCATTATCTTAAAACTTAAAAAAATATTTCTTTAGTGATATCGATTTCATTTCTATACAGTTTATTTTTTTACTTTTAACAAATTCTTCAAGTTCAATTTACAATGTTACGATGCTTTTAATATTAGGTATGGTTTGATTTAGATTAGTTTGTTAAAAAAAATCCTTTAAGAGTAATGATAACTACAGTTGCTTTTTTAATGTTATGAGATTCAAACTCAACCATCAAAATATTCAATCGCGTGATTTTGCTCATGTTAAAATTAAAATACAAAATTAATTTTTTAGCATTGATTCCAAAATAGTATTTTCACTTCCACTTATATTTCATAATATAAACATTTTTAAATTGTGCTCACAATGTGTTGCAGAATGATTCGGTTAAAGTCCTATTTTTAAGTCGTATAAAAAAAACTGAAAGATTAAAAAATGCATTCTATATTAATCGTTTAATAATTTAAAAAATCATCAATCTTGGCGAGCAAGCTGGTCGCCAAAGGTGACTTGTATTAAGTATTACGCCATGATTCATGATACCAATGAAATGCATTTAGAACTCTGAAGAAATGCGACTACTTTAGCCTAATAATTGGTTGAATAGCAAAGGCTGCCAAAGTACGCAAGAACTATTTGACTACATGAGCAGTTATTGCAGTAATATTGGCAAAAGTATATGTTGAAATTTTGAAGCATGCGTTTGTGTTTTATTTGTGTAGATATTTTTGTATACAATTGTCAACAACCATTCATTTATTTTTTAAGAGAAACATGTTATATCCTGCTTGCTCTTAAAATTTTAATTTTAAAAATGTATAATTTTGATATGCTCAGGCATATCAAAATTATACATTTTTACATACTATTTGCACAAAATGCCGAAGATACGATATTTTATCGATATTGGCCGGCATTCAGACAATCGTACAACATCATGAGAATATCGTACCATATTTAGTGCTAATACGGATGGCTTTCTTTGCAATGATTCCCTTATTAAATTATTCAGTGATTATTAATTTAATTTAGTAGTTCCTTGAATGTAAATAAATTCAGTAGAATAGAATATTGTCATCATTTACAAAATCCATCAAATGTAGACAAATAATCGAAGCTATGAATTTCTGGGAACAAATTTAGTAATAGTACTCGTACACAATTCAAGCGAAGTAGATGAGGTATCTTTAATTTGAGAAAAATGTCCGATTGGAAAACAGCAGCGTATTTATAAAGTTTCGTAATCTGAGAAGTGAAAAGGTGATGAGACTTAGTTCCACAGAATAAATTTTTATGACAACTGTAATTACCAACCATTAGTTAAATCATGTCTTTAAGTGATTATGTGGTTAAAAGTGGGAGAATTTTGCACGAAGAATGCAAAAGTTGCAAATTCCTTGTTAATTATAACACTGCTTATGTTAAATAAATGTTTCAAAATGCGCACAGATAAAGTCTTGCAGAAAATTTTCAAAATTCCCTTTTCTAAATTAGAAATTTCAAATTTTTCTAAGCCTCGAAAGGCTTCGAGAAGAAATCCTAAACTTTACTAACGAGCCAAAATTCTCATTTGTAGATGATAGCGAATTAGTTTAATCTCAGCAACTTATCTTAACTCTGAAGCAAGAGTTTACTTCAGCAACTACTCAAATTCCTCTTTAAAAGGAGGTTTAAATTCTCGAGCTTTAAAAGCCTCTTACATTCTTTCGAAAGATTTTCGTAAACAATCCCTTCTTCAACAAGATTATACATTCTCTCAAAATCTTACGAAACTGAAATTAATTTACTGTTTTTTTTATTTACTATAGAATACAAATCAATATTTATGCTAGAAATGCATATTTCTTCTTACGAAACATCACTTCAATAAGCTTTATACCATAATATTATATATCTTTGGTATTAACAGCTATCAGCATACTTATTATTGACATTTGAGGGATGGGAACTTTAACATTAAATAATATTCACTGTTATATTAAAATTTTTATCTGACGAATTCCGCTTGATCTGGGCGTCCCGGGTTCGAGTCCCAGTTCGGGCATGTTTGTTATTCTTCTGTGTTCTATCTTTGAGGTGTGTGAATGTGCCCCGCCCCCCTGTAAAACGGGGTTATGCAAGTCAATGTGAAGCCAGTGTGAACTGAAAAAACAAGAGACGCTCACTCGGCTTAAATCGCTGACTGATCTGTCAGAGGGCTTGTAAAGGACCTAAAGTAACAACAATAGAATTTCGCTTATAAGATTGAATAGATAATTTCAAACTGAAAATATTTATTGAAATAATTAAATTTATCATATAGTTCAATATTTCCTATGGAAGGTGACGCATTTCGGCATCGAACAAAAAATAGGAGAACTGAAATCAAAACGGGTGGAATGTAAATTAAATAAAGAAGAAATTGAAAAGATATAGGGGTATATTGAATTTTATAGTGAGGGCGAACAAAAAATAAAGAAGATTGTATAGAAGATTGGTTATTGAATCAGATTATGAACAGCATCATAAACATAGATGGGAGAATAACTATTCCATAGCCATGTCAATTATGGAATTGTAATTTCATTCAAGATACATATATATATTAAAAGCCACCTTTGAGTTTCTTTCTTTCTAAATTTAGGAAATCGATTTACTGTGCTATCATTAAAAATATAGTTTCCATTCATTAATAATATGTTTATGAAAACAGGTTCTGATAATGAAAAAAGATATTATAAAGGCTATAAAGGGTCCACCACCAATGTGATATTGTCTAATATAATCTATAGAAGAATTTTTAAAAGTTAAAAACATTTAAGATTACAAGCAGAAGTTCGAATATAAAATGATATTATCAGATCGTACTATATAATCCCATTTAATATTTATAAGTACTTTTTAAAATATGGTAAATAGAATTTTGAATAAATTTATAATTTAATTATCAAACTATCTTTTTCTAATGACAGACGGAAACCATACTGAAGCAGATCTCTAAATTTCAGACAAGGCTCAGATAAGAAGAATGTTATTTGGTTCTCAAATATCTATCCAAATATTACACTGCGTAGATAGAAAGTTCGTTCTTGAGTAAATTTTGCTTGCGTTGAAACCATGTATAGTAGGTTTGAATCCAAGATATAACAATACATGAGATTTTACATCTCAAAATTTACAAAAATAATACATAAAAGAATGATCATATTAACAAAGATAAATTCTGCTTTGAAATGAGTATTTAAAAAAGCATTTTTTTTTCTGCAAAAAACAAGCGGCTGAAAGATTTCATGAAAAAATGATATTGGCTTGGATTTCATTCCAACAGTAAAAAACTTTATTTTCAAAATTTTGGTTTAAAAATTTTATTAAAATCAAAAGGGAAAAACTGGCAAGGCCATTAAAAAATCTAGTATCACTAAAAAAAAACTATTAAAATTTTTAAATTTTTAGGATGAGTGAAAATTATTTTATAAGATAATATTCTTTTAATACATTGAGAAAAATTGTGCATATTTCAACGCATTGAATTTGTTTTAATTCATTGGAAAAACCGTGAGATTCCAATAAATTTTAAAGAAATAAAAATTTAATATTTTGAAAAACTCTATAATAGTAAGCCCCTATTATCTGAGAAATAACTGCAAAATTTTAATAATAGAGAAGTTATAATAATATTTCTCGGGAAAGCAATCTGCTCAAAGCGTTGTATTTTGTATAAGCAATTTTCGCATTGCTAAATTTACAGATAATATGTCAGCCTAAAGTACTGTTATTTTTTTTTTTTTGTTTATTTGTTTGAACTTTATATAGTTCCATATCCCTTGACAAAATCAGATTTAGCTCACTTACTTTTTAGCATTTAGAAGAATTAACAGCGTTATTAAAAATTGTCTTTGCCCCAAACAGGGGGGGAAATGGAAATAGAATAATTTTAAATTTCTTCCAGCCAAATTTTTCGAGCATATTATTGTATAATTTTTTTACATCATTTTATTTGTATAATTTTATTATTTTATATTATTATATTATTGTATATTTTATTGCATAATTTTTTACATCATTTTACATTATATATAAAATCATTTCAAAGACATTAAACTCATTTCTGTAAGTCGATTTTTTTCTCATTCTTATCAAGGTTTCAGTATTGATCAAATAAGGGTTGTAGTTCCAAAATATCTAAAGGAATTGAATACAAAATCTGTGCGACCCATAATGATGTATATTTTGCTTTTTCTTTACAGAGCAAAAGCACAGGCGAAGCCGTGGCTGGAAATAAGTCTAACATTAACGCATCGATGCATTAAGACAGGTATCCCATTTCCCTTTCCTGGCGCAGACAGGAAAACTAGGCGAGAAACCTCAGAGGAAAGAAATAATTTCATTAAGTGCTAGTGTCATGGACCCGCTGCTCGTCATCAATTAAATCAATTCCCCCAGCAAAAAGTAAACAAACACCAGCAGACGGCCTCTAATTCACTTAAGACAGCAGACAGTCTTTTTCTAACCAATGAATCGATAAATAAAAGTCCAGAAAGAATTAACTCATTGCTACTTTTGCTTGGGCTCACCTCTTTCAACAATGAAAGAAAGAAACATTAAATAGTTCTCCAACAATCAGAATATCCCAAGTTTTTAAGAACATTTTTAAATGTTAAGTTGAATAAGAAAGCAAAAGGAAAGATTGAAATTCCATTTTCTGCAGTAAATAAGAAAAATAGTAGCGTTATCTGTAAAAAATTTTCTGTAAATAAGACGTTTAATCTAGCATTTTTTCTGTAAAAAGTGTGACGTAAAAAATCATCAAATAATTTGATATTATATTTATCTTAAGAATTACAATAATCTTCTTTTATACATCATGATTATAATTTTTTTAAATGTAATAACAAATTATTAATCAGAAAAATAAATGAAAGCAGATTTTTAATTAAAAAGAATCAAAATTGGTTTATCATGTCACCAGATCTTAATCTTTTGGTTTAATAAATCAATTAGCATATGTTATAATGAAATTAAAAAGTTTTAAATGATAATTCAGAAACAAAAGTTTGCAAAAATCCAACTTTCCACTTTTATGACTAACAATTTTAGCTTGCAATTTTATAAAGGATTTCAAAATTTCAATATAGATTGAAAAAAAAGCACTGAAGTATTATTCATTATAGTCTTTACTTGTAAATTGAAAACTAAGCAAACCATAAAGCAAGTTACTTACAACTTCCAAACTACATTTCCTACTTCATTTATCGTAGACTTCTAAACATTTTCATTTATATATTAAATTCTGAACATATTTGTCATATTCCATTTACTGTTACATAAGAAATATAGTTAAGAGGTTTGGTGAAATTTCAAAAATCATTTTGTTTTGCATACAAAATCTAATCCAAAATATCCTAAAAATATATAAGATTGTAAATTCGAATTTATTATTTATAGAAAATGTTTGTGTTATTTATCGTAAATAAATTATTTTATTAATTTTGCATGTTACTGTTATTTTAGGCAAGAAATCTTCAGAATCTGAGCAGTGATAATCTCCACACTTTAGAAGTATTGCGAAATATTCTTTTTATAATACTGCAGTATATTTATGCTTTATAAGAAACATAATACTTTTTTTGTGTATAAACAGGAATTATGCTTTCAACAAAATATTTCTCTATATATGGTAACGCAATATTATATATTTGAGGAGAGATAATATTTTGCAATTTTAATATTATTAATATTTCTTTCATTTAAAGTGATATTTTCTTGTATGATTGTGGTGGAGAAGTTTCAAGCTATTCATACATTGAGAAGCAATAGTCTGCAACGATTGCGTCGTTCGTTTATTATAAAATCGTTCCGAATGCGAAGGACTTCATTTCGTTTGTTGCGCTGTCGAAGTGCGTTCGCTGTGCATTGATTTTTAATTTAAGCTGTTCATTTTTTAAATGTGTGAATTAACTTATGAAAAGCATCAGGCTATTATTTTAATGCATCAAGGAAACATTTTAAATGTCAGGATTGCTCATTGGTGAGACTGCAATGAGTAGACTGTTTCACGCCTCATAAAGAGACGCCTAAATCAAAACCGAAGAAACCATAGATAAAAGGCATAGAAATGCTCGTACAAGGTTATCTTCTAAACGTGCTATTGTCACATGGACACAATTATGTCGTAAAAACAGATTTGCACTTTGTCCGCTACACTTGCAAGAGAATGGAATGAGTCCACGTCTGTCATTGCCACTCCCAAAACAGTTCGCAGGAGGCTCTGTGAAGCTGGTTACAAGGCATAAGCACCAGCTTATGCCTTGTAACCAGCTTCACCAAGCATAGAAAAAAAGACCTGTACTGACGAAAGCAATGTGGAAAAACGATTGCATTGGGTCAAGGTTCAGAAAAATTGGAGTATTTCGGAATGGAGACACATTATATTCAGCAACGAAAGTCGCTTTTCCTTAATGTCTGACAAGCCTGATCACGTTTGGCGTAAAGCAAAGGAGAGCATGAGGCCAAAATGCCTGGTTCGTACATCAAAACCTCCAGAAAGCGTAATGGTTTGTGGGTGCATGTCACATCAGTCAAATGGTCGACTTCATTTTGTACTGGGAACCGTGAATGATGACAAGTATATTGGTGTGGTGAAGGATCAATTGCTTCGTAGTGCTTGTGACATGTTCCTAAGGCAGAAATAAATATTTCAGCAAGATCTAGCACCCTTCCATACATTGAAAAAGTAAGACAAACGTTACAATTAATTTTAAATTTCAGTTCAGTTCAGATCTGACCTCTATATCGAAACATTCGTTATTTTAGGTTAAGGCTGCATTTGCAAAATATGGCATTAATGTTCTCGCATGGCCAGGAAACTCGCCAGATTAAACCCTATTAAGAATTTATGGATTATAATGGAGAAAAAATAACTGAGAATCATCCCAGAACAAAACGAGAACTACAGGAAACAATAATTAAGTTTGGCACCATGAAATACCAAAGGAAGTGTTGTGGATTCCATGCCTAACAGATTGGTTACTGTGATCGAAGTCACAGGCGGCCACATATATTAAATGCTTTTCAGTTAACTTGACTCTTTTATTATATTTTCTGATCAAAAGAATTTGAAATTTTTTCTTTACTTCGTTTTATTCCGAGGAACCAAAATGGATTCCGGTATTGATAACCAATACATTTTGTTTGTATTTTATTCTTTTTTAAATTAAATATTTTTTTGTTCAATAAATTAATTATATCTTGCCTTTAGTCTAATTTAACATATTGACATAAACATATATCATTTTAAATGAAATATTACTTTTGGGGGACTTATTCTTGAAAAAACGTGAAATTTCCCAAACGTGCAATACTTTTGACCAGTTATGTATCACTTTTTGTCAAATTGCCTTTTACTGTAGAAGCCAAATGATTTCTACTTTATATAAATTTTATGAAGGTCCATATTTTTTAACAGGGCTAAGCTCAATCTATTTAAATATTTTGCAACATTAAAATAAAAATTGGCAAAATTTTTGTATGAATGTGTATTTGGTAACTATTTTCCATGCATTTAATATCGGGAATACCACAGTATATTCTACGATTGAGAATGGGTTTTGTCATTTCAATCATTATTGTATTTCATTCATTTCAATTTTCAATCATTATTGTACACTTTTGGGGCTACCAAAAAACGCTCCAAGTGAACCCAAACAACATATTTTAAAAAAAGGATGTTGCCTATTGAAAATAAACCTAAGTATCTGTAGTCCAAAAATATAGATTAGAACCACTTACAAATAAATCAACAAAATTTAAACATCAGATTTTGAAACCCTTACTTCCATTATCACTCAATTTTTTCTGGATTCTTTCTGAATCGCTTAATTGCTTTGTTTACGTATCTTCATTCAGTAATTCAACATGGATCATATTTTCAGTCGTTTCGTTTTTAAGCTTGTAATTAACTAATGACAGTCTTTCTAAAATTACAATGCATCTGAGAGTCTGGACTTTCTAATAGCAGACCCAAATAAAAGAAATTATCAGTTAAGTACTTCCCAAAGAGAAATAAGTATAAAAGACACTCACACAAAGCTAATAGCCATCAAATGCAGATAAAGAAAGAATCTTTTTAGATTACAAGTAATTATCACTTAAATCAAAACCATCAAAGTCTTTATTGAAATAATTAGTTTTTGAAATCAATTAGGCTTTGTTTGATTTCTTTAGGCACTTGATTTCTATTGAAAATTCTTTTAAAAGATAAAATAATTTTTCGCCTTATCACATTTACGCAAAATACAGAGCAGTCTTTTATTTAACTGAGTACATTTAGTCTTAAATTAAGGCAATTAGAAAAGTCACCGGATATAAATAACGGAGGTAAAATAAAATGAAATAATAGGAATTCAAACATCATTTTTGATTCACTTCGGTATGAAATGCGGTAAAATATATACTATAATGACCCAAAAAATTTCATTACAGGATATTGAAGGATTCAATACAGAATTAATTTCCTCATTTCAAATCTTCCAGAGTGGAAAATAACCATGATCTTTTTTCTCATCAAACATAATATAAACGAAACGAATTAGTTGGATTGAATTTTCCATGCAGTATTTATACTAAAATTGGAATTTTCTTTTAAATATCACTTTAAATCCATCAAAGGAAAGAACGTCTGTTTATCTGCATGCGTAATCAAGATAAATCAAAGAATCAACGAGCTTGATAAAAGTAATTTAGCGTATAATTAGTATTACTGGAATTTTAAATATATATCAAGTTTTGGACTAAATTCATATATACATATTCAGATTATCCATATGTTCGTATATGAATTTTAAAAATCAAACACAATAAGAGCTCATTGAATTGAAAAATGGCATATGATATTTTCCCTAAATTGTCGATCTATATCTAATTTTGAATTAAATACATAAAGATGTACTTTTGTTTTTCCATGTTTCATGTTAACACAATACCCCTGTAAAGTAAAAATGTATAAGTAAAATTCGATATGTGGCCTTGACAACAAAAATATGAGTTTGTATTAAAAGTGGTTCTGATCAGCAAAATAGAAGAAAGATGTGTATTTTTTTTCTTTTCCTGACACTATAAAGCTAAACACAGTATCGTAAATGAATAAGAGGGGATCCAGAAAAGAGAGGACTTTCCCGCTGGTTTACACTAATGCAATACACACTTTCGCAACCGCCAAATTGATTTTGGTGAAAGATATGCACTTTATTCTTTTCTCTTATATTATGAAGCTAAACACAAAATGCACCTTATAGTGAAAGAATACGAGGCAGTCGATAAAGAGAAGAGAGTCCCGCTGGTTTACATTAATGCAACCTACATTTTCACAATCACCAAATAGTGAAATAGAGTTTATATATGATATTTAATGCACTCAGAGCGTTTGAATCTAAGTCAGAAACGCTAGCAATCTACAAAAATGTATGATTATTCAGAAATTTCAAAATAAAATTAAACAGATTAACTTAAATATTATTAGAAAGTTATTGCATATTTTAAATATCAGCTATAAAAAGCTGTTTTCTCGTCTCTCCAAGAAGAATTTGAATATTTTGCAGGGGAAGGGTAATTATTCGAAACATTGTAAATGATATTCGAGCTACAAATCTCTTTGAAATTTAATAATAAATTGATATTCCTAATTATGTTCTTAACCTTGCTAATACACACTGTTAAAGCGAAGGATAATTTATATTTATTCCATAATGGCTTGAAAGTGAATTCTTAATGAATATAAAGTTAATAACAACGACAAAAATTAATAAATTGGCAATCAAATGAAAATAATAGTCTAGAATGAAAGTAGCGTGCTATATATAAACCCTCGAAAACAAATCACAACCGGCTTTCTTCAGGTTGATTTTTATAGTAATATGATAAAATGAATACTATGAAATTCTAGAAGCTACCAAATCATGTTTGTAGCAGCTAGCTGAAAAATAATTGATATGATATATAATATGGGAACAGACTTGAATTTTTATATACCTGGATTTTAACAGAACATACAAACATTTAGATACCTCATGCAAGGTCTTTTTTAGAAAAATGTGAGTGCATGAAATATAATGTATTAAATAAAAATAAATTAGATAAATGTACAATAAGATACTCATAGATCGTCAGATATACATGAAATGTAGAATAAGTTATATATGTAAATATAAAACGGTTAACTGAACCCTCTCTGAGATTGAGTGGCTTGAGAGATAGGAAAATTCGAATTAAGATTTAACTTTTTCGATGGGTTTTATTAATATAATCGCTATGGTTCTTTGACACGGTCAGTTCTTAGTATATGAGTACAGCATTACTCAATATTTTATCCCACCCTGTCTAAGTTTACAGTTTCCTTTGACAACTCTGTTGTTGGTTCTCTCAAATTTTTGAAGTTCTCCATATATTAAAATTCTTAAGTTTCCGCATACGTTATTTCAATAATTCCAAGTAAAATAGCGTTGCAACTCATCCTGTTTACTTCGGGATCAAGTATGATGAGTCGCATTCATCTCGTTTGCAATTTGCAGTATCAGTGTTTACTTTCTCGTATACGAAGGAAATACTGTAATCGTCAAAATAATCCCTTGTTTCAGATCATCTTCAACCCGAAAAACAACACATTTGGGAAGGCTGTGACTCTCTGCATGCCTGTTTGAGAATAATATAATTAAAAAAGTTTTGAACTAGATGGCTGAAATTTGGTATATGGTATTACGACCAAACATTTAGACTTTTATCAAATTCTGAATGAAATTCATTCACAAGAAGTCTGTTTGTCTGACTGTTAAAATACAAGTGAATTCAATAACTAAAAAGCGCAAAGAACTAAGTACATAAAATTTAGTACATATAGGTAGCATCTAAAATATAGTTGTTGGTGAAGTGGCTGACCGTCTGTCGATCTGTACTTTTGTAACCATGGAAACGCAATGATTTAGATCAATGGAATTCTATGTGCCATCATGTGACTACAATTATAGTTTCGTATCAAATTTCGGTATCAATTCGGCCGGTGAAATGTCATCAAAAATACATATTGTCCGATAGATTCATTTAAAATGCTAGCTTCATGACATATATCTAAATTTGTAAATATCATTCACCAATATCATTCAATGTTTACTGACAGACAGCTTTACGATTCTTGGACTTACCCAAGATCCACAATTTTATGCAGTGGAAGGGGATAAGACCTTTATTGGAGAATATAGAAGAAAAGTACAGGGAGACCAATCCACGTAGTTCTTTTGAATGTTAGCATTCCCTGGAAATTTATAATGAAATAACATCTTAAAGCTATTAAGTGATTTCCTTGTTGCAGTAAATAAAATATAAATGTTTCATGCAGGAAGGAGGCATTTATTGCATCTTAAATAATTCTACACCATTGTATGAAAAAGAACCAAATTTAAAAAGATGTTATTATTTAATATTTTTAATATCATAAGAAAAATCAAATTCAACAATCAATGTGCCTTTGGATATCAATTTGGGTGAAATACGTTCCTAAAAATAGGAAAGATTATATAAAAATTACAATGAAAATTTACAATTATATATAATTTATTTGTATTTCCGTAACACTAATAACTTATGCAAATTGTTTTCCACTCCTTATTCCACTTTTCCCCAGGTCCCTCATAAATAGAGAAGAGATGTAATACTGTATTAAATCTAATAATTGAAGAAATGTTTCCTCTATCCCATGAAAACTCAAGCCAGAACAATATTTCTTTATATATTCGTTATAAAATAAAATATTTATTACTCATACAGCAAAGGAAGTTTTACGCAAGGGATGTCTCAAAGCAATTGCGATCTAAATCTGAAATATCTGAACAACATTTATTTCAATTTGGTCAAAATTGTCCTCAGTTGGACCAGAATCATGAACACAAATCACCAAAGGGACGCTATTCTACACGGAAGAAATCTCAAGATATCTTCGGGAAAAAGTTGTTCTTGTTGTCAGGCTGGCAAACCCTTTCTTTGATAGTTATTCCTAAGTAATATTTCTATTTAGATCGTATATGATACATTAAAATATGAAGAAGTATAAATATGACCTTACATGTCAAATTCTAGAAATAAGCATTTCAATTGCAAATATCTTCACATATGAAAGAAAACTTATTTTTAAGAAATGTAAAAGTACCTATCAATAAAATGTTTTTAAACTTTACCTATAACGATAATGAATAATTGAAGTAAACAAAACATTTATTAATAGATAACTCATTTATTCACAATTTAGTTCTGTATTCGATTCCTTTTGCCACGACTGAGATAAAAAAAGAACCCACAATTAAAATACAAACATGAAACATTTTAGAAGAAAATAATTTTAAATATATGTTTTCCTGTTTAATTACTTAGCAATCCGGTCACAGTATCAACTACACTAAATTAACATTTGCACTTAAATATCTATGAATTTTGCATTGGCAAAAATTAGGGAAAAAATAGAATTAACATTTACCATTCCATGTAATTCTTAATCTAATCAATGCATTTAGAAAATAAAGGATGCCGTCTTATTAGAAAATTGAAGAAACAGAATAATTATGCAATAACATAACTTAATTGCTTAAAATTCTTTTTTTAAATTAACCATTCAAACAGCGACTTTTGACTGGCAGAATCCGTGATAAAGTTTTTTTTCCTTCTTCAGGCCCTCTTTCCTGAAGATATGGTTTCGCAATAACGGAATAATTTGGTTTTAATAATCAATAGATGCCAAAGCTACATCTTCGTATGATCTATATGAAATGAATAAGGAGTAAATAATTTAAATTAATTAAAATGCTTGGAACTAATTAGACTGAATTAACTTAAGAATTTTAAAATGATTTTTTATTTTATTATTTTTATTTAATTTTTTGTCTTAAAATTAAATTCAGTTATTAAAAAAATCGAAATTAATCATAAATAAACATATATAGATATAAAATATAAAATCCCAAAATTAAAATGGAGGAATAATAACGAACATTAAGTTTCTGATTATATAATTTTAAATATCTGCAACGTGCGTCCACCCCTTTGTCATCGCTTCAACATATTTAATTTTTTTTTTTTTACATAAATATAACATATTTTTGATCCCAATACTATTTTCAATGTCTAGATGAATCGACCTCTTTTTATTATAAATAATTATCTTTCAAAATTATAAAGAAAAAAGGAGATGAGTATTCACTCTTGGTTTTTAAATATTCAATCAGCAGCATCTGACAAAATTAATAATTTCATTTAAATTAAAATTTTAATTTCAGATTTCCGAAATGATAACATTACTTATGCATATATATTTTTTTTCTTTTTCGAAATAGAAACAATGTATATAAAACACTAATAGACGTGGGACAGAAATCTTTTTTATTTACTATCGAATAGTTCCAGTTAAATATTGCAAATATTTCTGATATTATAGATATTTATCAGTTAAATATTTCTGACGACTTCATTGCATATTTTCACGGTTGCAATATTTACACGCTTAGCATATTAATGAAACTGCAAATATTATTAGAAATACTAGCAGCAGAATATCCTAATTATAAATGAATATCCCAATTTTGCAGGGATATTAAAATCAAACATTAGGGATATTAACATCATATTAAAATCAACATTGCAGGGATATTAAAATCAAACAATTTTGTTCATCAGAAATAAAAAATAGTCTTTGAATGTTTAAATTCAACATAGTTATAAGCGTTCATTGTTAACAATCTCCAAATATATGAACGATACCAAAGCGATACCGTAATTCATCTCATACTTTTTCAACATCTCTAATGTGATACTTTAAAAGCTTGCAGGCAAGCATGTATCAGGTTTGTAGCGAATCAGCCATGCGCGAGGATAGAACCTTGTGGTTCGCAGCCCAGTAAAGCGATTGACGTGCAGCGTAGCTGTTAACTGGCTTATAAGCTTTCACCACAAGCTTATTCCCTCCTACCAATCATCGACTGACGTTGATAAACACCTGCTGTGGGATATTACCTAAGAAAAATAATTAAATATCGTTATATAGGCATATATGCATCCTTTCAATTCTTCACATAAAAAATAACAAAAATTAAAAAAATGTGGCTGAGTTATTGTACTGCTTTAATATTCCTTATCTGGAGGGACTGAAAATTAAGTGTGTTGAATATTGTTGTTGTTTATAATGGCACTTGCCATGCACAAGCTCGCTGACGAAGTCAACGATTTTAAGCCGAGGGAGCGTCTCTTGTTTTAGTAGCGCCAACTAGGGCCAAGAGTACGTCTTAGCTACTCACGCATCACATTCGCTTGCACTACCCCTTTTTACAGGGAGGCACATTCACACATCTCACAGATAGAACGGAAGAAGAACAACCATGCCCGTACCGGGACTCGAACCCAGGACGCACAGAACACGGGGAAGACGCGATACCCCTATGCCAGGACGCCGGCGTGTGTTGAGTATAATTATATTGAATAAGAACACAGTTATAAAAATTATAACTTTGCTGGATTTACATTTTTAACTGTTATTTTTAATTTCCGAAAAACAAAGAGGTTGCACTTTGTTTTGTTTATCATTAACAGAACTGGAAAGTAGGGATATTCATTTATAACTAACCACCCTGCCCTTCTAAATAGGAAGTAATACAGTTGATTTGATTTCAAAAAAAAACATTTTGATTCCTGATATTGTTACAAAAGATAGATATTCAAATACATTTTCGTGAAATACATGGGAGTTTAACCATTTGTTTCATTATGAATTGAATTTCTGAATTTAGAATCAAATAAAACGAACTGAAATGGCAAAACGTATTTAATTCTTTTACTATGTATAAAATATAATAATGCAACTCTTATGCAGTTCAGACAATAACAATAATGGATTCAAATTTTCTACTAAACTCTGGTTAGAGCAGTAAATAATGACGAAGATGTTCGCTATACATGTTTCTTGCAATAAAAATAATTTTAATCGTGAAAATAACTAGTTGAAACTCTGCTGCATTAAACGACAATGAGTTTTTCATTGTTTTGCTTTTCTGAACTCTGAAGTTTCAACTCACCTCTAAACGAAACAAAATTACAACCATGAACAATAATTTTAATTTTGGAATTTCTAGCGAATTAAATTCAAAATTATTATATTATCAGTGCCACATAAACTTCAATTAACTTGCAAGAATATATTAATCCGAAAAATATTTTTCTCGGTTGAAAAGATACAATTTTGAAATTCAGTTGTATTATGAATACACTCCACAAATATAACGATAAATAATTGCTTATATTTTCACCATTTTAATAACGATCAGAATTGGTTAACATATATGGGCTTCATCGTATATTTAAATACATTGTTTTGGATAAAAGGTTTGAGAGTTTAATAAGACTAGTTTTAGTGCTTGAGTTAAAATTAAAAGAAACTATGAATTCTCACAGAAAGTGGTAATATAGGTAATTGTTTCTTTGAATGTTATTGGTTAGAAAGATTTGTTCAATTATATATTATTTATCAAAATAAATAATTAATAAAGCGGTGATTTAAATATTTTGAGCTCCTTTGCCAAATGATATAATCAGCTAATAGATTACGAAATGAGTAAGAAAATATAATTTTAAATCTGATGATTTCAATCAGTGTATATAATCGTTCACCGCTATCTGTAATGCTACTTCGAGTTAAAAATATTGCCTGTCTATTTGATCGGTATCATATCAGATGCAAATTTCCAATTGCTATTTTGGGGTCTAAAACTGAACCATGTATTTTCATTATTAAATTGTCTAATTTATCGGTGCGCAAATACAGTTAGGCAAGAATAAATAAAGGTCAATAAGCTCATTTTTGTTATTTTATAAAATTAAAAATTTTATTATTTTTTATTTATGTTGAAATTCAGATGCCGAAATTGAGAATTTTAGGATTTATTTAAAATATTAAATTACCATACAGAAATGATACTTTCAAACAAAGAATTCTGAGGCTGAAACAGGAATGGACTTCTGGAATTGTTTATTTAATGCTGGATCGTTGGTTTAAATTCTCTTAAGCTGTGGATCGTTTTTAGGTTCGTTTAAAAAAGACCTAGCCGAAATAAATGCAATAAACCAGGGAACAAAGAAATGAACCTATACAAAGGATAAATAGATACTTCTTATGAAAAGGGCAATGACATTGTAATACTTCAGTGGAATGTTAAATATGAAATTTAGAAGTACAGCTAAAATATGCTGCATGGAGTAAAGAACATTCAATGGAAGGCATGCGGGAACTTTTTCCAGTAATGAAATTTAATACCAGAAAATGTAAATTAGTTATTTATTCAATATTGCACAAAATGAGAATATCAATCATATAGAAATGTTAACTTATATTGCCCGTTCTTAACTTGATAAAACTCAGCTTGTTCAATACGGCTGTGGACTTACAGCAGCTCTTGCAGTCGTATTATATTTTAAAAATATTTTTAAAGTATGTTTGTTTTTTAACGTGTTTCGATGCATTTCGACATTTTGAGATCGATAAACAAAAAAAAATGTAGAAAAGGGGAAAAAAGACAGCAAATAAATCAGTAAGTATCAGTTAGAATATTTACTCATAATTTGATAGAAATTTATAAATTTGGTATACAGACCGCATATCAAATTTTACGCGTCTAGCTTTAAGCGCTTTTGAATTATGTTTGTCACAGACAGACAGAAGGACATTTTCCAAAATAGCATTCGTGAAAATCTCCAGTTCGAATTTTTTGACGGTTTGTATACTTTCTCTGTACTACTACGTATACGAAAGAGTCGATAATTGTCGAAAATATAATTCAGATAATTACAATTGAAACGTTTGGATATACTGAGGTAAAACTAGTGTGGTTTTACAGAATTATTATATTCTCGTGTGAAATATTTTTAAAGCACTTCGTTATTCTGAACTGAGGGGTCGGATGAATCCCTTTATAGCAGATAAACCCATTACACCTTATAACAGGTCCAATGAGGAATTAATTCTATAGCATGCAAATCGATTGAATGTTTATCTCCAACAATGTGCTTCTCATGGTAAACTCCACTGACAAACTGCATCGTCCTCGACCATTAAACTGATTGATAGAGAAAATGTCAACGTGGCTAACATATCAAACAAGCCACATCTAAGGTAAAATCACATTATGAAAGTTTTAAATAGACTAATACGAAATTGCTATTAGGGGTGAAAGTCTACTGAATAAATAATTTCGCTTAGAAACAATATTCAATTCTTTTCTAGATTATGAGGACGATGTGTGATGTCTTGTATATTTAATAGCGTGCACATTCATGATTCAAATTTTGGCGTTTATATTCTGAATTCATCGCTGTGTGGAGTTTCCTATCAGTCAATGATTTAATGTATTCAGAGCGAGAAAGTATAGAAAGATGCCTAATTTTAATGTACATATTTATTACATACTCTCAGTTAATCATCAGTTGAAGTTAATAAATCAATGTATTTTCAGATCATTTGGAATTTATTTGAATTCATTATAAATGAAGAATTACTACTGATTGATAATATTAATACTCGTTATATAAGAGAAGATTGTAGCAGGATTTTTTACGCACGTATATCGAAAAGGACAAATCATTAATGAAATGAAAGATTGTGTGATTTCCAAAAAAATTCAAATACCTTTATCAGTTTAAAATTAAAACCTATTTACTTATATACTATACATTATAATATATTTATTCTTTAGGCTGGAACTTCAAAATCCTGCCCAACAGTACTCGATTATTTTTTGTTTATTTAGGTTAAAAACACATATATTTTTATATAATTTACCAAACATAACCGTCAAAAAATTCAGTCGCGAATTTTTGATGAATTTCCATCTTTTGATTTCCGGGAATTTTAAATACGCCTATTTTTGGAAAATGTTCGTCCACCTATTGTTCGTCATAAAGATAACTAAAAATACTTTGAGCTAGATGAATGGAATTTGGTACACGGTATTTAAACCACATTTTTAAATTTAAATCAAATTTTGTGCAAAACTTATTTAATGGAAGTTTGTCTATTCTCTATTCCCACATAAGTGAACTCTAAAATAAAGAGAGCTAGATAGATAAAATTCTATACGCAAATGTAAAATCTATGGTGTAGACATCTAGCTAACTTTGAACCAAAATTTCATAATATGTAGACCATCTATTGGTTTGAACTTTCAGAAACATAAAAAAGAGATAACTCAAAACCGCAGGTCTAAAATATATCAAATTTGGAATTTGATTTTGTGAATACAATCGTAATTTTGTTTCATATTTTGGGAAGTAGGTTGAGAAAAACACATCTAAAGAGTAAATTCGATTTTCGGATATTTCTAACACATGGCCGGGATTGATCGCTGAAAAATTTACCAAGGATTGAGTAAAAATGATTAATTTACGCAAAGTTAATATTTCGTAACTACTGCACGCAAATGACATGTAAAACGCCCTCTCTTATAGAAGGTCTACAAAGTTCCGCTGGGAATGTTTGGGGAGTAGCATTTTTATTATAGAGTATTTGAGAACGTTTGGCGGATACATATCTCAGTTGTTAAAAAACAATACTGGAGCAATATATTATTGAATCTTAGAAAGACTACTTTAAAGTATATATATATATATATATATATATATATATATATATATATCGAAAATATTATTCATAATAGTCACCTTTGGAGACTTGTCGGTAAACCATGAATATTGGTTTTGTTTAATTTTAACTAAAACTCTTACACATAACTTGCTGTTTATAAATCCTTAACAAAGTATTTTTTAGGATCACACTGAAATAGACATTAAAGAGCATTTTACGTATTTTAAGAGCATGAAGCTTGTTTTGCAGCCGGTACAAATACTTTTTCTGAACTGAATAACTTTTGTAGTGATGTCTTTATTTCACAATATTTTATTTTGTTCCGAGCATTTTCCATACCGAGAAGTTTCACAGATTTGGAGCCTTAAAAAAGCAGGAATGTATGGAGATGATTTTGCTTTATACATCGATGTAATAAAACATTTCTCAAGAATATTTAATGTATATCCATAAAGAAATACTATAGCACTAATAAGGTAGAAAAGATAGCAGCTAAAGACAAAAATATTTTAATATCCTTTTATATTATATATTTATTATTTATATATGTACTATTAAATATTATATTATATATTTATTATATATATATGTACTATTATATATTATATTATATGTTTACTTTAAAAAGGATTTTTTGCTTATTTGCGGAATTTGAAAATATAATTGTTGACGCCAAATTACCTATATATTTCAACTAACAGAAAAATCTAAAAAAAAAAAAAAATCTTTAAATTTCTACATTGCATTAATTCAAATCAGTTTTTAGAAAGTTATATCAAAATTTTTATTGTATATTGAAGATTTATATTTATACATTTTAAAACAGTCATTTGAGAACTTGAAAATATTCAGCTATTTAAAGCTTTCGTTCAGAGTTGTGTTTTTGATTTTTAATTCGAGTTTGGTCACAAGGCTTATAAAATGACTTCATTGCGATCCAAGAGCAGACTGCTTAAAATGTTATTTTAAATTGAGCTACAAATAACAGACGATTCTTCACTGTTAGAGTAAAAAAAATAAAATTTACTGGAATAAATCCCATAATGCGGTACCTAGTCACCTAGATTACTCATCTTATTACCAACTACAAAAAACAGGTTTAGTTTAGTTATATTAACTTCCCGTTGAAAAGCAACACTAGGGCTATTTTGGGACGGACTTCGTCATTTTGAACTACGGTCAGATGACGAGGACGACACCTGAGCTGGCACCCCCCCTCTCCACACAACACCAGCGGCATGATGGATTTAATGTGCAACAGACCCCCTTACACGACGGTTCTTCGGTGGAATCGGATCTCGAACCTGAAACCCTACGGCTCACAAGCCGAGACCTTACCACCAGGCCACCGCGGCCTCCTACAAAAACAGGAGTTAATGAAGTTTCTTCATTGATCATGCGCACTGAAAACAAAGCGAAATCCATTGGAGTTTCAAGGATTTTTTTAAACAAAAATAGTAGAAAAAAAAGATTAAAAACAAAACACCCTCCAAACATCAAATTTGACCACAGACATAAAAGTAGATTTCTATTTTCATAAGATATTTTTAGCATTCTTTCATAGTTTGTTTAAGATAAAAATAAATTTAAAGTTTGGTTGACCTAGAGAAGTTTTCGCAAACGATAATGTCGGAAAATATGATTCAACTTAGAATTTGAATTCACGTCTTTAGCAGAATAATAATAACCAGCGATGACTTTTCTAGCTTTTTTTGTTTTAGCAGAAGCAGCAAATTAATTTCCGAAAGTCCTTATCTTAATCTTATTATCCATTTATTTTTAAATGTATTCGTTTGTTAATTTTTCAATTGTATTTTGAAAGATATTTCTTTAGTAAATATTACGATTGCTAATTAGAATTAAAAAAAGAAAGTTCAGCGGTCGTGGAAAAAATGTAACGCTATTTTACTCTCTAATTGTACTTTTATTATTACTTCTTATATTTTCTCTTAAATAAAAGAGCAACTTCTTTTCGTATTGCAGATTTTGATTTGAAATTTAAAAAAAAATACGATTAATTTTTTCCAGATGAAGTTTTATACTTTTTTTACAATTTTTACAATTATTTTTCCTAAAAATAATCTTTGAAAATTATAAAAAAAATTGATGGAAATATTAAAAATTAACTTAAACTAATTAACAATTAACTTAAACTAGATATTCATTCCTCAGAAATAAATAAATGACTTTCATGTTGAAATTTTATATATTTTTAAATTGGAATCAGTGCACTTGGTACGCTGGTTTGAGCAAATTTGCAAATGTGCTCTCATTTCATTTTGCACTAGAAACATGTTTAAAAAAGTTCCTAAAAATTAATTAGCGGTTGTAAAAAGTTTGAAAAAACTGCATTTAAGCTAAGAAATATTTGCACGTTTTGTAAAATTTTGTTTTTATAAAAGAACATCTTATTTTGAAATAAATGAATTTATAACGAGCTCAGCTTTAAATATTTTTATTATGATTTTAAATCCTTTACTACAGTTTCATTGGCAATTTCAAGATAAACCAAATTACCATACATTAAGTTATTCACTTATTGCACCTATTTAATGGCTAAAATGTATTCTAATATGATTTATGTCTAGTGCGCTATGCAATTTTAACATAAATAATACCACGTCCCAGTTTATAAAGAATTTTAAGAAAACTATTATCACAGCGTAATACAAAATGCTTAATAATATATGCCCTCAGGCATTTCATGTATTTTGACGTCATATAATATTAAGTAACAACGATAAATAAAAATAAACATATTCAGTGTGTCTGGCACATAATTTAAATTCAGTATTTTCGTATCAAAAATTATTGCACCTTTGTATGGGAGTTTCATATGCAGGTCAAAAGTAATTATGTTTTACAGCCACAAAGCCATAAACAAGTCTTGCGAGCTATGCAAAAAAGACCCAATTATCCATACGTAGAAACTTTATAAAGAAGTATGCATCGTTAGCGACGGTGGGATGTTTAACGACTCAATATCACTGGTTAATGTATATAGACAGTATTAGTAGAAGATATTCGATATTTCCGCTTTCGATCTTGTTGAGCTATTAGAAGAGTAGTTTGATAAATATTGGGAACACATGTTCCGCTACAATAATTAAGAGTCAATATTTATTTACAGTTTATGTATAGGACTGCTAATTATATATTACAAATATGGGTACCATAATATTTAGCAATCAGCTATAAAATATCACCCGACTGTGTGCCCAGTGGACATAAGCTCGAATCATCCATCTGAAGAATTGAGCAAATAAAGAACAGAATGAAGAAGTGAACAGAATGCAGTGAATGAAGAACAGAAAGCAGAAGTTTGGAATATAAGAAAAATGCCTTTCACTTCAATTCAGGTGAAGTATCTCGGCCACAGAATGAATAAATTAATTTTGATCTACGTAGGAAACGATGAGTTCAGAAAAATAAACATTCAAAGGAAAAATAAACTTATGAATGAGACATTTTATCTGCAGCAGTGTTAAAAAATCAAGTAAATCTTTCAACCATTGTTTCTAGCATATGCATTATAGACTGTATATTACACATACTAATAAAATGAAATTGAAATGATTCGAGAGTCTTGACAGCAACATCTTAGGCAGGGATATTTTAAATCTCAAACATATAGCTGATACAGCTGGAAGGAGAGCAATACATGTATATTTATCTATACTGATAATACAGATGAATATATGTATATGCATTTTTGCATTTAACCGGCTAGACCATTTGACTTAAAGCTACCAAATTTGAAAGATATATACTTGCCTAGAAAAAAAATTTTTTAGAAAATTTAATTACAATTTTTTATTAATTAAAAATTATGTTGGTTTTTAGCGTTAACGTTTTCTGCAATAACTTCTGAGAATATTATTATAAGCAAGTAAATTTCATATCGTTTCAAAATTTGAAGAATATATTTTATGTGATATCAGTTTAATAGTCGGACGAATATTTGCTGATTATCGGCAATTTTTTAAACTTTTATTGTCACCTGTCCAACAATGGATTACATTGGTGACCTCAAATTCAAAATGTTGTCATTGTTTCATCAACTACCTGATTTCTTCCATGAAAGAAAACTAAAAAACAAACTTTAATATCTATGTTATGTCTATATTTCTTCTATTTAATATCTGTTGTTTAGGAGAAGTATATAAAAATGAAGTTACAATATTGTGAAATTCAAAAGATAGATTAACCGAAAATTTACGTTTTTAATAGCACTGTGATGTTATGAGATAAATTTCTATTAGAAATGCTAATGTACACGATAAACAGAATTTGATTAATACAATAAAAATAATAATTAGTCTCATAACAGACAATTTCAAGACAATTTAGACAATTCAACAATTTTTAGACAATTTCAAGGGTTTATGAACATGGAGTTATAAAAAGTTATCTTAAATCAAATATAACCAATACTTCCGCCGAACCATCTGGTCGTCTGAGGCGACTAGTTATATAATAAAATTGGAGTGCAGTTGCAGAAAATATACTACCCGATATCACTGCTAGAAGCCCAAAGGTACCAAATCATTTCTATAGTATTGGATTTGATACTCAATTTTATCCAAAAGATTTTCATCACTCCGTTGCATTTATTTGCTACAATTTTCTTTCAAACATGTCTAAAGATACACCAAGTATAAGGAATGAAGCTGGATAAATGTCTTAGGATTTTGATTCAATAAGCTTTCATGTTACATTTATATAAATCCCATTTTACATCTTTAACCTTTTAAATCAAGACTATCCCTTTTTTGCAAAGAGCAAAGAATAACCTTCCAAAGGGTTTTTTCTCGGAGCTCCATGCCTGCGGTTTCCTGTCTGAGATTATGTTGACATTCGGCTACACTTTCCTAAGTCAACTTGGTCTATTTTCTTTTACCACAAATTTATCCTTTAGCAAGAAGGACAAAAAATCTTGAAATGTAATGGGAAAGCTTGTTTTCTCTTCTATGATTGTGTCATCTCTGTCCAAAATAGGAGCGATGACGTGAGATTCTCCCCTTTTCCTACTCCCTTCCCGGTGAAAGCAGTTTCTCGGAGGGATTGTTCCTTTTTCATCATTTTTCAGGCTCTTCGTCTCCAGGCTATTTTCGTCTCTATAAAATGGCAAAATGTTCCATTCATTCAGCGCCCCAGATTCACTTATTCATAAGGGAACGTGTTTCTTCCCTTGAAAAAGCCTTTTAGAAGTGTTCTGCTGGATAAGAGAGAAAGTGGGAGAAGGCCGGATCACGTGTCGTCAGTCAAAAGAAAGCAAGTGTAAAGTAAATATTTCGGAGATAAAATTTTAATAACGCGGAGACTTTTGGTAAATGAGATTAGCAAGCCGCAGCCTGAAGCGAAAACATGCGAAATATTTTGTGTCGCCACACGGAGTCAGTTTAGAAACGACAAAATTTACACTGTAATTTATTATGAAGGATATATTTTGTAGAAAACAGCACTAAGCAGTAGTTTGCAAAAATGTCATTCAAATTTAATCCCTGTTTTGTAATTTGTATTTGTTTTTGTTATACATTATCATTTCATTACATTTTATAAAGAATGAATTTAATATTTCTATTTTGGAAAATAAATATAAAGAAATGAAATATTTCTTATTATGCTGCGAGATTATTATTTTTTTAAAGACATGATTGTTAATAAGCCATTATTTCTGCTTATTTTTATTTACTTGTACTTTTAATGACTGGAAAAATCTTATAATGGGAAATATAAAACTTTGCCTTTTATAACTTATCATCAGATAAATATTACTTGTAAAATGTCATTTATTTGCATGAATAATGGCATAATGGTCTACCTTACTATTAAAAGATGTATTTTCCAACATCAAATAAACGAAGATTTTATATCTCACCTCATACTTTAAACAATATATTCACCCCATTGTATGAAGATTGATTTTATGTAAATTTTTAAGCAGAATATTCATATTCCTGCTCCTTGAAGATATTACAATAATCTAAAACAAGGTTATATTGTAATATTTTCTATTTGATTACTTCCATACATTCTACTGACAGTCATATTTATACGATGCAAATTATTCTTGCTTAATGATTTTTATAGATACTGAAGAAAATACGTTTTTATAGACATATTGTGGATTATAGATAATATTCCGAATGAAAGGGCACGAGATTAATTGAAAACGCTGAAAAATAAAATGAATCACATTAACATTTCCAACATGGGCGAATTAACCCTTAACTGGGGATATGAAATTTTAGGACTTAATTGGGGAGGTGCGGTCTACGAGACCGCATTTATTTACACTCAAATTAATTTTCTAATGAATGTATTAGTATGAAAAACTGCCAATATATTTTACACATATTTTTCTTGATATATAGATATGTTTTAGAAATTTTTCAAAATATATTGTCATTGAGAAAGTAAATGCGTTGGAAGATACGTTTTCTTCTCAAATTACTTATTACAATAAATAATATTCTTGAAAAAACATATTACTTTTTATTTTTTAAATCATATTTATTTTTACATTAAATGAAAGCATATAGAAGACAATTTAATGTAAAATTCAACAGTTATATGAAAAATAAAAAAATTTACAATGGGTAAAATTGGCCCTTTTTATAGGCTTCTGTGACTTTCATAGCACGGTTTTCTAGGACATTTTAAACATATAGGTTAAGAATTAATATAAAAGTCAACCTCTAAGTTCTGTATATATATCTCTTGGTATATTAACATATTTTATATTTTTTTCAAAATTTATTATCACTAGAAAAATTAATTATGTTCGAATATACATATCAGAATCAGTTGAAAGCGAACTTTCATCCAAGAACTCTTCTGTACAATTATCCTTATCAATAAAATCTTTTTCTGCTTCATTTAAAAGTATCTGGAACACTGCTTCATAATAGGATCAGTAAACTGTATGATATTTCGGGGCCCAAGTTTTAGCGCCATCTGCTAAGCCTTGTTTATCACTGGGACACTAACAGGGAGGTGCGGTCTTAGAGACCGCGCTTAAAGAAATAACTGAATTATTTTAAAAGGCATCCGCTGAAATCGGTTGAAAAAGTGCACGTGTATTGAAGGTCACAAAACAGGAAGCTACAGGATCTATCCATTCAATTGAGTTAAAAATAGAATAGGGGTGACCGAAAATCCATCGCTAGCGGTCTCATAGACCGCACATCCCCAGTTAAGGGTTAAATCTTGACATTCATTTTCAAAATAGAATTCTTATGGAGAAACACTAAAGAGATTTTTATGCTTGATTTGATTTTTAAAGGGATTTCAAAACTTCTTTGAAACACCGGTGACATTACTCAATCCTATCCTGTTCTTGATATTACAATTTCAACTATCACATTTCAAGTGATACAATAGCTTAGTGGGAGTGTTTATTATACTATGACATAAATTTGCTACGCTTGCTGAAAAAAAAAAGCTTTTGGAATGAACTTCAATTTATTTGACCACGGGAGCCATAATTTGTACAAACAAAAGGTAGAACACAAGACTAAAACGACAGAAGTTTCCCTTCCGTTATTTTATTACGAGATTCTGATAGAGATTTCTTTGACACATGTCGACTTAGGAAAGAAAATCATAGGTCTATTTGAAAGGAATGCTTAGATGACAGGGATTTTATATCTTCGCTCCTAGCGTGGGAAACAAAGAAGTCAGCAATTTTATAAAGGTCGTGTTAGAAATAGTCATATTAAAAAATGGGTCTTGGATCGAAAAATATGATAATATTTTAGAAGGAAGTATCATGGGCTAATTTAAGATTAAAAATAGGAAATAAATTAAATTAACATATATATCAGGAATCTGATATTGTTTTAATTAGTAATGTGGGGGAAAATATCAAAAAACAAAACAATTAATTTAAAATTAAGAAAAATAGGAACGAAAATAAACTAAATGAAATAAAGCAAAATGATAAAAAATAAACAATAAATGAATAAACGAAATAAAAATAAAATGAAGAAAAGAAAAGAATGTATAAGAATTAAGTCCAATGGGTTTTGTGAGACACAATTTCCGAAAAAAAGCCCTTGGAAAAATCTTGCCCTGATGTAAATTTAATACAAGGCATTGAAATCAGAACATAATTTATTCATTTGATTTATACAGAATACATACAGCACAAGGATATGATTAGCACCGTTTCTGCCGCACCTGAATTTTTTATTTAGAAGAAAAAAACTATCATTATAGTTTTTAAAAATACCATGGTCTGCCAAAACTTGATTTCAGTAGAAATCAGCTTTTGATCATTTTGGATTAACTTTATCAAATAACGTTTATTTATTCTTCCTTTTGAAGAATTATTCAACCTCTTTGCCATAATAGCACATTCTTTCTCTCAATGTTGGTTTCAATTTAGGTCTGTTTCTTGCAAGTAAGTATCAATCTCTGGATTCTTTGTAGTTTGTTTCATCCATTCATCCGCTCTCTTATTCCCTTAGAGAGCCTTTTTCCATTGAAGCTTTATTTCTCCATTGCAGAAAACTGATATATTATTCTACGGAGTCAGGGAAATCCTATTGGATTAGCTCAATAGACATCATATATTAAAGAGAAAATATCACATAGATTGTAAAAATGAAGTGCAAGTATTGATTTCATAAGTATTAATAATAACGATTGGAACAATTAAGGATAATAGATAATATATAGAAATTAACTCAATATTTTTTAAATAAATAAATGATTTTTCAACTTGTTTGTATTTGCAGAACAAATATATTTTTAAAAACTTCTAGCTAAAAATTATTCTATTGGAAATGTTTCGTAAGGTAATTAATTATATAAGCATATCTAGAATTGAATTATGCGTGTGTGGCGAAAAATGCATTTCAAAACTTTAAAATTAATTCAGAATTAGTACATTTATTTAATCATTTTTTTAAAAAAAATAATAAAAACAGAACGATATAAAAATATATTTCAAATTTCAAAATTATATCAGTATATCTATACTTATAATAAAGCTCAATGTGTGTGTGTGTGTGTGTGTTGGCGCTCTACAGGCCAGGTCATTTGACATACAGCTACCAAATTTGGTACATATATACCTTAGAGGTCGGGATTGTGCACCTGGGGTCCATTTTTTTGAAATTTTAATTAGAATTTTAATTATTAATTAAAAACTAACTTTCCCGCCAAAAAAATCTTCCATTTTCCCCACCGCCAACTTTTCCGCCAAAATAATCTTCCATTTTCCCCAACGCCAAATGATTTAGGCTTTAGTTCTTTTTTTCTCCCAACAGTAATGAGGCTAGGGTAAAGATTTTTCGGCGGATTATTTCAAACGATTCTGTTTATTTTCTTAATGTTTTATTCATTTAAAATTAAACATTGTTAATTAATCCATGTTTCAGATTCATTCTGAAGTACTTTTGAATTAAAATAACACAGAATAAAGGAAATTAAAAATGTCTAATCTGCATAGCGTTACCCCAACTGGCGTAGAAAAATTCACGCATTTGCGTTACCGTAAAAGGCGAAGAAAATTCACGCATGAGCACTGTGTTCTGATTGTTGGCATGGCAACCATTCTCAACGGACGATTTAAATTACTTTTAGGTTAGTTCTATGCTTTTGTAATTAAATAGTATTTATGTTAGTTATATATTTTTTGTATACGCTTATAGTTTTAAGTACATCGTTTTTTTTAGTTTTTTTAAACCTGTTTCCGACCGATTATTTTAAACGATTCGTTTTATTTTCTTAGTGTTTGATGCATTTAAAATTAAACATTGTTAATTAATCGTTCTGGTCATAATGAATCTGAGAATATTTTGTTGACAAATTCTGGAAATATTTCATAAATTAGGAAAGATATTCTTTAGTGCCCATAAAGTTTAAACGCTCAGTGATTGTTTTCAGTAATCATATTACAAAAACTTTGTTTCAGTAAAAAATATTATTATATTAATTGCAGATTAATTCTTTCCACTTTAATTTAAAGCATAAATTCTACGAGGGGTAACAGAAAATTAGAGAGATACATATCACGTTATGACTGAAGGCCTTTATAATATTATGAGTGAATTATATGACTATCAAAATTTGAAGTTTTAAAATATTTTGCTGAAGAATCTATTAAAGATGGAATTGCATAAAATATTTAATTATTAAAATTTTAACGAACATTAAGATTGGCGAACCGGCTGGTCGCCAAAGGCGGCTAGTCTAATATATAAAAATGAATTTTTGTTTGTTCATATTTTATGCGCTGCTGCATAGCTCATCCGATTGCGCTAACACTTTGCCAACTTATTGCTTGCATCTTCTAGATGGTTATAGGCATAGTACAATTATCATATCTAATATATAAAAATGAATTTTTGTTTGCTCGTATTTTATGCGCTACTGCACAGTTCATCCAATTGTTATAAAACTTTGCCAACTTATTGCTTGCACTTGTGCGAAATTTATAGGCATAGTGAAATTATTATATCTAAAGTGAAAAAAGAAGAATAAATATTATTTATAACTCTACTTTATATATCGTTCAATTTCAATGAAGGAATTTATTGTCGATAAGAAAAATAATATCATTATTTCTATCATTCCTAATTAAACAAGATAATTATTTCAAATTTGGAAAGTTATTTCCAAAATTATTCCTTCTGCGGCAGCAACGCGCCGAGTACCAAATAGTATACAATAAATAAACTTTTAATAATTAACTATTTGTAAGAATTACATATCCAAAGCTAAAACCATTCAGACAAAAGTGATAAAAGCAGTTTTGCATTGCTAATCCGATTCCTTTATAAAGGGCAAACAATAATATTTTGTCCGCTTATTATATCTATCTATATACATATATTCATGCTTTTTCCAACAAAAATGAATTTAGTCATGGAAATAACAATTTTGAACCTCACTATAATTAAAAGATAATGAGTTTTCATTTCTTCGTCTTCCTGAAAGCGAAATTCTCTCACCACAAAACAAAAGTTACAATGCTTTGCAACTCTCCTAAAGTTGGAAATACCGGAGTAATTGCGAATTCAGTGATACATAAATTTCAATTACTAGATAGAAGGAATATTTTAACACAGAAAAATATTCATCCAACGAAAATATATAATTTAATGTAAGAGATTTTGCGCATATTTTATTATTACATTGAGAATGACTTTATCATTTGTTATATCCTTAATTTTAATTGCAACTATAATTGATTAATAGATTTGAAATTTGCCCTATTAGAAGTTAACACTGTAAATTGTTTTGGAAATACATTAGGATCTTTCGAAGTAGAATATTTTTAATGGCTGTGTCATAATAATTTAGAAAAGTAAGGAGAATTTATTGTAAATCGAAATGGAGAAGATGGCATTGAATTTTAGACACTGTTAGTTGGAAAGAAATGTACTCAAAAATTCCTTAATTCAAATAAATTAAATCTGAAAAAAATGCGACTCACAATATGAACATTCTGAATATTCGGAAGCCATGTCTATATCAACCGAAACAATAAGTCAGTGTTTTTAAAACATTCCTAAAATAAGTAAATTATTTTTGAGAAATAAATATTATTTATGTGAGATAGATTATTATGCTTGTTAGGGAAACGCTGTCGCAGGAAATAGATGATTAATTTTTAATTGACATTATCTAAATTATATGAAATTATATTTATATTCAATGACTTATTTCTAAGACAGTTTAATCTACTTTTTAGCCACAAATTTATTTCCCAAAAAGTACGGTAAACAAAATGTCCACATTTCTAGAAAAAAAAATGTTTTTATATATTGGTGCCCTTACTGATTTTAAGGGGAAACGTGACGCGATTTCATCCTTTTTTGTCTTTTAAGAGAGAGGGATTTTTAGGAGTGTTCTTTTTCACTTATCACCTTCAGAATTCTCGTTTCTAGGCTGTTTTCATTTCTAAGAAACTGCAAAATGATTCGAAACTACATTCTTTCGAGGCCCGATTCGGTTCCTTATGAGGATCAAGTATTTTTTCCATGAAAAACTTTTCTTTCTTTCTGAATGGAGTTATTTAACAAAAAAAGGGCGCATTACATGTCGTCAGTAAAACACGATGGAAAGTGTATACTACAGGGTAGAAGACTTAATAATACCGATGCATTTGGAAAAAGAGAATAGCAAATGAAAGAAGTCTAAAGAGAAATTCTGATAAGATGTTATATGTAATTGTTTGAGATTTGCTTAGAGAATACGCAATAGACTTTGTTGTTATTTGTTAGATAAGAAAGAAATGCATAAAGTAGACATTTTCAAAAATATTACATAACTTTCATATGGATATTGTTTTCTATTGAACAGAAATATTATTTTCTTTTGTTTTACTTATTTATATGTTATGTAAACGGTTTTTTATTGTAAAATCTTGAAATAATCTGCAATAGATTTAAAATAGCCATAATCCCATTATTGATAATTTGTTTGGTTAAGAGGCAAACTGAAGGCAGTTTTCGATGTTATTTCAGCTATCTCGAGTCATGGTCATTAAAGAGAAATGCGAAGGAGCTTCGCGGCTAGGAATATGAAGTAAAGAGAGAACAGAAAAGCGAATTCGAAGAGTTGAATTGAGGAGAAGGAGGGATCCCATTTTCTGGAATAAGGTAGACACTGAAATTAAATAGATACAATGTCAGGAGTTTGATACAGTTAAATTTAGCTTTTATTTACTTATGATAATCGTTAAATTTACGGTTAAGTACGATTACTTAAATAATAATTTATTGTTGTTTATAAAAAAAAACGTAAAACGAATTCACGAAGGTTGTAGGGATAAATTCGGAATAAAATATTATTAAATGAAAAAATACGCCTATTAATGAATAATTTCGTTGCATAAAAATTATATGTCAAGACAAATATTCTTAATGCGGAACGAAAAATGTAATTTAACCCAATGTAATTGTAATTTTCAGCTACAAAAAAAACTCGTTAGATTTTTTTTTTTTTTTGAATTTATCTATAATTTTGACAAAATTGAAAATATAAATTTATCTATATTTCTGGAAATGCATTGATAAAAACTAATGACTTAATATAATTTAATAAACATCTAAAGATTTTATTTTCAAATAAGAGAACCATTACAATAACAACATTTAGAGGAGATTCATATTTTCTATCAAAATCTCATTAGTTTCAATAGATTATACTGAAATTATTCGCTATGTATGCAATTTACAGCAAAAATAATTAAATCCCGAAAATTGCTGAGTGCCCCTAAAAAGTATTAAAAGATAATGAGTTATTTTTTCTTTACCATATTGAACGTAGAGTCACATTTCTCTCCGTCAAAATAAAACAATCTTAACTTTAGGAATTCTGTTTGAAATAAATATTAATATTCGAAACTTATTAAAATATGTTTCAATTAGTTATTAACAGGGATGTAAATATAATGGAAGTTGCTTGTAGTTATAAGCACATTTAAAAGGAATTTAAAATAATACAAATTTTTGCAATGAAAATTGAAATCAACAGGCAGTAGCCCAATCGGTAAAATGCAAGGATTTCAGTATTTTTCACGTGAAGATGAAGAATGCGAGTTCAATTCTTGCGAAAGTAGGAAGTGACTTAATTTTTTTTATATTACTTGTTTATCTTATTCATTCGATTTAATTAGAAACATAAAATAGATATAATATTTAAAATTAAAAAGACAATAATACACATTTTATTTTTTCAGTTTCTTTAAAAACTTGTTGAAACTAACCTGTTTTGAGCTATCAAAAGTTTGATAAATACGTCTGACCAATGAATGATACTCATCAAAAGTTTCAGCATCATATTAGATTGAATTTCTATAAGTATGTTATATGGTGACAGATGATAATCCATTGAAGGGAATACAGAATACTTCAGTGGGTGAGCCCATGGAAAAAACGATTATTGGAAACCAGATTCTTGCGATATTCTACTCATCAACCGACCCTGGACTTTCTCACCCGACCACAGAAATTCATCTCTACAAGCGACTTCATGATCACTAGAACCAGGGGATTTTCGAGAGAGAAGGACAGAGAGTGATCCTCTTCATGCTTATTTATTTTGTACAGCCGATTTATTGCTATAACCGTGACTGTTACAAAATGGAATTACTGCATATAATTTTATATTCAGAATTGTACATGTATTCTGTTACTATAATGATAGAGACAATGGAGTTTTAAATACGCTCAGTATCCATTATCAATAATAAGACAAATATAAATTAATGTGAACATGATTCAAATAATAATTCACATAATATATCCGAGGGCAGAAGAAATAATTTACAGAGAGGTGTATAAAGAAGATTTTACATGAGTCGTTGCACATATTTTATATATATGCATCAAGCTTTGGATTAAATCTATCATTGGAACGAATCTTTTGCTAATTCATTTAATTTTCTTCATTTGAACTAACTAAGAAATAGTCATACATACATTGAATGTTTTTACATGCTGGTTACCATTTACATTAAATGAAATTATAAAAATAAGATAATTTTATTTCTTTAAGCTTTAGCCGAGCTTTAAGAGAAAGGCCCTAAGTATATTTGATATAAAATATTTATTTTTCAGTTTTTTTTAATATAACTATGTCTCTTGTTTGCCCTTTTGTTTGCTCTGGTTTTAGTAGAAACGTAAATATTTTCGCAATCCGACAAACAGTTCATGCTATAAATTAATAATATTTATTTAATGTTTTTATTTTAATACGGTGCAAAAATTTTTATCACCTTAATATATATAAATTACGTGTCACGTTGTTTGTCCGCGATGGACTCCTAAACTACTTAACCGATTTTAATCAAATTTGCACACCTTGTGCAGTTTGATCTAACTTACAAGATAGGATAGCCCTGTTTTAGAATTTTTAATTAGAATTTTAATTATTTATTAAAAACTAACTTTCCCGCCAAAAAATCTGGCGGGAAATCAAAACCGCCAAATGAGTACGGCTTCAGTTTTTTTTTCCCCAACAGTCATGAAGCTAGGCTTAAGATTTTTCGGCTGATTACTTGAAACGATTCTATTTATTTTCTTAAGGTTTGATGCATTTAAAATTAAACATTGTTAATGAATCGATCTTTCAGATTCCTTCTGAAGTACTTTTGAATTAAAATGAAACAGAATAAAGGGAATTAAAAAGGTCTAATCTGCATAGCGTTAACCCAACTGGCGTAGAAAAACTCATGCATTTGCGTTACCGTAACTGGAGTTGAAAATTCACGCATGTGCATTGTGTTCTGATTGTTGACATGACAACCATTATCAACGGATGATTTAAATTAAATTTAGGTTAGTTGCATGTTTTTGTAATTAAATAGTATTTATGTTAGTTATATATTTTTTGTATACGCTTATAGTTTTAAGTACATCGTTTTTTTTAGTTTTTTTAAACCTGTTTTCGACCGATTATTTTAAACGATTCGTTTTATTTTCTTAGTGTTTGATGCATTTAAAATTAAACATTGTTAATTAATCGTTCTGGTCATAATGAATCTGAGAATATTTTGTTGACAAATTCTGGAAATATTTCATAAATTAGGAAAGATATTCTTTAGTGCCCATAAAGTTTAAACGCTCAGTGATTGTTTTCAGTAATCATATTACAAAAACTTTGTTTCAGTAAAAAATATTATTATATTAATTGCAGATTAATTCTTTCCACTTTAATTTAAAACATAAATTCTACGGGAACTAACAGAAAATTAGAGAGATACATATTACGTTATGACTGAAGGCCTTAATAATATTATGAGAGAATTATATGACTATCAAAATTTGATGTTTTAAAATATTTTGATGAAGAAGCTATTAAAGTAGGAATTGCATAAAATATTTAATTATTAAAATTTTAACGAACATAAAGATTGGCGAACCGGCTGGTCGCCAAAGGCGGCTAGTTTCATTATAGTTTCTGAAGTTATTAGCACAAATATTGAAAATAAAAATTGAAAAAAAAACATAGAAAAAAATTTTAAAACGAAAAGTTATTAAAAATTTATTGGGATAGTTATATTGATTGCAATCAAAATAATTTATTCCATAAGACATAGTAAAACTCATTTTTGATCCCGCACGATCTCTGATATATTGATGAATGGAGGTTTAATATAGAGACAATAATTCTGATTTTGTAACATTAAACTTTCTGATTCTCTTAATAAAATATATGAATTTAACATGCCCGCATAAATTGGCTAAAACTCTTTCCATCAAAATTAAAAACATTTAAACACTTTTTTCATAACATATATATACTTTTTACACATTTCATCAATATAAAAATTATTATTTCACATTAAAAAATATAAATAAAATTTAAAATGAAATCTACGATGGCAAATTTCAAGTTATCATGTGAGAACATTATTATTTTTAAGACATTATTTGTCTTAATTAATTTAAGTCATTTACCAGTTTAAATCGGTTTGAAACAATCGCGAGACTTCTCTATCGGTCTCTCTCTCTCTCTCTCTATATATATATATATATATATATAATTTTTTTAAACTTTCATTTTCAATTTTTCTAGCTGGCAAACAAATTTTTGGATCTCCATCGATTTTGAGATGAAATGAGAGCTACGATGTCATAGTTCTACGTCAACATTTTAAAAATTACGCACTTGCTGTCAAAGAAGCATATATAATAATAAAGCGATACTGGTAAAAGCAGGTCAACCTTCTAAAAACGCATCTGATTTCAAAGAAGCATACATAATAATAATGCAATACTGGTAAAATCAGGTAAAAAAATATATGCGATTAAAAGATGATGAAAATTGCCACTTATGCTTTATTCATTGCCTATGCGATTTCAAGCTTCAAAACCACTTAACCAAAAAAACATCATATTTTCACATGATCATAACCAAAATAGAAGCCAGAATTTATCATATTCTCATAAGTTTAACCTGAGAAAAATTCCAAGTATAATACCATTTAGGATGTAAGATATTCTGAATCAAAAATCTCTGCACAAATTACCAGACTTTGAAAAAATACAAAATTGTACAATGATAAGATTGAAGGCATGCAACCTACTTCTTTTTGTTATCTGATTTTCTACTCATTAATTAAAAAGGTATTATAACTCCATTTTCAATCAATACATAACATATAGTCTAATTAGTCCATAGACAAGAACCAGCACTGAATTAATTGTGTAGAACATAAACCGAGCGACAGTTAACCCCAACAACATGTATTTAGCACTGAACTGAGTGACGAACCGCATTCTCTTCAACCATTAAATTGATTGATGGGCCTGTGCTAACTTAGCCGACATGTCAAACATCAGATATAATAGAAACAGCTATTATCAAAGTAAAACCCCATTATGAAATTTCTATGCTGCCTCTGTAGAAAGTGCTAGAAGAGCTGAAAGGCTGCTGAATATGTAATCATGCTCAGGAACTCTCTGCAGTGCTTTTACGTATTATCAGAGTAATGTGTGATGTTTAGAATCGTTGATATTACGGCGCATTTATGATTCAAATTTTGGCGTTTGCATGCAAAATTCATATGTAGGAGGTATTCAATATCAGTACCTTGCAGTCAATACTTTCATGTCACTTGAATAGGAAAACAGAGATACATGTATACATATAATTTGCACATTTATTACTGTCTTTTGAAGAGTCACCGAGGGTATTCTAGAAAACTGGGTCGTGACATAATAGCACAGCAGTCGTTTTGAATAGAAATTCGCATAGCATATAATATTTTATATTTACATAGATGCCAAAAAAATAAAACAGTATTTACTCAGTAAGTATGGATTACGAAGTAATAATCTAGTGAAAGACTAGTTATAAAATACTCAAAGATTTTTCTATTTCGATTACATTACAATCGATTAAAAGTTTTAATTGTTGCATTTTAGTTTACAGTTTACACATTTTGTTTCCTTAACAAAATTTCTAAAATCTTTTTATTTTCATTGAATTATAAAATTTAGTAAAATTTATATTATTCTCATATAAGACATATATACTTTTTTTAAACAAATATTCATGTATATATTTTAACATAATAACTGCAGACTTTTGTATTTCATAAAAGAAAGAAATGGGATTTATATTTCAATTGTAAATACCAAATTTACCCATTTGAATTATACCGTAAACTGAAATGCAAGATAATAAATCAACATTATTGCAATTTTCTGAAAAAAAATTTTTGATAATGCATGACCAGTCTATTTAGTTACTAAGCAGCGTTCACACGAGGCCAGTTATTAAGAGCAATGGAAGGCCACACGTACCTCAGGAACACTAATTGACCCCAAAAGAACAATGGCAAGTGGTTGTCTCATAGGGACAACTATTTGCCATTGTTCCATTGCGGTCACGTGATCTTCTTGAAATAGGCGTGACGTTCGATTGCGCGCAATAGCTGGTCTCGTGTGAATCCTGCTTTGGTAGTAATATATAATTTAAAGATTTTAGTTAGAAACACTCTAAAAGATAGATTTTGAATATGGAAAAACTGAATGATTAAATAATCATCGAAAAATACTATTAGCGTCTTATTAATTATAAAATTACAGAATATGAACTGCAATCCAAAAGCATTGGAACTTCGACCCTTCCTTCAAAGATAAGCTCACCGAGTGATTATGATATACATTCATTTTACACGTTACCAAGAATATCCCGAATTTCACGTTTCAAGTTCCTGTCACGTTCGTAGTAAACCGTGAAAAATGTGAACATCGTATTACCATCGAATTTGTTATATGGTTTAGTGATACTGTATCAACCTGATATTTTATCAGGTACTTTTTTGTACCTGGTAAAGTGTAATCACATATATTTTTTTGGTAAAATACTTTTTCGTAAAGGATACTCAGGTACTTTTACAAAAAGGATACTTAGATATTTTTTTGTACACAAAATTGATATAGACTAAAAGCATCAGATATTTCTCATGAGTTTTTGGAAATTATTAAAACCTATTGGCGATATTATTTCAATATGGCATAATGTATTAGGCCAATAATGCCTAATTCTTAATAAAGTCTCATCGTAATAAATAAAAAAAAATTGAGATTTAAATTGCACTGAATATCTATCTTTAGACGGCCCATCTACCTCAATCTAAATCGTAGCCATTAAACTAATATTTCTTCCTTCTTATATTCATTTAACAAAGTGGTCCTCATTTTCAGCATATTCAAGGACATCCAGAAGATTTTAAATTTCATCAGCCGTTTTTTTATTAGATGAATATAATTTTAGCCAAAACTCGGCTGATATTTCTCTCAGTCTATCTCATTGTTTAGTCAAAATGGTTCATAACTGAACTACAGTTAATGCTTCACTCTTTAAATAATTCATTGATATTAAGTCGATAAAGTTCCCATAAAAATAAAAGCACATTTTGGAAGTTTTAATATTCGACAGCATATTGCAAATATCGACAACTCAGACTCATATTAATTGTACTGCTATCTTTCTTATATTAATTACTCACTTTGTATTAGTTTCAGCAGAATTCTTGCCAAGCTTTTGGAAAATTTTAATGCAGATTCTCTGCAATAATGAGTTCGACAATAGTACAACTTTTTTTCTAAAACTCTGATGTACTACTGTAACTTTGAAGCATACATGGGAAGGATTAAGATCAATAGCTGCCAACAGATTAGTTGTCAAGCCCTTCTTTCATGAGTGCAGACAACTGGCCATATAATTTTTGAAAAAAAAATCAGGTAAATTTCTGTATTCACTTTGCTTTGCAATACTGTCTCAAAAATCTTTAAAGTTAATATAGTTGACATCATAAATAACTGTTTCAGTCACAGAAAAATGTTCTTATATAAAAACAACTTAAATTCAATATTTTATTACGATATAATTTTTCAATGTCTTTAAAATAACTTCAAATAACCATTCTGTATTGATTCTGTAAATCAAAAAGTCCGCACGAAAAATAAAATGATTCACCATTTTAAAGATTTATGATCGCTTTTGTAAGATAATTTATGATGAAAAAAAACCCATTTTCTGCGTTATACAAGTAACATTTTCTTTTATATAAGAAACATGCTTGTTTATCTTTGAATACTTAAATATAATATTTAGGATTCGTATATCCATTTATAACAAATGAATGAAAATAATATTTCGGTAGAGATATTATTTTCATTCATAATTTTTAATCAATTTTTATTTTCATTATTTGTAGAAAGCCCTTTGAGCCATCTTAAAACTTGTAATAAGAAAAATATAAAATTTTCTCAAAGTCAATAGCGTTTTAAAGAAAAAATTGTTTGTTAAAACGCTTCTCAACAATATAATCTTTTCTGAAGGTTGAATATTGACAATACAAATAATACGTTGAAGAAAGCTGAACATTCCTCCAGTACATCTAATAACTCCTTGTAGTAAGAGATGTAACACTAATAATAAAATAAATTACTAACGTTCAGGCATTCTAACTTTTTTTATATTTAACTTTTATCCGGTAAAAAGTAATTTAGTTCTGAGAGAATTTTTATTATACTGATTAACACCAAATTACTATTATTGTCCTTTCTGCCGGCAAAACAACCTAGTTAAAAATATTTATTTTACAAATTATGTTAGTTAAATAAACATCCAGAAAACTCTTTACTATGTTATTATCAACTATCTTGAATGCTGTAAAGTAAACAATTAAGGACAGCTCTTTCACAGCTTGAAAACAAAATTACCGCTTTGGAATCGCAGTTCGGAACCATAGTTCTACTTTTAATTTGCACTCTTTCATATTTGGCCATAAAACTTTCCAAATGACTTATACGCTTCTTCTAGCACCCTTTTCAAGAATATGATTAAAAAAAACTTTTCGCTGTCCACATATAATAAAGGAAGTTCCATCGTAATAAATCGCATGATCCGGTTCCTCGTTGCCTAAATTACCCAACTTATTACCAACTACACAAAAGAAGAGCTAATGAAGTTGTTTCCAAGAGCGGTACACACTGTCAACACTATGCCGTTATCAGGGCTTCAGAGATTAGAAAAAAAGAAGAGGAGTCCTAATAAGAAAGAAAAGCGAAAGAACTCCTGTAAAGATCGAACCTGGCAACAGTCATAAAAGCAGAAGATTCGAGCTTTTTTAACTAAAGTTTTTTTTCTTCTTCCCCTTGTCGTCTTTTATAGCTTTCGAAAGATAAGGATAAATTGAAAATCGGTTAACCTACAAAAATTCTCGTTTAAGGTAATTTCGAAAAATAATATGGCAGAACACGGAATTTGTTCCTAATGACTTCCCGCCATTTGTACCAGAATAGAAACAAAGTGACTGCTTCTCAAGTCTTTTATTCTACAATCCTTTTTTTTAAAATTATATATTTATTTTCTGACAAGATAATCCGTTAGTTGCTGTGTCTTTTACTAATTTTGAATTAATATTTTGAAAGAATTTTATAACTGTTCAGTTTTCCTAAAGGAAAATTTTTAAAAAATGCATGTTTAGATATTGAAAATAATAGCGCGATTGTTTGCTGCAGTTTTATCAAATTAATTTCAAAGTGGATGCTTTCTTTTAAATCAATAATTTGTCTTCAATCGAGATTATTGAAATTTCTAAGTGCAAAATATTATGAATTATTTTAAGTAGTAGTATTATACAGAAGTTCCACTTAAATCTGGCAGCACAATTGCCTGAGTTTTCCCTGTGTTTCCCCTGCGCATGATCACCATGAAAGGAAGCGCAGTAATAGTAATCACATGCTAGTTACAATAGAATAACAATACCAACCTAGTTTTTATCAGGGGGAAAAAGATAAAAGAAATAAGCAATGATTCATCATTATCTGAAATAATATTATATTAAATGAATACTTATATTTACGAACAAAAAAAAACTTTATTATTTCTGCAAGAAAAATTCTCATTTTAAGGAGAAAAAAACATTGCTCATGCTGTCAAATTTAAAGTTACTTAATATTAGGAACTCGGATGAAATAAAACACAGATTAACATTTTTGTTATCATGACACAGTCATCAATTTCATTTAAGGAATATTTAATAAAAAGCATTAAAAAGCTTATTTTTTTGTCAATTCATACATTTGAGAATCAATCTCTTCAAATTCTGCATATTTTCCAAGTCTCAGTTTCATTTTTTTTTTTTTTTCTATTGCAACAATCTGATTCCCAAAGTTGTTTTGCGTTTGTCGGATTCCTTCTGTTTTTCTCATGGTTTTTTTTCTTTTCTAAGGTTTTATAAGAGCTCATATGCACTAATTTTGTATACGTAAGGACTACGCAATATTCAGCAGCGCTCAGATGACGAGAACGATACCTGAGCTGGTTCAACTTCTCTCCCAACTTACACACCACACCAGCAGGAGGACGTTTGGCTCCGACGGATTTAACGTGCACCAGACCCTCTTACACGACTGTTGATTCGGGTATAGAATCTGAAACCCTCCGGTTCCGAATGCGAGACCTTACCATCAGGCCACCGCGGCCCCGTCACAAAAATTAAAGATTTTGAATGAGAAATATGACAGAAGAGCGCAAAGGGTAAAAACTTATTTATGAAGAAAAGGGCTCCATATTCAGTATTATCTGACAGACTTTATTCATTGTATTATAAAGCTTATTTTTTTTCATTAAATTTATCTAAAAAGCTGTTACATGAAGGAACAAATGTTCTATAAAGATTGAAGATTTTAGATATCATAATCCTGTAGCAAATAAATATTTTTGTTTTTGAATCTTCAAATAAATATTGCCTTTTTTTATAAAAATCGAAAGTAAAAAAGCAATTCTATAATGCTCTGAGATCTCAATCCATGGTATCATATCCGAGATTACGTTTACAATATTCTGCTCTAAGTCAAGTCCACTTTTCTTTTTTCCATTACCAATTTATCTCCTTCTAAGAAGGGTTTAAAACTTCAAATAGAATATAAAAACATGTTTCCTTTCATATGTTTGTGTCATCCTGGTCCTATGAGGAAACATGGCGTGTGATTCACCTATCATCCTCTCCACCCCCAACTCCTCCCAAGAGGGGGCATTGCTCTCAGAGGGAGCGCTACTTTTTTCCTGTCTTCTTCATCCTCTTCGCCTCCAGGCCGTATTCACTCCTATGAAATTACAAAATGTTTGGAAACTACATTCCTTCAAGGCTGCGATTCCTCTTCTTTTAAAGAACAGATTTCTTCCCCTTGAAGAAACTTTTTAGAGATACTCTGCTATTTACAAGGGAGTAAAAATATTACGTTCCGTTGCGCAGAAGAATACGAGTGAAAAATAAATAACCCATTGTAGAAAATTTAATAATGTTTCAGAATGAAAATTATGAATGTAAGTAAATAAAATATCAGAAACATGCTTTTTGATATTGTCTGAAAAGATTCTATTTAGAAAAGGCATAATAGGTTTAACTACATTTTATAACAAATTACCTAATATATGTAAAGCAGAATCAGAAATTCAAATTACGCTTCTTATTGTATGTGTATTTTATATGTTTATTTGCTTTCGTTTCAGTTAAAAATTGTCATTTTGTTATAGTAATCTTTTTTATTCTATAAAGAACGAATTGTATTTTTATGTTATGTTTCCAATAATGAAGAAATTTAATGGATTTGAAGGATTGCAAGGATTACATTCAAACTTTATTTACTTAATTATAGAAATTTTTTCCTAAACATAATATTTTGAAAAACACCGAATACGCCATTTTAAGGAAAATCTTTTTAAAAAATAAATAAAAAAAATTAGCCATTAATTTTCTTACTGTATTTTCTAATTTAAGTGACACATTATTATTTTTTTCAAAGTAACAATTTACTTAATCACTTTTTAGTATATTCTAATCTAGGAACTGATGTCCTGAAGCGTTGACTTTTGAATTGACTGTCCATACTATAAAATGAAGGGACTTAAAAAAAATAAACCAAAATTTCAGTTTCCACACCATATGTGTAACACCTTATCTTCCCCGGGGATGTACCGATCTTGTAACTTACTATCGCTAGGCCGCTCTGTAAATAGCTTTTCTACATCATCCAGGGAATTCAGAAAAGCAATGTTTGTAATGCTCTACAACTATGCCATTAATACGATTACATACAGCATAAATCGCACGAAAAAATGCAATATTTAAGAAAATAATAGGGAAAATTTGCAACACTCTATATAATTAACAACACTTTGAGAGAGAACGAGAAAAAAAAACTATGCTTCAAAATACTTCTCTAGAATGCATGGGAAAAGCATTTTAACAATTGGTTTCACAGTATAACTATGAAAAAATATCATTTAAAAATTAAAAATCTACTTGTAAAACTGATAAGCAGGCCATTTTGAAAGTTTTGTGATTATTTGTAAAAAATAAATGTCCATTCAAATCTCGAACAAATCATGAGAAGGCATTAAGAGCAGATTCAATTAAATTCTCATTAGTATCGGGAAACAATAATGAAATTCGTTTGAAATAAAAGCATTTTACAACAATGATACATTTAATTGTTGAAATAATTAGTTGAACATGAGAAAATTTAAAAGCTAATGAGATTGCATTTCTTTGTCCTTCTGAAAGAGAAGTTTCTATTATCCACTGAACAAAATATATGACACCGAAAAACAACCGCATTTTATAAAATCTGATGAAATAAAGAATAGTTGAGTATTCAGTGGAGGATAAAATTTCAATTCCTAACTAGCAGAAATTATAATAACTTCAGAAATCTTTTCTGGATCAAACCGACACATGCTGCGATACTAAGAGTTTTCCCATGATCCCAATGGAATGACTCTGCAGTAGAGAATATCCTTAATTTTAATAGCTTTATAAATATGGAATTCCACATTTATGAAATTGAAGATTACATTGATTTTGATTTGTATAAAGAAAATTTTAACATGAATTTTTTTATTGTACATGTTAATATAGAGTATAGGAAAAACAAGCCATATAAAAATAATATTAACATGATTAACATGACAGAAAGACTAGCATTTTTTAATATCGTATTTTAAATAAATTGGATCGCTATTAATCTTCACCTGAATCATTAGAAGTGATATAACTAATGAATTCATCTTATGTTAATGAAATATTTCAACTTTTTATTAAAAAATTTAAAGTTTACTTATAAAATGGGTAGAATGCCAATTAGAAAAATAGGCATAAATAGATGGATATAATATTTTTATAGTTTTACATTTAATTTTTCATGTCTAAAAATAATACATTTAATTTATATTTAATTTATTTTACATTTAATTCTTCATGTCTTTTTTTAACTACTAACGGCATTTTACCTTATATTGACTAATACTAAACCACCGATTCGTCTTTTATATCCCAAACAGAACTGTCAAAATCTCAAATACTATTATCATTTATTAAAGGCTGGAAACTAAAAATTCATTTACGAAATGTAATGTAGAGAAAATATTGCAATACTCAAAAAAAAAAAAAAAAAAAAAAAACTCGAACTTGACGAATCTCTCTCTTCTAGAACCAGTTTTAGATCTCGTTGAGTTCAAAGAACACACTTTTAGCATTATTTATGTATATCTCTGATAAAGAAAATATAAAAACTTTTTAAGCTAGACTAAAGCTAAGCTAAGCTAAGCTTTTGATTTAGTTTAATTATATTAACGTCCCGTTTAAAGCAACACTATGGCTATTTTGGGACGGACCTTGTCATTTTGAACCGCGGTCAGATGACAAGGACGACACCTGAGCTGGCACCCCCCTCTCTACACCACAGCACACCAACGGGAGGTCGTTTGGCCCTGACGGATTTATCATGCAACAGACCCCCCTTACACGGCGGTTCTTTGGTCGAATGGGGTCCCGAACCTGAAACCTTACAGCTCACAAGTCGAGACTTTACCACCAAGTCACCACGGCCCTAAAGCTAAGCTAAAACTTTTTTAGCTTTGTATACTAAATTTGCAGATTTCTATCAAATTTTAAACAAATTTCAGAAGAAGTATGTTTGGTCGGCTGTTCAAATGTTATTTAACAAGAAGAGAGCAAAATAGATAAATTTTAGTGCACAGATTTAACATCTATAGCGTAATCCATCAAGTTTTGAATCAAATCCAGCAAGATGTTGATCATGTAATCGGTTTCAGGAACATGTAAACGTGATAAAACACAAAAATATAAATATATTAAAACTGGTGCATGATTTTCTGACTGGAAATGTAGTTCTGTGTAAAACTGGTGTTTTAATCGGTCTCTAAGAATTAGTCTAAAACACAAATTCTATTTTTGGATATTATTAATCTCACACCGGAGAATTAAGTATCAAAATTATTCTTGAGATCATATGATAGATTTAGTGAAAGTGTTAAATTCATGTCAAAGGTTAAAATTTCATAACTATTGTACGCCAATGCCAAACTAAGCGTTCTCATATAACCAGTTTATTAGAGAGTATGAGAGAAAGTTGTTTAGAGACCACTCCCAATGGTTAAGTAAGAGATTATTAATTAGAAACATATTTCGGTCTTTTCATAGTTATACTAGTTCACTATACTCTGTTGTTGTTTCTTATGGCACTTGCCATGGACAAGTCCGCTGTTACGAGGACAGCGATTTAAGCCAGTGTGTGGGGGGAGGCGGCGTATCTTGTTTTTTAGTATCGCCAACTATGGCCAAGAGTACGACATTGCTACTCAAGCATCACTCATTCGCTTGTACAACCCCTTTTTACAGGAGGGCACATTCACACATCTCACAGATAGAACAACGGAAGAACAACCATGCCCAAACCGGGACTCGAACCCAGGACGCCCAGATCACGGGGAAGACGCACTACCCCTATGCCAGGACGCCGGCTCACTACACTCTTCCATGTTTAGTAATAGAATTGGTTTCGCATCTTGGAACGCCTTTGTAGTAACTGAAGGCAGCATTATTAAAAATGTTCTAAAATGATTCAAGCTTAGGGAAAAAATAGAAAAAAGTTTTGATATATAAAATCCCTAGATAGGTTCATGACTGTGTGATGACACAACTTATTACTAACTACATTAAAGAAAATCGAATAAAGTTTTTTTTTTTCATTGGTTATACAAACACACCATCAACTTCATTACAAAAGTTGAGATATGAATTAAATCTCCTAATAAAAAAGAAAACCAGGAGATCTCCTGTACAGATCGAACTCTATACTGATTTTGTTCTCTCCTTTCCTTGACTTTCTTTATAGAAGAAAAGATAAACTGAAAATTTCTTAATTCATAAAACTCTTAGGTAATGATAACTTTGAAAAATAATTTGGCTCAATACAGCATTTGTACTTAATGAGTTTCATATTTTTAAACAGAATATCAAAATAGACCCTAAACGTTTCCAAGGTTCTTTTGGCGACGATTTAGCAACCACTCATTTAATTTCTTTATAATGCGACTCAATTATTTGTCTGCCTAGCTTTTAGACATTCATTTCACGACCAAATTTCGTAAGAATATTCTCCTTAAATATAGAGATTTTTAATTACATTTTGAAATGAATGTTTACTTTATAGAAGAGTAGATATAATTAGCGTCTCTATCTTACAGCGAAATGAGACTATTTTCCGTGTGTTTGTTTTCTGTAAGAAATGAATAAAATAATATATTTGAAGATAATAAATTCCATTTTAAAAATTTAATGAAAAATATACACTATTTTTTCATAATTAATAGGACAAAACATTATAATACACTTCGTATTTTTAACGAAATACAGTGAGATTTATAACAGAAGTAAGCTAACGAATACCAAACATAAAGCTATTTCAAATCATTTTTAATTAATGAAATGTAGGAATCTAAAATAGCCAGAGAAATATAATTACATGCAATTTTTTATATATTTTCATATCTTACATCAATACATTTTATTATGTAGTTTTCTATAACAGACTAATGAGTTTCTATTTTATTTTGTACTTTTTGAAAATTTTTTAAAAAAATCCATTTGAAAGAATTTTTTTTTTGAATAAAAATGTACTTAAAGAACGAAATAAAGATTTGCAATATAAAATATTCTGTGAAGATAAATCTTTTGTTTTAAACGGATGTTTATTAATATTATAGTTTTATTCTAAATAGCATCATAATTATTTAGATTCAAAAGTTTAGCTGCATTGATTATTTTATGAGAGGCCAAACTCTAAATTTTTAGTGTTATTTTAGGAATTCATAAAATCAATATATGCTCATCCTATTCACATAATACGTATGAGCGTTGGATTCGCGTCCCTTGAGCTGCGAATTCGAACCCCGCCGGCCGAAGACTCTCCGTGTTTGTGGTGGCTAGCGCACGTATATATCTGTCGTGGTCACAAAGTCCTCCATGTTCTCATGGGAGTACTGGATCAGGGATGATCGTTCTCTGATTCAGATCTAAATTACGATCTGTCAATGAGTGAATGAAACGTATGAATGAAGGCCGCCCCGTAAAAAAGTTTTGTGACGTGTGTGTAGCTAAATCTTACTCTTGAGCTTGGATGGCGCTACTAAAAAAAAAAGAAAAAGAGAGACGTACCCTTGCCTTAAAATCACTGACTTCTGCAGTCAGTGGGCTTGTTTATGACAAGCCCACAACTTACTACATGTACCATCTTAGTTTAATTTTCAAATTTGTTGCACATTTAGATGAATAATATAGGATGTGGATCACAGTACAACATAAAAATATGCGGTAAAATAATATATATGTTACGGTAAATGTAATAAACTAGTTAATTATCGGTGATTATACATGATCGCTTTTATCGCAATTTTCTAAAATAATGATTATGAACAATCACCGGTAATGGTACATAATCGCCAGTTTATTATACATAATCGTCGAGTTACGGATTTTACAAACTAATCGGTAAATGTATAAATATTCAGTAATTTATCACATTTATCTGATTGTAAATAATTACTGGATTAATCACATTTACCAGTGATTTTGCATAATCACAAGTAAATACGTAAATAATATGTTTGATGTCACTGGTACGTAATATACATTCATGAAAGCTCAAATCAGATCCGTTATGAATTGATTCAATATAATTCACATGTTATTTTAATTCAGTTGATTTCTTATCAAGTATTATAACCAAGTTAAGTCTTAATGATTAATATGCTTGATATTATAAGTTTAAAATGCTTGATATTATAATTATGATAAGTTTAATGGATTGAATATAATTCACATGTTATTTTAATTCAGTTGATTTTTTATCAGGTAATATTTCTCCTCTATAGTATCTGAGAAATGAAGTTTGAAATAATTACATTTTAGTGAAACATGACTTCGAATTTAATACAGAATAAAAACGGGTGCGATAAAGTTGTTTTTTTCTGAAAATGGCGATCAACTGCGATCAAATCAGTTTTGAAAAATGAGGAAAGTGATCTGTAAACGACCTGAACTTAACATTTTCAAGCAGTTATTTTCAACTCACAAATCCGGCCGAATCTAAATAAAATTTTTACACGTTATGCTTAGAGAAAGAATGTATCACACATGTTCAAAAGTTTATGCAGGTAACAGTCAAATATTTTGCTGATAATATGGAAATAAGCAGTAATATCTGCGGAAAAATTAGTTTTGACTCTGACTTATACAACACATACTACCATAAAAACCCCCAAATATTATAAAATCCAATTTATAAGTGCAATTAAATGCTAGTTATCGTCCCGAACCTTTATTTAAAAAAATTAAAATCTGCTATCTCAAATTTTAAGTTATCGTAAGAGAGCTTAATTTTTTTTTAAGTAACGTGGTCCGACAGGAAACCAGTTGTAAGCAATCACATGACTAACAGATTACGTATGCGTCGATATTTAGAAATCGATTTCATTTTTAAATCTTAAAATCGTTGAGTTCCAAATCTCTTTTTGTGAGCTAGAAAAATTAAAAATTAAATATATAACATTCAATATCTCTTCTCGGTGTTTCGCGTTTATTTCCATTTTCTTCACTGTACTTCTTTGGGTGATAACTTCTTACGATCCTACCCTTTATTGGTCAGACAGGAGAATCGGGTGCATAGTGGACATTAGCGCCAAGTTGTAACTTTTTGCTGGTGATAAGTAGCCAAATGAGACAACTTTCTTTATAATTTTCTAATAACCCTAAAGGTTAATGACTAATGCCTCAAAAGTGATACATCGGCAATTTTCTGTCCGTACATTTTGAAGCTTCAAAACCCCCAATTCAAAACATCATCATGTTCTCACATAATAAAAAAAATGAAGAAAAGGAGCCGCAAATTATTGACTTGAAATTCAGTTGTATATGATAGATCTTATTTATATCATGACAAATAATTTTCTTTTGGGTTTGAGCATATATAAAAAACTATGGTATTTAATAAATAAAATTCGATCTTGTTCAATATTTTTTTAATTGAATGAGATCGTTATATGAGTTTATTTAATATTTATTTAGAATTTATATTGCTCTTTTAATCTTTCAAATAAGTGACATTTTACTCTGTAAATTCTTCTTATTGTTTAAACTTTGGATATTCTGCCCGCGGTATTCTATCTGAGATCATATTTACATTTAGCTACTTTTCTCGAAGTCGAATTTAAACCATAAATAAAATGAATCCCGAAAGGAAAGCGATGAAACTTCAAATAGAAACCAAAAAAACATGTTTTCCCTCGTATATTTGTGTCATATCTGTTCTCAATGAAAAAAGTGGCGTGAGACCCTTCTAGTCTTCTCTTCAAGAGGATGGGCTCTCAGAAGGAGTATGTTTTATTCTTCTGTTTTTTTCAGGCCCTTAGCCTCCCGGCTATTTTCATTTCTATGAAATTACAAAATGTTACGAAAGCATATTCTTTTAGGGTTTCGGGTTTTTTTTCTTTTCTTTTACTTTACAAGAAAAAAAGAACTGTAGAAATTTATTCCTCTAGAAGGAGGCCATTACAGAGACAGGTGTTTCTTTATTTAAAAAGGAGAGAGAAAGAATCAGGATGATTCGTCCATCAGGAAAATGCGAGTGGGAAATGAATGACTCAGAGATAAAAAATTAATTATACAGGGTAAGTGATAATATTAAACCGACTCTGTTAACCCCTTCACTGAGATATTTTCTTAACTATGAAATTTTGATGAAGTTTTCAATTTTGGGAATATTTTGTCGGTTTTATTCAATTGAGAATTTATATAGAGTACTTGAGGTATTTATTTATTCTATGTCCATTTTGTATAGCTTTATAACAATTATGAATAGCTTACAAGTTTTTTTAAAAGTGTGGAAAATGAGATAAATTGATGCAGGCATGGCATAAGGACAGGCCAGTTAGGGGGTTAAGGAAACAATGGGCGATTTTTAGTTGAAAAAAACATAACAGAATAAATCATACATCTTTATAAATTATATACAGTGTTTAACGAACATAATTCATTCCCAAATCTTATTCCTAATGTGAAACATTCGTTAAGCAAGAAAAAAAAAGAAGAAGAACGTAGAAATTCATGCAAAATAGGATAATGCATTTCTTTAAAAAAAAAAAAATGTTTGTACAATTTATAATAAGGTATTTTTTTATATATAATGCGTGCCTTTTTCGCAAGAACATTATCTAAAGACATTTGTCCTTAACTACGCTTCAAAATTCACTTCAACAATAATGCGACTCGCATTATCGTTAAATGAATTTGTAGCGCGCATAGCTACTGCCTTATCGGGCGATGCTTTTCAATATATAATGCAATAATTTTCCATGCTTCCAGTATCTCACTTTGTTCACTGGAAGGTTATTGCTCAGTTGTGTCTATTATATTGTTACAAATCTGTAATTTTGCTACCGGCCCAGATAGTGTTATCCTGGGAAAAACCGTTAAAACCTTTGTAAGATCTGTCCTGTACTCAGAGCTTGGCGACAAACTTGGCGAGCATTTGGCGACTTGGTCAATGAATTTGGAGAGTTTGGCGACTAAATGGATAATACCGGAAAGTTCGAGAAGTTTCATGATCCATCCAGTAATAACCGAGATACACCCAGTTACGCCCTGATTGGTCTGAAGATTCTAGCCCCGCCTCCCGGAACTATAAAAGACGAGCACTCTGAAGCTGAGAAGAAATTGTGTCATCCCCCTACAAAATTACATTAATAATCTCGAAAATTGGCTAACCTGCTGGAAAATAAAACTCAACGTCGACAAAACAGAGGCAATCTTATTCTTCAAGAAAAATAATAACTGGCCCAAAATCCAAATATACAACACTGAAATCAGCTGGCAAAACGAGGTCAAACACCTGGGAATAACACTAGATAAAAACTTAAATTACAAAACGCACATAAATAAAACAAGAGAAAAATTTAATTTGGTTTTCAGAATCCAATACCCGCTAATTTGCAGAAATTCAGGTCTCTCAATAAACAATAAAGTCCTCATTTACCTAGCATATCTAAGACCAATACTTACTTATGCATGTCCGATCTGGGCTGCTACGGCGAAAACTAACCTACAAAAAATAGTCGCACTGGAAAACAAAACATTAAGGATGATAGTCAGGGCCAGATGGTTCATCAGAAATGCGGAAATCATTAAAGCTCTGAACATCCCCCCAATCAAACAATTCATCCTCAAACAAGCCCAAAACTTCTATGGAAACATCACAAATATAGACAATCCCACCCTAAGTAACCTACCGACATATGATATAAACGACACCTGCAACAAACGCAGACCTCGCTGTGCCCTTGCAATTTAAATTGCAGACAAATAATACATAACCCTTTTTTTTCCCACACACAAGAAAACAATACTTCCAAACTAAAATAAACCATGTATGATGCACTGTAATTACTAAGGTCAGTTTCATATCACTCCAAAGTTAACCATTTTTAGATTTGCGGATGGTGGGGCCTGCGGCCCCAATGAGCCGTAATCTCTCTCAACAATTCAGAAGAAATTGTGTGGATCGTCAGAAGTCGTGTGTATAGTCAGAGGCGGTGTGTGGTGAGAGTCGGAGTCGCCGACACGTAGAGAAACTGGAGGATTAGACAGCAAAAAAGCTGCTGAACTATAGCAATTAAATGTGCTACGTCATTGCGATTAATTGACGGTATTTGTAATAGAAAAAAATTCGTAACAATATCTTCCTGTCTTAATAAAATTCCATCCGCTATTTTTTGCCGTGCCATAGAATGCAGCTCCATAAGCTCTTCGGTAGTTCTGGCTATATTTTTCAGCCAGCTCATCGATGTCAATACTATCCATTTCTATCTTAGCCAGAGATAAAATCTCGTCGATTAATGCGCTATAATCACTAACTCAAATTATTTGGAGTTGCATTCGACAACGCTATCTAGTCAAAACTTCCAAGTAGATATAGGAGTTCTATTGATATCAACTTTTAATATAGCCTTGTATAGAAGAAGCTTACGATTCACGATGACCTTGCCATTCGTTCTTGAAACATCCTCGTTAAACTAGTCAATCCTTTTTACTTTTTTAATTTGTGATGCGAGTCATTGTTTGCGCTTGCGATTTATATGCAAATCATTCTTCATGCGAAGTGTTTGTTCAAAGAAGTTTAAATGTATTTAAAGAAAAATAAAGACTTCTGAAATAAAAGTGAAATATTAAGCTTATTTGTTTGCGCTTCAAACTTTCTAACCAAATTTCCAAATTAAAATGATAATTATATTAAAATAAATAAATGAAATATGCACAATATATCATATATTGTTTTATGTTATGTAGGAGTAAAACTAAAGGGGATGTTAAGAACTTATTATGAATAATTATTTATAGCTATTTAGAATGAATAGAAAATGTCTCGACTCATTTATCTCTAATTTATATCTGAATAATAAGTGAAAATATATTGAGTTACCATGGTGTTTCCGCAGTTCAACTATTAACTCAAATAATACATTTATTCCAATGATTATATTTTACGAACATTTTTCAATTTTATTTTTAGAACTTTAATAAGTTTCTATACCCGAACTCGTATTGATGATATTTTTTGAGAGACAAGATAATCCTTTAAAATGAAATTTATAAATTTTCTATTCGTGTATGCATCGTATCGCAAAGTAAATCGTTTCAAGTATTGTATTTTAAGATGCTGATTGAATGGAGGCAGTATTAAACTATTCTGCCATCTCTATAATATTTCATAAATTATAAAATATATCTGTATCGTAAGCTCTGCTGATGTACTATCCAATCCCTATAATCGATAATTTCTCAAAAGTATGTAATAAATGTGCAAATTAGATTTAGGCATCTATCTCAACTTTCCCACAATACATTAAAGCATTGACTGCACGGAACAAATATTGAATTCCGCGCAGGAATGAATTTTGAATATGAAAGCCAATATTTGAATCATAAACGTGTATGCTATTAAATATACAAGACATCACACATTACTCTGGTAATATGTAAAAGGAGGTTGAACTGCGCTTCTGGCCGATATTGCTTATTCGGAAGCTTTAATAGCACGTTCTGGTAAGTCAGAACTTACATAATGCGGTTATACCTTACAGAAAGTTGTTTGTTATAATATCTGATGTTTGACGTGTCTGCCGCGTTAGCGTGGGCCTATCAGTCAGATTAATGGTTGAAGATGACGTGGTTCATCAATGGATTCGTAGTTGAGCACAAAATGCATATCTTTAGGGATAAACATTGAATTGGTTTATTAGTCACAGAACTAATTCTTTGTCGGGTTCGGTGAAATTGGAACATCTAATATAAGGTAAAGTAAGTAAAGGAAATCGTAATAAATTATTAATTAAGTAGTGATATATCATTTATTATAAAATCGAACATTAAGGTTATGTCATTTTTTACGAAACAATGATGTAGTAAATAATATTATCGTACATGCAATATCATTCTGAAAGTCACTGTTCATGGATAATATTCTTTCTTGGTAAAAAGCTAAAAACTGAAAGCATATCATTCAAAAGTAAATAAATGATTAAAAATAGAATAATTGCTTCTTATATTGAATATGCAAAAAATTAATGTAAAAATAATATATTTTCAGAAGCAATTTATATAAAGATATAATCTCCAAAGGAGTTTAGTGGCAGTAAATTTATGAAGGAAGAAAGTAGCAACAATTTTATTAGTATCACCAGTTCCAATAAAGCAATAAATAATAATATTTTATTCAATAAAATATGCGTCATTAATCATTTAAATATTTCCAATTCAATCCATTTCCATGAAGCAAGAATCTTTCAAAATAAATTAAAAAGAATATTGTTATTGTTACAAAATCAAATAAAAATGACATAAAAGAATTCAATTTGTTTTAATGGGTATACATATACATATATTTTTATTTCTACTGCCAAGAGATATAAAATGCAAAATAATTCTACAATGAATTCAATAATATTAATAGTTCTACTTCTTCGATTCTATCTAAGAGGATTTTTATCATTAATAACAATGTTTAAAGGGACAATTTGTTAGTATTTATTCGTATGCTATTCGATAATACTTGTATCCAAAAGAGCGAACAATCAAAAAATACTTCTATCTCATTTTCAATGGGCTTCGTTACTTTTATAACAATTGTAACAAGGGATTTAAAATCACCTTGAAGCATTTCAACTGCCTTTTAAAAACAATGCATTAATTTCGTCAATAATGAATGCAATACCTGTAAATTAATTCTAATTGTAATTAAAATTGAGAACATTTGCAACCACGAAGTCATCATCATTATCGCCATAGAGAACTCTCAAAATCTCGAGCACTAAACCATATTCTTTTGTCCGAGAAAACAATTTTCTGGATTAAAATATCCTGCTAGTTAGTAATTGAAATTTATGCTCCACTGAATACACAATTATGGTTTACATCACCAGGATTTCCAAAATTAAGCCGAACTTTTGTTTTGTTGAGTGGGGAATTGAAACTTCGAGTTAAAAAAAAACAAAGAAATGAAAACTCATTATCTTTTAATATTCAGCTAGTTATTTCCCCGATTAAAGGCATTTTTTATCACTAAAGATATTTACGGTAAATAATATCATCGTTGTTTCCTGTTAAATATGATTTAGCAACAAAATTTGTATTTGATTTATTGGCAGTACTACCCTAAATGCTGTAAATCTGTATGGATATTGCTTATAAGCAGTTATAGATACGTTGCTATTTCAGTTTATTTTTGCAATCCAAATATTAATGTTAATGTAATGGTTGATTTCTCTTCTTTAAAGCTAACGTTACTTAATAACTTAGTAAATCAATAACTATTTTATATCTTTGTTTTGTTTTACTTTTTGTACTTTCTACTAAAACAAAAACGCTGACCTACAGAAAGAAATAATAATAATTGTATTGATTTTCATGACTGACTTTTATATTTATTCAAAAAATGAAATCCCTTTTTTTCCATCACATAAGGACTTTTTATAATGTGTCTGCATAGTTAAATGAAAACAATTAAAACAGCGAAATTTTGACATTTTATTTAAATTTCGTTATTTCATAAATTCACAGAAATTACATTTATATTCTAGTTCAAGTAATTGTTATGTAAGGTTTCAAGCCCTTATAGTAACATTTTTTAAAGTTGAAATTTTTGTGAACTTTGCAGGAATGGTATATTTGTAATGACCAGCAGTAGTCAGATACCATGCTGACAGGCACTTCATTTTTTTCCATCGCCTCTTCATTTCCTTTATATGCTGGTGAAATTTAGTTATTTCTTTTTAATTACTACATATTGCTAAATTTTTAGGATAATAGAACGGAGAAAATGAATTTTAATACTTATAATACAGTTTAAATTATTGATATTTTATTAATCAACTTTTCTACAATCGATTTGTAGTTGAGGTAGTTTTTGTTTTTTCCAAGTAAATTAGTAATAACTATTTTTTAAAATTTCCACATTTTTCTTCCGTTTCTTTCCATTTTAGTCATATTTCATCATCCTTTCTCCTGATTCCCCTATTCTTTCAGGCATCCCTTCAATTCTGCTTGGTATAAACCCGCAAACTGTGTATAAAAGATATTTGAAGCATTTACCTTCTTTTGGTAAAACCTTGGCAAATTATTTCATAAGGCCTTATTTTGTGTGAAGCGATGGAAGTAACACTTGCTTTTTTTTGGAGGAGGGGGGAGATTAATCAAATTTTCTCTTTGAATATTCTTGATTCCTAAAATTTACGTTTATCTTATTAACCATTTTTTTTCTGTACCGTTTACAAAGAAAATATGGAAATATGGTGAACTACTATTTCAGTTGTCCAAGGAATCACCTTCAAATCACTGCAAGCTACCTATTTGTGATACAATACCTATTTGTGATACAATAGTGTATACAGGATGAGATTAAGATTTCCGTACCAATAATATTCTGGATTGATATAAATTCTTCTCTATAAATAACTAGATTTAAATGTATAGTATTGTAATATATAAACTCTAAAATGTAATATACTAGGTCAGTAAGTATATACATATGTTTATCAACCTCAGATAAATAAAATGGTTTTGGTTCTAAATTTAATAATTCACTAAACATAGATTGTGATTTGGAATGAAACTGTCTTCGATGAAAATGTTACATTCTTTCTTCCAGTAATTAGCGTTTTCAAAAACTATAAAAAAAATATAACTTGTTTTATTCACAATTTTTTCATCGCAGATCCGTATAATCAATAGATATTTGAGGGAAATATCCATTTCAGATTTACTCGTTTGGAATATGAACTATGCAGTTACGTTTTGGCATACTAATATTTTCCCTGTAAATACAAGTGAGAAATATATCATAAACCAACATTAACACAGAATGAATTCTGAATTCATAATTTGTCTGCCAGTCATGTTGTTTTCTATTAGTGGTTTATAAGAAATAGTTCTATTAGTCTTGTTTTCAAGGGTCAGACAGAGAGTTGTGCTACTGGTAGTTTTGTCTAATGCATTTTCACGGGTAAGACAGGTACTTAAGCTACCGGAAGTTTCCGTTAATGTACCGTGAAGGTTGAAATGTAATACCAGTAACACATTTGAATTTTAAATGATCAAGCATACCACTATATAATCCTTACACCCATTCTCTTCTATCGTTTATCTTCTTTTGAATTTCTTTTAAAACCGGGAGAACACTTTATTCCACCTGCATATAAATTTCCCTTTTTAAGAGATTGCAATCAATAGTTGTACGATAATTTTTTTTTTATATCTTTCTTTCAACTAAACTATACAAATATACGATAGCATTTTGGAACTATTAAAAATTAGTAAACTTTCAACAACATTTTACGTATTTTTATAATGTATTTATTAGATCATAAAATTTTTCTAAACAATACCGATGCATGAAAATCATAAAAATTATTTAGAGTAGCGTCTGCCTTTATACCAGTATGAATATATTCAAATAATACCAAGAAAACGTAATTTAAATGGTGTTACGATGAATAATTCATCAGATTCGTATTAGTTGCAACGAATATTATTCGGGTGTTATGATGAATAATTCATCAGATTCGTATTAGTTGCAACGAATATTATTCGGGTGTTATGATGAATAATTCATCAGATTCGTATTAGTTGCAACGAATATTATTCGAATTTCTTTACATGAATCTAATTCCTTTTGTGTAGTGTCAGAATAAAGAAAATGGATTATATACCTGTTTTGAAAAACAAAAGAATAAAAATCTTTTGTTACAATAGACGTTATAAAGCAAGCTTACAATAGACGTTATAATCTAAGCATAGCAAAACAATTTTCAGTACGGACAAATTCATTGTCAGAACTCTATACAAACCTTTTTTATCTACGACATTTTTGCTTCATTAAAATTTTATGATAAATATAATCTTTAAAAGAATAATACAAATTCTGGCGATTACAAGAATTTCTCTCAATCGGAAATGTATTTTTCAAACATACATTCTCCATCAATTTAATGACAGAAAAATGCTTAGAAGTAAATAGTTCATAGCTTATTAAAATTAATCATTCTATTATAAGAAAAAAGTGCTCACGAAAAGGAAAATAAAGCTTCATTGTTTTTGAGATATTTTCTGAATGATCTGAAAAAAAATGGTTCTAATTTATTAAAAAATTATTAATAGCATAAAATAGCGCCCGACTGAAATGTCGAAATCAAAATAAAAAGACTTGTAAAAGAAATCTAACTTAAATTGCATTAACAATTTCGAACTTTCAAAACTGATAAATGTTTTAACATGCTTTTGTACATAATATAAAATGAAATGTTTGCAATTGTGAATCCTATGAAGAATTTCCTATTGCAGAGAATTATGATCTTTGTGATTTCAATAAAATTGTTAGTTGAAATATAAAAATAATCTATACAATACATTTATGCATTATTTTATGTATGTATAATGCATTATGTATTTATGCATTATTTTATGTATGTATAATGCATTATGTATTTATGCATTATTTTATGTATGTATAATGCATTATGTATTTATGCATTATTTTATGTATGTATAATGCATTATGTATTTATGCATTATTTTATGTATGTATAATGAATTATGTATTTATGCATTATTTTATATATGTATAATGCCTTATGTATTTATGCATTATTTTTCCAAGAATTTATAAATCAAGCATTTTACACATTCTTGGATAAAATTTGAATAAAATATCATAATCATCAAAATATTTGCCATCGAAGTTTTGAAGAATTGCCAGATCTTACACTTTATGAAATCGAAAAACACTATGAAACAAAAAAAAAAAAAAAAAGGTTGTTGGAAATAAAAAATACAATACATAAAATATATTTTTTTGTATATAACTAATTTTTTAACATAGTATTAAACACATTTTTAATACGAAGAAAAATAAAAATTACTAGAATTAAGTTATCATAAGAACTTTAATTTAATTTTTGATTCATAAAAAATGCTTCATCATCAGCTAAAGGAACTTTAAATCAGTTTCTTAAGTGCAATCAGCACTATTGTTTTCTAACCGTCAGGTAAATCACATAAAGAAATGTGTTTTTTTTCTAAGCTTATGAATCACATCAATTCAAATTCAAATTCGTAACAATACTTCCAATTGTTAAAATCGTTTATTATAAAGTAGAAAAACGAGGAATCTCCTTGGAGAGTCTATAAATAAAGAAAGCTATTTGTGACTGTACCTTTAGTACGACAGCTCTACAAAATTATAATCTGCCTGCATGTATGGCCAAAAGGCCCGTTGAATGGCTTACACGCGACCCTTTAGCAACTAAAATGATACTTTTTAAAAACAAAAAGAGCAAAAAAAAATGATTGAAAAAATAATTACCATTATGCAAGTAGAATAAAGAAGTTTCCAAATAAATAAATCCCATTTTGCTGTTCCTGGTTGCCAAAAATTTTCAATTTATTATTAACTAGACAAAAGAAAATGTAATGAAAATGTTTTCACGATCGTGCTGTCATCACTATGCATAACCTAAACTTTAGAGATTAAAAAAAAGCGACTGCTAATAAGGAAGAAAAGTGAAATAACTTTAAAGATCGAACCTGGCGACAGTCATAAAAGTTGAAGATTCAGTTTTTTTTTATCTTAAGTTTTCTTACCCTTTTCTTTTATAGCTCGTGAATGATAAGTAAAAACTGAAAATCGGTTAACCTACAAAAGACCTCGCTTCGGGTCATTTCGAAAAATGACATCGCCTAACATAAAATTTGTATGTAATGAGCTCCCACCATTTGCAGCAGGATATTAATAAGAGATGGCTTTTTTTCATGTCTTTTATTATCCAGAAGAATTCTTAAGTAACAATATTATCCTATTAGTTTTTATTTGGCCAACTCATTTTGCACATAAATTTCAAAAGAAAAATATTCTGAATAAATATCCATATCGCTTAGATGAATTTTGTAAATTATTAATACAAATAAAAAAATAGTTTCAGAAATGTTTATAAAATAGTAAATAAAAAAGAACAGAAGTGGATTTTTTTGGCAAGAAAAAAAAATCCAAATTGAGCAGATTAATCAAATTATTTTCATTGTAAGTGCTTAATTGTTAATTCTTAATTTTAAATATTTAATATTATTTGCGGAATCAAATGTGATTTCTTTAATTTAATAGTAACAAGAAGATTTTAGGCGTAGATTTTCTTTCATCTCTGAATAAAAAAGCATTTTGGCTTGTGATTTTCATAAATAAAATGCATCAAGGGACAGAAAAGCAGACAAAATATAGAAAATTAATTATTTATTTTAATAATATAAAGTTATTTATCAAATAACCAAAAGCAATAGAATTCTTTTATATTTAAAAATCTAAAAGAAATGTGTTTATATTCTAATGCATATTCCATTATTTTGTATAGTCTATATATGGTTTTCTGTCAAGAAATATTCATTTAAATTTAAATTAATTTACGAAAATTACGAAAAAAACGTTTCCAAGGTTCTTTTGGCGACGATTTAGCAACCACTCATTTAATTTCTTTATAATGCGACTCAATTATTTGTCTGCCTAGCTTTTAGACATTCATTTCACGACCAAATTTCGTAAGAATATTCTCCATAAATATAGAGATTTTTAATTACATTTTGAAATGAATGTTTACTTTATAGAAGAGTAGATATAATTAGCGTCTCTATCTTACAGCGAAATGAGACTATTTTCCGTGTGTTTGTTTTCTGTAAGAAATGAATAAAATAATATATTTGAAGATAATAAATTCCATTTTAAAAATTTAATGAAAAATATAAACTATTTTTTCATAATTAATAGGACAAAAGTTGAGATATGAATTAAATCTCCTAATAAAAAAGAAAACCAGGAGATCTCCTGTACAGATCGAAAGTCAAACATTAAATCCTCATGTAGAAATAAATTACTCAAACAGCAACTATTTTATAATATAGCATTTGTTTCAATAGTTATAATTCTTTCTTTTCTGTTTACATCATCCCTAATAATGTATTCAATGTAAACAAAATTTCGAAATGACACTCCTTCATTCACACGCAATCAAATTTTTACAGCTTGCATCATATTTATTTGACTTTCATTTTGATTACTAGTTTCTCTAAATAATAACTTTTTTTTTGCAAACAGGAAAAAAAATTGCAAAAGGAAAATAAATTGTAAAACCATATCGGTGGTGGTTTTAGACATTTTGCGGTTCTAGGTAATGCGACTTATGATGTTCCTCTTTTAAAAACTGAAAAAGCTATTTCCATGCATTTTGTGTCAAATATTTTAAATTAATTTCATTTTTTTCCTTAAACTTGAGGAAAAGGTGCTTGTTTTAAATATCTATTATGACTTCAAATCAATTTTTGTACACAATATTATTGAAGCATATGTTAGGTATTCATACATATTTGAATAACTAAATCAACATAATGAAACTATAAGTTCTGATTAAACCAATTAGATATTATAAAGTGATTCAAAAAATCTCTATTTAATACAAATTTAATTTTCTCAAGCTAAGAAAATTAGTTTTTTAATCTACTTGCTCATGGGCCGTTTTCAATTTACCATCCATAGATAATTGCCTAATCCGTCTAGTTGGAAGTTTAGCACTGTGTCTTATAATTTGTAAATGCATGTTTCGTATTTTATCGATAATTTTATTCCGATATAGATTCAAAACTATAGGGCACATTAATTAAATATTAGGCAACATTTTGCTTTCAATTATCGGATAATATTGCAGATAGTTATAATCGATATACGAATAAATTTAATTTTCGAATAACTTCCAAAAACATTAGATATTGGTTAATGAGGTTCGTATTCTAGTCTTTTAAGTAATTACATTTTTATTACCTTTTTCATTTAAAGTGATTTTTAGTTATGAGATAATTTTCTTGAACAATTCTTGTTTCAATGATTTCAAATTCTGAAATTTAAACAAAACAGATTTCTCAAAATTGATAACAATATTAAAAAATACATAAAAACCTTGCATCTTGATTTTTAATATTTTAATTTCATTTTCCCTCTCCTATCATTCATCAGTAGAAATCTGATAAATATTATTAATGTACCTCTATAAATACCTTGACATTTCAATTTCGAATAGCTATTTAGAAGTAAATTTTGTAATATTGATGTGAAATATATTTTACTCCCTTAAAAATATTCCATTTAGACTTATTTGGTTTATTTATATTAATGTTCAGTTTTAAAGTAACTCTGGGGCTATTTTAGGAACAGACCTCGTCATTTTGAACCACGTTCAGATGACGAGGATGACAACTGAGCTGGCATCCCTTCTCCAAACATCCACGTCACACCAGCGGGAGGATGTTTGGCCTTAACGGATTTAACGTGCACCAGACCCACTTACACGGTGATTCTTCAGTGGAATCGGGTCCCGAACCTGAAAATCCTCTGGTTCCGAAGCCGGGATCTTACCACTAGGCCACTGCGCTCCTAAAAAAATTTTCGAATGAATGCTGATTTTTAGAAAAATAGGACAAACCTACATCCTAAAATATTTTTTTAGAATCTCCAACCAAGATGACCTGTAAGGAATTACATATACATTAAACTCTGTCTTCAAGTACACTCGATCTATTTTTGACCAGAAATGTATTCTCTAGAGGAAAGAATGAAAAAAAAGTTTCATGTGGGATGTAAAAATATTCATACTCGTACACATGGGTCTCCTTCATCCTTAGGAGACAATGTGACGTATGATTTACGTCACAAATTATCAGAGGAGGTTTGTATTTTTTCCCTTTGTTGTCTTCTCCAGGTCCCTTGCTTTCTGTCCATTTTCAATTCTATGAAATTTCAAAATATTCTAAGCTAAATTGTTTCGAGGTTTTCTAATGCAGTTCTTTATAGAAAATTTTCAAATTTTTTAAAACATACAGGTTTTTTTTTTTTTTTTCATATGCATGGGCTATCTTTGTTTTTATGAGAAAATGTCACTTGAAATCCATATATTATTTTCTTCCTAAAAAGAAAAGCTTCCGAAAAGAACGTTAATTTTTTTCGGCTGTTTTCTCTTCTATGAAATTGCAAAATTATATTCTTTTAAAGCTTCGGCATCTCTTCAATTTATAAAACCGATTTTTATTTCTTTTTGAAAGAATCTATTAGAGATGTTTAACAAAGACAGAGTAAACCACGTGTTGACTGCCGGAAAAATGTAACTGGAAACTGAATAATGCAGGATTAAAAAATCCAATTTAACGGCCAGGCCTTTTTTTAAAGTAAAAACCGATCATATTACTTACATTTTTATTTTTTGCTTATTTGTAAAAAAAAAAATGGATAATTTAGAATTCTTTTTAAAATGATACTATTTTTAGAAAATAATTATCTTTGATGGTGAATCTAAAGATAAATAATCTATAAAAACTTTCCTTTCCTAGAATAAACACACCTTTCCTAGAATAGTTGATTAGTAAGAAATTCCAAAATTAATATATATATATCTAACAAAGAATTTTTAATGAAATTCCTAATTGCGCTTCTTATACTATACTATTCGCTGATTTATTTAAATCTACATTAATGCTTATTATTATTCAATCGAAGATAATTACAAAAAAATGCATCACACAATTAGTGCGAATGAAACGATATTAATATATTATGTATCATTCAATTAATTCAACCCTAAATTAAATACCAAATTACCATTTAGAGTGCTTTTCTATTTTCAGGTTAAATAAAGAAATTGACCTTATTTTATATATATTTAAAACTTTATTTAATAAAGTTACAATTCATTACACTTTCACATCCCAAGAAAATAAGAATAAAATGTCTCAAAAATAACGACAATAAAAAATATATATGCAAGATTCAAAATAAAGTCACTGTATAATTACGTTTGTGAAAATGCAAAAAAAAAAATATTAATTTATCATTTTAATTAAAAAAGATTGTATTATATGTATAATATATAATATCTTGGTTTTTATAACCTTCCAAATAAGTATAATATTTGAAAACCAAAAGCCTTCAAGAATGTGTTTTTTTCCGATATCTCAGTATATGGTCTCTGTCTCAGATTGTATTTACATTGAACTGCTTTTATCTAAGTCAACGAGTCTATTTTTGAATACATATTTATTTTCCTTAGAAATATAAAAGCATGCATTTCAAATAGAACATAAAATCATACATTCTCTCATATGATTGTACATTTCTATTTTCAGGTGGAAAAGTGGTTTGAGATCATACTCCCCTCCCCTCTCTTCTCCTTTCCTTAAGGTGGTTGAAGGCGTGGGGCTAGTCCAGTGTCAGAGGTAGTGTCTTTTCTTAAGTCCGTCTTGTCTTGGTTCCCAGAGTGTTTTCGTTTCTATGGAACTGAAAAATGTTCAAAACTACGTTCTTTCCGGGCTCTGTTTCCTCTTCCTTGCAAGAACGAAATTTCTCCCTCAAGAAGGATGCTTTGCTATTTAAGTAGGAGGGAAAAGATAACATATCATCGAGAGTGTATCGGGGAAAAGTGAAAATGCCAGAATAGAAAATTCAATAAACCCAGACCTTTTAGAAAGTGAGAATAGTAAATCAAAGTTGAAAGTGAAAACACTGAATAAGTTTTATGTAGCTGTGTGAAGGCCGTTTTGAAACAGAACATTATATTAAATCATAATTTTTCAGAAAGGATTTATTTAACACGATAGAAATACTCTATATATTTATACATTCATTATAAAAGTCTAATATTTTTTTCCCCCAAATTACTTGGCCTTTTTTATTGTAAAAAACTTAAAATAATTTTATCAACATTTTGTAAAAGACTTTTAATTTTTAGAAAATGGATTTTATATAATGATATTGGAGGTATGAAAACTTTAAATGAACATTTCTTTATGTTGTATTTTTTAAATAAAATCCCAAGTAGAAATATCAAAGGCTTTTTTAACCATCCTAATAGGAGTGCAAATTGTTTTGATTAAAGTTCTGAAATACATGCTTTGTAAAACTGGATATAGAATTATCTTTAAAAATGATTTATTTTAATAATAATTTAATAGTAATGATTTTAATTATTATTTTTAATTATTTAATTTATTATATTTATTATTATTATTTTAATTATTTAATTTATTATTATTATTTTTACTATTTAATTATATTTATTATTATTATTTTAATTATTTAATTTATTATTAATAATTTATTTAATTCTTTCTTAAAAATTTCAATTCAAATGTGAACAAGATTGAGAATTTTTGTTGGTCTAACACTAAATTGTAAATAACAAAAACAAAAACAAAAAAAATCAGAAAGAAACCCATTATCCATTTTTATGTAGAATATTTTTAGATAACTGGCGAGAAAATTTGCTAAAAATATAAGTCTATTTTAGATACTATTCGTTTCAGTATTCTGTGACTACCATTTTTTGATTGTTCTACCTCACTAAGGGGTGAAATGTAGATGGATGAGCGCATTTCAAAAATTCTTCATTCTTTGACCTCGATTCACGCCCCATTAGATAAATTTCCACTCTGCTTTTCCAATATATAAGAGAATGTTGTGTCACTTCTGATCGAATTTTAATGAAACTCAAAATTGCTTATATGGCTAGTTCAAGCGGCAAAAAACTTTCAGAATTCAGAAACTTCAGAAAATATTTTATATAATATCATTAAATGTGACCGAAATTAGCAATCGTTATTAATCTCAAAGTATTACGAAAAATTCAATAACACTTAATAAATTATTATTATTTTGTAAATAAGTAAATAATTAAATTTTAAGAAGAGAAATCTTCCATTTATTCATCATAATTTAATATTTAGGCAACTCACAGCAAATAAAGATTGTCCAAAAGTATTTTATTGTAAATTAGTATCTTTTTACGAAAATATTACGAGTTACCTGCAATTTTTGAGCCTGTTAAATCCAAGTATAATCCGTTAAATTTATTGTTAAAAGTAAACATCATCTTTCTTCTCACCCCTATTTTGACAAAGTAAACACATCCTGATGCATGTGCAATAGCGCGGAGAGCTTTAAAATCCGAAAATGAACAATACTCATATTTACTCCTATTAGGGATTTAAAAAAAGGGAAAAACAAAATGCTTTACATAAACCCCCAATTTTTGGGGAATGATAGTTACAGAATATTATTTTATATAAAACACAATTATATTATAATTTCTAATATTGAAAATAAAGTATTAAGTTTGTAATATTGCGCCTTAAAACACATTTTCTTTAATCACAAAATTCAGATAGGTTAAATTTCATGGAATAAGAGGAAGCGTACACTCAACAAACTGTAAGATATTTGAAAACATTTCGTTGTGTTTGTCAATTTACAATGGAAATAATTTTGATTTCTTCAACATTGGCAAAAGCACGCAAGTGTGAGATGCAATTAAACAAGCTTAATATTTCAACAGAAAAAATAGGATTGCTACAATTTGTTAAAATTAATTTTTTTTAAAAATGATCAATATTAGAAAAATAATGGTACATAAATGAAATTTTTTTTTAAATTTTGAGTACGTGTATGAGAGATGTAATCCTATGCAACAGTATGTTAAATAATTAAGTCAAAAAATCTTTATAAATCAATTTCATCCGCTTTAAAGAGGGGTAGCTATTTTGTAACAGTGAAATTAATCTTTTTAGATACTAAGAAACAAGTTTGGCAAATTTTATTCGATTCCGTACAATGTTTAAACAAATTAAAAAACATGTCGAATTTCATATAAAGAAATCATACAAATTATGTATATTTCATTTGACTCTTTCCTTGAAAAGCAGTTTTATCATTTTATATCGATTCCTTAAAATATAAAGAGAAATTTGATGCGACTAGAAACTATACAAAGTTTGTTAAAATTTCTTCAATCATTATTTTTTTATTTTTCGTATACGTAAATTTATAATTCATAAATTCCAGCTATTCTATAATGAGCAATTTATTTAATTTTTTATACATATTTTTTACTGAAAGAAAGTGAATTTAATATTTTATTTAATAAAAATTGTTCTAAAGCACGAGTATACAATAAAAATACTCCAAACTTTAAAAATAAACCAATTCTGTATCTTATGCTGAAGAAACCAATTTGCGATGTAGAATTCTCTCTCTCTCTTTTTGTTACAGAAAACATACGATGTTCTACATATTCAACAGCAAAAATATTATATTGAAGGAATTTGAATTGGCATTCTTCGTATTGTTTCTAAAATTTAGGATCCTTGTCAAAAAGAAATGGCAGAATATCACGCTTATTTTATTAGAGAAATGTTAAGTTTTCTCTCCTTTTGAACTAAAACAAATTTAGTTGGGAGAAAGGTTTATTTTGGATAGATTATAAGTTCATTATTTAATTAGCTAGTGAAAATATAAATGCCAGAAACACCCAAAAAATCAAATTTGCATAAATATTACATATTTGTAAATAGCTTGCAATTTCAATATATGATAGAAAAATTACTTCTTATTTCTTTGATTTTTTTTATTTTAATATTTTTTTAAATAATAGGAATAATTAAAGAACAAATCTAATTTCTTCTTTTAATATAATTTAATAAATTAAATAAGAATTAATTAATATTTTTGTATAATCTCTGTATCTTACAATTATTTTTCGAGTAAAAAATGATGCGACACAAAAATTATCCTAGAAATTCCAATGTATATTTTTCTTTTACTTTTTAGTTCTATTCTTGTAATGGATCACTTTTTTGTTTTATTTTATTTTATATTTATATTTATATTTCAATAAAGTTTAAAATAATAAAAAATCAAGAACAAATCTAATTTCGCCTTTTAATATTATTTAATGTATTAAATAATTAATAGCTTCGTATAGTCTCAGTATCTTATAATTATTTTTTGATAAAAAATGATGTCATATAAAAAATTATCCAAGGCATTCTAATGCATGTTTTTCTTTTAGTTTTTAGTTCTACTCTTATAATGGAACTTTTATTTATTTATTTATTATCTTTTATTTTAATAAAGTTTGAAGTAAACAGAAAAATTAAAGAACAAATCTAATTTCGCCCTTTAATATTATTTAATATATTAAAATAATTAATGTCTTCGTATAGTCTCAATATCTGAATTATTTTTTGGTAAAAAAAGAATGCGATATAAAAAAAAAATATCCAAGGCACTTTTACTTTTTATTGTAATGGGTTCTTTTTGCTGTGAGCAGATTTTTTATTTTATTGAAAGCAAATACTAAATTTTGAATATTACATTTTTGAGACATTGCAATGATAATAAAAATATTACAAGACATAGAAAAATACCATTGAAACGTGCTTCTTTAAAGAAAACTAAAAACAAAGAAAGAATGCGTTTCGCAATGCAAGCGTTAATGCAGTTATTCTGGAATGCAAAGCAACAAAAAATCAAATGTTCACACTCCCGAGTTGCGCAGGTTTGTTACAATAACATGAAAAGTCCGTGTTGATCAAGGATCAACATTACTGAGGGAAGTCATTTAATTAATTTCACCTCCTCCAGTCGCATTTCCAGGGATAAAAAAGCAAGAAAACTTTCTTCTTTTCCCGACGACATCAAAGGATTTGCTCCTAAAAATAGGGAAACCTATCCAAATAGTACACTTTAAGTGTTAAGCCAGCTAACCGGAAAATGAGTAAATTTCCCCCCCCTTTCTCGCCCCTCTATTTTACAAGGGTTTGTGTATTCAGTGGAGGAGAGAGGATCTCCTTTAAGAAATGATGAAACGGTCCAGTGGATGAAGAACCGCATTATCATTTTCTAGCAAAACCCATTCATCTCGTTGAAATTTTCCGCTAAGAGAAGAGGTGGATATTCAGAAAGAAGTAGTTTTTCGTCCTTCCAGAGCGAATAGTGATGTTCCGGTACCCTTCCCTTTTAACGTAACAGATCTATTTCTTTCTCTTAGAATTGGTTCGTTGAAAGTGATGAATGCAACATTCCAGACAAAAATGAATGCCGGCTAAATATCGAGTGGGTTTGTGAATGAGAGCACAGATGAATTATAAAAAAAGGAATAATAAAATTGATATTATAATTATTCTGTTTAAAAGTTGAAAGCAATTTTACATTAATTATTAATAAAATTATCTTCCTCAGCATATCGTCCACCAGCTGGTGTGATGTGGAAGTGTTTTTCTGAGGTGGGTGCCAGCTCAGGCGTCGTCCTCGTCATCTGATCGTGGTTCAAAGTTACGAGGTCCGTCCCAAAATAGCTCTAATGCTCCTTTAAAACGGGACGTTAATATAACTAAACTAAAACTAAATTAATCATCGGCATATCATTTAAAATTTAACCCACTCGCGTGACATTCCTTTTGTTTATATTATAGGAAAGATATGCTGTGTAATTTTATAATGATGTGGAGATGTATAAAAAAATACTTAAAACATAATAAGAAGAATATGTATAGAGAAAGAAATATAATATATAGGAAAAAATAAGAAATATAAAAGAATGTCTTACTTAATTTCGATACATTTGAGCAACAACCCAACTGCAATCTTTAGAATTATTTTTATCTATTGATGTATCAGTTATATTTCTTATATTATCAAGAGAATATTTGTAAAATACATTTTCAAAACGTTTTTACATCTTTGCAAAAACAATAAAATCATCACCGTCATTATCTTCTAAATCACTGTCATTGTCTTCTAAATTATGTTACGCTTATTCATTCTTTATACAAAATAAATCATTTTGTAATTATGATGTACGAAAGATAATATCATACAAAATCAATCGCTAAACAAACACCGTTAGTGACAGTTGTTAAATTGCACGCAAAGTATCGCTGTATATGCACGAGTCTGATTCGTTATTACGCATTTTAGTTTCAATAATGCAACACGGGCGTAATTCATTATTCTGCGCGAATAGCTTAAAAACCAAATATCTTATCAAGATATATTATACCAAATATCTTTTTAAGATATATTATTATATATATCTTAAAAACATTTGAAATTTCATAGTTTAAAAAAAAGGGAATTTAAAATTCAAAATGCTCAAGTTCATTCGTTTGTATTTTTTGTGTGTTTAAGTTTCTTAGTTTATTATTTTTATCTTTGTTTTTATTGGATCTTGAATAATTTCAAATGGAATCATGAATTATTGATGTCGGATTACGAATGAGAGAGCTGTTACGAATCATAATTGTTCATGGAATTGAAAGTTTATGGGCATTTAGTGTCGAATTTGCCAATGCTGGGTTATTAGAAATCTCGAGAGTTTGGTTTTGACGCCAATACGGTAGTAGCTAACATCTTTACTAATATTTTATTGGAGCATTTAAGGCATCTTCAGAACTCAATACTAACATTCCAAAAAATATTTTGACATCACTTCGATAGTTCAGACTGATTTCTTAATTAGCAGTTGTTTTCAGCGTTAAAAGAATGATAACTTCCTGCAGTATAATTTTGTCCCTTAAATTTGTTCTGTGAATGATGTTTCTTTTTTTTTTTTTATAAATTTCTGAAAATATTTGAATTTTTGAAAATTATTTGTCTTTTCTTTAATATTCCGTTTACTGTTTCTGAAAATAGGTGTATATCGTACTTATTTTGAGCCAGCTACCAATTGTACCAGTTTTTTCTTTTTTCTGTATATCATAGATTCTACAAACGTTTACTTATAAAATTTTATACATATTTTAGATTAATGGCCTCAAAATAAGGGATAATATTATAAAAATTTATTATAAAACTGTGATATATAATACATAAATCAGTGGAATAATATTTATTAGTATTAAAATTTCCGAAAAACTGATTCTTACTTTGCGATAAGTTATTAATAAAAGAAATTTGACAAGTTGGGAGTATACACATTTTTCTTCAATGTTTTCAAAATATAAATGTTTGACAATTTGCAGCTTCTTTTTTTTGTACATTTTTTGCCTTGGGAATTTTCCAATAATTATTTGCTAGTTATTTTTGATATGTTATGTAAACATGATTACACTTTTTAAAATTATTTTCTAAGTGATAGACATTTTTTTTAATGTACTGTTGTGTGAGCTTTAATTTTCTACGACATTAGAGAGATATAGTCACAGTTTAATTCAATGAATTCTATCTAAATAAAAGAACATAATTTAATGACATTTCTAAAGTACAAACAATTTTATTTTAAGCATATATTTGAAAATAAAACATTTTTTTTCTCTAAATCAAATAAAAACAATTTTACCACCTCTTTATTTAATAATTTGGGCGTTGTAATTAAGTGGCTTTTGTAAATTCTAATTAATAACAATCCTAAATTATTAGTTAACTTTATTTTAAGTTGCATTGTTTGATAATTAATTTATAAATGAAAAAAGAAACGAATTTTGAAGTTCCCTCAATGGATTTTGAAATCCCAAACTTTTATATAAGAATTCTAAGCATCGGATACAAATACGGATGTCTAAAGATTTATGTGCTTGTCTTTTGAATTTTATGGGACAAATATTATGCTCAATGGCTCGTTCAACATCTAGAGCTCTCTTTCATGGTTAATGTGGCATAGAATCCTTTGAATTCCATATTTGAAGTCTGGAGAATTTTCAGAAGAAATCTTGTTTCTAGTTGGAAAATATAATATGAAATAAAGGCAGGTTATTTTGTATAGGGTAAATAAAAGTATTTTCTTCGAATTGATTCAGTTAGTTTAATGCAGTATGCCAAACGAAGAAGATATTGAAATGAATTTCATAACATATGTCATAGTTGCATAACAAATGCAGCAGATTAAGAGAGACACCGCAGGCTTTCTTTAGAATTCTATACCATGCCAGCTGGACAGTGTTTCATCTCGAAATACTAGATTCATATAGTCAATAAGACAGCGCACTAAAATGTGAAAGATATTGAGTCTGAAATTGGCAATCTTAAGGCCCCCAAAGAAAATACACTTCAGATTTTAAAAACGCAGAGCATTTATATAGAATTTTGATGAATAATGTAATAATATAGCTTCTATAAATTTCTTATAATTGAAGTTCGTATATTCAGAATTTTCAAGTGATGGTTTATTAGACCAAGTTCAATTACAAGTGATACACTGTGAAGAAAACGGAGAAACAAATTAAAAGTTTTGGTAAATAAATTTAGGTTAAGATTCTCCAATATTTGTGTCTATATTTGCAAGGTTTCTTAAAACATAAAACAAGGAAAATTAGTATCATTAGTGTTGAAATTACAATTCGCTTAAATGGAAAGCTATATGTTCACGATACACAAAAAGAAGAGTTGATTTCTTGTAATTCAATCTTTCATGAGATGAAACGAGTCTGAAAAAGGTTTTATTAGAACTGAATAGCACCATTTGTAGTTTAAATTTAAAAAAATCAAGCGAAATATTCAATTTCCATTCAAAACGCATTAGATGTCAACAACTGTTGAATTTTAAAACCGCAATTTTTCACTTTTCATAGCGAACATTTGTTTTTATTGCCTTCTATTGCATTCCATACATATCTATTTCTTAATTTGTGTGATTTAAATTTAATAATAGTATATAATGATATTCTCTAGTCGCCCAAATTGAAAATAGCACTTCGCGATTTTTATATCATTTTTCTCAAAAGGAACACATTAAAACCAAAAAAATTCTACAAGTTAAAAAAATAATAGTATATTAAGTAACGGGTTTTTTAAGTGCTGAAAAAAAGAAAAAAACCAAAGAAAAGAAACAATTGTCAAGAAATGCAGTACAGAACTTCAATATTCTTAAAACTTTATTACCACAAAGTTCTATAAATAAATAAGCAAACTGTAAAAGCTGGGCTGATAATTTTTTCTGCTGTATAAGTGGATACTGACAGGTGAAACTGTTCTGTATAGGTGGCCACTGATGTCGATTGTATCTGATACAGCCGAGGAACGATTTTTCCCTGTTGAAATGGCATCAGATACCTGGTGGGTATCGGTTCTCGCACAGATTTCAAATAGGGATTTCGTTTACTCAGAAGAGGTACCAACGACGATGTGCCAGTTACCTTTTCTTTAACAATGAACTGAGAGTGGGAGAGAAGAAGAATGGAAAGTTTTAGCTGAAAGCGTTAGCATAGGAGAAGGCGTAATTCGTCAGGAGTATGTGTATTGTTACATGGATTAAAGGTTAATAATGGCTTAGGATCAAATGCATACAGTTAAACCTGCAAGAGAGCTTGTGAGACCCACTCCTCCACTCCCAACGATGAAGGTCGCAAAACCAGTCAGGAGGGGAAAGGTCACGTGGTATCCGAGGAGGTGAAAACCAGGAGAGAGACGAACAGGAAGTGTACTAGACAGATAAGGACGAGGGACGACGAGCGAAGGTGGTGTGGTTCGCCATGAACGAGATGCTTGATTCCCTTTTATGTTTTATATTTTAACCCGTTACTGTAAATATGTAAATAATATAATAATCTAGAATATGATGGGTTCCTGTATTTATTTCTACAAATTCAACATGATTGAACCGGGCGATTATTAAGATTGAACTGGATTTAAAATAATCACTCAGGCCTAGACGTTAAGTAGGCGCCAGCCGTCTTTGGAATAACCACGAGAAATACACGTTAGGATGTATAAGGAAACTGAGCTCTTAAAAACGTCCTCGCGCAGGCTTTATTGAAGATGTTATTCCAGAGAACACTTTCCATGGGAATGGTGTGCAATAGTTACGAAATATTAACCTTTGACATAAATTTACCATTTTTACCGAATCTGTGGTATGATCCTTGGCGATTAATCCCTGGTATGTGGTTAATAGTATCCGAAAAATCAAATTTGGGGGTTCCACGCATTCTTCCTAACCAACTTAATTTTGACACAAAACCACAATTATAGTAGAACAATCCCATACCAAATTTGATTTCTTTAAGTTAACAGATGGTCTATATATTGTTGGATTTGGCTCAAAATTAGATAAGCGTCTACACTATAGATGTTAAATATATGCATCGAATTTTACCCATCTAGGTCTTTTCGTTTTGTAGTTATGATAATTGTTATTCGAACAACCGAACAAGCAGACTTTCTTAAAATAGATTTTGTTCAAAATTTGAAAGATATCTACAAATTTGGAGTAAAGACCGTCTATCAAATTTCATCCATCAAGCTCAATGCATCTTTGAGTTATTTTTGTTATAGACATTTGTTATGTAATTTTTTTATTACATACATACATACATAATGCCAAAAATGTTTTTCGAATACATGGAAGTCTGAAACTGAGAGACTCGTCGAAATCTCGAGTTCCAATTTTTTTTGACAAAAACACTTTTTTTATACTACATATACAGGAAAGAAAATAAATAAATAAAAATTCAATATAATATAGTTAATAAATAAGAACACCATGCATGCTCATAGCTCTTCAAGGGCAGGTCGGTAAACTGAGTTATATCAATCCGTTATTTAGTATTAGACTGATATAGAATCACCCTATTTAAAACAAATAAGGAAGAGGATATTACCAATCGTGTCCGAAACCTGTTACCTATTTTAGTATATAATTTTTGCGTTCATATACAATGAAGCAGAGTTATGCAGATGTGCGTGCACAGTCAACCCTGTTATATTTAAGCAAAAGGAATGAATAAAAATGCGAAGAATATGCGTTTGAATTATTGAGTAATATTTCTGAGACTACCCGGGTTATATATCTGACTTACTATTCTAACAAACACATTGTAATATTGTGTTCTTACTAAACAGGCCCCAGGTTGCGTAATATATCTCCCGTGATTTTCGCTATCAGCTTTGGTTTCCTTTTCTCGCATTCCGAAAGGCCTGACTTTATTAAATTTCCCATCCAGTATCATTCACTTTCCACCCACATTCTTTTGGCCGACGACGTGATATGTTCTATCTCTCTTAAATAACAGAACATCCATTCCTAAAAGGTTCTTTTAAGGGGGGAAGAAATCTGTTCCTTGTAAAAAAGAGGAAGCCTTACAGAATATAGTTTCGAAACATTCTGCAATTTCATACAAACGCTCGAAGGTGAAGAGCCTGAAGCAAGCGGATGGAAAGAAAAACAACTTATATTTCCACTGAGAACTACACCTCCCCCCTTCAAGGGAGGGCGAAGTAAGTTCTCACGCCACATTCACTCCGAATATCGAAGAGGACACAAACAAATGAGAAAAAACATACTTTTATATTCTATTTGCACAAAAAACATGTTTTTTCTTCTTTGTTCACAAAAAATTCGTCGGGAAAAACAGGCCGAGTTGACTTAGGAGAGAGTTTAATATAAACGTAATCTCGGATGACAGTCCGCAAGCTAGAATCGCCAAGAAAAATATTTTGGAAGGTTTCTTTTTAACTTTAAAAAGGAGATACCATTTAACTTTTTAAATAAATGCTAGTTAAAGTGATCTTTAGATAAATATTATACAAAGTACTTTCTGCAAGCTGATTGAATCCTAAAATCTATTCTTAGTGAATCTTAGTGATAGTTGAAAGAAAGAGAAAGAAATTTACATTTCCGTAATTTCCTCCACTATGTAAGAAGATAAGATGCTATTCGAATATGCTATTTTTAGAAATTCGTAATGTAGCTTAGTACAAATTTTACATTTTTGCCATTCTTATTATAGCATATCCAAATTTCATGTTATTCTATTAAGATAACATGAAATTTGGATTATAGTTAGATTAAAATTCTAGCAAAATATTTATATAATAAAATGATAATTATCTTTGTTTCTCTGGGTACAAGTGGCAGCGTAACCTAAATGGTAGGATGTCCCCTAATATTGATTGGGTTTAACTGACTGATACATTCTATAATCTCTCATTTTGAAACTTAATGCATGCTGTCCATAAATAATTATGTTTATTAAACAATTATTATGATTCTCTTATTTTATATATGTTATTATTAGGTAAGCGAGAGGAAGGATATATCTATTCATAGCACATCCATTCATAGGAAGGATATTTCATTCAAGCCTTCTTAATTTTAATTGCTTCTATTTATTGAGTTACGTTTTATTAAACGTATAAGATTGTTGATTGAAAGTTTAAGGACTAGAATATAAAAATTATTATTATTATTTTATTTTTTTTGCAAAAGAATGTGGATTTGCAAATGCGAAGATGAGTCGCTACAGAAAGGGAGAATTTTTGTTTTGGAATTAAATATAAGAAACATCAGATAATATATATAGTATAGAGCTTCACATTTATAGTTGCACAACATCCATGTCGTATCATTAACAACATTAAAAGTACGCGACATTAAGATACCAATAGTAGTAAGTAAGAAGATGTACCAACAACATGCCTACTTCTCATAATCTCTCTAGGTAACTTATATTCAACCTACGTCATGCGCATCTTTCTGAGCGTATTAACTTTTGTATTTGCTTATCAACCTTCATGTATGGATGGGTATTCATACACAAATAAACGTATATCACTGTCTTCAAAAATTGGATGGTATTTGGTGAAAGTGTAAGGGGTGCATTTACAAGAACTAACAAGTAATGCTAGTGTTTTTATACCGTTTGCCATATATTCCAACATCGAAAACCAGAATGGTTAAATTATTTCATCCTAAAAGGAAGGCAAAAAAGCAACTTATACAGTATATATTTAACTTACTTCTTGATGATTCGTGCTTCTTCTATGAATAGGTCCTACGTAGCAATATAAAAAATAATCTTATATTTTCACTTTCCTATTTGATTTACCATTCTCACTTTCCAAAAACACCGGCATTATTAAAATCTGTATCCTGTGCTACTCACTTTACAGCCACATTCTTTCGGCCAACAACACGCGATTGCCTTTTCTATCTCTTACATAACAAAACATCCCTAAAATGTTCTTTCAAGAAGGAAGAAATCTGTTTCTTATAAATAAGAGGAACAAAAGCGCTAAAAGAATACAGTCTTGAAACATTTTGCAATTCCATAGAAACAAAAACAGCCTGGAGGCAAAAAGCCTGAAAAAAGACAAAAAAGGAAAGTTCTTTAGACAATCTTTCCTCTTTAAAAGAATGGAGAAGGTGTACATCATGCCACGTTGCTTCCAAGACCACAAATGACACAAACATAAGATATAAAAAAATGTATTTTATTTTAAATTTTTTTTTATCCATTCTTCGCGAAAATAGACTTGTGGGAAGAAACATCGACTACGTGGCTTAAAGGAAGAAAAATTTAATGTAAACATAATCTCTGGCAGGACACCGCAGGCGAAGATATGTAGAAAAAACATTTTATGTGGATATTTCCCCCAATTTATCAAAAATGCTATAGCATTTATTTGAAAGGTTACAACGATAAGATAAATTTCAAATCAATATTATTTTAACTATGTTCAAACAATATGGTACAATTTTAAAGCTCAATATATATGCAATTCTATTATTTACATTTATTAAATTTTTTGCGATAGTTGATGAAAAGGAAAAATAGGAAGTTTTTAGATTTAGATACTTGGAAATAAGTTCCAGTTTTAGAAAGCAATTTTGAGAAATCAGCTTTTGTTTAGTTTTAGAATTTGAAAGGAACAGAAAACTTAACAACATAAAAATCACTACAGTATCTTCGTAAAATTTATATAAATAAAAAATAAAATTTTATTTTAAGAGACAAAGTGTCACGAGAACGAAGATAAGAAGTTAGTAGATCCTCGATTCCCTGATGGACATAACAATATTGTGAGGTCAAATTACCTCCACTTCAATAAATGACTTGAAGTCCGATAGGCGGAGCCAATCTGTTGCGATGAAAACATTTATTTCATTTGTGAGCCTTTTCACCACAACCTCAGTGTCAAATACTTGTAGTCACTCAAGAAAATAGTCATTTCACTACTCCGAAAACTTTAGCAGGGCCGTGGTAATTTTGGCATGTTTTAGGGAATAGCATCATTTGATTTATTTCTGATAAGTTTCTATAAAAAATTAATATAGTTATTTATAAATGATTAGCCAATAAAAGAAATAGTCTGTCGAGTTTTAATATATATAATTTCTTTAAAAATACATAATCTTTGTTTTTGTTGATTTTGTTCCGAAAGTAAGATCATAATCTAAATACCATAGCTTAATAAGAAAATTTTAAATAATTTTTATTATATTAACCTCAATTTTTATCCTTAGAAATAAACAATATTTATACAGTACACTCCTGAGTATCCGGTCTAATGTGGCAGAAGGACTGGCCGGATAACAAAGAAGCCGGACACGTCAGAGCTCTACGAATTCATTTCTTTGCCCACCAATACCAGAAGACAAAGTTTTCATACCAAAACTCACTGTTATAATACGTATTTTCTCACTTCTTATAGAGTACTGAGCCCTCCATTTCTCCCTAATGTGAACGCAGCCTCTGCCTGGTGAATCATAGAAGCAGTTGCTGGTAGCGTTTCGAGTTAAATTAGTTAGCTCTATACTGGCAGTTTGTATGTTTATATACTGAACTGCACATTTCAAGGATTTATTATAGAAAAAGTAAGTTAAGGGGTATAAACTGTTCACATTTTAACATAAATTCTGTAATGTCCAACATAAATGCTGGAAACATGAACAAAACCTTAACGTAAATCGTAGGCCTAATTCTTAAGAAAAATGCCTCAAATAAATTTTATTTTTCACTGATACATGATTATACAGATTAGAAAAGATAACCCTAAGACAAGAGTCAAAACGTACGGTTTTTAGGCTTTGAAAATGCTCTTAGCACATGTCTTAATAGACGCCTTGCCTTCCTCATTTAATTACCATAAAAGAAAATTAGGCCTGATAGTACGGCAGCCGGATAGTCACGAACCGGATTCTCAAGGGTGAAATGTATGTCTTAACATTAATTACAATTCTAAAGGAAGCTGATTTTTATTTACCATCTTTTATGATTGTATCCTAGTAATTTAAGATTCATCTATACTCATTTGGATGAATTTTGGTGACGTATTGATAAAATTTGTTCTTGCGTCAAAACTAAGCAATAGTTATTTGACTGTCACAAAAAAGAAATTATTTTTCAATTAAAATAATTAATGCTTTAATCCTTCATAAGAAGTTATCAAATTAAATATTTCTACAATTATGTCAGATTTTCTGTTCGTACATCCCATCATAGCTTATTTTTGGAAAGGAAGATTTTCTATTTGATGATATTAAGTAATCAAAATTTATCAATACATAACCATGACAATGTAATTGACGCAATTCACTGTGAAACAATCTCAAATTCATACGAAAAACGACTAACTGTGTAACGTTTAAATACTATTTCACAGCATATCTATTTGAAAAATCTGACCAATCCCGTTCATGTTTAAAGCTAGCAATGGCAAATCAACTTTAGCCATTTTCAATAACAATAAATGGTATACGCAAATTACAAGTATTGCATTTGTCGATAACTGATAATTAAAAGTATCGATATATTTCAAAGCTTTGTTATACTTGACATTTTAATTTGTAAAAGGTATTGATTGTTTAGAATGCATAATTCAGAGTAGACACAACTTTCTGTTTAAATTAAATTCACTAGTAAGTGATACATGAGTAATGAGATATTAATTAGAATATTATAAAAATTATTTAAAGACTAAAACATTTATAAAATATGTTCTGTATTTATTAACTAATTACTTTATCTGAGTGTGTCGCATGGTTAAATTCAGTGAGTTCAAACGAGTTATTTCATTTTTTAAAACTTTTATACAAATTCAGACAATATTTAATGAAACATAAAAGTACCTATGTAATGCCAATGAGAATCTCCATTATTGTATTTGCTTTATTAAAAAATATACTCCAATACTAAATACGCTTAAAAATAATGAGAAATAAACTTGAATATTTTAATCGATCAAAAATAAGTTATTTTTACATCATATACTGTTTCATTTTAACATCATGATATACTACCTCAGTTTTAATAAGAATTTGCATATATGTAATGTTGAAATGCCTCGTAAATTAAATATTCCGTTGCTTCACAAATTAATTAGAAAGGTGAAGATATAAGTGGCATCCAACATAAAAGCAATCGCCAAACATGAATTAGAAGAACAAATTTCAAACAACACTTATTAAAATTTAATTTACAGCAGTTTAAAGTTGATGAAAATCAGAATCGTCATAGCAACTAGGTGCAAAATATTTATGCATTCCAACAGAACTATGCACATTCTTTAACATTTTATTGTTACTGATATATTTTTTCCCAATAACTCATAATTGCATTTTAATTATGCGAGCATATTCTTCCTAAAATGAATATACAATATTGCAGATACATTTACAACACTATAAAAACCACCCCAAATAAATTAATTATCTCACATAACTTTCCGACAAATACAGTTAAATTTGTGTTTGAGGACTTTTCTACTTAATTAAAGTATATTAAATTTTAATTGGTTTAGAGTAATTGCTATGGCAAAACTAATAGAGAAGTTTCAACCATTTTTCTCCGTTTTACCTTATGCTTGCTCTTTCGTGCAGAAAGCGCTTTGTTGCCAAGAATGTATTTTTACAGAATGTTAAAGGGAGGACGCTGAAAAGCGGTTTCTCGGTTTTTACTGCATTAAACATAAGCCCGCTATTTGAGCTTTTAAATTATTTAACAGCTATTTTGACTGAGAAACTCGCTGCTGCTGGAATGCTGGGACATCCATTTGCTGGAAAATAAAGTAGTGTTAGGGAGTATCCAATAACTGTTATTTTCAAAAGAAGATATTTTTTCATCACCAAGAAAAGTTGTTTCCAGTTACTGCGCATTAGGAACAATGTACTATTTTGAAATTTTACTGCAACTGAAATGTCGCAAAGATTAAAGAATATGTTTGAAAAGAATTGGTGCTGTTAGTATATCTGAACAAGCAATGCAAAGAGAAGTATGTTCCTTTTAAGCCCATTTAAATATGTGCCTTATTATAAGAGAAAACGGTGCCTTTTATATTTGGATAGCCTTATTGAGGAATATTCTAGGGCATTTCTGTTGTAAAAGAATATATTTGCCTCAAGGTATAAATGGTATCTATTTAAATCCAATGGTTTTGAGATAGAGCAGTTACAGTTTATTTTATAAATATTAAAGCATTATAACAGTTACATCATATAAATATAATATATAGGTATGTAAAATTGTCCAGCAAAATGCATCTGTTTCATCATAAATAAATAATTAAATAATTCCTTAGCGCATATTAATTTTTAATCGTATATCTTTTTTTCTAATCCACACTATTCAATATTAATATTCCTGTTTTTGTTTTGTTATTTGTTTACTATTTCAGTAACAAGGATTCTAAATTTAAATTCCATTTATTTTCATAGCGGGCATAATTCTAATGCCATAATTTCACTTGAGACATATGATTCATTTGAGCGCTATTGAATTGAGCTATATCACTTGAACTTTATGGCGAATTGCGACAGAACTCTACATAACTTAGTAAACTAACCGAAATCATTTCCTGAATAAAATAAAAGTGATAAGTTTTGTAAAATGCTTTATTCGAAATTTTTAATTTAATATTCATAAATAGAAAAATTGTGTTTTTTCTTAACCCTTTAAAGGGTCAATTTTTTCTAGTCATATTATGTTAAAATATTTTTAGGCTTGAAATTAGTATAAGAAAAGGGATTCATTTAGCTTATTAGATAAATTTAATTTGATTCATTAATTTGGTTCATTAATAATTAAGTAACAAATTAAGACACATCATTTTGTGTGAAATAAAGAGATTCTGTCTTTCTAGAAACATTTATCAGAACTTATGCCAATCTACATAAATTCATACAAATATTGATAAATTTGGTGGGAAGCATACTTCCCATGGCCCTATAAAGGGTTAAAACAACAATTTCTTATTGGCAACATATGATATATAGTATAAATCAGTAACTGAAGCGTTTGCCTAAAGTCCTAAAAATAACTAGTTGCATATGTGAAGAAATAAACAAGAGTAATTACATTTTGAAGTTAAAATAATATACAAAAAATTGTAATTATTTATGGGGAGGGAGGTTTAAATTTGCGAAAAATCCACATCTCTAATTTCCTCAAAAAATAATAGTTTGTGAGGTCATATAAACGAGCTTCAATATACAGTTCTATTTCATCAGAACACAATTATTTTCAGCAAATTATTTTAAACATACAACCTACTTATTTTAAAAACAAATTGGCATCTATGAGGAAGAAAATATGCTATGGAAAAGTTAATATTATTTTTAAAATGTATCAAGATTTTTTTGTAAAGTCCAATTTCAATTAATGAGTAGTTTTTACCGTTTAAGTCTATTATGCATATAGCAAAATTAACTTTAAATATTAATATCTTTTTTTTTATCTTGCTGGCAGTTAAATCTGTATATATCGAGTTTATTTTTAACTTGCTGATATGCACATTGTTGCATGAGATAAAAAAATTTTCATAGCTCCCAGAAATTTTACACAC